>NW_027269329.1:555436-1155436 GCF_023055355.1 Agelaius tricolor
AGGTGAGCGCAGGGTGCCACCTGAGGGGTGCACGGCAGGGGCAGGGCGAGCGGTGTGGAGGGGGACTGTGGCAGCTGGGGGACACGCGAGGACAGTGACGAAAGGACGGTGACGGGGACCAGCCTGCCACCGCCTCCTCCCCCCTCCTGCAAGCGCAGCAGATGTGGTGGGAATGAGGGTGGGTGAGGAGCTCCCGGAGCTGCAGCTGCCACGGAGCAGCTGCCCCGAGCCTGAGGGCACCGCGCCAGAGCGGGGCCACCAGCGCCAGGGAGCTGGGACGTGCCAGGCTGGAGAAATGGAGAAACCATCTCCTGCTCCAGGCAGAAAACCCGGCAGGAACTGGGCTCTGGGAACGGGCACCGCGGTGCCCGTGCGGCAAAGCTGCCCCAAAAAAGTCATCTTGGAAAAGCCAGCATGGCACAGCCATCACGGTGAGGCCACCCCAAAAATGCCATCCCAAAAAAGCCACCATGGCACAGCCATCCTGGTGAGGCCACCCCAAAAATGCCATCCCAAAAAAAGCCACCATGGCACAGCCATCCTGGTGAGGCCATCCCAAAAAAGCCACCATGGCAGAGCCATCCTGGTGAGGCCACCCCAAAAATGCCTTCCCAAAAAAAGCCACCATGGCAGAGCCATCCTGGCAAGGCCACCCCAAAAAAGCCACCATGGCACAGTCACCCTGGTGAGGCCACCCCAAAAAAAGCCGTCCCAAAAAAGCCGCCCTGGCCAAGGCACTGCGGCAAATCCAATCTGGCAAAGCCACCCCAGCAATTCCGCCCCAGCAAAGCCACCCCAAAAAAAGTCATCCCAAAAAAAGCCTCCTCGGGGAAAAAAAAAACCAACAAACCCACTGCGGCAAAGCCACCCCAGAAAAAGCCACCCTGGCAACTCCACTCTGCGAAAGTCACTGCGGCAATGCCAGCCTGGCCAAGCCACCACAGAAATGTCATCCTGGCAAAGGCACCGTGAGAAAGCCACCCCAGCAAATCCATCCTGGCAATTCCACCCAGCAAATCCATCCTGGCAAAGCCACTGCAGCAAAGCCACCCTGGCAATTCCACTCTGGAAAAGCCACCCTGGCAAAGCCACTGCAGCAATGCCACCCCATAATGTCACCCTGGCAAAGCCACCCTGGCAATTCTGCCCTCGAAAAGCCACCCTGGCAAAGCCACCCCATCAAATCAACCCTGGCAAAGCCACTGCAGTGATGCCACCCTGGCAATTCTGCCCTGGCAAAGCCACCCCGCCAAATCCACCCTGGCAAAGCCACCCTGGCAATGCCACCCTGGCAAAGCCACTGCAGCAATGCCACCCTGGCAATTCTGCCCTCGAAAAGCCACCCCTGGCAAAGCCACCCCATCAAATCAACCCTGGCAAAGCCACTGCAGCAATGCCACCCCAGAAATGCCACCCCACCAAATCCACCCTGCCAAAGCCACCCCAGCAATGCCACCCTGGCAAAGCCACTGCAGCCATGGTCATTTAGCAAAGCCACCCCACCAAATCCACCCTGGCAAAGCCACCCTGCCAATTCTGCCCTCGAAAAAGCCACCCCAGCAATGCCACCCCACCAAATCCACCCTGGCAATGCCACCCTGGCAAAGCCACTGCAGCAAAGCCACCCCAGCAATGCCACCCCACAAAATCCACCCCGGCAATGCCACCCCACCAAATCCACCTCACCAAATCCACCCCACCAAATCCACCCTGGCAAATCCACCCTGGCAAAGCCACCCTGCCAATTCTGCCCTCGAAAAGCCACCCCAGCAATGCCACCCGGGCAAAGCCTCCCCACCAAATCCACCCCGCTAAAGCCACCCCGGCCATGCCACCGTGCCAACCCTCCCCTGCCACATCCCCTTGGCAAACCCCCCCTGGCCAGCCCCGCCGGGCACCCGCAGCCGGCATTTCCCTCCCTGTGCCCTGCAATGCCCCCGGGCACTCACTGGGGCACACCAGCGCTTCCTTGGCCGTGATGCTCTTGTTGCAGGCGAAGCACATGGTCATGCCCGACACGGAGATGGTGGTGAACAGGTGCCCGTTGGTGTAACGCGCGTCCTTCTCCTTGCCCTCCTTCATCCTCTCCTTGTCCTTGCCCTGCCCGGACAGCGGCACCGGACGCCTGACGGGGCTGCGGCACCGGGGCCTCCCCCGCCGCTCCTCCCCGCCGCCCTCGGGACGCGGCTCATGGCCGCGGGCAGCCGCCGGTCCCCCGTGGTTCCCGGGCTTTCGCCGGGGAGCCCGGAGGATGGGGAGAGCCCGGCGCGCTCCCTGCGCTCGCCGCCGCTCCCCTGCATCCCTGCCGTTCCCACGGTAACCGGAGGCTCTGCCGGTGAGATCCCCCCCGCCCCGGCACGGCCCCCCCCGGTGCCAGCCCCAATGGGGACGGGCTGGGCGGGGGCGCCGCCGGGGGTGACGCTGCCCCCCCCCCCCTTTTGCGCCCCCCCACCATCTATTTTTAGCCCATCACCCCCTTTTTTTCCATCCCCCCCCACCCCTAAAAAAAAAAAACCGTGGGGGTGGGGGGGTGCGGCTGAGCCCCCCCCTCCATGGGGATGGTTTTGGGGGGTCGCTTTTGGGGGTTTTTTCCCATATGGAAAAGGGGAGCGAGTCGGTGTCACCCCCCCAGTGTCGCCGGGGCTGGCCTCGGACCCCCCCGTGCCCCCCCCCCATGGGCACAGAGAGGCCTTTGTGCCCCCCCCGCCCCCCCCCTTGGCACCCCCGCCGTGCCTGGGCACCGGCGGGTGCCAACCAACAGCCCCCAAAACCCCCCTCGGGACCCCCCCAGTTCTGCTCCCCAGTCCCGAGGGGGGGTCCCGGGGTCCGTCCCTACTCCCCAACCCCCCCCCGAGGGTGGGGAAGGGGCTGGGGGACCCCCGGGGGGGCCTGGAGGGGGGGGGGAGGGAGGGAGAACGGGGGGACCCCACGGGCACCTTTGGGACCCCTCGGATTGGGACTGGGACCCCATGGGCACCTTTGGGACCACTTGGGCACCTCTGGGACCCCATGGGCACCTTGGGACCCCCATGGGCACCTTGGGACCCCTTGGGCACCTTTGGGGACCCCTCGGATTGGGACCAGGACCCCATGGGCACCTTTGGGACCCCTCGGATTGGGACCGGGACCCCTCGGGCACCTTAGGGACCCCTCGGAATGGGACAGGGGACCCCTCGGGCACCTTTGGGACCTCATGGGCACCTTTGGGACCCCTCGGATTGGGACAAGGACCCTATGGGCACCTTGGGACCCCCATGGGCACCTTTGGGACCCCTTGGATTGGGAGAGGGACCCCACGGGCATCTTTGAGACCCTATGGGCACCTTTGGGACCCCTCGGATTGGGACAGGGACCCCTCGGGCACCTTTGGGACCCTTTGGGCACCTTTGGGACCCCTCGGGCACCTTTGGGACCCCTTGGGCACCTCTGGGACCCCTCGGGCACCTTTGGGACCCCTCGGATTGGGACAAGGGACCCTATGGGCACCTTGGGACCCCATGGGCACCTTTGGGACCCCCAGTGAGACCCCGGTGCTGGGGGCGCCAGTGTCGCCCCGTGTCCCCAAGCCCGGGCGGGGGTCGCGGGGGGGGCCTCACCCGCTGTGGCCTCAGGGGTCCCTCCGGCTCCCGCTCCGCCGGGAACGGGGCGCAGGAGCAGCAGCACATCCCGGCCCCCCCTCCCCGAGCCCGGCGGCGCCTCCGGCCGCGACATCGGCCGCGACATCGGCCCCGCGCGCGATTGTTCCCGCCCGCTTGTTTGTTTTCCTTTGATTTTTTCCCTTTGCTCCGCCGGTTTTGTTTGCTTTGCTTCGCTTTTCCTCCGTTTTTTGTTCATTTCTTTTCTTTTCTTTTTTTTTTTCCCCCCTCTTCCCTTTATTTGCTTGCCTTTCTTTTTCTTTCTTTTTCTTTTTTTTTTTGCTTTCCCTTTATTCTTTTCGCCCTTTTCCCCCTATTTTTTTCCCCCCTTTCCTTCCCTTCACTTTCTTTCCTTTATCTTTCTGCTTTTCTTTCCTTTTCCGTCCCGATTTTCTTTCCTTTTATTTTATCATTCCTTTTTCCCACCTTCCCCCTTTTTTACCATTTTTCCTTTTCTATCTCTATATCCCCCTTTTTACAGCATTTTTCTTTTTAACTGATTTTCCCATCTTCACCGCTTTCCCCCCCCCGCTGTTAATTCCCCTTTTTTAAATCTTATTTTCCCTTTTTCCTCCCCTATTCCCCCCGTTTTTTTTTTTACCTCTATTATTATTATTATTTTTTTACCATTTCTCTTCTTTTTCCCCCTGACTTTTCTCCCCTCTTTCCCCGCTTTTCTCCGCGCCCATTTCCGTGTTTTCCTCCCCATTTTGGGCCCCCCCCCCGCCTGGAGAAGGAAACCGAACCTCGCCAGACAAAGGCGGGAGCCGCCGCCGCCGCCGCCGCCGCTTCCTGCCCGCCCCGGGACCCCCCCGAACCTCCCGAACCAGAACCCCCCGAACAAAACCCTCAGCAGAAAGGGGGGGTCCCACCCGCACGACCAAAACCACCCCAAAACCACCCCGGGAGGATTTAGGGGCGTCCCGCATCCCCCCTGCTGCAAATTTGGGGAGGGTCCGGGACCACCCCGAGAAGCCCTAAAAACCCCGGGGATGTGGGGGGGAAGAGACCGCGCCCCCCCAAAAAACCCCAAAAAAGCCCCCCCGAACCCCAAAACCTGCACGAACCGGGCTGTGGGGACACGCGGCTGCTCCGCGCGGGGAATTTCGGGGTCCCCGCGCTTCCGAACCCCCCCCGGCCACCCCCACGCCCCCGAGCTGGGGGCGGAGGAAGTTTCAGGGCTTTAAATAGAGCCGGGGCTTTTCGGGTTCCTGTTCCGGCCCCAAAACTCCGCGCGGAGCTCGGGGGGAGCTTTTGGGGTGCTCTCAGATCCCACCCTAAAACCGGCCCTGGGGAAGGGGGGGGGGGTGAAGGGGGGAGCCCCCACCCCAAAAACCCAACCGAGATTTAACAGAGATGAACCCCAAAACGGCGTCACGGAGCTGCTGGGGGCGGCCCTCGCCTTTTTGGGGGGAATTTCCCCATTTTTGGGGACAGCGCCCCCCCCGTTTTGGGGACATTTCCCCCCCTCTTTGGGGACAGCCCCGGCGGTGAACAAAGCCCCGGCCGAGGCAACAAAGACCCCGCCGGGCCGGGCCGGGAAACACGGGGGGAACTCCCAGCAAATCCCCCCTGAACCCCCAAAAAAATCCACCGGGTCACCCCCCCCCCCACAGACCCCCTGAACCCCCAAATTTTCCCTCTCGGAGATTGGAACCCCCCGGATTTGGGGGGGATCTGGGGTAGCGGGACCCCCTTGAGGGGGGGCTGCGGGGAGGGCGGGGGGGTCGCTGACAGGAGCCCCCCAACACCCCCAAAATGCACGTGGGGATCCCCAAAAAAGGCGCGGGGAGGAGCGAGGGGGGGTCCCCAAATTTCCCCTCGCAGTCGGGACCGGGGGGGGGGGCCGCTGTTTTTTGGGGTCGTTCCGTCCGCGGGGGGGGCAGCCCCGACGCCCCCCTGGCTCTGGGTGGGGCCGAAACGCCTCGGACGAAACTTTTTTAAAACAAAACAAAAAAAGAAAAACAACCAAAAAAAAAACAAAAAAAAAAAAACCAAAAAAACGCCATTCCCCCCCCCGAGGCGGCGCAGGGAGCAGCAACCACTTCCCCCTTCCACAAAACCACCCCCGACCCCCCCAAAAACCGCCCCAAACCCCCCCCAAACCCTTTCCGGGGTGGCGGGGGGCACCCCCAAACCTCCCCCCCCGCTGCCCGAACAACTCAGAGCATCCAAGAGCGCTCAGGGCTGGGGGGGGTCCTCAAAAAATCTCAGTTTTGGGGTAAACTGAGGCGCCGGGGGGGGGCACAGAGCATCTCCCCCCCCCAAAAAAAGGCCTGGCCCGAGCACGGGGCGCACACAAAGCCCCGTGGGGCCCCCCCGGGCCCCCCCGTCCGTTCCTGGTTTCGCCACGCCGGCATTGCCACATGCCCGGTGCCCCCCCCCCCGGTCACGGGGGTCGGAGCCGCGGCCACGCTCCCGTGCCTCAGTTTCCCCATCCCCGAACCAACCCCGCCGCCCCGTGCGAGGCTTTGTCTTTGATTTATCTCAAAATTGGGGTGCGGGGTGTGGTGGGGAGGGGGTCCTTAAAATTTCCTCCCCCCCCCGCCCCGCCCGGCAGGAGGGGAAGGCGACTTCCTCATCCTCATCCTCGCGTCACCCGCAGCTTGGGCGGAAAGGAGGATGAGGAAGAGCCGGGGCCAAGTTTGGGGCGGCGGGGAATTTGGGGAGGGGGGCGGGGGGGGGACACACGGGGGTCCCCAGAGCTGCGGGGAGGGAGGGGAGGGGGGTCCCTGTTGCAGGCAGCGCCCCCCGATGCACAATGGGGAGCAGCTGGGGGGGCCCTCGCCCCCTCCCCACCCTCCATCCCCCTTCCATCGGGACCCCCGAGGTGCGGAACCCCCCCACACACCCCGAGCATCACCCAGTGCTCCCCCAAAAACCCCAAAATCCTCCCCAAAAAAAAACCCAAAAAATCCCCGCGGCCGCCTGGGACAAGGCAGAGCCCCCCAAGTTGGGGTGAAGGATGGGGCGACCCCTCCCAAACAGGAGCAGGGAGGGGAGAGCCCCCCGCACCCCAAGATGGGCTGGAAAACGGGGGGACCCCGCTCGGGACCCACCTTGGCGCGATCGCTCCTGACTCGCGACAGCGACTCGATACGGGACATAATCCAGGGAGCGCTCCCGGCTCCCTCCCGGTGCTCCCCGGTGCTCTCCCGGTGTCTCCCGGCTCTTTCCCGGCTCCTTCCCGGTCCCCTCCCGGTGCTCCCGGTCCCTGCCCGGTCCCTGTCGGTCCCGCCCTCCCGGGGGCGGGTGGCGCCGCCCCCCGGCCTCGTGCTGCCCGCGGGGCCTTTGTTCGCGCGGGGTCCCCGGGATCCGGCCCCGATCCCGCCGGGATTCCCGGGATCCGGCCGGGATCGGCGCCCCGGAGCCTCTGCCCGGCATCCGCATCCTCCGGGACCGGCACCGCGCCCTCCTCCGGGAGCGGCTCCCGAGGGAGCGGAGCCGGGACTGAGCCCAGCTCTGGGCACGGAACTGCAGCGTCCCGGGGGTCGCAATTGAGCATCCCGAGGGATCTGGAATCCAACACCCTGAGGGATCTGAGTGCCAGCATCCCGAGGGATTTGAATCCCAATGTCCTGAGGGATCTGAGACCCTGAATCCCGAAGGATCTGAATTCCTGCATCCCAAGGGATCTGAATTCCTGCATCCCGAGGGATCTCTAATCCAGCACCCTGAGGGATCTGTGCTCCAGCATCCCAAGAGATTCAAATTCAACATCCTGAGGGATCTGAATCCCAACATCCCGAGGGATCTGTGCTCCAGCATCCCAAGGGATTTGTAATCCAACATCCCCAGGGATCTCTAGTCCAACATCCTGAGGGATCTGTGCTCCAGCACCCTGAGGGATCTGAATCCCAACATCCCAAGGGATCTGTGCTCCAGCATCCCAAGGGATCAGTCCCTGAGGCCACCCCAGATCACACCCGGCATCCCTCAGGATTGGTCCCCAGGCTAATCATGAATCTTGACCCCCAGCATCCCTGGGAATCAATCCCTGAAATCCCCTCAGGATCAATTCCCAGAGTCCCCTTGTACCATCCCCAGCATCCCTCGGGATCAAGCCCCAGATCCATCCCAGACCATCCCCAGCATCCCTGGGGATCAATCCCTGGAATCCCCCGTACCATCCCCAGCATCCCTCGGGATCAAGCCCCAGATTCATCCCAGACCATCCCCAGCATCCCCCGGGGTCGCCCCTCGGAGCCCCCCCTGCTCCAGCCCCAGCAGCCCGGATGTGGCCCCAGGTCCAGCCCTTCCTCTCCGTGCCTCAGTTTCCCCCCTCGCGCACTCCCTGGAAAGCCCCGGCCTTTGGGAACACCCCCTTCCCATCCCAGCGGGGCTCCAGGACAGGAATCCCGGGAGGAAGCAGCGAACCCCATGGAATTCCACCCATCCCGAAGCCCCTGCACGGCCCAAAGCTCCGGTTTTGGGGTGACACAAATCCCAGCCCTGCTCTCCTCCATTTTGGGGGCTCTTGTCTCCCAACTGCAGCAAATCCAGGCTGGGCCCTTCCCGGGAGAGCCCCTCCACGGGTGCTGCCGCTTCCCTGGGGACGGAAAGTTGGGATAAAAGTGCTGTTTTGGGGAAAATGTCACTTTTTCCCCATAAAACAGCGGCTTGGGAGAGGCCCTGGCAGCGGGAGCCGGGCCGGCGTCACCCGGTTGAACATTAACTCCACCAAGATAAGCCAGGATTTATGGGATCAATCTGAGATAACGCTCCTGATCCCAGCTGTGGCTTTTTGGGGATCCCAAAGTCCCCAAGTGTCACTCGGGGAGCGCCAGGACAAAGCCAGCCCCGCAGTTCTGGGGTGCAGAGGAGTTAAATGTGATTTTATCCCTCATTTCCCAGCCTGGTGGCACCGAGGGGACACCAAGGGGACGGGGACGGGAGCGAGAGCGGCAGGGCTGGGATTAATGAATAACCAGGAAAATCCAGCGGTGCCACCGAGAGGTGTCACCGCTCCCGGCTGCCTCAGTTTCCCTGGGGAAAAACAGCGGCTGTGGAAAGGGAATGGCGCCAAAAAATTCCCGGGGAGAGGTGGGGATGCACCACTGGGAGGGTGGGATGGGCATTCCTGGGGAAAAATCCCTGGGATCCAGGAAAACATCCAGGAAAACATCCCTGAGATAAAGGGAAATGTCCCTGGGATCCAGGAAAACATCCCTGAGATAGAGGAAAATATCCCTGGGATCCGGAAAAACATCCCTGAGATAGAGGAAAATATCCCTGGGATCCGGAAAAACATCTCTGGGATTCAGGAAAATAACTCTGAGAGCCAGGAGAATATTCCTGGGATTCATGAAAACATCCCTGAGATTCAGGAAAATATTCCTGGGATTCAGGAAAATAACTCTGAGAGCCAGGAAAACAACTCTGGGATTCAGGAAAATATTCCTGGGATTCAGGGAAAGCATCCCTGATATCCAGGAAAATATCCCAGGGGTTCAAAACATCCCTGGGATTCAGGAAAATATTCTTTGGATCTGGTAAAATATCCCTGGGATCCAGGAAAACATCTCTGGGATCCAGGAAAATATCCCTGGGATCCAGAGAAACATTCCTGGGATTCAGGAAAATATTCTTTGGATCCAGGAAAACATCCCACGTGCCAAGGCCAGGATGGGGGCAGATCCCTGGAAGTTCCTGGGCCTCATTCCTGACTCATTCCCGCCCCATTCCCGGCTCCTTCCCGGGCCTGCCAAGGCTGGATTTTAATTAAACTGCGGATTTTAATTAACTCCCGGTCACCAAAGCGGAATCAAAGCCTCGGGGGGGGCCCCCGGAGCCGGGGGAGGGGGGGGGACGCGCTCAGAGTCCCCTCTCACCCACATTCCCCATCCTCGTTTCCTCCCGGATACACCGGGACCGACCGGGAATTCTCCTCCCCAAACACCCAAAAAGCACCGCAGGAATCCCCGGAGACGCCCCCGGGTGCTCCGGGAGGACCGAGGGGGGGCCTGGCGTGGAAAATCCCCCCGAGGCCGAGGGGAAATGGGGGGGGTCCGGTCACAGGAGACCCCCGGAATCACCCCCAGCACCGACCCCTCACCAGAACCTCCCTTGGGAACCCCCGGGACCGGATCTGGGGGCTGAAACCCCCCAAAGGAGACCCCCACGGGATTATTATTATTATTATTATTATTATTATTATTATTATTATTATTATTATTATTATTATTATTATTATTTTCCCAAAACAGCCGTTTTGGGAAGAATATTCCCTCCATGTCCCGCTTTTCCAGCCGGGACCGACCCCGTCCCCACCCCGAAACGGAGCCGGAACCCCCCCCACAAGCTCACCCCGACTTCCAGGCGCCTTTCCCCTACAGAATCCCAACCAAACAATCAAATAATCCCAACAAACATCCCAGGCAAGGCCGGATTTCGGCCCGTCCCGGCCCTGCTGCGATGCCGGGATGAGGCCGGAGCCGCTGCCCCGGGCGGTTCCGGATCCCGCGGCTGCTCCAGGCGGGATTTGGGGCCGGGGGGGTGGGGAGGGGACGCGGGGCCCCCCCCAGATGGGAACAGCTGGCGGCTGATCCGGCGGGAAGAGCGGGAGGAGGAGGAGGAGGAGGAGGAGGTCAGGGATTAACGGCTCCGCATGGCGGCAAATCGGGGCCGCCCGGGGGGGGCCGAGCGGGGTTTGGCCCCCCCAAAACCGGGGACAAAGCCACGGCCCGGCTGCGGGGTCCCCCCGTGCCTCAGTTTCCCCCCCTGAGGAGGGAATTGAGGGGGGATCCCCCTCCCCCGAGTCGCCAAAGCGCTTCAGGAACGGGCGGGAGATGGGAAACTGAGGCACGGGAGGGGGGAAGGAGCAGGAGGAAAACATTCCCGAGGAAGGGATGGCGGCAGGAACGGGCGCTCGGGATCCCTTCCCACCTTTTCCTTTCTTTTAGATCCCAAAATCTGGCAAACGGCGAGCGGCGGAGCCGGGCGGGAGAGGGGAAACTGAGGCACGGCAGAGCATCCGTGAATCCATCCCGTTATCCCGTTTTCCCCGTATCCCGTTCTCCCGTTTTCCTGGTATCCTGGTATCCCGTTATCCCAGTATCATGTTCTCCCGTTCTTCCCTTTTCCCGTTGTTCCGTTCTCCCGGTATCCCCTTTTCCCGGTATCCCGTTCTCCCGTTGTTCCGTTCTCTCGTTTTCCTGGTATCCCGTTATCCCAGTATCCTGTTCTCCCGTTATTCCCTTTTCCCGTTCTCCCGTTCTCCCCTTCTCCCGTTGTTCCGTTCTCCCCTTTTCCCGTTGTTCCGTTGTCCCGCCGCGCCCGCGGAGCCGATCCCGCCCCGTTCCCCGCTTTTCCCGTTACCTTTGTCTTCCCGGTCATCCTGCGGATGAAGCTGAGGGTCCTGTCCAGGGGGGTCCCTTCCCGGCCCGGGGGGGTCCCCGCCGCCTCCCCCGCCAGCCGCTCGCGGCTCCCGGTGCTGCGGGAGGAGGATCCCGCCGCTCGATCCCGCCGCTCGATCCCGCCGCTCGATCCCGCCGCTCGATCCCGCCGGACGATCCCGCTCTGGCCCCGCCGGCCGCGGGGAGGAGCGAGCGCGTCCCCTCCCCGCCGCCACCACAGAGCCCCCTCTGTCCCCTCCCAGCCCCCTCCGTGCCCCCTCCGTGCCCTCCCGGGGGTCCCCCCGTGTCTCTGCCCCCCGATCTGGGCAGCGGGGAGGGGGCCCTGGTTCCCTGGGGACATCCTGGGAGGGGACAAAGAGCTCTCGGAGGGGACAAATCCCCTTTGATGGGGGGGACAAAAGCGACGCTTGGAAGGGGAGAAATCCCCCCTGGAGGGGACAAATCCCCATTTTGGGGGGACAAATCTCCATTGGAGGGGACAAATCTCCATTTTGGGGGGACAAATCCCCATTGGAGGGGACAAATCCCCATTGGAGAGGACAAATTCCCCTTGAGGGGGACAAATCCCAATTAGGGGAGACAAATCCCCATTTTGGGGGGGGGACAAGCCATCCTCAGAGATAAATCACCCTCGGGGGGGGGGGGGGGACAAGATGCCCTCGGGCGGGGACAAATCACCCTCAGAGCCACTTTTGAAGGGGGGAAAAGCCCCATTTCTGGCAGGGCAGCGTGTCCCCATCCCTGTCCCCATCCCTGTCCCCATCCCTGTCCCCATCCCTGTCCCTGTCCCCATCCCCGTCCCTGTCCCTGTCCCCGCGGGGCTCCGGGCCAGCCCCGGGTGTGACGATTGCCGGGCACAGCCGCCCTAATGAGGACGGGAATGGGCTGTGACAGGCGCGGGGAGGGGACAGGGGACACGCAGGGGACACCGGGGGGGACTCACCCGCCGAGCAGGCTCTGCTGGGAGGCGAACGGGGGAATTTCGGCGGCTGGAAAAAAAGGAAAAAGGAATTTAAAAAGGGTGGTGAGGAGCTGGGAATGGGGAGGGGGGGGATAATTAATTAATTAACTAATTAACTGCGGTGGCAGCACCATCGATTTTGGGTCGTTACCGGAGAGGTCAGAGCAGGGACAGAGCCCGGGGGGACACGGGGGTCCCTCCTGGGGAGGGGACAGACTGACAGACTCACCCTCCTCACTGGGGACACTGGTGATGACACCGAGGGACGCGGATTTGAAACGGGACCAGCCCCGGGAGCGCGGCCCGGCCCGCGGCGCCGGGAGCCTCCTCGCGTCCTCCTGCGGGCAGGGACAGGGACAGTGGTGGCACTGCCACCCTCCCGCCCCACCACCGGTGCCCAAAAGGAACCGGCTGCCAGCGGGCAGGGGGCAAGGAGCGTCCTGTGCGCTCCGGGCGGTGGCAAAGCCACTCAAGGTGGTGACAAAGCCACCCGGGATGATGGCAAAGGCACAAGGACAGTGACAAAGCCACCGGGATTGTGGCAGAGCCACTCAAGATAGAGGCAAAGTGTCTCAGGACAATGGCAAAGGTGCAAGGACAGTGATAAAGCCACCAGAGCTGTGGCAGAGCCACTCAAGGTGGTGACAAAGTCCCCCAGGACAATGGCAAAGTCACTCTGGACAATGGCAAAGGCCCAAGGACAGTGACAAAGCCACCAGGGCTGTGGCAAAGCCACTCAAGATGGTGACAAAGTGTCTCGGGACAATGGCAAAGTCACTCTGGGCAATGGCAAACCTGCAGGACAATGGCAAAGCCACCTGGGATGATGGCAAAGCCACTCAAGATGGTGACAAAGTCGCCCAGGACAATGGCAAAGTCACTCTGGGCAATGGCAAAGGCACCAGGATTGTGGCAGAGCCACTCAAGATGGTGACAAAGTGTCTCAGGATGATGGCAAAGCCACCCAAAGTGACAACAGGCTCACCCCAAATGTTGCCAAAGCCACCCGGGACGATGACAAAACCACTTGGGGCGATGCCAAAGCCACCAGGACGATGCCAAAGCCACTCAAGGTGGTCACAAAGTGTCTCAGGACAATGGCAAAGTCACTCTGGGCAATGGCAAAGGCACAAGGACAGTGACAAAGCCACCAGGACTGTGGCAAAGCTACTCAAGGTGGTGACAAAGTCTTGCAGGATGATGGCAAAGCCACCCAAAGTGACAACAGGCTCACCCCAAATGATGACAAAGCCACCAGGACGATGACAAAACCACTTGGGGTGACAACAAAGCCACCAGGACGATGACAAAACCACTTGGGGTGACAACAAAGCCACCAGGACAATGACAAAGCCACTCAAGATGGCGACAAAGTCACTCTGGGCAATGGCAAACCTGCAGGACAATGGCAAAGCCACCTGGGATGATGGCAAAGCCACCCAAAGTGATGACAGGCTCACCCCAAGCCACTCGGGACGATGACAAAACCACTTGGGGCGACGCCAAAGCCACCAGGACGATGCCAAAGCCCCCCAGGATGGGCAGCAAAGCCCCCCAGGACGTGACCTTCTCTCAGTGCTCCCCTCCCCAGCGTCCCCTGTCCCCTCCCCTGGCTCAGGCGGGCTCTGGGTGACCCCGGGGGGACAGGAGGGACCCACCTGCGCCCGCCTCACGTCGGCCTCGTCCTCCTCGTCCTGCGAGAGCAGCGAGTCCAGCTCGTCACTGCTGTGCACCAGGGGGGCTCGCCGGGGGTCCCGGGGGCGCCGGCAGAGCCCCCCCAGCTGCTCCGTGCTGGAGCCGAGCTCGGGGCTCCTGCTGGGGGGGGGGACATGGGGAAAGTCACCCCCAAAGCGGGGGGGACATCCCCAAAGCGGGTGCCCGAGGGTGAGCAGGGAATGTGGGGTGTCCCCATGCAGGCCGGGATGTGCGGAGGGTCCCAATGCCCAGATTTGGGGGGCTCAGGGATGCAGGAAGATCCCTGACCCCACTGGATTTGGGGGGCTCAGGGATGCAGGAACACCCCTGACCCCGCTGGATTTGGGGGGCTCAGGGATGCAGGAACACCCCTGACCCCGCTGGATTTGGGGGGCTCAGGGTTGGGGGTGTCCTCACCCAGGCATGGATAGATCCCAATCCCCAGATTTTGGGGGTTTGGGGATGCAGGAACACCCCTGACCCCGCTGGATTTGGGGGGTTTGGGGATGCAGGAAGATCCCTGACCCCGCTGGATTTGGGGGGTTTGGGGATGCAGGAAGATCCCTGACCCCGCTGGATTTGGGGGGTTTGGGGATGCAGGAAGATCCCTGACCCCGCTGGATTTGGGGTTTTGGGGATGCAGGAACATCCCTGACCCCGCTGGATTTGGGGGGCTCAGGGATGCAGGAACACCCCTGACCCCGCTGGATTTGGGGGGTTTGGGGATGCAGGAACATCCCTGACCCCGCTGGATTTGGGGGATCAGGGATGCAGGAACACCCCTGACCCCGCTGGATTTGGGGGGTTTGGGGATGCAGGAAGACCCCTGACCCCGCTGGATTTGGGGGGCTCAGGGATGCAGGAACACCCCTGACCCCGCTGGATTTGGGGGTGTCCCCACCCAGGCAGGGATGGATCCCAATCCCCAGGTTTGGGGGGCTCGGAGGACCCCCCCGACTCCTCTGGATTTGGGGGGGACGCTGGCCCGGGGGTCCCCCCTACCTGAGCTGCCCGTAGCCCGGGATGCCCCGCGGCTCCTTGCCCGGTTCCCAGCTGTGCCTCCGGAAAGGGTCCAGGGAGCTCCGCAGCGCCCCGGATCTCCGCAGGGACACGCCGGGGACTCGCCCTTCCTCCTCCTCCTCCTCCTCCTCCTCCTCATCCCAGGCCGTGCCGGGCTCCAGGACGGACACGCAGCGGCGCCTCGGGGGCGGGAGCCCCGCAGGGACCCCCCCGCAGGGCTCTGGGGCGACCTGGGGGGGCTCCAGGATTTTGGGAGGTTCCAGGATTTTTGGGGGCTCCCGGTGCCGCTCAGGGCCGGAAGGCGTGCAGGGGTCGGGGGGGGTCCAGCCCAGCCCTGAGGAGATTTTGGGGGGATCTCAGCCGGAGCAGGGGGGGCGGGAAAGTCAAAATCCACCCCCCCTGCCCAAGCTTGGGCTCTGGTGGTTATTCATTAAACCGGGAGGAATTCGGCCGGGAGGAGCGGGCAGGGAAGGGGAACGGGAATGGGAGAGGAACTGGGAAAATGGGAAATAATGGGAATGGGAATGGGAGAGGAACTGGGAAAATGGGAAACAATGGGAATGGGAGAGGAAATGGGGAAATGGGAAATTATGGGAATGGGAATGGGAGAGGAAACGGGAAAATGGGAAATGATGGGAATGGGAGAGGAAATGGGGAAATGGGAAACAATGGGAATGGGAGAGGAAATGGGAAAATGGGAAATGATGGGAATGGGAATGGGAGAGGAACTGGGAAAATGGGAAATAATGGGAATGGGAATGGGAGAGGAAATGGGAAAATGGGAAACAATGGGAATGGGAGAGGAACTGGGGAAATGGGAAATAATGGGAATGGGAGAGGAAATGGGAAAATGGGAAACAATGGGAATGGGAGAGGAACTGGGGAAATGGGAAATAATAGGAATGGGAATGGGAGAGGAACTGGGAAAATGGGATTGGGAATGGGAAATGGGAATGGGAACAGGAATGGGAAAATGGGAAAAAATGGGAAAATGGGATTGGGAATGGGAGCAACAGGGAATGGAAATGAAATGGGACTGGGATTGGGAAAATGGGAAATGGGAATGGGAACTGGAATGGGATTGGGAATGGGAGTGGGATTGGGAATGGAATGGGAAAGGGAGTGGGAATGGGAATGAATGGGAAGATGGGAATGGGAGAGGAAATGGGGAAATGGGAATGGGAATTATGGGAGTGGGAATGGGAAATGGGAAAGGGAATGGGTTTGGGAATGGGAGTGGGATTGGGAGGGGAAGGAATTCCCTTTCCAGGGGGAAAGGGATTGGGAATGGGAATGGGAAATGGGATTGGGACCCCCCTGCCCAGGGGGACCCTGCGAGGATGCAGCTCATCCGAGCCCCCAAATTCCAGCCCCTGAGGGGAGGGATAAACCCCCCCAGAGTGGGGAGAGGGACCTGGGGGCTTTAGAGGGACTGGGGGATGTGGGGTGGAATCTTGGATGGGACCTGGGGTGGATTTGGGATGGGGCTGGGAGAGGTTGTGGGATGGGAACACGGCGAGGTTTGGGATTGGGTCTGGGGTGGGATCTGAGCGGGTTTTGGGGTGGGATCTGAGCAGGTTTTGGGATGGGATCTAAGATGGGATCTGAGCAGGTTTTGGGATGGGATCTAAGATGGGATCTGAGCAGGTTTTGGGGTGGGATCTGAGCAGGTTTTGGGATGGGATCTAAGATGGGATCTGGGGCATTTCAGCCTGGCCATGGCCCCCTAAAAGGCCCCATGAGACCGGGAAACCCCTGGGAATCCCGACCCCCCTCCCAAAACCCCGACATCCTCCCAGAACCCCGACACCCCCTGAGCATCCCGAGCCAGCTGCTCCTGCTGGGATCCCCTCCTGGATCCCGGGCTGCTCCTGCTGGGATCCCCTCCTGGATCCCGGGCTGCTCCTGCTGGGATCCCCTCGATCCCTGTGCCCCAGCCCAATCCCACAATCCCCAAATCCCAACACCATTCCCGACATCCTGCCCTGGCCAGACTCACCCCACTGGGGACAGGGAGAGGACTGGGATGAGCTGGGATGAGCTGGGATGAGCTCAGCCGTTTTTCCTGTTTTTACATTCCCAGCCCGGTCAGCTGATTTAAAAAAGAAAAAAAACAACAACAAAAAAAACCCCGTTTTCCTTTGTGGATCTGCCCTTGGATCTGCCGGGGAGCGGCCACAAACGTGGGATAATAAATACGGAATAATAAAAAAATGAGGAGAGGAGCGTGGCCATCGGGGGAAAACCACAGGCACGGCTCTTCCCAAGAACCCACGAGGCTCCCCCCACGCAGATTTTGGGGTTCCCGGGCTCATCCAGGTGCAGAAAAGCAACCGGGATGAGCGGGAGCTTCCCAGAGCCTGGTGGGAACGTCAGGATGCAAATCCAAACTTCGGAGCAGGGAAAGGGAAATCCTGCAGCAGCTCCCCCCAAATCCCAATTCTGGGGCCAGTCCTGCCCCCCAAAATCCCGATCCTGGGGACAGCCCCTTCCCCAAATCCTGATCCTGCAGCAGCTCCCCCCAAATCCCGATCCTGGGGGAAGCTCCAGCCCCAAATCCGGATCCTGGGGACATTTCCCCCCCAAATCCTGATCCTGCAGCAGCTCCCCCCAAATCCCGATCCTGGGGCCAGTCCTGCCCCCAAAATCCCGATCTTGGGGACATCTTCACCCCTAAATCCCAATCCTGGGGAGATCCGTCCCCAAATCCTGGTCCTGGGGACATCTCCCCCTCCAAAATCCCGATCCTGGGGACAGCTTTGCCCCCAAATCCCAATCTGCAGCAGCTCCCCCCAAATCCCAATCCTGGGGGCAGCTCCAGCCCCAAATCCGGATCCTGGGGACATTTTCCCCCCCAAATCCCGGTCCTGGGGGCAGCCCCGAAATGTTGGTGGTGGAGCGGCGGGTTTGGATCCCGAACGGGACGCGGGAACAGCGGGATAACGGCGGACCGGGAATTTCGGGAGCTGCTCCGAGCTGGGAACGGCCAAACTCCTGCCCGGGATGGGGCGGGGTGGGCCGGGATTCCCGCTGGGAATTCCGGGGTTCCCGGAGGGCTTTGGAGCCGGGGGTGACAGAGTCGGGGGGGGGCTCCGGTGTTTTCCCGGGATCCCCGGTACCGGCGGGGAACGATCGGCGGGGGATCCCCATCCCGGGGGTGTCGGAGGGAGCCGGGACCACCTTGGGGGGACCACGGGGGTGTCCCGGGTGGGGGCCCTGGGGTGGGGTCAGGGGGGACTTTGGGGGTGTCCGGGTGTCCCCAGGTCACCCCGGCTCACCCCGGCTCACCCCGGACGCACCTGCGGGTGACGGGAGCGGGGGTTGAGCTCCGTGCGAGGCGGAAATTCCCAATTCCCGAGGGGTCCCGGCCCCGCGCCCCCTCCCCCTCGTCTCCCGCACTCCAAACCAACCAGGAACCATTGGCCGAGCGGATCCTTTTCCCTGTTAACCCTTTTCCCGCAGATCCGGGGCTGCCGCTCCCGTTCCCCAAATCCGCGACCGCTCCCCGTTCCCCCCTCGGCACCCCCCGATTCCCTTTCCCAGCGATTTCCAGGGATCGGGAACGGCCCCCGCGTCCCCCTCGGGGTGAAACTCTCCCTTCCCCACTCCCCGAGATCCCTCCCATGGGATTTACGCGTAATTCAGCTGGGAACCCCCAAAGCACCGCAGGGCAGGGCGGGGCTGACTCCGTGCCTCAGTTTCCCTGCCCCAAAGGCAGGAATTCCTTCTCTCCCGCACGGAATATTCCCTTTTTTTTTTTTTTCCCGCAGCCGGCAGAACCCCACATCCCACGGGGCTGGACCCCGACTCCACGGGGCTGCCCCCACATCCCCACCTTGTCCCGGTTCCGGACGGGTCACACACCTTGGACAGTCCCAGCACAGCCGGATCCAGGCGGGATTTCATCTCCTGGGAAAAACCAGCACGGAACGGCTCAATCCCGGCTCCATCCCGCTCCGGAGGCACCTGCGGTCCCCCAGCACCTCCGGGCTGGGGTGGGGGGGAAGCGATTCCCACCTCCCGGGAATATCTGGGAGCGTGGACAAAGCTCCGGGAGCGCCCGAAGCCCCCGCAGAGCCTCGGCCGGGGTGTCCCGCCGGCAGAAATCCCAGGAAAATCCCGAATTCCGCCCCCTCCGGAGCCAAACGGCCTCGGGTTCCGTCTCCCTCCGGGTATTCCCGGGGATTTGTCCCGCCGGGAACGTGTTTGTTTAAACAAACGGGTGGAACGGGGACCTTTGTGCGGGATTCGGGAGGTGCCAGGAGGTGACAACTCCCGGGACCCGAGCCCTGCCCGCTCCCGAAGCTTTTCCAGGGGATTTCGTCGGGAATTCTCTTTTCCAGGGCAGGGAATGAGCCTGGTTTCCCCCAGGTTTTTTTGGGGTTAAATTTTGGCCTCGCGGTTTCCTGGTTCTGCGGGTCCGCCCCGCGGTGCTTGTGTGCATAAACCTTTGGAATTAGGGTGGAATTTGGGAAGTTGGGGCTTAAATTCCTGGATGGAGGAGGAAATGGGGTCTTTGGGTCCTTGCTAAGCCAAGCTGTGATTCCGTAGAGGGACAAAAACCCCAGAGATATTCCAGGTGGAATCTTTCCCTGAAGTATTTCCAACCTGAACAATTCCATGATTTCCAAGGGGATTCTGGAATTGGCTCCTCCTCACCAGGGTCCCCTCGGGGCAGGGGGGGGGTCTCATCCTGCCCCGATGCCGCAGCTCCACCTCCCGAAATCCAGGGAGGTGCCAGGATTTGGGATCCAACAGGGACAATTCCTTTTCCCAACCAAAACCTTGCCCTAAAGCCCAATCCAGCTGCCGGGAATGAGCCACCCTCGCCCTTTTTCCAGCGGGAAATCCCGTGGGAGTGGCAGCAGATCCCGCTGGGATCATCCTTACCCCTCATCCCGCTGAGATTCCCGGCGCTCCAATCCTCCCGGCAGCTCGGATCCCACCGGCAAGGGAGGGGTGGGATCCGGGGGTGAGGAATTCCAGCCCCGGGACATTTTTTAGGGACAAAAGGGACACTGTTCCCTCGGGATCTCCGTCCACCAACACGGGAATTCTTGGCTGTGGGGTGATGGGAGCCACCAAATATTGGAATTTTTGGGGGTCATCTCCAAATATCGGGATTTTGAGGCAGCAAAATGCAAATCTTTTATTTTCCATGGAATTTCTGCAATTCCAGCAGCGGCACATGGAGGGAAATTGATGTCCGGCATCGCAGCAGCTCCAGAGGGAGGAACCCAAGGTCCCTGTGATCCTGATACTGGATCCCAGTGACCCCAGTGATCCTGGTGCCCAATCCCAATGATCCCATTACCTGATCCAAATGATCCAAGTGATCCCAGTGATCCCAGTGATCCTGGTACCCAATCCCAATGATCCAAGTGATCCCAGTGATCCCAGTGATCCTGGTACCCAATCCCAATGATCCCAATGATCCCTGTGATCCCATTACCTGATCCCAGTGATCCTTGTACCTGATCCAAATGATCCCTGTGATCCCAAGGATCCCAGTACTCAATCCCAGTGATCCCTGTGATCCCAATGATCTCTATGATCTCAGTACCCAAACCCAATGATCCCAATGATCTCTGAGATCCGTGTGCCCAATCCCAATGATCCCTGTGATCCCTGTGCCCGATCCCAATGATCCTTGTACCAAACCCCTGTGATCCCAGTGACCCCTGTGATCCCAGTACCCAATCCCAGTGACCCCTGTGATCCCAGTACCCGCTCCCTGTTACCCCTGTGACCAATCCCTGCAGGAATCACCATTTTACTCCCAAACCCCCAAAAAAGAACTCCCTGCATGCCTATCAACAACATTCCCCCTTCCCACGGCCCGGATCCCCTCCCAGCCCACGGATCCAACCATCGGATGACGCCCAGCGCTGGAAAGCGACCCTGGGAGTGGAGGAATCCCTGCTGGGATGGAATCCATGGAAAACCGGAGGTTTGGGGAGGTGCCTGGAGTGCAGGTCCGGAGCAGGTCCAGAGCAGGCCCGGAGCAGGCCCGGAGCAGGCCCGGAGCAGGTTCAGAGCAGGTCCGGAGCAGGCCCAGAGCAGGCCCGGAGCAGGCCCGGAGCAGGTCTGGAGCAGGCCCGGAGCAGGCCCGGAGCAGGCCCGGAGCAGGCCCGGAGCAGGTCTAGAGCAGGCCCGGAGCAGGTTCAGAGCAGGCCCGGAGCAGGTCCGGAGCAGGTTCAGAGCAGGCCCGGAGCAGGTCCGGAGCAGGCCCGGAGCAGGCCCGGAGCAGGCCTAGATGAGCGGGTAGGAGGCGTAGCTGGCGATGCCGCAGAGGTTGGAGGCGTTGCGGGCCATGCGGATGTACCCCGCGTCCCCGAAATGGACGCCCCAGCTTTGGGAACAGGGAGAAGAAAAAAGGGAAAAATCCTCGTTTTTTACAAGGAGAAGGTGCCAGGATCCTGGGAATCACTGAGCCATTCCCAGGGCGGCGGGAATGTTTATTTTTCTGTCTGCTCTGGGGTGTCCAGACTTAGAGGACACAGTCTCAAGCTACATCAGGGAAGGGATAGGTTGGATATTAGGAATAAATTTTTTACCAAAAGAATAATAAAGCACTGGAATGCTCTTCCCAGGGAGGTGTAGAATCACCATCTCTGGATGTATTTAAATAAACACTGGACATGGCACTGGGTGCTATAGTTGAGGTTTTAGGGCATAGGCTGGACTCAGTGATCTCACCTCAGGGTCTTACCTGTTCTTCACCAGCCAATATTCCTTGTTTTCCAGGGAGCCGTATCCCACCACCAGCACCCCGTGGTTCACCTCCTGCGAGCACTGGGGGTCATCAAACACCCCTGGGGAGGGAGAAAACACGGAATTCCAACGGGTCCCAGCCTCCCTCCAGGAATTCACCGCCAGCCTCCCAAATCCCACTTGAATTCCCAATGATCCCTCTCAGCAGGGGAAGGACTCTGGGGTGAAAGAAAGGAAGAAGGTGGATTTGGAAGGTTGGAAGAGCACTAAAGGCCTCAAGACCACCCCACTCCAGCCTCCCTCCAGGAATTAACCCCCGAAATTCCCGAATTCCGCCCAATTCTCACCGGAGCGGTAGAGGAAGAAGCTGGGCCGGGTGGCGTCGATGGCCACGGCCACGGGGCCCACGGTGGCCACGGCGTCCCTGAGCGCAGCCTCGTCACCCTCGGGCAGCTCCACGAACCGGGAGCAGGAGGCGGCGCGGGCGGAGGCGTTGTAGTGGCACGTCCCGTTCTGATGGGAAACGGGAAAGAAATGGGAAATGGGAATGAGCTGGGAAACAGGGACCAGGCAGGAAACGGGAATGAGCCAAGGAATGGGAATGAGCTGGGAAACGGGAATGAGCCAAGGAATGGGAATGAGAGGGGAAATGGGAATGAGCTGGGAAATGGGAACCAGGTGGGAAATGGGAACAAGCCAAGAATGGGAATGTGCCAAGGAATGGGAACCAGCTGGGAAATGGGAATGAGCTGGGAAACGGGAACGAGCCAAGGAAATGGGAACAAGCCAAGAAATGGGAATGAGCCAATGGGATCCAGGAGCGTTCCCAGACCCCCGTCTGACCCCATCCAGTCCCACCATCCCCATCCTTGGTTTGTTTCCCAGAGCATTCTCCGTCCTTTTTCCTCAAAAGCATCCAAAATTCCAACACCATCCTGAGGTTGGTTCCCCTTCCCAATCCCAAATCCAGCACAAGCTTTCATCCTCATCCTCCCTATCCACAGATGCTTCTCATTCCCTCCAGATCCCAGGAACAGCAGCTTTTCCCTCTGTAGATCCACATTGGAGAGTAAATTCCTGCTTTTTCTCCGATTGAGCTGTTGTTGCTCTGACCCATTTCCCAGGATTGTGTTTTCAGGAGGCTCCTGACCCATTTTTCCCTCCCCTCCAGCTCGTTGCTTAAGAAATGGTGAAATAACCAGGTAGGAATTCCAGCTCCTGGTCCAGTCACTCCCCTCCAAATAACTTCAAGGTTCCTGGGATGGCTTTGGACACTGAGGTGCCACCAGGAAACTGGGGCAGGGGGAATTGGATGGGAGAGGAGGGAGGAAAAAAAGGAACAGGGTGAGGTTTCCACGGATTTTCCTGGAAAAGAGGTTTTCGAGGCCCACCTGAGCCGTGTAGGGATAGGACTCCTCGGACTCGATGCCGCCATTGTCGATGATGTACTGGAACGCCTCTGTCATGAACCCCCCAGCACAGCCCTTGTTCCCGTACATCCTGGAGCAATCCACCAGGTTCTGGACGCTCAGGGACACCAAATTCCCGGTTTTCAGCTTCACCTGCGCTTCCAGCGCTCCCACGGCACTGAAGGCCCAGCAGGATCCGCAGGCGCCCTGGGAAGGAGGCGGGAGAGGCTCAGGAGCTGCCCCGGCGAGGCTCACCTGGTTCTTCACCTGGGGCGAGGCTCACCTGGTTCTTCACCTCGGTCACACAGCCCTTGTCCCGCCAGTCCAGGGCCTCGGGGACGTCACCGAGCGGCCGGGATTGGGCTGGGAATGCGGAATTCCGACGGGGACGAGGACGGAGCTGGAGCCCTGTCAGTGAAGCCGCCACCTCCTCGCTGGTCTGGTGGGAAGGAGAATGCCAGAGGGTGATTCCTGCTCTCTTGTCAGCCCCACATGAGGGTGTTGGGGGTGCAGTGGGAGTTCGGAGGTGGAATTGGCTGTGGGGGATCCTCAACTTCTTGTTTTTCCATTTAATTTCAAGGGTTTCGTCAGAAAAGGAGAAGCTCAGCTCCAGCTCCCCAAATCCCTGGAAACTGGGTCATAAATCCCCCCTCTCAAATTTGGGATGATCCATAAATATCCCAAACAACCATGACAGCTCCTGTGCGCCCCAAATTCCACCCCAGGGAGTTCTTTCCTCACAGAATTCCAGAGCAGCCCGTCCCCGGCTGCTGGATCCCACCAGGATGGGCTGAGGGGGATGTCAGGAGTTTTCCCACCTCCAACCCACCAAAATCCAGGTTGAGTCACCCTCCAGGGCAATTCCAGAGGGTTGGAACTGCTCCCAGCACCCACCATGTCCCCCAGGTGGTTCATCCCCAGCGTGTAGGAGCGGAGGCCCAGGGAGTGCTCCAGGTTGTGGAGGGTCACCAGCCACAGGTTCTTCTCCCACGTCAGGCGACGGAGCAAATCCTCCTGGAATTCCAGCAGGGCCCTGTCGGAGCTGGGACAGCCCCTCCAGAGCCACCCCACCCCAGTTCATCCCAGTAAAGGCTGTTGGGAGCCCCAGCTGGGTCATCCCTGGGGAGCAGCCGCGCTTGGAAGCGCCATCGGATCTTCTCCAGCTGGTGGTCACCCCCCAGGAGAGCCCCCCAGGATATTCCCAGGACATCCCCAGCTCCCCCTCTGTCACATTCCCACCTGGGGATGATATTCCTTGCCGTAGGATTTTTTCCAGAGCTCCCAGTGCCGGTCCAGCGCGGGGTCGGGGTGTCCCAGTGCCAGCACCAGCAGGGCCAGGAGGGCGGCGGGAGCCAGAGGCTCCATCCCGGGATTCGGAGCAGGAGCCGAGGGCTCGGAGCCGGGATTGACCCCTCGGTGACAAATCCGGTCTGGGCAGGGAGGTGACAACACCCCGGTGACCTGGTGGTGCCACCAGCCCGCCCGGACACGCAGCCCGAAATTCCCTGCAGGGGAGAATCCGGCAGCCAGCCCCGTGTCCGTGAGGGCAGGCCAGGACACATCCGAGCTGCTGGGACAAATCCATGCCCAAAAATCCCCAAATTCCCTGGGTTTACCCAACCTGTGCCCCCCAGGATGGGACACACCGACAATCCCACAATCCAGGTGGAGCTCCGGGGTGAGACGGACCCCAATAAATCCCCATAAATCCACTTGTACCAGAGTTTTGCTTCCTCAAAGTGCTCCTGGGGCGGGGATTAAAACATCAAAGCCGCCCGAATTACCTCCAGAAGCTGCTCCGGGGCGGCTCCGACCTCCAGCGCCAGGAGGGGGGGCCGGGGAGGGGACTTGGGGTCGGATCCGGAGCGTTCCCGGGGCCGGCACGCCGGGATTTGGGGCGCGGGGCAGCGGCGCCGTGGGGAGAAATCACGAGCCAGGAAATGAGGGAATGAGGAACCGAAAGTCCCAATTTCGATTTCAGTTCGGAGCTGAGGGGCCAGCAGGGCCAGAGCTTCTAGAAAACACCCAGGAACTGAGAGGGTTTGTCCTTCCAGCACCCCAAAAATGCGGGGTGAGAGTGGGGTCACAGCTCAGGGTGGGTTTTGGGAGCTCCAGGTGGGAATGGGGAGAACTGAGCCCCCAGCTCCCCCCTGATCCCTCCAAAGCCAGATCTGGGGAAAACATCCTGGTTATTCCCCTCCAGATGGGAAAAAAGGGATGGGATCAGGATCCATATGAGGATCAGAGCACTAATCCATGTAAAGATATTCCCAGTTCCTCCAGTTAATCCACAGACAGAAAAGTTTTATCCACATGGAATTCCCAATCAAGTCCAGCTGGAGCATCCCCACAAGGACAGCAAGGAGATTTGTCCCACCCCAGGCTGGTGGTGGCACCACCTGCACCTGGACTCTTTGGGAATCATGGAATGGTTTGGGAAGGGATGGCAGGGACACCTCCCGGGAAGGAATTCCCTCCCCACATCCCCAAACCCCGCTGTCCCTGCAAGCCAAGAACCAGAAGTGACCCATTTTGGGTATTTTATCCAAAATTTATTAGCGGGAAGCGGAGGGGGCGACAGGGACCGGGCGGAATTCCCGTGTGTCTCCGTGGCATCCCGGCTGGCTCAGTGCTGCTTCCGCCGGAACGAGCAGCCTGGGGGAGCAAACACAAACCTGCCAACGCTGCATCTCTCTGGCAATGGCAATTCCACCTCTCCCAACCCAAATTTTGGGGGATTCCACAGGTGAAGGCTCCCAAGAACAGCCAGAATTCCAAACCTCTCCTTGGAATTCCAACCCTCCACCAGAATTCCAAAACTACTCAGGGGGGGAATCAGTCCCCCTGAGGTCCCAAATCCCCCCTGGGATCCCAAATCCCCCCACCCCAAGCAGGAACCAGCCCCTCCCAGGGTCCCATCACCCTCCAGTGGGATCCACACCCAAAAATTCCCATCCCAAAAATTCCCAGATCCTCCCAAGCCCTCCTTGGATGGCACCTCCCCATGGCGCAGCCCCAGATTCCTCCATCCCTCTCCTCGGGATTCCCGGGATTCCCAAAGCCCCACCGGGATACCCACCCTCGGTGAGCCGAGCCTTGCCCCCCGTGGGCTGGCACAGCACCGTGGAGCAGCCCACGCAGAGCACCACGGTCTGGGCATGGCTAAACACGGTCGTGATCTTGTAACAGCCTGCGGGGACAACGTGGGGACAGCGGAGTCACCGGGGGGCACACGGGCAAGGGGACCGGGACACGTGGAGGGACAACGGGACAAGGCAGGAAACGCGTGGAGGGACACGAAAAGGGGACCCCGAGAGGGACACAGAGGGAGAGCCCGGTGGGAAACGGGGAAGGACACGAAGAGATGGCGGGAGATGGTGAAAGAAACACGTGGAAAGGAACGGAGGGTAGGGCAACGAGAGAGCGGGGACAACAGCGGGACACGGGGAGACCCTCGGTGCCCACCGGGGCACTTGACGTCCATGAAATACGAGTTGGGGCTCTGCACCAGCCGCTTCTTCTTGTGCTTGCGCTTCTCCTCCTCGGGAGACGGGTGCAACAGGTCCTTGGCGAGCTGCGGGGACACCGGGATCGGTCAGTCCTGGGGGCACCGCGATCGCGATCGCTCCCGCTCCCCCCCTCCGTCCCCTCACGCCGCTGCCGCCATCTTGGAGCTCCCCCCTTAGCGCTCCTCGCCCTCAGCGCCCCGCGCGCCCCCGGCCCCGCCGCCCTCCCCGCGCCTTCCCCGCGTCCTCCCGCCCCTCGCTGGCCCCGCCGGGCGCGGTCCCGGGGCGGCCGCGGGGGCGGCGGAGCCCGGGCAGGGTCGGGCCGCACTCACGGGCATGGCGGCGGCGGCGTGAGAGGCCGGAAAGGGACGGGCTCAGCTCCGCACCGCCATTTCCGCTGTGGGGCGGCCCCAGGGGCGGAAGTGGGGCGGTGCCATCGTTGGGCTGTGGACGTGGTGTTGACGCCATTTTGGGAAGGTCGCTCACTTAGCCGCCTTTTGGGACGGTCGTTAAAGTTTTGTCACTTTGAGGAAGGCCCCTCTCATTGCTGCCATTTGGGGTGGTCCTTTAAACTGTCGGAATTTAGGAAGGTGCCTCATTGTCAGTAGGGTCGTTCGTGTTTCCGCCATTCTGAGACGGTCCCTATGTTGCCGCCCTTTTGGGGAGGCCGTCATGGCCGTCCGCCATTTTGGGAAGGTCACTGAACGGCTGCCATCTTGGGATGGTGGCACTTGCGCCATTTTGGGAGTGGCATATCGGACTCGTGACGTAAGGGTATCGATTTGGTGACATCATCAGGGCGTGGTGTCACGGCGGGAGGCGGGGCCGCAGCCAGGCCCCGCCCGGGGGGGCCGGCCCGGTCCCGGTGGCGGCGGGCGGTGGCGGGGGCCATGGCCAAGGCCTACGACCACCTCTTCAAACTGCTGCTGATCGGGGACAGCGGCGTGGGCAAGACCTGCCTCGTCATCCGCTTCGCCGAGGACAACTTCAGCAGCACCTACATCTCCACCATCGGTGAGTGGGACCCCCCCCAGGACCCCTCCGGGACCCCCTCCGGGACCCCCCCAACGGGGACCCACCGGGATTCACCGGCACTTCCCAAACCGGGACCCCCCCCAACCTGAGACCCCCCCCCCCAGTGCGACCCTCCCCAACTGGGAACCTCCGGGATTCACCGGGACCTCCCAACGGGACCCATCGGGATTGTTTGGGACTCCAATCCTGGGAGCCCTCCGGGATCCCCCAACCGAGATTCACCGGGATCCCCCCTCTCCGAAATCCTCCCGGGACCCCTCCCAGATCTCTCTGCCTCGGGACCCCCATCCCGGGATTCACCGCGACCTCCCCTCTCTGAAATTCCCCCGGGACCCCTCCCAGATCCTTCCGCCCCGGGACCCCACCGGGACCCCCATCCCGGGATTCACCGGGATCCCTCCTCTCCGAAATCCTCCCGGGACTCCTCCCTGATCCCTCCTCCCCGGAACCCACCGGGACCCCCATCCCGGGATTCACTGGGACCCTGGCACTCAGCAAGAACCCCCATCCCAAAATCGCCGGGACCCCCACGCTGGAATTCACCAGAACCCCCCACCGGGAACCTACCGGGTTCTTCCCGGGAACCTCCACCCCGGAATGCCCCGGGATTCCCTTCCCGGATTTTGCCCCCGCCTCTCCCGGAGATCCAGATGGTTGCTGGGCGCCGGAATGGCGGCACTGGGAGCACTGGGAGCACTGGGAGGGGACCGGTTCTGCTCCCCAGCTCCCAGTGCCCCCCTCACTTTCCCCCAGGGATCGACTTCAAGATCCGCACTGTGGATATCGATGGGAAAAAGATCAAGCTGCAGGTCTGGTGAGTCGGGGATGGGGGGTGCTTAGGGAGGGTAGGAGACCCCCAAATCCCCCCAAAAATTCCCCCAAAATCCCCAAAACCGCCCCGTTTCCACAGGGACACGGCGGGACAGGAGCGCTTCAAAACCATCACCACGGCCTATTACCGCGGAGCCGTGGTACGGGGAGGGGGCTACACCCCGGGGGGGGGGACCCTGGGGGTGAGGACCCCACCCCAAAACCGCGGGCAGGGGGTCCCGACCCCCCCCATGACCCCCGATCCCCCCCCAGGGCATCGTCCTGGTGTACGACATCACGGACGAGAAATCCTTTGAGAACATCCAGAACTGGATGAAAAGCATCAAGGAGGTGGGTGGGGGATTCCGGTGGGGGTTTCGGGCGGGGGTCGCGGGGGTCCTGCCCGTGTTTCCCTCCCCTCTCCCCAGAACGCCTCGGCCGGGGTGGAGCGGCTCCTCCTGGGCAACAAGTGCGACATGGAGGGGAGGAGGAAAGTGCAGCGGGACGCGGCCGAGAAGGTGGGAGGGGGCTCTGGGAGGGAAGTGGGGTGCTGGGGGGGTGCCTGGGGGTGGGACTGGGGGGTCTGGAGGCTGCTTTGGGGCTGGGGGGCTCTGGGGACACGCTGGAGGAGTCTGTGGGGCTGGGACTGTGGGGGCTCCATGGGAATTGGGGGGTCACAGGAGGTTTAGGGGGGTTCGTGGGATTGTGGGGATCACAGGGGGTTTGGGGAGGGTCCCAGGGGGCTGGAGGGGCTGCGTGGGGATCACAGGGGGGTCGTGGTGCCTCAGCTGGCCAAGGAACACGGGATTCGCTTCTTCGAGACCAGCGCCAAGTCCAGCGAGAACGTGGAGGAGGTGAGGGGGGGGTCCCTGCGACTGCACCCCCAGGTTTGCCGGGACGGGGGATCCCTCCCTCCTCCTGGAGGGGGTCCCCAAGCACTGCCCCCCTCTCTGAGCAGCCCCTGTCCCCCCAGGCCTTCTGCACGCTGGCACGGGACATCCTGCACAAATCCTTCTGCAAAGCCGTGAGTGGGGCCGGGATTTGAGGGGTGGGGGGCAGGCCAGGGACCCCCCTGCGCCCCCCTGACCCCCTGCTCTCTCCACAGCCCCCCGGCAGCAGCAGCAGGGCCCTGCTGGAGCCCGGCCCCCCCCGGAAGGCCGGAGGGAGATGCTCCCTGGGGTAGGGGCTCGGGAGCTCCCCGAGACCCCCGGGGCAGCGCGGGCGCCTCTCCGGAGGGATCTGGGGGGGAATCTGGGGGGATTTGGGGCTGCCCCCCTCTCTCCTTGTGCCATAAAGCCCCGCTGTGCCTTGTCCCGGCTCCGGAGTCTCTTTGATGGGGGTTTGGAGGGGGTAGAACGGGGTCGGGACCGGGATTGGCGCTGAGACGGGGATCGGGATCGGGATCAGGATTGGAGATGGGATCGAGATCAGGACCGGGACCGGGATTGCGACTGGGACCGGGATCGGAGACGGGATCGGGACCGGGACCGGAGACAGGATCGCGGTCGGGACCGGGATCGGCATCGCGACCGGGACCGGGATCGGGATTAGAGACGGGATCGAGATCGAAATTGCGATCGAGACCAGGACCGGGACCGGGATCGGGATCGGGATCGGAAACGGGGTTGAGATAGGGACCGGGACCGGGATCGGGGCCAGGATTGTGATCGGGACCGGCACCGGGACCGGGACGAACGGCAGCGAAGCCGCGCCCAAGCCACGCCTACAACACCAAACTTGGAATTTTACCACGCCCACTCCCCGACCGCGCCCCACGCCCGCCGCATATCCACGCCCCTAATTAAGCTTAAACCGCGCCCCTAATTAAAAATTTAATGCCCGTTATGGTCAAGCCACGCCCCTTTGTGTCCTTCGGACCACGCCCCTCTCTCCCATTGGCTGAGACCGGCGCCGCCGCCAGGCCCCGCCCTTCCGCTCCCGGCACCCCCGGCAGTTCCAACATGGCGGTGCCGCCGTCCCGGCGGGGCCGTGCCCGGTAGTTCCCGGCGGATCGCGGGGGTTCCTGGGGCTTTCCCGCCGATCCCGCCGCCCCGATGGGGCCCGGCGGCCTCACGGTGCTGCTGGCGGTGCTGAACGGGCTGCGGTGAGCGGGGACCGGGGGAAACCGGGGGGTGGAAGGTACGGGCCCGGTGCGGGGCCCTCACGGCAGTTCCTCTGTGCCCACAGCCCGGCGGCGGCGGCGGCGGCGGCGGCGGCGGCGAGCGAGGAGCGGCCCGGTGAGCAGGGCCAGGCCGGCGTTTGGGACGATCCCGGGGGCTCGGAGCTGTCCCAGGGGGCTCGGTCTGGTCCCGGGAGTTTGGACCGGGATGTGGGGGACTCGGACCGGGGGGCTCGGCCCGGTCCCGGGGGGCTCGGACCGGGGTCCTGGGGACTCGGACCGGTATAGATCCGGGGCTGGGATGCTGGAGACGGAGGGGTCTGTCTGGTAGTGGGGTCTGGGGCTCTGTCCGGTCCCGGGGCGCTCCCCGCCGGTTCCCCCGTAACGCGATCCCCCCGCACCGCAGCGAGCCCCGCGGTGGCCACGCCGTGCTGGCGAGTGGAGCAGTTCGTGGTTGCCCAGGAGTGTACGCGGTGCTCCGGCTTCGAGATGGTGAGTGCGGCTCCCCAGGGTCGGGGTCCCCCCGTTTTCCCCGGGGGTCTCTCCGTGACCAAGCCCTCCGTGCCCCCGTTGGCAGAAAACGATCCCGGCGTGCGGCCCCACCGGCTTCATCGAGAAGATCAACTGCGCCTCGTCCCACCGGGATGAGTACAAGAGGTGGGGCTGGGAATTAACGGCGGATCGGGGCTGGGAATTGACGGGATCGGGGCTGGGAATTGACGGGATCAGAGCTGGGAATTCCTGTGAGATCAGAGCTGGGAATTCCAGGGGATTGGAGCTGGGAGATCCTGGGATTGGTGCTGGGAGTGATTGAGGGATCAGGGCTGGGAATTCCCAGGATCAGGGCTGGAAATTAACAGAGGATCGGGACTGGGAATTCCATCGGGGCCGGGAATTCTTGTGAGATTGGAGCTGTGAATTCCTGTGGGATTGGAGCTGGGAATTCCATCAGGACCGGGAATTCCAGGGGGATCGGAACTGGGAATTCCCGTGGGATTGGAGCTGGGAGTTGACGGGGGATTGGGACTGGTCATTCCTGGGGGATCGGGGCAGGTGATCGGGCCGGGAATTCCCAGGGGATGGGGCATTCCCCTGGGCTGTGCTCGGCGGAATTCCCAAGGGATGGGGCCGGGAATTCCCAGGGGATGGATGGGGCGTTCATTTCATCGTTCCCCCGGGCTGTGTCCGCAGCTGCCGCTCGGCCGCGCTGGAGGCTCAGCGCTTCTGGCGCTTCGTGGGCTCGGCTCTGGGCGTGGCGGCGGCGGCGGCGGCGCTGGTGGTGCTGCGGCAGCGCGTGCTGGACCGGCGGGCGCTGGAGAAGGTCCGCAAACAGATCGAGTCCATTTAGCCAGAGGCTCCTCCCGAACGAAGGCTTGGAGCCGGGAATTCCGCTCGCCCCGAGCGGCGGGAGGGAGGAGAGGCAGCCCCTGCCTTGCTGCCCGGACCTGCTGGGATCTGCCTTGGGAGAGCGTCCAGGGCATCCCCCGGAGCGGGATGTGGAATAAATCCCTGGGTTCGTCCCTTTGGGGGAGTCCCCGTGCCCCCCCCCAGCACTGGGATCTGCTCTGGGATCATCCTCCAGGAGAGGGATGTGGAATAAATCCTGCTCATCGTTCCTGGAGTGATGCCGTGGTTGTTTCTTGGGAGGGTCCCTGGTTCCTCCAGTGCTGAGGGTCCCCAGGGGGGTGGAATGTGGAATAAATCCTGATCCATGTGGCTGGAGCATGTTTGGCCTTTGGGGCCCCCCCCCGACATTGCATGGGGTGCAAACACAGCTCAGGTTTATTCTGGAACGTTCCCCCACCCTGAGATCCCCCCCCCCCATCACATCTCATCCCCATGTCCCCGTGTCCCTGTCCCCATGTCCTGCCTGGAGGAATTGGTGCCTGGATCCCTCCGGGGGGCGGGAATTCCATCCCCGGGCCCCTCCCCGGCTCCGTCCTCCACTCTGGATCCCGGCTCTGGCCCCGACATCCACCGGAGGAACGGGGATTCCGCGGCCTCTCCCGGTGCCCGCCGCGTCAGGATCTTCCTGGAGATCACTGCGGGAACGGGGACACCGATGGGGCTGGAGCACCCCCTCCCGGTGCTCCCGTTACCTCCGGTGGATCCCAGGCCATCCCCGCACCCCTCCCGGTGCTCCCGTTACCTCCGGTGGGTCCGAGGCTGTCCCGGTTGCCGTCCTGGCGGAACGGGCTGGAGCTGGGGAGCAGGATCAGCCCCAGCGACAGGAACAGGATCTGCGGGAGGGATGGGAGCCGTGAGCCCCGGAGCGGGACCGGGAGGGTCCCGGGGGGGCCGTACCAGGACACAGGTGCCGGTCTGCGCGGGCTTGGTGGACGTTTCCTTGATCAGCGCCTGGAGCTGCCGCAGGAGAGACCTGCAGGAATGGGGGTCAGCTCTGTGCCCTTCCCGGTGCCCCTTCCGGTGCCCCCTTCCGGCTCCGTGCTCCATTCCGGTGCCCCGTCCCGGCTCTGTGCCCATCCCAGTGCCCCCTCCCGGCTCCGTGCCCCTCCCGGTGCTCACCCGTTGCTCGTCTCCAGCTCCTGGACCTTTTTCCGCAGCTCCTGGTTCAGTGCTGAGCACGCGGCCGCCCTGCCCGGACAGAAAGAGGGACAATAAGCGGGAAAGGGACACCCCGGGATAACGGGAACACCGGGATAACGGGAACGCCGGCCCCACCTGCTCTCCAGCTCGTCCAGGTATTCCTTCTTCCTCCGCCGGCTGTCCTGCGCCGATTGCTTGTTCCGGATCTTTCTCCGCACCTTTTTTAGGAGCCGCTCCTCGGCCTGGGGCACGGAGGGGTCACTCCTGTCCCGTCCCCCCTGCCCCGGTCCCACCGAGCCCCCCGTGTGCCCCCTGCCCGTACCTGGGTGAGGGGCAGGGCCCCGGGCAGGGTCACCCCCTCCTGCGCCAGCAGCCGCTTCTCCTCCTCCGTCAGCTGGAGCTGCGCGACAGGGAGGGACTGGGGGTGAACTGGGGGAACTGGGGCGAACTGGGGGGTCTAGAATTGAACTGGGGGGTCTGGGGGCCAACTAGGAGGTCTGGGGATGAGCTGGGTGGGTCCAGGGGCAAACTGGGGAGGTCTGGCGATGAGCTCGAGAGGTCTAGGGGCAAACTGGGGGTGTCCGGGGCTGAACTGGGGGGACTGGGGGGGAACTGGGGGGGTCCGGGAGAGAGCTGGGGAGTCTGGGGATGGAGCTGGGGAGGTCTGGGGCCAAACTGGGAGGTCCGGGGGTGAACTGGGGTGTCCGGGGCTGAACTGGGGGGACTGGGGGCGAACTGGGGGGGGTCCAGGTGTGAGCTGGGGGTGCGGGGACTCACCATGGGCTGGGGCTCGGGGCTCGGGGCCAGCTGGATGCCGGGGAACAGCGAGGGGTGCAGGGGCGTGCTGAGGTCACAGACCACCTCCAGCAGCACCGGGGGGGGCCCCTCGGGCCGGGGGGGCTCCGGGCTGGTGCCGAGGCCGCAGGCGATGTCGGGGTTCACCGTCAGCCCCAGCAGCTCCTCGGCTCCGCTGCCCTGCGGGGACACCGGGCCGGGGTCCGTGCCAGCATCCCCGGGACATCCCGGTGTCCCCGTGGGGGTCCTGCCCACCCGCGCCCCTCCCGCCCCCACTCACATCATCCTCCGGGAGCGTCAAGGTCTGGAAGCCCAGTACCGGCACCGGGAACGAGGCGCGATCCGAGAAGAGCCCGTCCGGCTCCGGGAGCTCCGGTGCCTCCATTGGGGTTCCCTGGGGACCCCCCCGCGGGACCCCTCGTGCCCCGACCCCCGGGGATGAACCCCCTGCGCCCCCTCCTCGGGGTCTCCCGGTCCCCGGTGGTGCCGCCGCCTCCGCCCGGTGCCGGCGCTGGGCACCAGGATCTCCGGGATCCCGGGGAACGCGGCCAAGTCCCGCCCCGTGCCGGGAAGGGCCGGGATCATCCCTCCCCCGCGGGGCCCGGGGCTCCGGCCGCCCTACCGGGGCACCGGGGGTACCGGGGGGGTGCGGCTGCCCCGGTACCGCGCCCCGGAGGGTCTCGCGGTGGAACCGGGAACGGGGGAGCCGCGCTTGGGGCGGCTCCGCTGCGGCCGCCGGTGGATCTGTACCGGAGCCGGTGCCCCCCGCGCCCCCCGGTAACGGAATTCGGGTGGAGGAACGGGGGGATGCCCCCGGTAACGGGGTCGGGGAGCGCAGAACGGGGAGATCCCCCCGGACACCGGAGGATTCCCCCGCCCCGCCCGGCCGAGCGGACACGTGCGCGCTCCCGGGGCCGCGGGGCCGCGCGGGCTCCGCTCGCTCCCCATTGGTTGCTCCGTGCGTCAATCAATGACGCCACAGGGGATTCCGCGTCGCTATTGGCTGAGCTGGCGACCGCACCGCCCCCCGGAGTTCCCGGGACGCCGTTGGGATGCGGCGGGCGGTGAGTGCGGGGCAGGGGGGAGCGGGGGTCCCGTTCTCGGTTCCGTCCTCGGTCCCGACCCCCGTTCCTGTCCTCGGCCCCGGTTCCGATCCCAGTCCCGGAATAACCGATCCTTGACTCCCGGTCCCGGTCCTTATTTCCCGATCCCCGCTCGGTGCCGTTCCTCGGTCCCGGTTCGCAATCCCGGTTCTTGATCGTGGTCGCAGTCCCGGTCCTTGATCCCGATCGCGGTCGTGGTTCCCGGTCGCGGTCCGTGACCTCTAACGCGGTCTGTGGTGCCCAAGTTCCCCATCCCGGTCCCCGATTCCGGTCCCGGTCCTTGTTCCCATTCCGGTCCCTCCCCGCCGTCCTGTCCGTGTCCCGGGGCCCCCGGGCGGGCGGGGGGGGTCGGCGCCGGGTGAGTCACCGGGGCCGGCGGGCGGCTCTGACCGGCCCGTCCCGTTCCAGCCCCGCTGCCCGGGGATGCGCAGCGCGGCTCGGAGCTTCCCCGGCGGCGGCGGGCGCTGAGCTCCGGGAGCACGATGGACACCGGGATCGGAGACACCGGGATCGGGGCCTCGCTGGCCTGGAGCCCCGGGGCGGCCTCGCAGCCCCCGCCCGGGCTGGGGGTGAAGTTGGGGTCGTTGGTGCTGCTGCTGCTGCTGCCTCTCGCCTGCGGCCTCGCACCCCTCTGGTGCTTCCGACAGCCCCCCGGTACCGGGAATTGGGGATCTGGGGGGTCTCGGGGTCTCAGGGGTTCGGGGAGTGGGAGACTCGTGGAATTTGGGGGGGGTTCCCGGGGGTCTTGGGGAGTCTGGGGGTATCCGAGGGTCTGGAACAGGCTGGGGCCAGGGCTGTCCCCACCTCAGGGCTGTCCCCAAGGGGTCTGGCAGGGTGCAGGGCTGAGGGGGGGGGGTCTCGTTGGGGTCTCAGCCCCCCCAATTTCCCCCGCAGACCCCCGCAGCCCCGTGCTCAGCCTCGTGAGCTGCTTCTCGGGCGGGGTTTTCATGGGCACCTTCCTGCTGGACCTCCTGCCTGACTACCTGGGCAGCATCGCCGCGGCGCTGGAGGGGCTGCGCATCACGGTGAGACCCCCAGGGAGCTGGTCCTGTCCCCATGGCTGTCCCTGTCCCCGGGATTGGGAAAGGGGCTGCTGGGGAGGGGGTGGCTGGGATGGGGACAGTGCAGGGGGAACAGTGGCAAAGGGACAAGGACAGAGAACGGACATTACAGGGGGTACAGTGAAAAAGGGGCACTGAGGACATTGAGGATGGGGAAGAACAGGGCAGCTGGGACAGCAGGGCCCCATGGGTGCCAGCAGAGCAGCCAGAATGGTGACAGCATCCCCCAGAATGGTGACACTATTCCCCGGCCTCTCCAAAGTGCCTCTCTTAGCTCTGTGCCTCAGTTTCCCTGTCACATGATGCACGGACGGATCCTCCTCTGCCCGCAGCTTCCCCTTGGCACTGACTATCCCCTCCCCCTTGGCACTGTCCCCTTCCCCTTGGCGCTGACTGTCCCCTTCCCACAGCTTCAGTTCCCCCTGCCCGAGTTCATCCTGGCCATGGGTTTTTTCCTGGTGCTGGTGCTGGAGCAGGTGACGCTGGCGCAGCGCGAGCTGGCCGAGCCTCCCGAGGAGTCGAGGGCGCTGCTGCCCAACGGTTCCTCCATCCAGGCCACGGCTCCCGGCGGCGGCGGCGGCCCCGGTGTCCCGGTGGGCTCGGCGGTGCCCGGTGCCCCCGGGGCGCTGCGGGCCGCGGCGCTGGCGCTGGCGCTGGCACTGCACGCGGTGCTGGAGGGGCTGGCGCTGGGGCTGCGCGAGGGCGACGCGGCGGCGCTGCGGGTGCTGCTGGCCCTGCTGCTGCACAAGGGCGCCGTGGCCTTCGGCCTCTCGCTGGAGCTGCTGCGGAGCCGCCTGCGCCCGCCCGCCGTGGCCTCGTGCCTGGTGCTGCTGGCCCTGATGTCCCCGCTGGGCGTCGGGGTGGGCACGGCGCTGGCGGCGGGCGCGGGGCCGCGGCAGCGCCTGTGCCGGGCCGTGCTGGAGGGGTTGGCGGCCGGGACCTTCCTCTTCGTCACCTTCCTGGAGATTCTGCCCCAGGAGTTGGGGGTGCCGCGGAATCGCATCCCCAAGGTCATCCTGATCCTCGCCGGCTTCGCGTTGGTCAGCGCCATCCTCTTCGTCAAGGGATGAGATCTCCCGGGATCTGCACCCCAGCCTTGGAGGATCTCGTGGAATTCCTGTACCCCGAAGTGCCAAAGTGCCTCTCCCAGCTCTGTGCCTCAGTTTCCCTGTCTAAACTGTCCTCTTTCTCAAGCCCGGCCTGGGATCCCCCATTCTTGCTCCTGGAATTTGTGTCCCACCCTGCACCCCCCTTTTCCAAAGTGCCAAAGTGCCTCTCTCAGCACTGTGCCTCAGTTTCCCCATCTGCACAAGGGATCGGTGCTGTGACACCCCCCCCCCCCCCTCTTCAGGACCCCGGGAGGGGGTGAGTGTCCCCCCCCCCATAACCACAAGTGCCCTTACGGACTCCCCCGGATTTGGGGGTGTTGGATAAAGCAAATAAAGGACTGAACCCCAAATTGCTGCCTGTGCCTGGGGAGGGTGGGACAGAATTTGGGGTGGGTGTTGCAGTGTCCCCTGATCACCCCCCAGGATATATGGGCTGGGGGAGTCTAGTACCCCCTAATTTTGGGTCTGGGGCGTGTCTGCTCTGTTCCCAGGCTTGGGGAGGGGGTGACCCCGCTGTACCCCCCCAGAGCCGCCCCCATTTCTGAGCCCCTCCATCCTGTCCGTCCCATTCCCCTCGCAGCGCAGACCACGCCCCTTCCCCGCCCCACGCTCTCGCGCTGCTCTCCGGGACTTGTAGTTCCAGCCTCCCTCACCCCCCAGTACTTCATAACCCGGTGCCTCCATTTCCCAGCGCTCCCTGCGTAGCGCTCGCACCGATCACTGGGAGTTGTAGTCCAGACACCCGGCACACTCTGCTGTTGGCACGGCCTACTGAACTACAGATCCCGGCGTGCCGCGCGCGGCGGCGGCGGCTGAGCGGCGGAGCGGGGAAGATGGCGGCGGCGGGCGCGGGGGCCGGGCCCGGGCCCGGCGCGGGACCCTCGGCCGGCGCCGGTGCGTCCAACCCGCGCAAGTTCAGCGAGAAGATCGCACTGCAGAAGCAGCGGCAGGCGGAGGAGACCGCGGCCTTCGAGGAGGTCATGATGGAGATCTGCTCCACACGGGTGAGGACGGGCCGCGCGCCGGATGCGCCGCGGGGCGGGGGGGGCCGGGGCGGAGGGGCCGTGAAGGGCTGGGGGGGACCGGGGCTGAGGGGGTGGGGACTGAGGGAATCGTGAGGGGCTAAGGGGGGTCTTGAGGAGCTGGCGGGGGTCGTGATTTGGGGGGATCGTGAAGGGATGCGGGGGCGAGGGTGTGGGGCGGCTGGAGGGGTCGTGAGGGGATGGGGGGGGCTGTGAAGCATTTGGGGAGGGGGCTAAGGAGGCTGCGAGGGTGTTGGGGGGGAGTTTGAGGGGTCGAGGGGTGCTCTGAAGGATTTGGGCTGGGGGTAGAAGGGTCCGGGAGGGCTGAGAAGGGTTTGGGGGTGTTGGAGGGGGCTGTGAGGATTTTGGGGAGGGGGTCCAGGGGGGCTCCGGGTGGATCCCGGCGTGTCCAGCGGAATCGGGGTGGGAAAAGGATCCCTGATCGCTGGGATCCCACCCCGTGTCCCCTCCGCGGAGCTCCGGGCTCTGTCCCTGTCCTCGGAGACCCTCGGGGGATGCTCAGGTTGGGCTTGTTGGGAGCTGGGAAAAGCAGGGATGGAATATCTGGGATAAATCCCACCCGGCAGCTCCGGGAAAGGCGAGTGCTGGGAACTCGGAGGGAATCGGGAAAACCGGGAATGCTCCAGATGTGGAGCTGGTCAGGGATTGCCTCCCGAAACCTGTGGGAATTTCCAACCATCCCGGCGTTTGGTGGGATTTGGTCCTTCCCAGCCCAAAGTGCAGGACGGAGGAGCGAGGGTGTGGAGTGTGGAGTCCGGGGAGGCTCGTCCAGGGGATGGGGGCAGCGCCGTCCCTGGGGAAATCTAGGGAATACTCAGCAGAGCTTCCAAAACCGGGAATTTTTGGCTTGGAGAGCCCCGTGGCTCCCGGCTCTGTGGGGACCCGGGCTCTGGGATGTCACTGCCGCCGTCACAGGGACATCCTTGGGGAGTTTGGGGATGGGCTGGACTTTTCTGTCCCTTCCTGGGGAGTTTAGGAACGGGGTGGAGCATCCCCGGGTGCTTCCATCCGCAGGGATTTTGGGGCCGTGTTTGCAGAGCAAACAGCTGGTTAATGTGCAGCGGGGCTGTGCTGATCCCTGCCTGGAATCATTCCTCTGGGAATTCCTTCCCCAATCCCTGCCTGGAATCATTCCTCCAGGAATCCACTCTGGGATGGCTCCTCTGGGAATTCCCTCCCTGATCCTTGCCTGGGATCATTCCTTTGGGAATTCACCCTCTGATCCCTGCCTGGAATCATTTATCTGGGAATCCATGCCCTGATCCCTGCCTGGAATCATTCCTTTAGGAATCCACTCCCTGATCCCTCTCTGGAATCATTCCCTTAGGAATCCACTCCCCGATCCCTCTCTGGGATGGCTCCTCTGGGAATTCCTCCCCTCATCCCTGCCCGATCAGTTCCCGTGTGGGATCCACAGCCCCCCCCCAGCTTTGCTCCGTGGTTTCCTGGAGTTTTTCCCAGCTCTTTCAGAGCTGCTCCCAGGTTCCAGGCTCTCACAGGGATCCTGGCTCACAGCTCCATGCTCCATCCCAAGACCTTAAGCCCCAGCGCTGCTCCGGGCGCTAATCCCGCCAGCTGCTGCCTAAATCTCCTGGGTTTTTTGGGTTGTTTTCCTTGTTTTTCCCTCTGGATCTGGATTTCCACGGTTTTACGCTCAGGAATTTGGTGTTTCCCGTTTCTCAGCTGTTTTTTGGGCTTCAGCTTCTCTCTCCCTGGGATTTCTCCAGGCACTGAGGAGCGACAACTCTTGGATTTATTTAGGGACCCCCGGCTCCAGAGGGACAGGGGATTCCTGTGGGTGCAGCCCAGGGAATTCCTCCCTCCCCGGGCATTGGGAGCAGGGAGGGGTGATCAGGGGACCCCTGCTCTGGCAGGATGGGGGGGTTGGCCCATGCCCTGCTGCTGGGGGGTGCTGGGGGCCCTTCCCTTTGCTGGGAATCCCAGCTCTCGGGTGTTTTCTGGGATCCCCTTATCTCCCGCCCTGCTTTGCTGTGACTCCTTCCACCGGCCTTGGGTCCCGCTCTGTGCTGGAATCTCCGGGGTGGCCTTGGGTGGATGAGGTGGAAAATCCCTCTGGATCTGACTCCAGAGCCTGTCTGGGACAGGGACAGCCAGGCTCAGCCTCTGCTCTGGGACTGTGGGATCCTCTTGGGATCCTGACTCTCATCCATCCCACTCTGGATGCGGGAAGGGCCCGGCTCCACTGTGTCCCCCCCGAAGGGCAGCCTGGTTGTCCCAGGGGGTGCTGGACGCCCCAGGACGCCCCTGACGTGTCCCCCACGCCGTGTCCCCCCAGCTGCAGGCGCAGAAGCTGCGGCTGGCCCACAGCCGGGGGCCCTTCTACAGCGGCTCCCTGCCCAACGTCAACCAGATCGGCAGCGGCGTGCCCGACTTCCAGGTGACTCCAGGGGGCGTCTGGGGACACAGGGACCTTCCCCAATCCCTTCACCCGCTCCCACGAAGGGGGGAGCCTGTCCTGAGCCCTTCCTGGGTGGGCTCAGCCGTTCCCCCTCCCCTCAGGGCCCGTCCCCCCTGGATTCCACGCGGAGCACGCGGCACCACGGGCTGGTGGAGCGCGTGCAGCGGGACCCGCGCCGGATGATGTCCCCCCTGCGCCGCTATGTCCGCCAGATATCCTTTGTCCCGTGTCCCCAGCAGTGTCCCAGCCCTCCCGCCCTTCCCAGGGGATTCGGGAGCCCCCCTGCTCTCTGTGTGTCCCTTAACGTGCCCCCCACATCGACAGCTCTCCCTACGGACCCACGTACCTGTCACCACCACCTGAGCCCAGCTGGAGGAGGTAATTCCCTGCCTGCCCTGGATCCCTGGTGCCCATTCCCATCCTGTTCCCATCCCATTCCCATCCTGGAGGAGGTAATTCCCTGCCTGCCCTGGATCCCTGGTGCCCATTCCCATCCCTTTCCCAGCCTCTTCCCATCCCATTCCCATCCTGGGGGAGGTAATTCCCTGCCTGCCCTGGATCCCTGGTGCCCATTCCCATCCCATTCCCATCCCTTTCCCATCCCATTCCCATCCCTTTCCCATCCTCTTCCCATCCCTTTCCCATCCTGGAGGAAGTAATTCCCTGCTTTCCCTGGATCCCAGGTGCCCATTCCCAGCCTGTTCCCATCCCTTTCCCATCCCTTTCCCATCCTCTTCCCATCCCTTTCCCATCCTGGAGGTTTGGGAGTGGCAGAGGCTCTGGCACAGGCAGCCAGAGCTGCCTGGGATTCCTGGGGATTCCTGGGATCTGGGATGGGGGCAGAGGGAAGCTGCTGCCTCTCAGATTCCAGGATTGTCCCACAAAGTGGGGGTTTGAGGAGGAATTTCATCCAGTAAGAGGAATCCCCAGGGACAGGTGACAAGTCCAAGCTGCAGCTCTGTCCCTGGAGTGTCTCTGTCCCAGTATGGCGTGTGACAGCCGTGTCCTTGTCCCCAGTATGGCGTGTGACAGCCGTGTCCCTGTCCCTGTTCCATCTCCCTGCCGTTCCCAGCCCTCCCAGGCAGGGAATGGGGTCCTGGATCACTGAGGGGTCCCTGCCTCCCCCGTGGCTCCTTGTTCCCCTCCCATTGCCTCTCCTGATCCCTTTCTCCCTCAGGACCATGCCCTGGAGCAATTTCCCCATGGAGAAAGGACATTTATTCCGGCTGCCCTCGGCTCTCAACAGGTAATGGATGCATTGATTCCGTTTTCTCCCCGTTCCCAAGGCAGGCTCCAGCCCTTTCTGCAGAGGAGGTGCCCCAGGACCCCCCTGGGGAGGAGGTGGCCCCTGAGTCCCCCTCAGGGCCCCCCTCTGGAGGGGTCCCTTTGCTCCCCAGTGCCACAGCTGAACAATGTCCCTCTTTGTCCCTCGTCCCAGCCGCCTTTTCCCAGCCCTTCCCTGCCCTCCTCTGCCTTGCAACAACTCAGTGGGAACAGCCTGGGTGCCCCCAGCCCCTAAAGGGTCCCCAGAGGGTCCCTGGGGGTCCCCCCGTGCCGGGGGGTGGTGGAGGAGCCGGGAGCGGAGCCAGTGTGGGGGCACAGGGGGAGGGGGCAGCAGGAGGGGTGTGGGGCTGGGCTGGGGGCTGTCAGTGGGGAGGGGGCTGTCGGTCAGTGGGGAGGGGGCCAGGCTGAGCCCGGATCCAGGCAGTTCTCCCCATTGCCAGGACGAACTCGGATTCGGCGCTGCACACGAGCGTGATGAACCCCACGCCCCAGGACTCCTACCTGGGCCCCTCCCAGGCCGGGCCCCCCCCCTGGCCGCCGAGCTGGTGAGCGCCCCCCACTCCCCCTGAGGGGTCTGGGGGCTCCCAGGGCAACCCCCCCTCCCCTCTGTGCTCCCCTCACCCTCCTGCTCCCCCACAGGTTTCCTGGACGGGGACTCAGACAGCAAAGGTGAGCCTGGCACCCAGCTGGGTCCCCAGTGTGCTGAGTGCTGTGTTCTTCTCTTCTCTGTGCTGGGGGGCTCTGAGTGAACCCCCCTGTGCCCCCTCCTCCTCCCACTGACCCCCCCTGCCCTTCCCAGTGTTTCTTTTCCAAGTGCCTCCCATCGAAGAGAACTTCGATGACAACAAGCACTCGCTGAAGCCCTGGGACACCAAGAAGGTGGGTGGGGACGTCCCCCCTGTGTCCCCCAGCCCTGTGGCCTGGCCTGGCCTCATTCCCATCCTTTGATCCCACAGCTCTCGTCCTCCTCGGCCCGGCCACGCTCCTGCGAGGTCCCGGGAATCCAGTGAGTGCTGGGGGAGGCTGGGATGGGGAGGGGGATCTCAGAGAGGGGCTGGAGGTGGGAAAGGGACACTGGGGGGCCCTGGGGGAGCCCCTCTCCTGCTCTGATCCTGTGTCTCTCCCCCCTGTCCCAGCATATTCCCGTCCCCGGATCAACCTGCCAACGTGCCCCTCATGCCCTCGGCCCTCAACACGGGGGGGTCCCTGCCCGACCTGACCACGCTGCACTTCCCATCCCCCCTGCCCACCCCCCTGGACCCTGAGGAGGCCCCGTACCCGCCCCTGAGCGGGGGCAGCAGCACCTCCAACCTGGCCACCACCATGACCCACCTGGGCATCAGCGGCAGCGCCGGCGTCGGGCTGGGCTACGACCCCCCAGGTGAGCTGGGACCCCCTCCCTGCACCGGGGGCACACGGGGGGCCAGAGGGGGCCCCCAGGCTGGGAACTGCTCTGGGGCACACAGGAGCCTCGGCCAGTGTCCAGCAAACAGAGATGGGGACCCCTGGCCAGCGTGGGGGGACACAGACTCCCCCCCCACCCCCAGGAGGTGTCCTGGGGTCGCTGTGGCAGCTCCAGGGATCCCAGTCTGGGAGCGGGGTGGGGATGGGCTCTGATGGATTTGGGGGTCCTGGGGGTGTGTGGGGGGAGCCCAGCTCCCACCCTGTTGCCCTATAGGGTCCATTGGTGTTGTGGGTCCCTGGAGGGAGCCCAGCTCCCACCCTGTTTCCCTATAGGGTCCATTGGTGTTGTGGGTCCCTGGGGGGAGCCCAGCTCCCACCCTGTTGCCCTATAGGGTCCATTGGTGTTGTGGGTCCCTGGGGGAAGCCCAGCTCTCATTCCCTGGGCTCTGACGGTGCCAGGGGTCTCACAGGGCTCTGGGAGGAGCCCATCTCCCACCCTGGTGCCCCCTCCCGCCGCTGTCCCCCTGCCCGGGGTGTGTGTCCGTCCCTGTGTCCGTCTCCATCGTTTTGTTCCCCCTCCATCCCCCGCCGTGCCCCCGGGGAGCCCCTCCCGGGCCGTCCCGGGGCTCGGGGCCGTGCTGGGGTAACGGTGCTCTCTGTTTTTGTCCCCACAGGACTCCCCTCACCTCTGCAGAGCTCCCTGAGTAACCCGTCCCTGCAGTCCTCCCTGAGCAATCCCAACCTCCAGGCCTCCCTGCGCAGCCCCTCCCTCCAGGCCTCCCTCAGCAACCCCTCGCTCCAGTCCTCCCACAGCAGCTCCTCCATCCCCTCCTCTCTCTCCAACCAGTCCCTGCCTTCCTCCCTGTCCTCCTCGCTCTCCAACCCCTCGCTGCCCACGTCCCCCCGCCCGCAGCCCCTCCAGTCCTCGCCCAGCAACCCCAGCCTGCCCTCGGGGCTGGGCGGCTCCTTCGCGGCCACCTCGCCCCGCCGGCGCGTCCCGCTCAGCCCCCTGTCCCTGCCCGTGGCCGGCGACTGCAGACGGCAGCACCCCAAACAGTTCTCACCAACAATGTCACCCACATTGTCCTCCATCACCCAGGTACGCATCGCCCCCGCTCCAGCGCCGCCGCCTCCTCTTCCTCGGCCTCCTCCTCCTCCTCCTTTCCCCTTCCTTCTTCTCCTCCTCTTCCTCGGCCTCCTCCTCCTCCTCCTTTCCCCTTCCTTCTTCTCCTCCTCCTTTCCCTTTCCTTCTCCTCCTCCTCCTTTCCCCCCTTCCTTCTCCTTCTTTCCCCTTCCTTCTCCTCCTTTCCCCTTCCTCCTTGTCCTCTTCCCCATCCTCCTTCTTTGCATCCTTCTTGAGTTCTTTCTCCTCTTTTTCTTCCTGCTCTTTCTCTTCGTTTTCTTCTTTCTCCTCTGCCCCGTCCTTGTCCTTGTCTTGGACCTCATCTTTGTCCTCTTCCTCCTCTTCCTCGTCCCCCTTCTCTTCCTTTCCCCTTCTCCTCCTCCTCCTTTTCTCCTTCCTCCTCGTCCTCTTCTCCATCCTCCTTCATCTCATCATTCTCGTGTTCCTTCTATTTCTCTTCTTCTTCCTTCTCTTTCTCTTCTTCTCTTTCTCCTCTTCCCCATCCTTGTCCTTGTCTTGGGCCTTGTCTTTGTTCTCTTCCTCCTCATCCTCATCCCCTTTTTCCTCCTTTCTCCTTCCTTCTCCTCCTCGTCTCCTTCCTCCTTGTCCTCTTCCCCATCCTTTCTCTTCTTTTTCTTCTTTCTCCTCTTCCCCACCCTTGTCCTTATCTTGGCCCTCCTCTCCCTCCTCTTTGTCCTGCTTGTCCTCAACCTCCTCATCCTCCTCTTCCTCTCCTCTCCCCTCCTCCTGCCCTTCACTTCTTGTCTCGTTTCCATCCTCATCTCACCCACACCCCAGGGCCCCCCTCACTCCCACAGCCCCTCCCCATGCTCAGGGCCAGTGGGGGGGACCCCTGTGTCCCTTCCAGGGTCCCCCATGTCCCTTCCAGGTCCCCCATGTCCCTTCCAGGCCCCCTCCCCTCACAGGGGTCCGGCTGCAGCCGTGGCTGTTTCGGGGGTCTCAGGGACGGCTCCTGCCAGCGCCGGGGGGGCTGGGGGAGCCCCCCACCCTCGGGGGGCGGTGCTGACGCCCCCCTCCCCCTGTTGTCTCCACAGGGCGTCCCCCTGGACACCAGCAAGCTGCCGGCGGAGCAGCGGCTGCCCCCGTACCCCTACGGGCAGCCGGGGGTGCTGCTGGGCTCCCAGCCCCCCCCGAGGGCCCCCGCGCCCCCCCCGCGCCCCTACAACCCCCCCTACACCCCCGGGACCCCCCTGGGGCAGCCCCTGGCACAGCCCCACGGAGACTTCGGCCTGGGCAGCGTGAGTGGGACACGGCGAGGGGGACCTGGGGACACGGAGGGGGACGTGGGGACAGGGACACTGGGGGGACGTGGGGACGGGGAGGGGGACGTGGGGACAGGGACATTCTGGGGACAGGGACACTGGGGGGACATGGGGACGGGGAGGGGGACGTGGGGACAGGGACACTCTGGGGGAACATGGGGACAGGGAGGGGGACGTGGGGACAGGGACACTGGGGGGACATGGGGATGGGGAGGGGGACATGGGGTCAGGCACCCATCAGGGGGTTGGGGAGGGGAACATGGGGATGGGGAACCCTGTGTGGGGGACATGGGGATGGGGACCTGTCAGGAGGGTCCTTTTGGGGTAGATATGGGGTCAGGGGGGCAAGGGGGACATGGGGGTGGGGACCCTGCATGGGGGACATGGGGATGGGGACCCTCTGGGTGGGTCACTGGGGGAGAGATGGGGTCAGGGCAGCCTCTGGGGGGGTCTCACCTCCCTCTGTGGGGGTCTCATCTCCTGTGTCCCCCCCCCCTGCAGCTGGAGCAGTTCGGGATCGGGGAGAGCCCCCCCGGGAACAGCGGAGGCTTCCCCGAGGATTTGGGGGGGGGCCCTGAGTTACCCCCCGAGCGAGGGGGGCTACGACCCCCCCGGCCTGAGCCGCCCAAACCTGAGCAACTGCAGCCGCCATGGCCCCATCCCCAACATCATCTTCACAGGTGGGGGGGCCTGGGGGGCTGGGGGGGTCCTGGGGGGGTCCTGGGGGGCTGGGGATCTGTGGGGTGTCACAGGTGGGGGGTCCTGGAGGGGGGGGGCTGAGGGCTCTGTGGGGTGTCCTGGGGGCCTCTGGGGTGTCCTGGGAGGGGAGCCTGGAGGGGCTGGGGGGTCTCTGGGGTGTCACAGGAAGTTGGGTGGGCAGGGGGCTCTGTAGGGTGTCCCAGGGGTCTCTGGGGTGTCCCAGGGCTCTCTGGCGTGTCCCAGGGGTCTCTAGGGTGTCATAGGGGCTCTGTAGGGTGTCCTGGGGCTCTCTGGGTTGTCCTGGGGCTCTCTGGGGTGTCCCATGGGCTCTGTAGGGTGTCCCAGGGGTCTCCGGGGTGTCCCAGGGCTCTCTGGGGTGTCCCGGGTGTCTCTGGGGTGTCACAGGAGCTCCATGGGGTCTCCCAGGGCTCTCTGGGCTGTCCCAGGGCTCTCTGGGCTGTCACAGGGGGTTTGTCCCTGCTGACCCCCGTGTCCCCCCCACCCTTCCCCACAGGCGATTCCCCCCCCGGGCTGTCCAAGGAGATCGCCACGGCTCTGGCGGGGGTCCCGGGCTTCGAGGTGGAGGGGGGGTCTCTGGGGGGGCTGGGGGGGCTGGAGGAGGAGCTGCGCATCGAGCCGCTGACGCTGGATGGGCTGAGCATGCTCAGCGACCCCTGCGCGCTGCTCACCGACCCCGCCGTCGAGGATTCCTTCCGCTCCGACCGCCTCCAGTGAGCCCGGGGGGGCCCCGGGGCCGCGCCCCCCCCCGCCATACCCGCCCCCCGGGGCCGCCCCCCGGCCCCGCCGCCCGCTGCGCTCCCCGCTGAAAGGCCGGGACAGCACCGGGAATGCACCGGGAATGCACCGGGAGGGGCGGGAACGGGCGGCCCAAACCCGGCTGGAGGGAGCTGCGACCCCCCCCAGTCCCAAATAATGGGCGGGGGGCTCCGTCCGGACCCCCCAAACTGTTGCTGTCAAGGGCTGCGACCGCCTCCAGTGAGTCTGGGGGGGTCCGTGCCAAGCCCCCTCCCCAGTTCCCGCTCTGGGAATTGGCCCCACCTGTCACCGTCATCCCAGGAAAATCCTGGGAATGTGGGGAGGGGGCTCCAGCCGCGGCTCTCAAGGGCTCCTTCTGCTCCTTCCGAGGCTGGGGGGGGGGTCCCCAGCACCCCCCAGTTCCTCTCCCCCCAGCTCCCACCGGGTTCTGTTCTCCAGGAAAACCCCGGGACCACCTCCGGGTGGGGAAAATTGGGGAGGGGGAGACAATCCAGGCACCCCCCCCCCAAACATCCTGGGGGGTTCCACCCAGCGCCCCCTCCTCTAATTCCCACCACCCTCAGACCCCACCTGGCACCGAACCCCGGGAAATTTTGGGGAGGGGGCTGCAATCCAGCACCCCCGGGGGGGGCTGTACATAACCCTGTAGGTAGAGACCCCCGGGGGGGGCTCGGGGGGGCCGCTTCTGCCTTTATTTTATCATTTTTCCGGCTAATCATCATGTTTAAGGAGAAATCCCGCTCCCCCCTCCCCAATATGTACCCCCAGCCCCCCTCCCCAAATTACCCAGCTGCCGGGGACGTGTAGAAAGCACTTGTAACTTTGCCCCCCGCCCCCCTCCCCAAAATTGGGGGGCCCGTCCGCGGGTGGGGGGCCCTGGGCCCCCCCCGGAGGGAGCCAGAGTGATTTATTATTATTATTGTTATTTTTTAAAATATATTCTATGTTAATTAAATCCCCCCCTCCTGCTGGCATGTGGTTGATTTTGGGGGGGGTTAAAAGGGGGGGGTTCAGACCCCCCCCCCCAGTTTCTGTGGGATTTGGGAGACGGGGTTCTGAGGATTTTGGGGAGGGGGCTCTGAGGATTTTCTGAGGATTTTGGGGAAGGGGGTTCTGAGGATTTTGGGGTGGTTCTGAGGCTTTGGGAGGGATTCTGAGGATTTTGGGGGTGTGGGGTACTAAGGATTCTGGGGGTGTTCTGAGGATTCTGGGGAGAGGACTCTGAGGATTTTGGGGAGGGGGTTCTGACAATTTTGGGGAAGGGTTCTGACGATTTTGGGGAGGGGTTCTGAGGATTTTGGGGCGGCGTTCTTAGGATTTTGGGGAGGGGTTCTGAGGATTTTGGGGCGGGGTTCTGAGGATTTTCTGAGGGTTTCGGGGGGTTCTGAGTTTTTGGGGCGGGGGGCGGTGTCCCCCGGTCGGTCCCCCGAGTCCTCCGCGCCGCCAGGGGGCGCCGTGGCGGGCGGGCGCCGGGCGGGCGCGCGGTCGCGGCCCAGCGGAGCCCAAAGACGCGGCCCCGGCCCGGCCCGGCCCGGCCCGCAGGTACCGGGAGGTGGGGGGGGGGACGGACACACCCGGGAGGGGCCGGGCCGGGGGTCCCGCGGGGGCTGCAGGGGCTGCAGGGCCGGGTCTGGGCTCGGGGAAGGACCCGGGCCGCATGTGGGGGAGTCACCGGGAAGGGGGACACGGGGATGCGGACCCCGCCGGGGGGGCCACCGGGGCGGCCACGGGGATGGGGAACCCTCCAGAGGCGCCACCGGGAGGGACACGGGGACAGAGGATCCTCCGGGGGGTCACCGGGGGGCACACAGGGATGGGGGACCCCCGCAGGCCCTCGGCAGGAGGTGACCCCCAGGCAGGGCTGTCGCTGTCACTGTCCCCGGGGCTGTCGCCGCCCGTCTGAGGGGGTGTCACCGCTGGCACCCCTCGGTGCAGCGACCGCGACCTCCGTACCGGGGCTGCCCTCCCGGGGTCACGGTGCCACCCCGCTGCCCCTGGGGGTGTCCGCGGTGGGGTCGAGGCTGTGTGGCCCCCCCGGTGTGGCGGGGCCGGGGTGACGTGCGCGGCCCGGGCCTGGTGCCGCTTCCTTCCCCTTTCCTGCTGCCCCCGTTCTCCGGCTCCGCCGCTCCCCGTGGGCAAACCGGGGGTGCCGCGGGCACCGAGGGGGACTGGGGACACCGGGGGGACTCCGGAGACCGGGGGGACTTTGGGGACGGGGACACCGGAGGGGCTCCGGGGACCGGGGGGACTTTGGGGACCGGCTGTGCTGCTGGGGCCCGGCGGCGCTGGGGACAGCGAGGGGGCACAGAAGGGAGCGGGTCCCCAAAGCGAACCGGGGGTGCCTCGGGGTGGGGGTTCCGTCCTCTCTCCGGCCACTACCGAGGGGATCTGCCCGTGCTCGGGGGTGGCTGGAGGCTCTGGGGGGTCCCCGTGTCCCGCGGCGTGACCGGAAAACTCCTCCCTTCCCTTCCCTTCCCGTCGCCGGCGGGGGTGGCGGCATCATCGGCCGTGTCCCCGCAGATGCTGTGACAGCCATGTCGGACGAGAAGCCCCCGCAGCTCGTGGATTATTTCGTGGTGGCCGGGCTGGCGGAGGGGTCGCGGGCGCTGGAGGAGGAGCAGCAGCCGCGGCCGGCGCGGCCCGGGGAGCCCATCACGGACGTGGCCGTGATCATCCGCTCGCAGGGCGAGGAGGTGCCCCAGGGCTTCACCTGCATCGAGACCAGCACGTCCGGCCACCCCGTGGACCTCAACGCGGGGCTGCTCAACAACCCCCAGATGTTCCTGTGCTACAAACGAGGGCGGGACAAACCCCCCCTGATCGAGCTGGGGTGAGTGGGGGGCGCCCGAGTCCTGCTCTGGGTCACAGCAGCCCCGGGGAAGAGTTTGGGAAGCTGGGAAAGAACCTGGAAGGGGGAAGAGTTTGGGAAGCTGGGGAAGAACCTGGAAGGGGGAAGAGTTTGGGAAACTGTGGAAGAACCCAGAGTGGGGAGAGTTTGGGAAGCTGGGAAAGAACCCAGAGAGGGAAGAGTTTGGGAAGCTGGGAAAGAACCCAGAGAGGGAAGAGTTTGGGAAGCTGGGGAAGATCCCAGAGTGGGGAGAGTTTGGGAAGCTGGGAAGGACCTGGAGTGGGGAGAGTTTGGGAAACTGGGAAATAACCAGGAGAGGGAAGAGTTTGGGAAGCTGGGAAGGACCCCAGAGGTGCTGCTGGCAGCTCCTGGGGTTCCCCTCACCCCTCTCCCTGGGGTGATGTTCACGGGGGTCTTAGGATGAGGGAAGAGATGAGAATGTTGATTTTATGTTTCAGAAGGCTTGGTTTATTATTTTATGATATATATTATATTAAAACTATACTAAAAAAGATAGAAAAAGGGATTTCTTCAGACGGCTAGCTAAGAATAGAAAAAGAATGATAACAAAGGCTTGAACTGACTGAGACAGTCAAAACAGCTGGACTGTGATTGGCCATTAATTAAAACAACCCCACAAGACCAATCCCAGACCCACCTGTTGCGTCCCACAGCAGCAGACACCCATTGGTTACATTTTGTTCCTGAGGCCTCTCAGCTTCTCAGCAGAAACAACCCCAAGGAAAGGATTTTTCATAAAACCCCGTTCTGTGACACTCCCACCCCCTCAGGGTGCACTATGAGGGCAAGGACCGGCCCAAGCCGGGGTACCAGATCCTGGACACGACCCCCTACAGCCGCTCTGCCAACCTGGCCTCGGGCTCCCCGGGCCACCAGCGCACGTTCCTGACGTTCCGGCGCGCGGCCGAGCCCCCCGGGCACCACACGCTGGGGGTCACCGACATCTGCCTGGTGATGCCCAGCAAGGGAGAGAGCACCCCCCACACCTTCTGCCGCGTGGACAAGAACCTCAACACCAGCATGGTGCGTTTGGGGGGGGTCCCCCTCATCGCTCTGGCGCTGCCCAGCCCGTGCTGAGCCCCAAATCCCTCCTTGCAGTGGGGCCCCGCGTTGTTCCTGTGCTACAAGATCGCCGTGGCCAAGGACAACACGCTGGTCTACGAGGCAGGTGGGGACCTGGGGCTGGGGGTTTTGGGGCCTCGCAGGGGGAGCCAGAGTTGTTTATTGGCACAATTATTTTATTATTTTATTTCGTGTTGATTAACCTCCTCCAGCTGGTGTGGGGTTGATTTGGGGGAGGCGCGGGAGCCCCTGGGTCTCCTCAGGGGGGTTTGGGGAGCACAAGGTGGGGCCCTTCAGCTGCCCCAGCACGCCTGGGGGGGCCTTGCCAGGCTTTTGGGACTGGAGTCAGTTGCTGGGGAGGGGGGACAATGGGGTCCCTTACTGGGAAGTGTGATGTCCCTTACTGGGGTGACAGTGGAGTCTCTTACTGGGGTGACAATGGGGTCTCTTGGAAAGTGTGATATCCCTTACTGGGGTGACACTGGGGTCCCTTACTGGGGTGACACTGGGGTCTCTTACTGGGGTTGGGGGCAGTTTTGTTTCCTGTTGGGGGAAGTTTTGGGGGGTGATTTTGTGGAGCTATGGGCACACACCCGGCTGCCCCCTCCTCACTGGGGTGGGTGAGATGACCTGGGGCGCTGATCCCGGTGTCTGGTGTCCATGTGTCCGGCTGTCCGTGTGTCCGTGCAGGGCTGCTGAGCCGCTACCCCGAGCAGGACAGTGAGTCCTTCCCTCTGCCCGAGTCGGTGCCCGTGTTCTGCCTGCCCATGGGGGCCACCATCGAGAGCTGGCCCGTGGGCACCAAGTACCCCCTGCCCGTCTTCTCCACCTTCGTCCTCACCGGCGCCTCGGGGGACAAGGCACGGCAGGACAGGGGGCTCGGGGGGGTGGGATGGGGGTCCCCAGTGCCATGGGAGGGGTTGGGTGCCCACAGCACCCACAGCCTTGTGGGACCGGGATCCCAGTGCCAGGGGTTCCCTTGTGGGACCAGGATCTCAGTGCCAGGGGTTCCCATCCCTTGTGGGACCAGGATCCTGGTGCCCGGGGTTCCGGGCACTGTGGGCCCGGGATCCCTGTGCCAAGAGTTCCCATCCCTCATGGGCCTGGGATCCCCAGTGCAGGGTTGCCCATCCCTCATGGGACAGGGATCCTGGTGCCAGAGCTTCCTGGCACTGTGGGCCCAGGATTGCAGTGCCAGGGGTTCCCATCCCTCGTGGGCCCAGGATCCCAGTGCCAGGGGTTCCCATCCCTCGTGGGCCCAGGATCCCAGTGCCAGGGGTTCCCATCCCTCGTGGGCCCAGGATCCCAGTGCCAGGGGTTCCCATCCCTCGTGGGCCCAGGATCCCAGTGCCAGGGGTTCCCATCCCTCGTGGGCCCGGGATCGCAGTGCCCGGGGTGCCCTGACAGCCCGGGGTGCCCCGCAGGTGTACGGCGCCGCCATCCAGTTCCACGAGGCGTTTCCCCGGGAGCGGCTGTCGGAGGCGCAGGCGCTGCGCCTGGGGCTGCTCAGCGTGGTCGACCGGCGGCCGGTGCCCGGGCGCTCGCTGCACACCCGCAAGAGCATCTGCGTGCTGTCCCACTGGCCCTTCTTCGACGTCTTCCGCAAGTTCCTCATGTTCATCTACCGCTACTCCATCTCGGGCCCCCACGTGCTGCCCCTGGAGACGTGAGCGGGGTCCGGGGGGGGCTCCGGGGGGGACGGGGGCCCGCGGCCACCCCCGCGCTGACGGGGCCGCTCCGCCCGCAGGCACATCTCCCACTTCATGCACAACGTGCCCTTCCCGTCCCCGCAGCGCCCGCGGATCCTGGTCCAGGTGAGTCACCTGGGGAGGGGGTGACCGTCCCACCCCATCCCATCCCATCCCATCCCATCCCATCCCATCCCATCCCATCCCATCCCTTCCCATCCCATCCCATTGTTCCCATCCCATTGTTCCCATCCCATCCCATCCCATTGTTCCCATCCCATCCCATCCCATCCCATCCCATCCCATCCCATCCCATCCCATCCCATCCCATCCCATCCCATCCCATTGTTCCCTTCCCATCCCATCCCAGCTCAGTGTGTCCCTGTGTCCCCCATCACCACGTCCGTGTGTCCCTGCAGATGTCCCCCTATGACAGCCTGCTGCTGTGCCGGCCCGTGTCCTCCCCGCTGCCCCTCAGGTAGGACTGGGGGGTGCTGTTGGGAGGGGGGACAGGTGGGGAGGGGGCTGTGGGTGACCAGGTGATGTCCCCACCCTCAGCGGGGCCAGTTTCCTGACGCTGCTGCAGAACCTGGGCCCCGACAACGCGGTGGCGCTGCTGGTGGCCGTCCTCACCGAGCAGAAGCTGCTCATCCACTCCCTGCGCCCCGATGTCCTGACCAGCGTGGGTGAAGCCCTGGTGGCGGTGAGTGACCGCAGGGGACACTGCAGGGACACTGAGGGGATGTGCCACCATGGGGCTGGGGACCTGCTGTGCTGGGGATCCTGGTCTCACAGCGCTGGGGAGGTGTGGCACTGGAGATTGCCACCCCTCAGCACTGGGGACCTGTGGCACTGGGGATCCTGGTCCCACAGTGCTGGGGACCTGTGGCACTGGGATTGCTGGGGATGTGCCATGGAGATCTCCCTGCCACAGTGCTGGGGATCCCCATTTTGTGCTGCTGGGGACCCTGATCCCACAGGACTGGGCATCCCGCTCCCATGCCATTGGTGATCCCGGTCCCACGGCTCTGGAGACCCCACCCCGCGGCGCCGGGCCCCCCATCCCGCCTGGCGGGGGCCCTGCGGCGCTGACCACCCTCGTCCTGTCCCCAGATGATCTTCCCCCTGCGCTGGCAGTGCCCCTACATCCCGCTGTGCCCGCTGGCGCTGGCTGACGTGCTGTGTGCCCCCGTGCCCTTCATTGTAGGCATCCACTCCAGCTACTTCGACCTCTACGAGCCCCCCCGCGACGTCATCTTCGTCGACCTGGACACCAACACCATTTTCCAGTGAGTGTCCCCAGGGCTGGGGGTGGGTAGGGGGTCCCAGGGGGTCCCGGGGGTCCCGCCCTGCCCTCGTGCCTGTGTCCCCAGGAGCGAGGAGCGGAAGCTGCTGTCGCCCCGCGCGCTGCCCCGCCGGCCCTGCAAGGTGCTGCTGGCCTCGCTGCACAGCCTGTCCCAGCAGCTGGATGAGCGTGAGTGGGGGGCCTGGGGCCGGCCTGGGGGGTCTGGGGGGTCTGGGGGTCATCACATCCTCCAGCTCTGCTGTTATCATGGAACTGCCCAAACTGAGAGGGACCCACTGGGGTCAGAAGCCACCCTGAATTCCTCCCCTGCCTGGGAGCATTTCCCAAGCAGGATCAGAGCTGTGGCTTCACTCCCTCATTCCCTGGGCGTTGCTTCCCAACTGACCCCACCCCTGGGGCTTTGCAGCCATAGGAGACTTGTCCAGCTGAGTGTCCCTGGTCGCGACCCTGTCCCATCCATGTCCCCAGTGCCAACACTGTCCCATCCCTGTCCCCAATGCCAACACTGTCCCATCCCTGTCCCCAGTGCCAACACTGTCCCAACCCTGTCCCCAGTGCCAACCCTGTCCCAGTCCTGTCCCCAGTGCCAACACTGTCCCATCCCTGTCCCCAGTACCGACCCTGTCCCATCCCTGTCCCCAGCACTGACCCTGTCCCCAGCACCGACCCTGTCCCATCCCTGTCCCCAGCACTGACCCTGTCCCATCCCTGTCCCCAGTACCGACCCTGTCCCCAGCACTGACCCTGTCCCGTCGTGTCCCCGCAGTGCTGAGCGCGCCGGGCGAGGAGGAGCCCCCGGAGCTGGTTCTGAGCGACGCGGAGGCGGCGGGGGCGCGGCGGGCGCAGCTGGAGCTGGAGGCCCGGGCGGCCTTCCTGCGCTTCATGGCCTGTGCCCTGCGCGGGTACCGCTCCTTCCTGCGGCCCATCGCGCCCGCGCCTGCCCCGGCCGGCCGCGACGCCGGCAGCCTCTTCGCGCTCCAGGGTGAGCGGGGGACTGGGGTGCTGGGGGGGACATGCAGGTTGTGAGAACGTGAGTTCTGTGCTGTCCTGTCCGGCTGGTTCTAGCTCGTCTTCGTCCCATCCTGTCCTGTGCATCCCATCTCATCCCACTGATCCCATCCCATTCCCATTCCTGTTCCCATCCTATCCCATCCTGCACCCCATCACGCCCGCCCCGGCCGGCCACAACACCGGCAGCCTCTTCGCCCTCCAGGGTGAGCGGGGCATTGGGGTGCTGGGGGGGACATGGTGGGGTGTCCTTGTGAGTTCTGTGCTGCCCTGTCTGGCTGGTTCCTGCTCATCTTCGTCCCGTCCCATCCCATCCCATCCCATCCCATCCCATCCCATCCCATCCCATCCCGTGCATCCCATCCTTTGTATCCCATCCCATCCTGTGCATCCCATCCCATCCCATCCTGTGCATCCCATCCTATTCCATCCTGTGCATTCCATCTTATCCTATGCATCTCATCCCTTGCATCCCATCCCGTCCTATCCCATTGATCCCATCCCATCCCCGCTCCCATCCCATCCCATCCCATCCCATCCCATCCCATCCCATCCCATCCCATCGATCCCATCCTCTACATCCCATCCCGTCCCATCCCATTGATCCCATCCCATCCCATCCCATCCCATCGATCCCATCCTGTGCATCCCATCCCATCCTCTACATCCCATCCTGTCCCATCCCATCCCATCCCATCCCATCCCACTGATCCCATGCCACTCCAATGCCCCCTTCGTGTCCCCTTTGTGTCCCCAGGGTTCCTGCGCTCCCGTGAGCGGGCGTACCAGCGTTTCTATGGGCAGCTGCTGCGCACGCAGCTCTTCACGCAGTTCATCGAGGACTGCTCCTTCGCCAGCGACCGCGAGCCCTGCCTCGAGTTCTTCGACACCTGCGTCGACAAGGTCTGTCCCCTCTGTGTCCCCTCTGTGTCCCTTGTGTGTCCCCTCTGTGTCCCTCGCTCCCTGCCTTGAGTTCCTCATCCCTGTGTCCACAAGGTGTGTCCCTCTGTCCCCTTTGCATGTCCCTTGTCTGTCCTTCTCTCCCTGCCTTGAGTTCCTCACACCTGTGTCCCCTTTGTGTCCCTTGTATGTCCCTTGCTCCCCACCTTGAGTACCCAAGGTGTGTCCCTGTGTCCCCCTTGTGTGTCACTCACTCCCTTCCTCAAGTTCCTCACAGGTGTCCCCAAGGTGTGTCTCTGTGTCCCCTCCGTGTGTCCCTGTGTCCTTTCTGTGTGTCCCTGTGTCCCCTCCATGTGTCCCTGTGTCCCCTCCGTGTGTCCCTGTGTCACCTCCATGTGTCCCTGTGTCCTTTCTGTGTGTCCCTGTGTCCCCTCCATGTGTCCCTGTGTCCCCTCCGTGTGTCCCTGTGTCCCCTCCGTCCCCCTGCTGACCCTGCCACCCCTCCAGGTGCAGGTGGACCTGGAGAAGCCCGAGGACACGCCCCTGATGGAGCTGGACGACCCCCGTGGTGGGGAGCACACGGTGTTCATCACCCCCCCGGAGCAGCCGGCGGGGCCCGACGGGGCCGAGCCCCCCGCGCGCTACAGGTGAGACCCCTGGGCCCCTCCCTGGGTCTCCCCCTCCCCAAACCCCCCCCTCCTCACCTGCGCCCCCCACACCCAGGTATGATGGGTTCCCCACGCTGCGCCCGGAGCTGCTGGAGCCCCCCCGGGACCCTCTGGTGGCTCAGCTGTGCCAGGCCAGGAGCAGCGCCCCGAGCAGCCCCGCGCCACGGCGCACCAAGCAGGTGAGGGACAGCACCTGGGCACGGCTGCTGGGACACCTGGGCAGGTGGGACAGCACCTGGCTAAGTGTCCCTGTGGGCTGTGCCACCTGTGAGATGGCACAAAGGTCTCACAGGTGTCTCTGAGCTGTGCCACCTGAACAGGTGCCCAGCTGGGACAACACCCACACAGGTGTCTCTGAGCTGTGCCACCTGGCCAGGTGCCCAGCTGGGCACGGCACTGAGGGCTCAGCTCCCATTCCCTGACTGTCCCCTGGTGTCCCCAGGAGATGAAGGTGGCCCAGCGGGTGGCCCAGAAGTCGTCGGCGGTGCCCGAGCTGTGGGCACGGTGCCTGCTGGGGCACTGCTACGGCCTCTGGTTCCTGTACCTGCCCACGCAGGTGCGCGCTGCCCCTGCCAAGCTGCGGGCGCTGCAGCTGGCCTACGACGTGCTGCGCAAGATGGAGCAGCACAAGGTGGTGCTGCCCGACGAGGTGGGTCAGGTCCTGCCCCAGAACCTGCTGGGAAAAAGGGGCAGCTGCTGTGGGGTGGCACTGATGGGGTCAGCGGGGCTGGAGGGTGAGGGAAATGAGAAACTGTGGTTGGTGTCCAGGGCTGGGTCCAGAGTCCAGGGCTGGGTCCAGTTCTCAGGCCAGGAGGGACTTGGAGGGGCTGGAGCAGCTGGAGAGGGGAATGGAGAACGTGTGAGGGAGCTGGAAAGGGAGAAAAGGCGGCTCTGAGAGGACTCTGTGGCTCTGCACAGCTCCTGAGAGGAGGGGACAGCCAGGGGATGAGTCAGGTCCTACTCCTGTCCCCTCCTGTCTGGGGTGGCACTGATGGGGTCAGTGGGGCTGGAGGATGAGGGAAACGGGAAACTGTGGCCAGTGTCCAGTGCTGGGTCCAGTGTCCACTGCTGGGTCCAGTTCTCAGGCCAGGAGGGACTTGGAGGGGCTGGAGCAGCAGGAGAGGGGAATGGAGAATTCCTGAGGGAGCTGAAAAGGGGCTCAGCCCTTTTCAGGGGGACCTGGTGGCTCTGCACAGCTCCTGCCAGGAGGGGACAGCCAGGGAACAGGGACAGGATGAGAGCTGGGCCAGGGGGGCCTCAGGGTGGATATTTGGGAAAATCCCTCCTGAAGAAGCTGCTCAGGCTTTGGAAGGGCTGCCCAGGGCGGTGTCTGAGGAGTCCTGGGCATTGGTGTCCAGCTGGGGATTGGCACAGCTTGTGCTGCTGGGGCTCTGGGGCATTCTGAGGCCGGAGGGGTGCCCGGGGTGCCCCCCAGGCTGACGGGGAGGTGCCCCCCAGGTGTGCTACCGCATCCTGATGCAGCTGTGCGGGCAGTACGGCGAGCCCGTGCTGTCCGTGCGCGTCCTGCTGGAGATGAAGCGCGCCGGCATCGTCCCCAACACCGTCACCTACGGCTACTACAACAAGGTGACACGGAGGGGACGCCCTGGGGGGGGTGCCGGGGGTCCCCTGGCCACCCCTAACCCCCCCTGTGCCCCCCCGGCAGGCGGTGCTGGAGAGCAAATGGCCGGCGGGGACGCAGGGGGGGGCGCCTGCGCTGGGCCAAGCTGCGGAACGTGGTGCTGGGGGCGGCGCAGTTCCGGCAGCCCCTGAGGCAGAGGCAGCGCCAGAGAGCGGCTGGAGACCCCCCTGGTGAGGGCACGGGGGGGACAGGGGCGGGGTGGCACCACACTCACACCCCCTGGGCCCCCTGTGGGTGATTGAGCCCCTCTGAGCATCTCCAGGGCATGGGGGAGACCCCGGTGATTGTCCCCTGTCCCCTCCTGTCACCTCCCTGTGTTGGGGGGGTGTTATGGGGGTTGTTAACACCCCCTTGTCCGCCCCAGGTCACTGTGCCCCCCCAGGGGAGCGATCTGCTGTCCCTGACCCCTCTGGCCCTGACCCCTCTGGCCCTGACCCCTCTGTTCTGTCCCCCCCCCAGGTGACCGTGCCCCCCCCGCCCCGCGCCCCCCCCTGCACCGCCAGACCACCTGGGCGGGCCGGAGCCTCCGGGACCCGGTGCCGGCCCCGCGGCTCGTCAAGAGCGGCAGCCTCAGTTTCCCCGCCCGCACCGAGGCGGGGGCGGCCCGGGAGGGGCCCGGGGAGCCCCCCCTGCTCCCGGTGACCCCCACCCCGCCGCCCCCTCCCCACCGCCCGCGGGCCCCCCCCGGTTCGGCCGACGGGAGCCTCTCGGACATCGCCACCGACGACAGCGGCGGCGACGAGGGGCCCGGGGGGGGCGGTCCCGGCGGTGCCGGGGGTGGGGGTCCCGGGGGGGTGACCCCGCGCCGGGGCTTGGCGGCCAAGCTGCAGCAGCTGCTGTCCCCCGGTAAGCGCCCCCCGCCCCCGCGCCCCTCGGAGCCCCCCCGGGAGCCCGGGGGTCGCCGGGGGTCGGAGCAGCGGGATGGGGACCCCCCCACCTCACGGCGCAGCCCCGCCGGGACCCTGCTGCGGCCCCGGGAGCGCCCCGAGTCCACGGCCTCCGAGGTACCGTGTCTGTCTGTCCGTCCGTCTGTCCAGCCGTCTGTCCGGCCGCCCCCCTGACCCCCGTGTGTCGTCCCCCCCCCCCCCCGTCTCTCCGCAGAGCTCGGTGTCCCTGGGCAGTGAACTGGACCTGTCCGATGCCTCGGGGGGCAGCAGCGGCGCCCCCAAAGCCTCAGGGGAGCCCTGCACGGATGGGGGGGCGGGGACGGAGCCCCCCGGCCTGGAGGTGGGAAATGGGGGGGGGCAGAGATGAGATTTGGGGGGCACAGCCGAGGTTTGGGGGACAGAGCTGGGCTTTGGGTGGCAGATTTGGGGTCTGGGGGTCAGAGCTGAGGTTTGGGGGGGCAGAGCTCGGGTTTGGGGGGCACAGCTCAGGTTTAGGGGGGCAGAGCTCAGGTTTGGGGGGGCAGAGCTCAGGTTTGGGGGGCAGAGCCCAGGTTTAGGGGGCACAGCTGCCTTTGGGGTCAGAGTGAGCCGTGCCCGCAGGTGCTGCTGTCCAGCTGCTCGCGCTGCCCGGGCTGTGCCGCGCTCGTGTTCGATGAGGAGCTCATGGCCGGCTGGACCTCGGACGACTCCAACCTCAACACCTCGTGCCCCTTCTGCTCCCGCTCCTTCGTGCCCTTCCTGAGCATCGAGATCCGCGACCTCCGGCGGCCCCCCAGGTGCCACCCCCGGGGACCCCCACTGCCCTCCCCATGTCCCCAAGGTGTCCCCAACCCCCCTCTTTGCTCCCCACCATTCCCCCCATCCATGGATCCATCCATGGATCCATCCATCCATCCATCATCCATCCATCCATCATCCATTGAACCATCCGTCATCCATCCATCCATCCAACCATCCATCTATCATCCATCCATCCATCCATCCATCCATCATCCATCATCCATCCATCCAACCATCCATCCATCATCCATCCATCCAACCATCCATCTATCATCCATCCATCCATCCATCATCCATCATCCATCATCCATCCATCATCCATCCATCCATCCATCCATCCATCCATCCATCCATCATCCATCCATCATCCATCTATCCATCCATCCATCCATCCATCCATCATCCATCCATCATCCATCCATCCATCCATCCATCCATCCATCCATCCATCCATCATCCATTGAACCATCCATCATTCATAATCCATCATCCATCATCCATCCATCCATCCATGGATCCATCCATCATCCATCATCCATCATCCATCCATCATCCATCCATCATCCATCTATCATCCATCCATCATCCATCCATCATCCATCCATCCATCATCCATCCATCATCCATCCATCCATCCATCCATCCATCATCCATCCATCATCCATCCATCCATCCATCCATTCACCCTTTGGGGGTTCCCCGGTGCCCCCCATTACTCTGACCCCCCTGTCTGTCCTGCAGCCCCCCCCCGGTGCCCCCCTCCCCACAGGGGCCGGTGCTCAGTGACCGCCGGCGCTGCCTGGAGCTGGATGGGACCCCCGAGACCCCCGGGACCCCCGGGACCCCTGGGCTGTGCAACGGCTGCGCCGAGACCCCGGTACTGGGGGGGACTGGGAATGGGGGGGCTGGGAATGGTGGTGGGGGGGGCCCTTATCCCTGAAATTGGGGTTGGGACAGTCCCAGCCGGGATTTGGGGTCACCGGGGGTGCTTTGGTGGTTCTGGGCTGGGCAGGGGGTCCCAAGTGTGTCCCCCCCTGCAGCCCCCGTGGCGCCGGGAGCGCGTGGCCTTTGCCTACCTGAGCCCCCTGGTGCTGCGCAAGGAGCTCGAGAGCCTGGTGGAGAACGAGGGCGGGGAGCTGCTGGCGCGGCCCGAGCTGGTGGACAAACACCCCATCATCTACTGGAACCTGCTCTGGTTCTTCCAGCGCCTGGCGCTGCCCAGCCAGCTGCCCCTGCTGCTGCTGGGCTCCCAGCACGCCCCCCCGGACCCACAGGTGAGGTTGGGGGGCTCTGGGGAGTTCTGGGGGGGGGGCTCTGGTGGGGCTCTTGGGGTGTCTGGGGGGGTCCTTGGTGGTGCTGAACCCACCCAACCTGTCCTGAATCCCCCAACCCTGTCCCGCAGCCCTGCTGGGTTCCCAGCACAGCCCCCACCACCCTCAGCTGGGTTTGGGGGATTTGGGGGGCTCTGGGGGGGTCCTTGGTGGTCCTGACCCCCCCCCCCCATCGTGCAGCCCCCCGAGCCCTCCCGTGTCCGTGTGAGGCTCCTGTGGGATGTGCTGAGCCCCGACCCCGAGAGCTGCCCCCCCCTCTACGTGATCTGGAGGCTGCACAGTGAGAGCAGGGACTGGGATCGGGGATATGGGAATGGGGAGATTGGGATATGGGATTGGGGTGTGGGATTTGGGGGGTGGGATTGGGGGATTGGATTTGGGGTGTGGGATTGGGAATATGGGATTGGGGATATGGGATTGGGGATGTTGGAATGGGTATATGGGATTGGGAGATGTGGGGATGGGGTAAACAGGGGGATGGAAGGAGGAGGGGAATGGCCAAGAGCAAAGAGGGGAATCGGGGACACCTTGGGGACACTGGGCTCACCTTTGGGGTCCCCCAGGTGACAATCCTGGGGATTTGGGGACACTGGGGTCAGGTTTTGGGGTCCCTCAGGTAACATCCCCCCCCGGCTGCACCCCTGGGGCCCCCCGGCCCCCCCGTTCTCGCTGCCCTTCCTGGAGGCCCTGCTGAGCCACGTGGGGCTCAATGAGGTGCACAAAGCCATTGGGCTCTTCCTGGAGACCCTGGCGGACCCCAAAGCCCCCCGCACCCTGCACAGGTACGGACACACCCCCAAATTCCAAACCCCCCCCCCCAAATTCCCCCTAAATCCCCCCAAAATCCCCCAAATCCCCCCTCCCTGTCCCCTCCTGCAGGAGCATTTACCGGGAGCTGCTGTTCCTGACGCTGGCGGCGCTGGGCCGGGAGCACACGGACATCGGTACAGGGGGCACGGGGGTGACATTGGGGGGACACAGGGGGTGGCACAGAGGGACATGGGGGGCTCAGGGTGTGTTTGGGGGGGACATGGTTGGTGTAGGGGGGCTCAGAGGGACATGGTGGGCTCAGGGGGCACCTGAGGGGTGTTGGGGGCTCGAGGGGGACACGGGGGTGGCACAGAGGGACACGGTGGGTCTGGGGTGCTCGGAGGGCTATGGGGTGCTCAGGGTGTGTCCGGGGGGTACACGGGGGTCCGGGGGTGTCCGTGCTGACCCCCGCGTGTCCCCCCCAGCCGCCTTTGACCGCCGGTACCGTTCGGCGCTGGCCAAGCTGGGCGGGGCCCCGGGCCGGGACGAGCTGCGGCGGCGGCGGGCGCAGCCCCCGAGCGCCAGAGCCTCCGAGTGCCGCCGGTGCTTCGGGGCGCCCCCCGAGTGCTGAGAGACCCCCGGGACCGACACCGGGACAGGAGAACCCCGGGAACCCCCCAGGAGGAGATGGGAACGAGCCCCCCCGGGCACCCCCAAAGTGTGTGTGTGTGGGGGGGGGGGGGCGAGATGGGGAAGGGACCCCCCCCAGGACCCTCCTCAAATACTCCAGGGACCCCCAGGACCACCCTCACATCTTTCAAGGTGGGGAAAGGACCCCCAGGAACCCCTCAAATACTCCAGGAGGCAGAAGGGACACCCCAGGACCCTCCTCAAATGCTCCAGGGTGGGGAGAAAGGACCCCCGGCACCCCTAGGCTCACGACGGGTTTTATAAGTCAGTGTTAATATATTTTTATTTATTTATTCAGCCTCCCCCAGAGTGAGAGCACGGGTGGGACAGGCAGGGGCGGCTCTGGGGGGGGTTCCCCCTCCTCATTTCTGTCCCGGGGGGGTTTGGGGGTGCCAGGGCAGCTGGGGGGGCTCTGGGTTTGTGCCCCCCGGGGGGATTTGGGGCCATTGGGGGGTTCGGTGGCCACTGGGGGGGGTGTTCGGGGCCGCCCCCTCCCCTCGCACTGTGCAATAGCAGCCCCCGCCCCAGGGGCCTGTAAATAAAAGCTGCTGCGGTATTTTCCTCGCTGTCTCCAGGATAATTTTTTTTTACCAGGGGGGTTTTAGGGTGCGGAACCCCCCTGAGGGGAGTGAGGCCGGATCCGCCATCTTGGACCCTGGCGCTGCCCTCAGGCCGCCATCTTGGATCCGGGCATGGGCCATGAGGCCTCGCGGCCGTCGAGCCCCGCGCGCTGCGGCCCCGCCGGGCATTGGTGGTCTCTGCCCGGTGTCCCCAGAGCCGGGATCTCCTCCCCGGAGCCACCGCGGCCTCGCAGAGGCGCCACGTGCGGCGGAACCGGGCCGGTGCTGGGCCCAGGGCGGGTACGGCGGCTGGGAGGGGACAAAACTCCCCGGCGCGCCGGGGGAGAAGTCGCGCGCCGCCACCGCGCGCCGCCGGCGGTACCCGGATGTTCAGGCTCGGGGACCCATTAAAGGCGCCCCGCGGGGAAGCTCGGCGCGTACACACTGGTGCAGCGGGACGTCAATCATTGCTGAGACACCCAGTGAAAGCTGTCAGGCGGGATAAGAACGGGTTGCAGGGATTCCATTGGTGAGATCTTGTGCCAGTCTGCGTGCCGCACCAATTGGCGTCGCGGCTGGGGTCGGGAGGCGGGGCGGGCGCGGCGGCGGCGGCGGCCAATCAGCGGCATTGTTTGTGGTGGTGCCGGTTGCGCTCGGCGGTGGCCGCGTCTGCTCCGCCCGCCCGGCCCGGGACCCCCGGGACCGCCCGGGACCCGCCGGGATCCGCCGGGACCCACCGTGAACCGCCGGGAACCACCGGGAACCGCCGGGAACCCGCCGAGACCCCCGAGCCAGGTGAGGCCCGCGGGGGCGGCGGGGCCGGGCCCGGCGGGGGCGGGGCAGGGCCTGTCTCGGGGTGGGGGGGGCGAGAACAGGGGCTGAGGGGGATTTTGGGGGGCTCAGGGCGGATTTTCGCGGCCTGAGAGTGGATTTTGAGGGGCTGAAGGCGGATTTTGGGGGGCTCAGGGCAGCAGGCAGAGCCCGAGGGGTTGGGCGGCGGCGGAGGTCAGGTTTGGGGGAGCGGAGCTCGGATTTGGGGGAGCAGCGCGCAGGGATTTTGGGGAGCAAAGCTGAGGGATTTTAGGGAGCAGAGCTCAGATGTGGGGGAGCAAAACTGAGGGATTTTGGGGAGTAGAGCTCAGAGATTTTGTGGGGGTAGAGCTCGGATTTGGGGAGCAGAGCACAGGGATTTGGGAGTGCGGAGCTCGGGGATTTTAGGGAGCAGAGCTCAGATTTTGGGGAGCAGAGCTGAGGGATTTTGGGGGTAATGCTCAGGGATTTTGGGGAGCAGAGCTGAGGGATTTTGGGGGTAATGCTCAGGGATTTTGGGGAGCAGAGCTGAGGGATTCTGGGGGGCAGAACCCAGGTTTGGGGAGCAGCTTTCAGGAATTTTGGGGAACAGCTTTCAGGGATTTTTGGGGAGCAGAGCCCAGGGATTTTTGGGGAGCAGAGCTCAGATTTGGGGGAGCAGAGCCGAGGGATTTTGGGGGGCTCAGCCCGGGAGGTTTGGGGGCGCGCCGGGGAATCCCCCGGGAAATCCGGGGTGTTCCCGATGGGATTTAGGGGGGCGGATGCCGGGAACCCCCTGGATCGCCCCCCCTCGAGCCCCCCTTTGTTTCCTCCTCTCCTTGCGGGATTCGGGAGCGGCTCCCGGTTCCTTTCCGCGCCGTTTCCCGGCCTCATCCCGGATTTCCTCCCCGCGGGATTCTCCCTCTTTTCCTGCCGCCCCCCCCTCACTTCCCGGTGCTGCTTCCCCTGCTCGAAGGCAGCGGGGAAACTTTGCCATCCCTGCAGGAGCCTCCGGCGCCTTCCCCTGCCCGCGTTTGGGGTGGGATCGGGATGAAAACGCCGCACTGGGGGGGTGGGAGGGGGCACGGCCCCTTCCTCACCCCTTTTTGGGAAGCTGGATCCTCTCCCAGCAGCAGATCCGAGAGGATTTCTCCTCCCGGCGATGAGGATTTCTGCTCCCGAGGAGAATCCTTGCCCACATTCCCAAAATTGAGGCGTTCGGGCGCTTTCCCCTCCCTTTGGAGCCTGGAGAAGGGATCTGTGATGGCGGGGGGAGGGGGTGGTTTGCCGGGAACAGAGGAGGAGGAGGAGATTTGGGAATCTGGGAGCAGGGAGGAAGAGCCGGGATCGATTGGCTTTTCCCGAGCTTCTCTGATTTTTTTTTTTAATTTTAATTTTTAATTTTAACATCCATTTGATTTTTTTTTTTTTTGGAGCTTCCTCGGCCGCTGTCGGGCGGGAGGAGGAGGAGGAGGAGGAAGGGGGAGCACGGGAATGGGAGCAGCCTCCTCCTGGCAGGAGTGTGGGAGGATTTGACTCCTGTTCCTCGGTGCTCCCGGGTGGGGGCTGGGGCTGATGGCACAGCCAGCCGCGCTTTTAGGGCGATTTCAGGCGTTTTAAGGACTGGGGGTGCCCGCCCTGAGAGACCCTGGCACGTGCCAGGATCTGGGACATCCCCCAGATCTGTGTGGTGTTGGGGTGAAATGGAGTTTCCACAGGGAATCCCTGCTGGGAATCCAGGATTGGGCTGGGATCTGGTGGTGTTGGAGCTGCTGGGATCCATCCCAGGGCTCTGTGGTGGTTCCAGTGCTCTGATCCTCTGGGATCTCAGTGCCACCTTCCCCTGGCACCTTTCCTGGTCACGAGGCTGGCACTGCCTCCATCCATCTTCCATCTCTGCTTGGAGCACGTGCCAGGGTTTGGGACATCTGCACAGGGATTTGGGGGGGGCAGAGCTGAGATTTGGGGGAGCAGAGCTGAGATTTGGGGGAGCAGAGCTCAGGGATGCTCATGCTGAGGCTGCTGTTGGGGTGAAATGGAGTTTCCATAGGGAATCCCTGCTGGGAATCCAGGATTGGGCTGGGATTTGGTGGTGCTGGAGCTGCTGGGATCCATCCCAGGGCTCTGTGGTGGTGCCAGTGCCCATCCCTCTGCTCTGATCCTTTGGGATCTGGGTGCCACCTTCCCCTGGCACCATTCCTGGCGCTGCCTCCATCCCTTTCCCATCTGTGCTCAGAGCATCCCCCCGGAGCAGGGCAGCTCCCGGGCTCCCCTCAGGTGCTGCTGGCACAGGGGAGGGCAGCAATTCCTGCCTGGCAGGATTTATTCTTTATCCCACTCAGGAGGTTCTTGGGAGCACCTTCCCCTCCAGTGCCATCTCCCAAGGGGCTTGGGATCCACGCTCAGGACAGGAATTTCCCAGATTCCTTCCAATCTTCGGCTTTTTCCTGATTATTTCCCAGGTCACTGACAGTTTTCCATGCTTGGCTCTTCCATCTCCAATGGCAAAAATGCTCCTTGGTCCATCAGAGTTCCTGGTGGAAAATTGTGGGTTTGGCTTTCACCTGGATCTGGGAATTCTTCCCCACGAATGGCTGGGGTTGTGTTTGCTGTGGGTTTTGTTGGTGCTTTAGGGTCTTTTCCAGGTTTTTAGGGATATCTCTGGGTTTGGGTTTCACATGGATCTGGGAATTCTGCTCTGTACAGCCATGGATGGCTGGGGTTGTGTTTGCCGTGGGTTTTGTTGGTGCTTTGGGATTTTTTTGAGATTTTTAGGGAAATCTGTGAGTTTGGATTTCACGTGGATCCTGGAATTCCTCCCCATGGATGGCTGGGGTTGTGTTTGCCGTGGGTTTTGTTGCTGTTTTAGGGTCTTTTCTAGGTTTTTAGGGAAATCTGTGGGCTTGGGGTTCACATGGATCCTGGAATTCCTCCCCATGGATGGCTGGGGTTGTGTTTGCCGTGGGTTTTGTTGCTGTTTTAGGGTCTTTTCCAGGTTCTTAGGGAAATCCTGTGTTTTGCAGCATTTAGGGATGCTCTCATGGCTGGGATGGGATGTGCTGGGATGCGCCCTCATTTCTCTGCAGGAATTTCTTCCCAACATCCCCCCCAAATCTCCCCTTTCCCAGCTCCAGGCCGTTCCCCCTTTTCCTGCCACTCCCCATCCTTGTCCCACACCCCTCAGAGCCTCTTTGGCTGCTGGGGATGCTCCAGGCTCTCCCTGGGCCTTCCCTTTTCCAGGCTGGGCAATCCCAGCTCCCTCCTCCTTCAGCAGGACACGGGGAATGTTCAAGGATGTCCCAGCCCGTTCCCATCAGGAGCTGCCCTGTTGTGTCTGGGGCTCCTTCCATCCCCAAATCCGCCCCCATCCCGCTGCTTTGGGGATTTTGGGCACCTCAGTGCTCACTCAGAGCTGGGGGAGCTCATCCTGATCTGAGGGAAGTGGGTCAGGAAGAGGCTGCAGTGCTGAGCTTGGTTCTTTCTTTATTTTTATTTTTTTATTTTCCCCCTTTTTTATTTCCCCCCTTTTTTATTTCCCCCCTTTTTTATTTCCCCCCTTTTTTATTTCCCCCCTTTTTTATTTCCCCCCTTTTTTATTTCCCCCCTTTTTTATTTCCCCCCTTTTTTATTTCCCCCCTTTTTTATTTTCCCCCTTTTTTATTTTCCCCCTTTTTTATTTTCCCCCTTTTTTATTTCCCCCTTTTTTATTTCCCCCTTTTTTATTTCCCCCTTTTTTATTTCCCCCTTTTTTATTTCCCCCTTTTTTATTTCCCCCTTTTTTATTTCCCCCTTTTTTATTTCCCCCTTTTTTATTTCCCCCTTTTTATTTTCCCCCTTTTCTATTTTCCCCCTTTTCTATTTTCCCCTTTTTTTATTTTCCCCCTTTTTTATTTTCCCCCTTTTTTATTTTTCTTTCTTTTTATTATTTTTCTTTATTTTTCTTTTTCTATTTTTATTTTTCTCTTTTTATTATTTTTCTTTTTTTCTTTTTCTTTTTAAAAAAATTTTATTTTTATTTTTATTTTTTATGCTTCTTTTTAAAATTTTATTATTATTATTTTTCTTTATTTTAATTTTTCTTTTTTATTTATTTTTCCTTTTTCTTCCCCTCGTTTTCCCATGAATGCAGCCCTTCCCAGCACTGGCAGGTCCAGGATGGGCTGGGGCAAGGGGATCACTCCCCCCTCCAGACCCCTGGGGTTGCCTCTCTGCCCCTTGGATGTGGAATTTGGGATGGTGGCATCTGGAAAATCCCTGAACTCCCTCTGAAGAGCAGCCCCAGCCTCTGGAATCCGCAGGGTGTTGGGAGCGGCGCCTCCAAACCTAAAATTAGCCCCGGGTTTGATTTCCAGGGATGCTCCTCACGGCCATGGGGTCCCATCCCCGCCCCAGAGACCCCACCCCGTGAGCTCTGAGTGGGGATTTTGGGGCTGAATCCTGCAATTGCCCCATTTTGGAAGCCCTGGGGGCGGAGGCGATGGGAGGAGTTGGATTTGTGTGGGTTTTCCATGCCTGGGGTGGTTTTCCCAATAAAATCTGGGCTTCATTTTCATGGAGTCCCCGAAGATTGGACGCATGAACCCTGGGGGTTTTTGGGGTGAGACTGAGCCAAAGCCTGTGGGAAGGGGAGGCTGCTCCTTGTCATCCATTCCCACTCAGCTGCGAGCAAGAAATTGCCCAAAATCCACCTGAAACTCCCCAAAGTGCAGGTGTGCTCCCCAAATCCTGGCTCTTAGGGAGGGCCTGGCTGCAAAACCTGCCTGGGCTGTTTCCCACAGGGGATTTTAAGGTCGAGGCTCCAGGGATTGGTCCTTGGCTGGAGGAAGGATTGGGAATTTCAGCTGCTCCCGGTTCCAGCTCACCTCAAGGATGAGAGGTGCAGGTGGGGGAGCTCCTCCATGTCCGTGAGGAATTCCCCAGCTCCTCAAACACATCCCTCCACACTGAGGGAAAAGACAACATCCAGAGGGACACAGAATTCCAGGGAATTCCAGAATGATCCCATGGTTCTCCTTCAGTAACTCCAAACTTGCTGTTTGGGGAAAAAAAAAAAAATAAAAATCCCAAACTTGGATTTTCCTCTTTATTAAGTCCTGGATTCCAATTAAATCTTGGAGCCTTGAGAAATCCCAACACCTCCTTGTGCCATGGGGGCATTCCCATGGCTGGGTGTTTGTTCCTTCCAAGGAATGGTTTCAGTGGAAGGTTGATGGAATTCCAGAACCCAAAATTTGCTGGTTTTAGCTGGAATTGCTGGGCTGGGAGGTTGGAGCTGCTGGATGTGGGTGGGAATGGCCCTGGTGTCCTTTGGGATGGGAATCCTGAAATTCCATTAGGCCAAGGCCATGTTCTGCAGGGGTTGGGATGAATCCATGGGAATGGGATCGTGGATTCCTGCTTTTCCAAGGAATGGCCTCAATGAAGGTGGATGGAATCCCAGAACCCAACACTCACTGGTTTTACTGGGAAGTTGGAGCTGCTGGATGTGGGTGGGGATGGCTCTGGTGTCCTTTGGGATGAGAATCCTGAAATTCCATTAGGCCAAGGCCATGTTCTGGAGGGGTTGGGATGAATCCATGGGGATGGGATCGTGGATTCCTGCTTTTCCAAGGAATGGCCTCAAGGGAAGGTTGAGGAATCCCAGAACCCAAAATGTGCTGGTTTTAGCTGGAATTGCTGGGCTGGGAAGTTGGAGCTGCTGGATGTGGGTGGGGATGGCCCTGGTGTCCTTTGGGATGGGAATCCTGAAATTCCATCAGGCCAAGGCCATGTTCTGGAAGGGTTGGGATGAATCCATGGGGATGGGATCATGGATTCCCACCTTCCCCTGGTCGGATCCTGGCAATCCTTGGGTTGTGTTGAGTGTGTGGTGGAAGCTCCTTGAGCGAGGCCTTCCCTGGAGATCAGGATTCCCACTGGATGCCAGAATTGGGGAAGAATCATCCATTTCCCTGCTTAATCACCCTCCAGGTTTCCCAGAATCTCTTGCTGAGTGCACAGTGTTGGCCTGAGGGCGGATCAGGATCACAGATCCTGTCTGTGTTTAGTTTAGGAGGAGAGGGAATTGGATCCAGGGATTCTCTGTTTTGAGGGAGATGCATCAGTGGGGAAGGAGATCCAGGGATCCTTTGGATTTGGGATAAAAGGAGCTCTGGTCAGATTCCTCAAACACCTTTTGAGGAAACAGAAGCTCCCAAGGAATGGATCCCCAGGGAAAAACCCCCAAATCTGATTAAATGATGTTTGAGTGCTTCCTTTGCCCATCCTGGCTGGGAGGATCCATTGGGAATCCACTGGGAGCAGTGGGATGGGAGGGATTTTATCCCTTCCCAAATCCCCACCCAGCAAAAACAGGGATGGAAGGGCCTGAGGAAAAGGGGGAGGATGGAAACAGCCTAGAATGGTCCTGAAAAACCAGGGGATGGAGAAATAAAGGAATTTGCTGCTCTCCTGTGCCCTCTGTGTTTTCCATGGACACAGCCTGGAATAAATCATCCCCGGGCCCATCCCACCCCCTCATTAGCTGATAAATCCATGGAAACGAGCATGCAATTAAAGCTAATTAATCCTTTCCCCCTTTGGAAACCAAATTGTTCCATTTTATCCAAGAAAGGCAAACTGGGGGTTCCAGTGCTGGGATGCTGTGGAATTCCCAGACTCCCACAGCTCAGGGGTGGAACCAAGCCGTGGATGTGGGGGATTATGGGATTATCGGGGTGTTCTGGGGCAATCTGAGCCCTTCCATCTGCTCCAAGCCCTGTCCAGCCTGGCCTTGAGCATTTCCAGGGATGGGGCAGCCTCAGGTTCCCGGGATAATCTGTGCCAGGGCCTCCCCACCCTCACAGGGAGGGCTGGAAGGAGGACAGGGATATTCCTGTGGCTAAGGAATCCCAAATATCCAGGCTCAATCTCCTGTGTTTTGGTTCAAAACTGTGTTTTCCATTCCCTGGGATTCTCCATCCCTGGGATTCTCCCATCTCCTGGGTTCTCCATGTGGTGAATGCTCCAAGCTCTCATTAATTCCTTAACGAGGCCCCAGATCTGTCCCCATCCTCTTCCCTCTGCTCCCTCCTCAGGACACCCTCAGCCCTGGGGGCCCAGAGTGGGGTTTGGGCGCCTCTGGAATTGGGCTCAGCTGGATCAGGAGGTTTGGGACAGCTGAAATCCCTCTGGATGCTCCTTCTGCAGGGCCAAACCCCACAGGTGGCGTCTCCCAGCCCTTGGCATCTTCAGGGAATCTTCCCAGGGAATCCTCAGGGATCTTCCCCTGCTCCCTGTGACCTTTGCTGGGACCCTTTGGCATCTTCCTCACATCCCTCAGCATCTCCTCCTGCCCCTTCCCTTGGTGTCTTTTTTTGGGATTTTGGCGTCTTCGTTGACATCCCTTGGTGTCTTCTTGGTTGTTCCTTGGCATCTTGCACATCCCTGGGCACATTCCCTGGGCACATTCCCTGGGATCCCTGGGCACATTCCCTGGGCACATTCTGGGATCCCTGGGCACATTCCCTGGGCACATTCTGGGATCCCTGGGCACATTCCCTGGGGTCCCTGGGCACATTCCCTGGGCACATTCCCTGGGCACATTCCCTGGGGTCCCTGGGCACATTCCCTGGGATCCCTGGGCAACTTCCCTGGGCACATTCCCTGGGCACATTCCCTGGGCACATTCCCTGGGCACATTCCCTGGGCACATTCTGGGATCCCTGGGTGCATTCCCTGGGCACATTCCCTGGGATCCCTGGGCGCATTCCCTGGGCACATTCCCTGGGCACATTCCGGGATCCCTGGGCACATTCTGGGGTCCCTGGGCACATTCCAGGATCCCTGGGCACATTCCAGGATCCCTGGGCGCATTCCCTGGGATCCCTGGGCGCATTCCCTGGGATCCCTGGGCGCATTCCCTGGGATCCCTGGCCACATTCTGGGATCCCTGGGCACATTCCCTGGGATTCCCGGGCACATTGTGGGATCCCTGGCCACATTCTGGGGTCCCTGGCCACATTTCCTGAGATCCCTGGGCACATTCCCTGGGATCCCTGGGCGCATTCCCTGGGATCTCTCGGGACCCTCTCCCTGCCCTGGGCTCGGCGATCCCGAGGCTGCTTCGACCTCGGGCCGCGGTTTTTTTTGGCGATGGGAGGGGCGGCTCCCGGCGGCGCCGAGGCTCCTTTTTGGGAGGGAAAGGGTTAAAATTCCAGGGGAGGGAAGGAGCTTCCATGAATGAAGACAAAGTTTGGCGGGGGGCCAGCAGCGGGGGGAGGGGGAGCGGGGAGGGGGCGGCCGCGCCAGCGCCGAAACCCCAGGAAAAATTAAAACCCCCCCCCCAAAAAAAAAAAAAAATCCGGAGCCAGTTCCATGTCGGGAAGTGCCAAACCGGTCACGACCGGAATTTTTATCTTTTCTTCTTCTTTTTTTTTTTTTTTAAAATTTTTTTTTCATTCAATTTTTTTTTTTTTTTTAATTCCCTTTTTTTTTTTTTTTTTTCCCCTCTCCCTTCTCTTTTTCCCTGCCCCGCGAGGCATCATGGGAAAAAGTCAGCATCCCCCCTTTTCTTTTGTTTAATAAAACAGAACGCGCATGATTGGCAGGGAAGGGCCCGCTCGGAGCGCGGCTCCGGCTCCGGCTGCGGCTGCGGCTCCGCGGGCGATGGAGCGCGGGGCCCTGCCCGGCCCCGGCCGCCTCCTGCCCCTTCCCGCTCCGCTCCCCGCTCCGCTCCTCCCTCGCTTTCTCGGCAACTCGAGGCAGCGGGAATATTGGACCTGTAAGTATCCCTCAGACCGTGCCGGGGTTTGTCGGGCAATTCGCACCGGACAAAAGGGTTCCTTAAGGTGCTTTTCCGCTTTTTTTTTTTTTTAATTTTTTGTTTTAATTGTGGTTTTATTTTGTGTCTGGAGGAGGGAGTGTTTTAAGGAGAAAAGCAGCGCTGGTGCTGGGATTTGCTGTCGGAGCGGATCCGTGATTCCCTTCTCCCTTCCCTCCCCCCTTTCCCCACCATCGCTATTCCCCTGGAATTCTCCAATCCCACCCTCCCCGCCGCCCGCTGGACAGGGGCTGACAAAAATACCGGCAACAACAATGCCTCGCATCCCTGTCACGCCCTCCCCTTCCCCTGGTGATTGATTTCATTATCGATTGGGCCGTTCATCGGTGATCCATGGCCCCGCCGAGCCGGAGCGGCCGCACAAAGGCAGCGCCCGCAGTCGAGGAAATCGGGAAGCGTTATATAAGGGAGCCTGGGAAGTCTGCGTCATCCCGGATGGGGAGGGGGCCGGGGCCCGGCGCTCCCTCCTCCCCCCCACCTTCCATCCCATCACTTTTTATTGCATTTTCTTTTTCCCGGCTGGCTTTTCCCAAAATGGGCCGGCCCAGCCAGATGCTTTGGAATTTTTATCTCTCTTTAAGACTTTGTGGAGTTTTTGGGTCTTCCCCCCTCTCCCCCCACCCCATTTCAGGGCATAAAGCAGTTTCTGGAATTCCTGCTCTCCTCCCACATCCCAAAAATCCTGGGCTGGGATGAGGTGTGAGGCCCGTGGTGCTGGGCCCGGCCCCGGCATTCCCTGCTCCTGAGAAGTGGAGTTGGACAAGAACACAAACTTAGGAGGGAAGGGAAGCACTTTTGGGGAGGGAGGATTTTCCTCCTTTCCTACTTTTCCTGCTTCCCATTGTTAGTTTTGTACTTGACCTGGGGGTGCAGAATCTGAGGACATCCCGAGCTGGGGGTGGTGACCTGGAAATCGGAGAGATCCAGGGTGTGAGAGACCCGGAACTGGGGGGATCCCCGGGGTCTGGGAGATCCAAAATCCGAGAGATCCTGGGTCTGGGAGATCTGGAACTGGGGGGATCCCCAGGGTCTGGGAGATCCAAAATCCGAGAGATCCCGGGTCTGGGAGATCTGGAATTGGGGGGGATCCAGGGTCTGGGAGATTTGGAATCTGGGAGATCCAGGGTGTGAGAGACCCGGAACTGGGGGGATCCCCAGGGTCTGGGAGATCAGGAGATCCAGGGTCTGGGAGATCCAGAATCTGAGAGATCCTGGGTCTGGGAGATTTGGAATTGAGGGGGATCCAGGGTTTGGGAGATTTGGAATCTGGGAGATCCAGAATCCGAGAGATCCAGGGTCTGGGAGATCCAGAATTGAGGGGATCCAGGGTCTGGGACATATGGAATCAAGGGGATCCAGGGTCTGGGAGATCTGGAATCTGAGAGATCCCGGGTGTGGGAGATCTGGAATTGGTGGAATCCAGGGTCTGGGAGATTTGGAACTGGGGGGATCCAGGGTCTGGGAGATCCGGAATCCAGGAGATCCAGGGTCTGAGAGATCTGGAATTGGTGGAATACGGGGTCTGGGACATTTGGAATCTGGGAGATCCAGAATCCAAGAGATCCAGGGTCTGGGACATTTGGAACTGGGGGGGATCCAGGGTCTGTCAGATCCAGAATCAGGGGGGATCCAGGGTCTGTCAGATCCAGAATCCAGGAGATCCAGGGTCTGTCAGATCCAGAATCAGGGGGGATCCAGGCTCTGGCACTGGTGTGTGGGAGCAGGGACCGGTGTCCCCGTGCTGGGCTCCGGGAAGGGGAGCAGCAGAACTCCTGGAGCAGTTTGCTCTGCAGGAATTCCCACTCTGCCACATCCCAGTGCCCGCTCCCATCCCTTCCCAAATCTTCCCTCGTATTCCCGTTCCCTCCCGGGAGCAGCCGCGTCCCTGCGGCTTCTGGGATGGCTCTGGGGCCGTTCTTAGGGCTTCTCTGCCGTCGTTTTAATCCCGGTGCTCCTCCTGCTCCGGAGAAAATCTCCGTGAGCCGCCCTCATCCTCCCTTACCTGCCTCGCGATTCCTGCCCGGGGATTCCTGGAGCCAGCGCGGTTTTTGTTCAGCCTTGGAGGAAGGAGCCTTTTCCCCTTCCCGGATCCCGCTCCCGGCCGCCGAGCCCTTCAATCCCAATTACCTTTTTAGGTGATTCTCCTTTTCCTGGCGTTCCTTGGGAATGCTGGCCCTGGGAGCCAGCCATTTTGTGTTCGTTTTGTGTTCCTCCGTGCCGGAACGCCGTTGGTTTTTTTTTTTTTTTTTTTTTTACGACGACGTCGGGATGTGCCGAGCCCGGATGGAATCGGAGCCGCCTCGTGCCGGGAAGCCCCCGGAGCGGGATTGTGGCCGGATGGCTCCGGATGAGCAGCCAGCCCTGTGCGTTTCCCACGGGATCAGCAGGGATTGACGCCAGATCCTGGGATTTAGGGGGGTTCGGGCAGTGGGAGCGTGCCCAGGTGAGCTCCAGGGGTTGGATCTCGCCAATTCCCGCTCCCTGATCCCGGGAAAACGGGACTTTAATGGGATTTGGATGGGTTTTATTCCATCAGCCTCGTATCTGAGTGGGGTCTGGGTTTGGAGTGACTGGAATGGTGCTGGAGCCTCATGGAGCACCTTGGCTCTGGGGATGGGTTTGGATTCTGGGTCTCTCCTGGGATTAATTCCAGCCCCAAATGGACTTTGAGGGATGCTCTGGGTCCCCGAGGCTGCCTCTGCCTGGCCATACCCGAGCTTCCCAAGGGGCAGAGCAGGGGCTGGGCTGGTTTATCCCTGATTTCCCATCCTTGCTCCCTGAGATCCCAGGGATCCACCTCGGCTCCTCTGGGGCTGCCAGCAGCTCCATTCAGCAGGATTCTGGTCCTGGTGGAAAGGGGTTGGGAAACTGGAGAGTGCTGGGGGGACCTGGGGGCACTGGGGGCATGTGGATCCCTCGTGGGGGATCAGGGATTGTTCCTGGTGGATCAGGGATTGTTCCTGGTGGATCAAGGATTGTTCCTGGCAGACCAGGGATTGTTCCTGGTGGATCAGGGATTGTTCCTGGCAGATCAGGGACCATTCCTGGTGCTGGATCAGGAATTACAACCCCTCCATGAGCTCTGGAGGGTCTGAGGCTGGAAACTGGGGCTGGAAGACCAACATGGGGATTGACCCAACGGAAAACCCTCCAAGGAGGCTGGGAAGGAGCTGGGACCTGCCTGGATAAACTCTGGCTGGAATTAACTCCTGGTGCTGCCAAGTCTTGGTTCTGGATTCCATCGGGTAAATCCCAGGATATTTTCATCTCTCCCTGGATATTCCCACTTCTTCCTGGAGTATTCCTTCTTTTGGCCCAGCTCGCTCATTCCAGCCTTTCAAATCCTCCCACTGAGGAATTTTTTTGTTGTTGTTGTTGGATATTTTCCCCTGTGGGCACCGCATCCAATACCCATGGAAAAGGGGGTGCTGCTTTGTTTGTCTGCACCAAACCCGTCCTGCCGGGCCCCGCGGAGCGGGAGGAACGTGCCGAGGAGCGCGTGGTGCCGCGGCAGGGACGGGATCCCCACGGAGAGCTGGCAATCACCAGCAGGCCCTGTCCAGCACCCTGGGATTCCTGGAAAGCCTCCCCAGGTCGGTCCAGCCCGCCCTGCTCATCCCACTCCTGCAGCTTCTGGAATCTTGGCTCTCAGGGATAACCCCAGTCCGGAGGCGCGCCGTGGATTTAGCTCCTGTTTTCCACGAGTTTTTGCCACCATTTGGGAATTTGTTTCCAGTGAGGAGGATATTTGAGATGGGAGCTGAAGGGAGAGGCTGAGGCTGTTCCCTGGGATGTGCCGGAGCCCCGGCGGCTGTGCCCGAGGGCGGCGGGGCCGGATGATCCGGTTTGGGATGTGCCGAGACCGGAGCGGGGCCGGCGCGGAGCCTCCCGGAGCCTGTCCGACCTCCAGACGATTCCCGGGATTGGAATCATTCCTGCTCTTTGCTGTGGATTTCTGCGTGGAATCAGGAGCTCTGCCCTGGTTTTCCCAGCGCTCTGGAAATTCCCAGTGGATCCTCCCCTTCCCCCTCCAGCCAAAGGGCCCCATTCAATACCGAATCCAAAGCCTAATTTCATTTTTATTGGATCTGGCTGAGCCTGGAGAACCTCTGGAGTGGATTAAATGGTGGTGGGCCCCATTCCTGGTAACGGCCCTTTGGATTTGTTTGGAATGCCAGAGGGGAGGGCATTGTGAGACCACCTTGGTGATGGAGCAGGGACTGGGGGGGAATCTCTGCAATTCCTGCAGGATCCTGGAAGGGACAAGCAGGAAGTTGGAGCAGGAGATCCTGGCTCTCCCTGCTGGATCCCAGCTCCGTGCTCAGCTCAGCTGTCCATGGCGAGCTCCCATCCTGTGGGATGTTGCTCCTGTGCACCTCTCCCTCCTCCTCCTCCTGCTGCTGCTGCTGTCTCCTTGCCGGGAGCAGCCCTGGGCCCGTTCCTGGCGCGCTCCCAGCGGCTCCAGCCGCAGCGCTGGGCGCGGCTCCCAGTGCTCCCGGGGTGTCTGGAACATCCCCGCTCCCCCCGGGGTCACTCCTGCGGGACGGGGGCGGGAGCAGCTCCCGCGGCCTGTCCCGGCTTGCCGGGCTAAATTTGGGAGACGTGCGGAGCGACGGGATGAGCAGGTAGGGAAGAGCCCTCGGTGCTCCTCAGAGGCTCCGTCCGGCTTTTTTTGGGATCGTATTTGGGATTTCCGTGGGTTTTCCTGCTGCCCTCCCCTGCTCCCGCTGTCTCCAGTGGGAGCTGGACTCGTGTGCCGATGTGCGGATGCGTCACTCCAGGGATTTGTACCCGAGCCAGAGCCTCCTCCTGGCAGGGCTTTGGGAGGGTTTGTCCCGGGAATGACTCGGAGCCGGGTCCTGGCAGGTGTGGAGCAGCTCCAGGTGCTCCACGGGACACTTTCTGTTCCCTGCAGAGCAAGGAATTCCTGTGTTCCCCAGCCAGCCACATGGAATTCCCAGCGATTCCCCAGGTGCTTGTCCTGATTCCCCAGGTGTTTGTCCTGGTCCCCAGCCCTGCTCCTCAGGGAAAGGCCTCGCCCAGCTGCTTTGCAGGTGGAGCTCCCCTGGCTCTTTGTTGTCGGAGCTGGTTCCTTATCAGCCTGGGAGCGGGATTGGGATGGGGTTGGGATGGGCTCCAGGCTTGGGATGGGGTTGGGATGGGCTCCTGCCTGTTTTCCAGAGGGCATTCCTGCACCTGGAGAGGTGGGAGGGCGGGGATGGACCTGCCCGAGCCTCCATCCCGGAGCTGCCGAGCATTCCTGCCTGGAAAAGCGCACGGTGGGGATTTCCTGGTGTTCCAGGGGGTTCATCCCAGCTCCCCTTCCTTGCTGAGCTGCATCCATGGGGTTTAATCCCAAAGGAAGGATGGTGCTGCTGTTCTCAGGGACTTCAGGGCCTTTCAGAGGGGGAAACTCCTGACCTGGATGGGGGCTGGAGAGGTTGGAGCTCCATGAGGAGACTGGAGCTCTCCAAGGCGTTGGAGCTCTGTGGGATTGGAGATCTGTGAGGCTGGAGCTCTCCAAAGCATTGGAGCTCCATGAGGAGCTTGGAGCTCTGTAGGATTGGAGCTCTCCAAAGGTTGGAGCTCTGTGGGATTGGAGCTCTCCAAGGGGTTGGAGCTCCATGAGGAGATCAGAGCTCTCCAAGAGGTCAGAGCTCTTTGAGATCAGAGCTCTCCAAGAGGTCAGAGCTCTGTGGGGAGATTGGAGCTCTCTTAGAGGTTGGAGCTCTGTGGGGAGATTGGAGCTCTCCAAGGGTTCGGAGCTCTGTGAGATTGGAGCTCTCCAAGGCACCTTAAGGTTCTGTGAGATTGGAGCTCCACGAGGAGATCAGAGCTCTCCAAGAGGTCAGAGCTCCATGAGGAGATCAGAGCTCTCCAAGAGGTCAGAGCTCCATGAGGAGATCAGAGCTCTCTGAGGAAGCCAAGCTGAGCTCGGGGGGGTCCTGGGGGGATTCACTGGGATCCTTGGCCCTGACATGTCCCTGTCCCTCAGGATGGACCGCATGACGGAGGACGCGCTGCGCCTGAACCTGCTCAAGCGGAGCCTGGAGCCGGCGGAGGAGCGCGAGGACGTCCTGGCCAAGAGGCTGAAGATGGAGGGACACGAGGCCATGGAGAGGCTGAAGATGCTGGCACTGCTCAAGCGCAAGGACCTGGCGGGGCTGGAGGTGCCCCACGAGCTCCCGGTGAAGCCGGACGGGATCAAGGGCTACGAGGAGAAGCTCAACGGGAGCCTGAGGCCCCACGGGGACGGGCGGAGCGCGGCCCGGCCGGGCAAGGAGAACATCAACGACGAGCCCGTGGATATGAGCGCCAGGAGGAGGTGGGTGCTGGGAATCCCGGGGTGGGAGGAGCTGGGTTGGGAATGAAATGGGATTTGGGGGGTCCTGGAGAGCCCGTTCTGGTGACACCGAGAGCTGGGAATGGTGAGATGAGGGGGAATGGCTTCCCATGGACAGAGGGCAGGTGGGATGTGAAGGTGGCACAGGTTATCCAGAGATTTGTGGATTTCTCATCCCTGGAAGTGTCTGAGGCCAGGCTGGACGAGGCTTGGAGCAGCCTGGGATGGTGGGAGGTGTCCCTGGAGGGTCCTGCTCTGAGTGTGGAGCTGCATCCTCAGCGGGATTCCTTGGATATTGTGCAATGTGAGGGTTCCCAGCGGGGCACCAGCATCGCACACGGACACTTGGATCAGGAAATCAGCCCTGGGAAGAGCTGGGAATGCTGCACTCGGAGTTGAGAAGTGAGACTGGGAATGTCTCATTTTCCTGGATTTTCTTTGCTCCACCTCTCCTCACCTCTGCCTGCCTCCCTCGCCCTGGCTCCTCCTCCAGCGATTCTGTTGGAATTCTGCTCTTCCCTGGACAAAGGAAATCCAACAATTTGTGATTCCTCATGGATGGATCTGTTTTCCCTCTTGGATTTGGACTCTGGCTCTGCCCTTGTTCCCCTGGTGGAATGTCAGCCATGCAGCCTGGATGTATCGGGATGCTCCTGCAGAATAATCCCCAGGAGCTGCAGGAAGGACAGCCCTGATCCAGGGAAGTGCCACCCAGATGTGCCAGCCCAGTTTGGAACTCCTGGCACGCAGCCTGCTTTGCCTGGACGGGCTCCCACTGCCTCCTTCTCCTTGGGATGCTCTGGAATTTCTCTGCTGGAGCAGGGACAGCTCCGTGCCCTGGTGCTTTGGAATATCCACAAAAACAGCTGGAACGTTTGGGAGGCAATCCCAGCTCTGAGCATCTCCCTAGCCTCGGAGCAGCCAAACCTGGGAGCTGGGATCCGGCTCTGGGGTCCCTCCTGGGTGTTCAGAGCTCAGAGTTTGGGATGGGATATTCCATGGTCTCCCCTCACTGCAGGGACCTTCCAGGGAGCTGGAATTACCTCCACACTGGATTATCCCACAGTTTTCCAAGGTTCTCCAGCAGCAGGAATGAAATCCAGGGTCTCAAAGGGCTTTTCTTGGACTCTCCTTTCCTGGGATGATCCCACCTGGATCCTGCTGGATTTCACCACTGATTTTTTGGTTTATTTCTTTTCCCTGCTGCTCCTTTGGTTTCCCAATCCCATCATGGATCAGTTGGATATTCATGCAGGTTTTCCTTTATGGAATGAGCTTTTCCAATAGATTTGGGTTGGGGTAGGCTTGGAGTGGTGCTGTTCATGTGGGGGGAGCTCAGCCCCTTCTCCACCACAGTGAGGACGAGCAATTCCAGGCTGGAGAATCCCTGCCATTCCCTCCCATCCCAGCACCAGGACACGCTCCTGGCTCCCACCTGATTCCCAGGTGGGATTTGCACCCCTGCAGAGGGAGGGAGTGCATTTGAGGGAGTCCTTCCCTCTTGGTATCCAAGGGAGCCGCGCCGCTCCGGGTCTGTACTGGAACGAGGGGGATCCTGCTCTCAGAATCCCACACTGCTGGCTCAGTGGGGCTCCCAAATCCCCAATTCCTGCCTCACTGGGACTCCTCTCCCCCTGCAGTGACCAGGACCGGGGCAGGTTGACCCCGTCCCCGGACATCATCGTCCTGTCGGACAACGAGGCCTCCAGCCCCCGCTCCAGCTCCCGCATGGAGGAGCGGCTCAAGGCGGCCAACCTGGAGATGTTCAAGGTGAGGGAGCGGGGATTCCATCCCGGGAAAGGCACAGCATGGGGGGGAGGAAGTGTTTGGGGAGGGATGAATTTGAGGAGGGATGAAGCATTTGGGGTGCTGGGGAGGGATGAAGCATTTGGGATGGGATGAAGCATTTGGGATGGGATGAAGCATTTGGGATGGGATGAAGCATTTGGGGTGTTGAGGGGGGATGAAGCATTTGGGGTGTTGAGGGGGGATGAAGCATTTGGGGCATGGGGGGGGATGAAGCATTTGGGGCACTGTGGAGGGATGAAGCATTTGGGCATTTGGGATGGGATGAAGCATTTGGGGCGTTGGGGAGGCATTGAATATTTGGGGTGTTGTGGAGGGATGAAGCACTTGGGGTGTTGGGGAGGGATGAAGCATTTGGGGAAGGATGAAGCATTTGGGATGGGATGAAGCATTTGGGGCATTGGGGAGGGATGAAGCATTTGGGGAGGGATGAAGCATTTGGGGAGGGATGAAGTACTGGGGCATTGGGGAGGGATGGAGCATTTGGGGTGTTGGGGAGGGATGAAGCATTTGGGGCACTGGGGAGGGATGAAGCGTCTGGGACATTTCTCAGCCATTTCCGTGTGCAGCTCCCCTGTTCTCACACCTGTGGCCCAAATTCCTGCTTGGATTCAGCTTTCCCCTCTCCCTTGCTCACATCCTGCTCGGTCTCTGGGGTTTTCCAGGGGAAGAGCCTGGAGGAGAGGCAGCAGCTGATCAAGCAGCTCCGGGACGAGCTGCGGCTGGAGGAGGCCCGGCTGGTGCTCCTCAAGAAGCTGCGGCAGAGCCAACTCCAGAAGGAAAACGTGGTGCAGAAGGTGAGGGGTGGGGATGGGAGGGATGATGGCAAGGGGTGCACACAGAGCCCCCACTCCACCTGTGGGATTCCCTAAATCCCCTCCTGGGAAGACAAATCCTGTCCTTGGTGCCCCCCCAGACCCCCGTTGTCCAGAACGCCGCGTCCATCGTGCAGCCGTCCCCAGCCCACGTGGGACAGCAGGGCCTGTCCAAGATCCCCTCCCGGCCCGGAGCTCAGGGGGTGGAGCCGCAGAATTTAAGGACATTACAGGTGAGAATTCCCGGGTTTTTCCTGGAAAATGCTGATTTTGGTGGGTGCACACAGAGCTGAGGGGATTTTTCCCCTCAATTCCCGGTGCTTGGGGTTGGATTTGGGTTTGTCAGGAATTAAGACTCAGTGATCCTTGTGGAGATGGATATTCCATGATCCTCTGAATGTCCAATGTCCCAGCTGGAGTGGGATGAGGATGGTGGGAATTCTCCAAGGCCTGCAGCCTCCCTGCTGCTCCCAAAGGAGAAATGTTTGCTCCATGGATTTCTGCTGCTCTCCTTGACCATGGAGCAATCCCAGCCTCCCACAGGAAATAAAGATGTGCCAGCTTGAGCTGGGGAAAAGGTCCACAATCCTCAAAAATCCAGGAGAGTTTGGGGAAAAACGAGGGATTTGGGACCTCCCACGGGAAATAGGGATATGCCAGCTTGAGCTGGGGCAAAGGTCCACAATCCTCAAAAATCCAGGAGAATTTGGGGGAAAACGAGGGATTTGAGGCATTAGAGATTAACTGTGATTCCGCATAAGCAGGAATTCCGTGCATCAGGGAATCAACGCTCCAAGCTTCCCTCATTTTTCTACCATTTCATTACCGAGCCCTGGGGGGGTTCTTGGGGTCGTCCCGAGCCGGTTGCTGGGATTTAACCCTTGATTCCCCGCAGGGCCACAGCGTGATCCGCTCGGCCGCCAGCTCAGCCCTGCCCCACATGTTGATGTCCCAGCGCGTCATCGCCCCCAGCCCCGCCCAGCTCCAGGGCCAGCGCGGGCCCCAGAAACCCGGCCTGGTCCGCAGCTCCACGCCCGGGATGAGCCCTGCCATCAACTACCAGCCGGTGGGTGGCTGGCTGGGCACTGGGTTGGGCTGGTTGGGGCACTGGGTTGGGCTGGTTTGAGCTGGTTTGCGCTGGTTTGGGCTGCTTGGGCTCTGGTTTGAACTGGCTGGGCACTGGTTTGGACTACCTGGACACTGCCCGGGCTACCTGGGCACTGGTTTGGGTCGGTTTTCATTGGTTTGGACTGGTTTGCACTGGGTTGGCTGGTTGGGCTCTGGTTTGGACTACCTGGGCACTGGTTTGGGCTGCATGGGCACTGGTTGGTACCGGTTTGCACTCAGCTTTTACCGGTTTGTACCGGTTTGGGCAGTAGTTGGGGCTGGTTGAGCACTGGTTTGGGCACTGGTTTGTACCAGTTTGCACCAGTCTGGGCCACAAGGCCACACCTGCTCCACAATTCCCGGGACTCCCCAGCCCTTGTGCCCCACTGATCCCAAATCTCCACCTGATCCCAAATCCTCACCCTGATCCCAAATTCGCACCCTGATCCCAAATCTTCACCCTGATCCCAAATCCTCACCCTGATCCCAAATTCCCACTGTGATCCCAAATCCCCACCTGATCCGAAACTCCTCCCTGATCCCAAATTCGCACCCTGATCCCGAATTCCCCCTGGAATCCCAAATCCCCACCTGACCCCAAACCTCCTCGGCAGCAATCGGGCTCCTCGGTGCCGTGCCAGCGCTCGTCCTCCTCCACCACCTACATGAACCTCACATCCCAAATCCCCGCCCAGATCCCAAATCCCCGCTGTGATCCCAAACCCCCACCCAGATCCCGAACCCCCACCCAATCCCAAACCCCCACCCAATCCCAAATCCCCCCTGTGTCCCCAAATCCCCACCATGACCCCAAACCTCCTCGGCAGCAATCGGGCTCCTCGGTGCCGTGCCAGCGCTCGTCCTCCTCCGCCATCTACATGAACCTCGCGTCGCACATGCAGCCGGGCTCGGTGGCCCGCGTGTCCTCCCCTCTCCCCAGCCCCAGCGCTCTCTCGGACGCCGCCAATTCCCAGGCCGCGGCCAAGCTGGCGCTGCGCAAGCAGCTGGAGAAGACGCTGCTGGAGATCCCTCCCCCGAAACCGCCGGCGCCGCTCCTGCACTTCCTGCCCAGCGCCGCCAACAGCGAGTTCATCTACATGGTGGGGCTGGAGGAGGTGGTGCAGAGCGTCATCGACAGCCAAGGTGATCCAGGGCACATCCCAAAGGGGATCCCGGGGCGTTCAGCCCGCGGTTTGGGGAGTTTTGGGGTGAAACCGTGGCGTTTAGGGCTTTGGGGGTGGTTGGAAGGGTCGTAGAAGGAGGTGGTGGGGGGTTGGTGGGAGGTTGAAGGTTTGGGGTGGGTTTGAAGGTTTTCAAGGGGTTTTTGCAGGGTTTCAGATTGAATTTGTGGGATTTTAGATGAGATTTTCAGGATTTTGGATGATTCGCGGGATTTCGGCCGATCCGTGGGATTTTGGCCAAAATTTTCGGTATTTCGGCCAAAAATTTCAGTATTTCCGTGCATGCTTTCAGTCGGGATTTTCAGGATTTTAGCCCAAAATATTGTGTTCTGCCTGGGTGCAGGATTTTTGGCCGATTCGCAGGATTCCAGCCAGAAATTTCACTATTCCCACCCAGTTTTTTGCAATTTCAGTCAGGATTTTCAATCTTTCAGCCCAAAACGTTGGTTTCTGGCTGGCTGCAGGATTTTTAGCCAATTCTCAGGGTTTTGGCCGATTTGCATGGTTTCAGCCAAAACTTTCACTATTCCCACCCAGTTTTTTGCAATTTCAGTCAGGTTTTTCAGTCTTTCAGCCCAAAACGTTGGCTTCTGGCTGGGTGCACGATTTTTGGCCAGTTCTGACTGGGTGCAGGATTTTTGGCCAGTTCCGCTTGGCTGCAGGATTTTTGGCCAGTTCCACTTGGGTACAGGATTTTTGGCCGATTCGCAAGATTTCAGCCAAAACTTCCACTATTCCCGCCCAGTTTTTTGGTGATTTCAGCCGAGATTTTCAGGGTTTTCACCCGAAACATTGCGTTCTGTGCGGGTGCTGAGCTCGGGGCGTGTTTCAGGGAAGAGCGCCCCGGCGGTGCCGCGCGTGGAGCCGTTCGTGTGCGCGCAGTGCCGCACGGACTTCACGCCGCACTGGAAGCAGGAGAAGGGCGGGCGGATCCTGTGCGAGCAGTGCCAGACCTCCAACCAGAAGAAGGCGCTCAAGGCCGAGCACACGAATCGCCTCAAGAACGCCTTCGTCAAGGCCCTGCAGCAGGAGCAGGTGGGGGTTGCTGGGAACGCCCCTTTCCAATGGCTCGTCCCATCCCAAAGCATCGCAGAGCATCCCAAACCACCCTGTCCCATCCCATTCCGATATCCCCATCCCATTGTTCCCATTGATCTCGCCCCATGGTTCCCATCCCATTGTTCCCATTGATTCCATCCCATTGATCCCATTGATTCCATCCCATTGATGCCATTGATTCCATCCCATTGTTCCCAGTGATCCCAGTGATCCCATCCCATTGTTCCCGTTGATTCCATCCCATTGTTCCCGTTGATTCCATCCCATTGTTCCCGTTGATTCCATCCCATTGATCCCAGTGATCCCATCCCATTGTTCCCGTTGATTCCATCCCATTGATCCCGTTGGTTCCATCCCATTGTTCCCATTGATTCCATCCCATTGTTCCCAGTGATCCCAGTGATCCCATCCCATTGATTCCATTGATTCCATCCCATTGTTCCCAGTGATCCCATCCCATTGTTCCCATTGATCTCACCCCATTGTTCCCATTGATCTCACCCCATTGTTCCCGTTGATTCCATCCCATTGATCCCATTGATTCCATCCCATTGTTCCCAGTGATCCCATCCCATTGTTCCCATTGACCCCACCCCACTGATCCCATCCCATTGATCTCATTGAACCCATCCCATTGATCCCACCCCACTGATCCCATCCTTCTGTTCCCATTGATCCCCTCCTACTCATCCCATCCCAGCCAGGCTGGCATTCCAGAAGAACTGAGCGGGATGGCATTGCCATGGGGCATTGAGCGGGATGGCATTGCCAAGGCATTGAAATGGGGTGACATTCCTGTGGATGTCGTTCCCATGGGTGGCATTCCCGAGGGGTGGCATTCCCGTGGCTGTCTGTCCCACATCTGTCTGTCTGTCTGTCTGTCCCCAGGAGATCGAGCAGCGGCTGCAGCAGCAGGCTGCCCTGTCCCCCACGGCCGCGCCCGCCGTGCCCAGCGTGGGCAAACAGGACGGGATCCTGCGGCACCACACGCTCCGGCAGGTGGGACAGCGGGAATGGGACCCGGGGCGTGGGATCGGGGGATTGGGGGGTCATGGGGTGATGGGGTCATGGGGTGGGATCGTGGGATGGGATTGTTGGATAATGGGGTGATGGGATCATGGGATGGGATCATGGGATAATGGGGTGATGGGATCATGGGATGGCATCACGGGATCATGGGATGGTATCGTGGCATATGGGATGGGACCATGGGATAAGGGGATGGGACCATGGGATAACGGGATAGGATAATGGGATGGGACCATGGGATAATGGGATGGGTTCCTGGGACGGATCATGGGATGGGACCGTGGGATAATGGGATGGGACCATGGGATGGTGTCATGGGATAATGGGATGGGGTGGGACAAGATGGGATGGGATGGGATGGGATCATGGGGATGGGATGAGATCATTGGATCATGGGATGGGATCGTGGGGATGGGATGGGACAAGATGGGATGGGATGGAATGTGGTCATTGGGATGGGATGGGACCATGGCAGGGGATCATGGGATGGGATGGGACAAGATAGAATGGGATCATTGGGATGGGATGGGATGGGATGGGATGGGATGGAATGGGATTATTGGGATGGGATGGGACCATGGGGATGGGACAGGACGTGCCCATCAGGATGGGGGCAGTGGGCACCCTTTGCCCCCATCCCCACAATCCCAACCCCGTGTCCGTGGGGTTCCAGGCCCCGCAGCCCCAGAGCAGCCTCCAGCGCGGGATCCCCACCTCTGCCCGCTCCATGCTCTCCAACTTCGCCCAGGCCCCGCAGCTCTCCGTGGCCGGGGGGCTCCTGGGAATGCCAGGTACGGTGGGATGGGCTGGGATGGGGTGGGATCAGCAGTGTGGGACAGCTCGGGCCATGCGCGCTGGCTTTCGGAGCAGAATTTGGGAATTCGCACCCGGTGCCAGCCCCATCCTGGCCCTTCCTGCCTCGTGGGGGTTTTGGGGTGACTGTGGGGCTGTGGGTCTGTAAAGTCTGTGGGGTCTGTGGGATCCATGGGCTCTGTGGGATCCATGGGCTCTGTGGGATATTTGGGGTCTCTGGGATATTTGGGGTCCCTGGTATCCACACGGTGCCACAGACCCGTGCTGTCTGTGGGATCCATGGGCTCTGTGGGATCTGTGGGATCCATGGGCTCTGTGGGGGTCTCTGGACTGGTCCCTGGGCTCTGTGGGATCCATGGGCTCTGTGGGATATTTAGGGTCCCTGGGATCTATGGGGTCTCTGTGGGATCCCTGGTATCCACACGGTGCCACAGACCCGTGCTGTCTGTGGGATCCGTGGGCTCTGTGGGGTCTCTGGGGTGGTCCCTGGGCTCTGTGGGATCCGTGGGCTCTGTGGGGTCTCTGGGCTGGTTCCTGGGCTCCCTGGGCTCTGTGGGATCTGTGGGATCCATGGCCTCTGGGCTGGTCCCTGGGCTCTGTGGGGTCTCTGGGCTGCTCCCTGGGCTCTGTGGGATCCATGGGCTCTGTGGGGGTCTCTGGGGTAGTCCCTGGGCTCTGTGGGGTCTCTGGGCTGCTCCCTGGGCTCTGTGGGCTCTGTGGGGTCTCTGGGCTGGTCCCTGGGCTCTGTGGGGGTCTCTGGGGTAGTTCCTGGGCTCTGTGGGGTCTCTGGGGTCCCTGGGGTGGTCTCTGGGCTCTGTGGGGTCTCTGGGCTGCTCCCTGGGCTCTGTGGGATCCGGGGCAGTTTTGGGGTCGCTGCCATCCCCGCGTGCCGTCCCCAGGGGTGAACATCGCCTACCTGAACGCCGGCATCGGGGGCCACAAAGCGTCGAGCCTGGCGGACCGGCAGCGGGAATACCTGCTGGATATGATCCCGCCCCGCTCCATATCCCAGTCCATCAGCGGGCAGAAATAGCCCCGGGATTCCCCCTGCAGCCCCTCCCGGGCCGGGCCGGGCGCCGCCGCTCCCGGGGGAGAAGAGACCGCGAGAACCCCAGAGAAACAAACAGAGAAAACGTGGGAAAAAAAACCACACAAAAAACAAAAAACAGCGAAACAGACAAAACAAACATTTCAAACGGCGACCGCCCCCGACCCCAGCCCGAAATTCCTTCGGTTTTCCAGGCCGGGAGTGGCTCCGGCCCCGCCGCTCGTTTTGTAACGCCGCCGCTTCCCCCTTGTGTTGTGGGTTGTTTTTTGCCCCTTTTTTCCTTATTTTTGCCCCCCTCCCTTCGCTCCATGGATGGTTAAAGCTTTTTTCTCCCTTTTTCCAGAGACTTTGGCAAGGGCACCTTCCCCAGTTCCCCGGGGGGGGAGATTTTGGGGGCAGCCTGTGCTGATTCCGGGGGGATTGAGGGGATGCTCTGATCCCGGGGGGGGGACAAATCCCTGTTGGATCTGATCCCAGGGGTGTCACCTCCTCCTGGCCATGCTCCTGGGGTGTCACCTCTTCCTGTCCCCAATCCTGGGGTGTCACCTCCCCCTGTCCCCAATCCTGGGGTGTCACCTCCCCGCAGGACCCCGAGCCCTGGGCTCCAGCCCCAATCCCGATGTCCCCAGGGGTGACAGACGCTGCCAGACCCACCCCAGGAACCCCTCGGGGGTCCCTCAGTGTCCCCAGGGGCCCTTTGGGGTGACCCCCCCATCCCCGGGGGTGTCCCCTCTGTGTCCCCACGTTGGGGACGCGGCGGCTCCGGAGCGGACGGCGCGGCCAGGGCGGGTGAGTGTCCCCAGAGCTGTCCCCAGAGCTGTCCCCACGTGTGTCCCCAACCCCTGCATGCTCCAGAGCCGCTCTCACCCCTCCCTGTCCCCTCTGTCACCCGGGGGTGGCACCGGGGTCTCCAATGTGTCCCCACAGGGACAGCAGAGGGGGCGGGGGGTCCCTCTGTGCACCCTGGGGTCCCTCTGTGCCACCCCAGGGTCCCTCTGTGCACCCCTGGGTCCCTCTGTGCCACCCTGGGGTCCCTCTGTGCCACCCTGGGGTCCCTCTGTGCACCCCTGGGTCCCTCTGTGCCACCCCGGGGTCCCTCTGTGCCACCCCAGGGTCCCCTCTGTGCCACCCTGGGGTGACAGCGGTGGCACCGATGGTGGGGAGGGGTCTCTGCTGTCCCCTCTGTCCCCAGGGGTGGGCACTGGGGGGTTCTGGTGTCCCCTGGGGGTGTCAGGATGACCCAAAGTGAGAAAATGAGCCGCGAGAAAAATCTCGATTTGCACTTCAGCCTTGCCAGCCTTCCCCTCCCGCTCCCCTCCCGCTCCCTCCCCAATTTTTCATGGTTTTGGTGAATTTTGGTCACAATTTCCCCTTTTTCCCCTCACTCTGAGCCTTTCCTGCTCCTCTTGTGCAATTCCCCCAATTGGGGGCGGGGGGGGTCCCCAAATCCTCCCCAGCCCTAAAGGGGGAGAGACCCCGACCCCAAAACCAGGGGGGACCCAACCCCTGAATTCAAACAGGGGGGGGACCCCCCCATAAATTTTAGGGGGGGCCCCAACCCACCCTGAATGGGAGGAGGGGCCCCCCCTGTCCAGCCCCCTCCCCAAATTCAATGAGCACTTACCCCGGGGGGGGCTGGACCCCCCAAAATCCCCCCCGGGACCCCCTGAGGCAGAGGAAAAATGGGGTTTATGGGTTTATTCTGATTTTTGGGGGGGTTAATGGGGTTTTGTATTCAGAATTTTGGGGTGTTTTCATTGGCTTTGACCATTTCCAGCTGCTCCCCCTCCCCTTTGCCCACCCCCATTTTCCCCTTTTCCCATTTTCCCCTTTTCCAATTCCCTCCCCCAAAATCCTCCCCCCCCTTTTCTCACCCCGGGAGCACTTTGACAAATCGGGTTTTTTGGGGCTAAAACCTGAATTTTTGGGTTATTTTAGGGGTTTCTTTTACTTTTGGAAGGGGGGCGTTAGGGTTAGGCACCCCCCAAGTGCCACTGTCCCCGTTCCCCCCCCCCCAGGGCTGAGTTTCAATGAGAAAAATGAATTTTAAAAACCCTAAAAAAAAGGGATTTTCACCCATGAAAATGGTGAAAACCTGGACAAAAAATCCCAAACCCAAGTGCAATAGGGGGGGGGGGGGGGCCCGGGGGGCCGAACTCTTGGTGCTATAAATGAAATTTTGGGGGGGGGGACGGCCCTGTCACCCCCCCCGGGGGGGTCTCAGCCCCGGGGGCTGCGGGCAGTTCCCCCCCCCCCTAAAAAATGATCCTGGGCAGTTCCCACCCCCCAAAAATCGACCCCAAATCCCCTCCCGGGGGTCCTGGGCAGTTCCCACCCCCCAAAAATCGACCCCAAATCCCCTCCCGGGGGTCCTGGGCAGTTCCCACCCCCCAAAAATCGACCCCAAATCCCAAAAGTGATTCCCAGGACGGGGAAGGGGGGCAAGGTTCCCAACCCCAAAATGACCCCAAACCTTTCCCGAGCTCCTGAGCAGTTCCCACCCCCCCAAAAATGGACCCCCCCCAATCCCAAAAATGCCCCCGAGCCCCTCCTGGGATCCCAGGCAGTTCCCCCACCCCGATCCCGGAATTCCAGGGGGGAATTTGGATCCATGTCCAGCCCCCTCCTCCTCCTCCTCCTCCTCCTCTCCCCCAGCATAGGTTTATCCCTATTTTTATTATTATTATTATTATAATTATTATTATTTTTTGCTTGCCCCCCTTTTCCCCCTCTCCTGCTGCCCCCAGGGCTGTGATATCCCAGAAAATTCCCTTTTTTTATTCCCCCCCCTTCCCCTCCCAGCTCCAAACTTTGAGGATTTTTCCCGCTTTTTTTCCGGCTAGGGGTAGATCCGCTTGTGAAAATGCTTTTTTGGGGTTTCTGTTTTTGGGGGAGGGGGGGGTGTTTTTTTTTTTTGTTTTGGTTCCTCCCAAAGGCATTTCCCATTTCCCATCCCGAATTCCCACCCAAAATTCCCCCCCCCCAAATCCCGCCCCCCGTTTGCTTCCGCTCTCGCTGCCGATATAACCAGGACTCATCCGTGTATATAAAACTTGAGCTGTTTCTTGACACATTAAAAAAAAAAGAAAAAAAAACAAAAAAAAAAAGGCAAAAAAAAAGAGACAAAAAAAGGTCCAAAAAAAAAAAAAAATCCACCAAAAAAAAAAAAAAAAGGCAGAAAATAACAACAACAACAAAAAAAAAACCAACCAAACCTGTACATTGTGTAGAAAAAAAAAAAAAAAAAAAGACAAAAAAATAATGGAAAAAAAAAAACCGGCAAAAACGTCCCGGGAAGGCGCCGGGAAGGACCCGCCTGGTGTTGTGGAAGTGTCACGTCCGTGTCGTGTGACCTCGTGTGTGTGACATGAACCGTGCGAGGGGGGGGGGGGCCGGGGGGCTCCGGGCTCAGGGCCCCCGGCCCCACCCCCCAATTCTGTGCCTTTCACACGGGGCGGCACCGGGACCCCCGGGGGGGCCCAGATCCCTGTTCCTGTATTTGCACTGTTTTTATTCTGGATTGGCTTCCCCACAATACACGGCTCCAACGACCCCGGCTGCGCCTCTTCCTGCGCCCAGGAACCCCGAGGGGAGGGGAAGGGGGGGGGAATTTGGGGAGGGGGCGAGGGGGGTGAGACCGGGGGGGGGTTGGACCCAAAATCCCAGCATTTCAGCCCCAAAATCCCAGCATTTCAGCCCGAAAATCCCAGCATTTCAGCCCGAAAATCCCAGCATTTCAGCCCGAAAATTCCAGGATTTCAGCCCCAAAATCCCAGCATTTCAGCCCGAAAATCCGTGATTTTAGCCCGAAATTCCAGGATTTCAGTCCAAAATTCCAGGATTTTAGCAAAAAAAAATTCCCGGATTTTAGCCCGAAATTCCAGATTTTAGCAAAAAAAAATTCCAGGATTTCAGCCTGAGGTTCTGTAATTTTAGCCCGAAATTCCAGGATTTTAGCAAAAAAAAAATCCAGGATTTCAGCTCCAAAAATCCATGATTTTAGCCCGAAATTCCAGGATTTTAGTCCGAAATTCCAGCATTTTAGCAAAAAATAATCCCAGCATTTCAGCCCGAAAATCCGTGATTTTAGCCCAAAATTCCAGGATTTTAGCAAAAAAAAAATTCCAGTATTTTAGCCCGAAAATCCGTGCTTTTAGCCCGAAATTGCAGCATTTTAGCAAAAAAAAAATTCCAGGATTTCAACCTGAAAATCCATGATTTTAGCCCAAAAATCCGTGCTTTTAGCCCGAAATTGCAGCATTTTAGCAAAAAAAAAAATTCCAGGATTTCAACCCGAAAATCCATGATTTTAGCCCAAAAATCCATGATTTTAGCCCGAAATTCCAGGATTTTAGCAAAAAAAAAAAATTCAGGGTTTCAGCCCTGAAAATTCCAGGATTTCAGCCCAAAAATCCAGGATTTTAGGTCGAAATTCCAGGATTTTAGCAAAAAATAATTTCAGGATTTCAGCCCGAAATTCCATGATTTTAGCCTGAAATTCCAGGATTTTAGCAAAAAAAAAAAAAAAAAAAAAAAATCCAGGGTTCCAGCCCCAAAAACTCCAGGATTTCTGCCAAAAACATTCCCGGATTTCAGCCTGAAAAATCCATTATTTCAGCCCAAAATTCCAGCATTTTAGCAAAAATATCCAAGGTTTCAGCCCCAAAATTCCAGGATTACAGGAAAAAAAAATTCAGGATTTCAGCCTGAAATTTCAGGATTTCCGCCCAACAATCCTTTATTTTAGCCCGGAATTCCAGGATTTCAGCCCAAAAGTTCCAGCATTTCAGCCCAAAAATCCAGGATTTCTGCCCCAAAAATCCCAGGATTTCAGCCCAAACCATTGGGTTCTGCTCTTGGTAAAATTTCCAGGATTTCAGCCCAAAATTCCAGCATTTCAGCCCGAACCATTGGGTTTCACTCCCAGTTTTCAGGATTTCACACCGAGGTTTTTTTATTTCCTGGCCAAATTTGGGGATTTCAGTAAAATTTCCAGGATTTCAGCCCAGCTCGAGTTTCAGAAAAAAAAAGAGGATTTTAGGCCCAATTTCAGTCCAGAATTGTGGGGTTTTGGTCCCAGTTTCCAGCATTTTAGGCCCAATTTCTGTGTTTGGAATTCTGATCCCAATCTGCAGAATTTCAGTGCCCGGTTCCTGGATTCAGCCCCAAAATTGCCGAATTTAATCCCCATTTTTGGGCTTTCAGCCCCATCTGCAGGATTTTCATTCCCATTTCCATCTTTCAGGCACCATTTTGGGGATTTTGGCCCCTGATCCGTCAGGTTTGGTCCAAATTTGGACGATTTCAGCCCAAATTTGCAGGATTTGAGACCCCAGTTTCTGTCCTGGGGCGGGGGTGGGTGAAAATGGGGCTTTTTTTGCACAAATTTTAGGGATTTTCCCCATTTTTCCCTCTTCTCCATCGGGTTTGAGCTCGGGGCTGATGGCAAAGTGTGGGAGGGGGTGAGGGTGAGGATCCCCCAATTTTTGGAGAAAGGCTTAAAAATAAAATGAATTAAAACTTCAGCCTTTTGTAACAATTATTTAATTAAGAGAAGAATCATTTGCTGGGGTGGCAAATTAGGGGGGGGGACCCCAAATCCAGGTGAGGCCCCCCCAAAAAAACCCCCAGGACATGGGGACACAAATTTCGGTGTCCCTGTCCCCGATTTGGGGGTGACAGGGACCAGATTTGCTACAAAAGGAGTTTTATTTGCTAAAAAAAGACCCCAAAATGGGGAATTTTGTGTACAAAGAGCCCCCGGGGTGGGGGGGAAGGCACCGGTGGCTGGGGGGGGGACAGGGAGGGGACAGGGACGGGACAGGGACCCCCGAGAGGGGACAGGGACCCCCGAGAGGGGACAGGGACGGATTTTGGGACCTCCAGGATGGATTTTGGGGCCCCAAAAATGGATTTTGGGACCCTCGGGATGGATTTTGGGACCCCAAAAATGGATACGGGGATCCCTGGACGGACACAGGGACCCCAGAAATGGATACGGGGACCCGAAAATGGACACGGGGACCCCCAAAAATGGATACGGGGACCCCAAAATGGACACAGGGACCCCTGGGACGGACACGGGAACCCCAGAAATGGAGACGGGGACCCCCAAAATTGACAATGGGACCCAAAAATGGACACGGGGACCCCAAAATGGACACGGGGATCCCAGAAATGGAGATGGGGACCCCCAAAATTGACAATGGGACCCAAAAATGGACACGGGAACTCCCGGGAGGGACACGGGGAGCCCCAAAAATGGACACGGGGACCCCAGAAATGGAGATAGGGACCCCAGAAACGGACACGGGGACCCCAGAAATGGACACGGAGACCCTCAAAATGGACACGGGGATCCCCAAAATTGACAATGGGACCCCAGAATGGACACGGGGACCCCCGGGACAGACACGGGAGCCCCGCCCCGCGGCTCAGATCCGGATCCGGCCGTCCTGGAGGCGCTGCCAGCGCTCGGGGTCCAGCGGGACGAAGGCTCGGGCGGCCTCGTCCAGCACGAACAGCGGCTCCGGCACCCGCGCGGGGTCGCAGCCGTCCCGCGCCAGCCGCACCTTCTGCTGCTTGAAGGTCTCGGTCATGTCCAGCCCCTCCTGGGGACAGCGGCGGCGCTGGGACCCTCCCTTGGGGACCCCTGGGCACGGCCCGGGATCCCCGAGCACCCCCTGGGACCCCCAAGGAGCCCTGAGCACATCCCGAGCACCCTCGGGACCCCTCACGCACTTCCTGGGATTGCTGAGCACCACCCGGGACCCCTGAGCACCCCCTGAGCACCCCCAGGACCCCCGAGCACCCCCCGAGCACCACCCGGGACCCCTGGGACCCCCAAGGAGCCCCGAGCACATCCCGAGCACCCTCGGGACCCCTCAAGCACTTCCTGGGATTGCTGAGCACCACCCGGGACCCCTGGGACCCCCGAGCACCCCCCGAGCACCCCCAGGACCCCCGAGCACCCCCCAGAACCCTTGAGCATCCCCCAGGACCCCCGGTACCCTCAGAGCACCCCCCAAGCACCCCCTGGTCCCCTCCCAGGACCCCCCAGGACCCTCCGGGACCCCCCAGGACCCCCCGGTCCCCCGGTACCCGCAGCCGCAGGAATCGGGGCCGTGCGTAGGGCGGCAGGAGCTGCTCCAGGTGCCGGTAGAGCCCGGGGCCGTCCAGGGAGCGCCCGGGGCGGAGAACGAGAGCGGCCATCCCGGCCCGGCCCTCGTGTCCTGGAGAGGAGGGGACATCGGGGACACCGGGGACATTTGGGGACATTTGGGGACATTGGGGATACTGGGGACACTGGGGACATTGGGGACATTTGGGGACATTGGGGACATTGGGGACATTGGGGACATTGGGGACATTTGGGGACATTGGGGACATTTGGGGACATTTGGGACATTGGGGACATTGGAGACATTTGGGGACATTGGGGGACATTGGCGGACATTGGGGACATTTGGGGACATTTGGGGACACTGGGGACACTGCAGGGATGGGGTGGCGGCCGTACCTGGCACGGTGACCCCATAGACGGTGGCGTCCTGCAGGGACTCGTGGGCCAGCAGCGCCTCGGTCACCTCAGTGGTGGCCACGTTCTCACCTTTCCACCTGGGGGAGACCAGGTAGAGACCCCCCCCCAAACCCCAAAAAATGTTTAATGGGGACCCCCCAAGCACCCCCCGAGCACCCCCCGGGACCCCCCAGAACATTCCACAGGGCTGAGATCCCCTGGGCATGCAAGGAGGGGGCTCTGGGGGTGTCCCCATTGTGAGGGGGCGGCTCTGGGGGTGTCCCTGTCCCACAGGGGGCTCTGGGGGTGTCCCCATCGTGGGGAGGGGGCTCTGGGGTGTCCCTGCCCCAGGGGAGGGGTCTTTGGGGGGTGTCCCCATCCTGGAGGGTGTCCCTGGGGGTGTCCCCAATCCCTGGGGCTGTCCTTGGGGGTGTCCCTGTCCCACAGGGGGCTCTGGGGGTGTCCCTGTCCCACAGGGGGCTCTGGGGGTGTCCCCATCGTGGGGAGGGGGCTCTGGGGTGTCCCTGCCCCAGGGGAGGGGTCTTTGGGGGTGTCCCCATTGTGAGGGGCGGCTCTGGGGGTGTCCCTGTCCCACAGGGGGCTCTGGGGGTGTCCCCATCCTGGAGGGTGTCCCTGGGGGTGTCCCCATCCCGGGGAGCTCTGGGGCTGTCCCTGGGGGTCTCCCCAATCCCTGGGGCTGTCCCTGGGGGTGTCCCTGTCCCACAGGGGGCTCTGGGGGTCTCCCCATCCTGAGGGTGTCCCTGGGGGTGTCCCCATTCTGGGAAGGGCTCTGGGGCTGTCCCTGGGGGTCTCCTCATCCCAGGGGGGCTCTGGGGGTGTCCCCGGGGGTCTCCCCAGTCCCTGGGGGTGTCCCTGTCCCACAGGGGGCTCTGGGGTCTCCCCATCCCAGGGAGCTCTGGGGCTGTCCCCGGGGGTCTCCCCAATCCCTGGGGGTGTCCCCGGGGGTCTCTCCATCCTGGGGGTGTCTCTGGGGCTGTCCCTGGGGGTCTCCCCAATCCCTGGGGGTGTCCCTGGGGGTGTCCCCAATCCCTGGGGGTGTCCCTGGGGGTGTCCCCACCCCAGGGTGTCCCGGGCACCTGAAGGTGTCCCCGGTGCGGTCCCGGAAGCGCACGAACTGCTCCCGGTCCTGCTCCACCAGGTCCCCGGTGTTGAAGAATTCGTCGCCGTCGGCGAAAACCCCGCGGAGCAATTTCTGCTCCGAGAGCTCCCGGCTGCCCGCGTAGCCCAGGAACGGCGTCCTGGGGGTCACCGGCGCGATCAGGAGCCCCGTCTCACCTGAGACACCAAATTTAAGGAATTCAGAGAATTTGGAGTTAATTAAAACAGCCCAGGAACGGCTATTTTAATTATTTTAACCGGGGCTCACTGGGGTGATCAGCAGCCCCGTGTCACCTGAGGGAATGGGGACAGGGATGGGGACAGTGAGCCAAACCTTCAAGGAATTTAAAGATTTTAGAGAATTTAAGAGATTTTAAGGAATTTAAGATATTTTAGAGGAGCTGAGATTTTAGCTTTATTTGAGTTAATTAAAATGGCCCAGAACTGCATCCAGGAAGCCACAGCGGCCCCGTCTCACCTGTGGGGATGGGGACGGTGAGGAGAAAAATTTAAGGAATGTAGAGATTTTAAGGAATGTAGAGATTTTAAGGGATTTAGAGATTTTAAGGAATGTAGAGATTTTAAGGAATGTAGAGATTTTAAGGAATGTAGAGATTTTTAGAGGAGCTGAGATTTTAGAGATAAGTTTATTGGAGTTAATTAAAATAAGGGCGTCACCGGGGCCCTGTCTCACCTGAGGGGATGGTGAAACACAAATTTTAAGGGATTTAGAGGATTTTGGGGGGAGTTATCCTGCAGTAAACATTGGCTTTCTAACTCTAAACTGCCAGAGCGTTTGGCTGTCAGTTCCAGCTCAAGATCCACCGTTGTTGGAATAAACCACGGCGCCCCCGGCGCCCCCGGTGCCCCCGCTCCTCACCCGTCCTGGCGCGGATGCAGCGCCCGTTCCGGTCCCGCTCTGGAGCTCCGGCAGCGACGTCGTAGCGAACAACCTCGAACGGGGAGAAGAGCTGGGGACAGGGGCAGGGGGGGCAGCACCGGTCGGGAAATCAGAATTTTGGGAGGTTGTGGCCGAAGCAATGAGAGCTCGGGTTTGAATTTTGGGGAGGTCAGTGAGGAGTGGTTGGTTCTGGTGGTTGGTTCATGAAAAAGTGGATTTGAGGGGGACTGGGATCACGAAAATGAAAATTAATACAAATAAAATTCAAATGTAAGTAAAAATGGAAATGAAATAAATATAAATTGTAATAGTTATTTTTATTATATATAAATATAATATAATTTTTTATATAAATTATATTTAAATTATAGAAATTTAAATTATCTAGATATTAATAAATAATTATTGATTAATTGTTAACTAACCTTAGTAATGAGGTTAATTAATAAATATGTCATGAAATAGATAATTAAATAGTTATTATTTATTAATAACGAATTAGGTTAATTAATTATTAATTAATGTAAAAGAATAAACTTTTTTCCTTTATTCCTAACCTAAATATTATATATATATTATATATATGTATAAAATTAATACTACATATATATATAGTATTAATTTTAGGTTTTATATATATTGTATATACATATATGTATATATAATATAAAAATGTATGTATAATATACATATGCATATATAATATACAAATGCATATATAATATACATGTTTATATAATATAATATGTATATCTCATATACATATGTATATAATATATAAATATCAATACATAATGAATTATTAATTAATAAGTTAAATAACCTTAGTAATAAGGTTACTTAATAATTATGTCATTAAATAGATAAATAAGAATTGTTAATAACTAATAATAATGTTAATTAAGTATTAATTACTGTAAATTAATAAACTTTTTTTTCCTTGATTCCCAACCTACACCCTACTTTATTTCTAGTCGCATCTCACAACAAAAAATATACAAATATATTTATATATTTACTTTAAAAAAAATTAAACCTTTCCCCAACCGTATTTTCCCGCAGACCTTGTAGATGAAGCTGCATCGGCCCACGGCGCCGGGGGTGCCGGTGTAGTTGAACAGGGTCACGTTGCCCTCGCTCATCCCGTAGGTCTCCACGATCCGCACGGGCCCGAAGCGCCGCTGGAAGCTCCGCCACACGTCGGGCCGGAGCCCGCTGCCCACGGCCAGCCGGAGCCCGTGCTGCCGCTCCCCGGGGCGCTGCGGGGCCGCCGTCAGCTGGGGGGGACCGCGGGACACCCCCGGGACAGCCCCGGGACCCTTCCCCAGCCCGGGGCCGCCGTCAGCTCGGGGGGACCCCCGGGACCCTCCCCAGCCCAGCCCGAGGCCACCGTCAGCTCGGGGGGACCCCCGGGACACCCCTCGGGACAGCCCCGGGACCCCTCCCCACCGCGGGGCCGCCGTCAGCTCGGGGGGACCCCCGGGACAGCCCCGGGACAGCCCCAGGGCCCTCCCCAGCCCGGGATCCCCCCCAGCTCCGGGGAACCCTCAGGGATCCCCCCCAGCTCCGGGAGAGCCCCCCAGGACCCCCCAGCTCCAGGGCCGCCGTCAGCTCTGGGGGAGCCCCTGGGACCCCCCAGCTCCGGGAACCCCCCCAGCCCGGCCTGGGGCCACCCTCAGCTCTGGGGGAGCCTCCAAGGCCCCTTCCCCGGCCCGAGACCCCCCCCCCATCTCCGGGAGAGGCCCCGGGACCCCCCCCCAGCTCTGGGAGAGGCCCCGGGACCCCCGCGCCGCCCCCGCCCTACCTGGGGCTGGTTCACCAGGTACCGGCAGAGCTCCCCGATGTACTGGAACACCGTGACGCCCTCGGCGCGGCAATCCTCCCAAAAGTGGCTGGCCGAGAACTTCTCCTTCAGCACACACGTGGCTCCTGCGGCATGGGAACGGGGCAGGGGGGGGGATCAGCCCCAAAACACCCCCCAAAGCAGCCCCGGGACCCCCGTCCCCGCTCACCGATGCCCAGGCAGCCCACGATGCCCAGCAGGGACCCGGCCATGTGGTAGAGGGGCAGCGCCAGGTACACCACGTCCTTGCTGGAGGCTCCCACCAGCTCGTAGAAGCTCAGGCACATGACGGCCTTGAGGTGGGACACGCGGGCGGCTTTGGGGAGGCCTGGGAGGGGAAAACAAGAATTGAGCCCCCCCTCGGCTCAGCCTGAGCCCCCCCATCCCGGTTCCCGGTTCCCGGTGCCGGCCGCACCGGTGGTGCCCGAGGTGAAGATGTAGAGGCAGGTGTCGTTCATGTCCTCGGGCTCCCAAACCTCCTCGGGCTGCAGCTCCTCGGAGGCCGCGTCCAGCAGCTCCTGCAGCGCCACGACGCCCTCCGGGTACGGCCCCGCTCCCAGCACCCACACGGCGACCCCGTCCTCCCGCAGGCTGGGCAGGAGCGGCTCCACCGAGCCGAACAGGTCTGGGGGGGACGGAACCGTGTGGGGACCGCCCGGCTGGCCCCGGGGCCACCACCGTATCCCCGGGGCCACCACCCCATCCCCAGTGCCACCACCCCATCCCCGGGGCCACCACCCCATCCTCAGTGCCACCACCCCATCCCCGGGGCCACCACCCCATCCCCAGTGCCATCCCCGGGGCCACCACCGCATCCCCGGGGCCACCACCGCATCCCCAGTGCCATCCCCAGTGCCACCACCCCATCCTCAGTGCCACCACCGCATCCCTGGGGCCACCACCGCATCCCCAGTGCCACCACCCCATCCTCGGGGCCACCACCCCATCCTCAGTGCCACCACCCCATCCCCGGGGCCACCACCCCATCCCCGGTGCCACCCACTCCTTGTCCCCTTCGTCCCCGTTCTTTACTCCCCTGGTCCCACTCCGGTTCCCGGTCCTCTCATCCCCCGGTATCCCGGCTCTGTCCCCGTTATACCCCGGGATCCTCGCACTCCGTGGTCCCCCCGTTATACCTCGGTCCCCCCCGGTTTTCCCGGTGCCTTTCCCCCTCCGTTCCTCGGTCCCCTCCCGGTCCCCCCGTTATCCCTCGGTCCCCCCGGTGTCTCCCTCGCTTCCTCCGGGCCCTTTTCCCCGCACGTTTCCCGCTGTCCCCCCGCTATCCCCCGGTGTCCCCGGTTCTCACCGTCCGCCACCAGCAGCGCCCTCGCCCCGCAGCCTCTCAGGCAGTGCCGGAGCCCCGCGGGGCGCAGCGCCGTGCCCAGGAAGGCCGGGCGGGCTCCGAGCGCCGCCAGCCCGAACCAGCCCCACACGAATCGGGGCTCGTTGCCCACCAGGAGCCCCACGGTGTCCCCGGGCCGCGGCGGGGCCCGCAGCGCCCGCAGCGCGTTCGCCACCCGCGCCACGCTCCGCGCCGCCCGCCCCAGCGGCTCCGCTCCGTGCCGGCCCCGCAGGAACGGCCGAGCCGGGGCCGCCCGGGCCGCCCGCAGGAACCGGGAGGCCACGCAGCCCCCGGGGCCGCCCCGCGCCCGCCGCCGCACCCGCAGCGCCCGCAGCGCGAACGCCAGGTCGGCCCAGAGGTGCGGCCGGAGCAGCCGCTGCAGCGCCAGCAGCGCCCCCAGAGCCGCCAGCAGCGCCCCCAGAGCGGGGCCGGGAGCCCCCGGGAGCCCCCCCAGAGCCAGCGCCCCCAGGAGCCCCCCCAGGAGCCCCCCCAGAGCCCCCAGCGCCCCCAGCGCCGCCGCCAGCGCCATCGCCCGCGCCCGCCTCGGGGGCGGGGCGGACACGCCCACCCTGGCCACGCCCACTGACCGCGCCCACTCTGGACGCGCCCGGTCTGAGCCCACCCCCCCCATTCCCGACCCCTCTGCCAAGCCCAACCCCGCCCCCCACACCGCGTCACCTCTGTCCCCTCCTCAATGTCCCCTCCTCAGTGTCCCCTCCCCATTGTCCCCTCCTCAATGTCCCCTCCTCAATGTCCCCCTCCTGTCTGTCCCCCCCTCTGTCCCCTCTCTTCCCCCCCCATCGTCACCCCGCCCATTGTCCCCCCTGTCCCCTCCCCTGGTCCCTCTGTCCCACCCCCATTGTCACCTCCCCATTTTCCCCTCCCCTCTGTCCCCTCCTCATTGTCCCCTCTGTCCCCCCAATTGTCCCCTCTGTCCCCCTTTCTGTCCCCCCCCCATTTTCCCCATTGTCCCCTCCCCTGGTCCTCCCTCCCCATTGTCCCCTCCCCACTCTCTCCTGTCCCCTCCCATTGTCGCCTCTGTCCCTCCCCTGTCCCCCTCCGGGGCCTCCCCGCTCCCTCCGTGTCCCAGATTCCCCCTGTCCCGGGGGGGGCCTGGCAGTGTCACCATTGGGGGCTGGCAGTGTCACCATTGCTGGGGGGGGCTGTGACAGTGTCACCACTGGGGGCTGGCAGTGTCACCATTGGGGGCTGGCAGTGTCACTTCCCCGTGGTGCCACCGAGTCCCATCCATGTCACCCCTTTTAGGGGAAAGGGACACACGACCCCCGCCGCCCGCCGTGTCACAAATCGGGGCCGTTCGGTACAAAACAGGAAAGTTTTTATTGCTGCTTTTCTTAAAAACACTTAAAAACGCTCCGGGGGCGGGGCAGGACCCCTCCCCAAATGCTGCCCCCCCCCAGCCCAGGACCCCCCAACTCCCCCTCCCCAAATCATCCTGGAGCAGCCACTCGGTTCCACCCTTTATTTACATTTCTGGAGGAAAATGGGGCTGGGGGTGCCCCCCTTTGTCCCCTGAGGGGGGGTCCCACCAACAATGGGGGGGTCCTGGGGTGGGGGGGGGGGCAGCGCGACCCCTCCCCAGGTGGTGAAAAGGGAGGGGAGGGGGGGTAAGGGAGTGACGGGGACCCCGAGCTTGGGGATTTGCTGGCACCGGTCTGGGGGGTCCTGGGGGGTTCCCCATGGAAAGGGGGGTCCCGAGGGGTTCCCCATAACAGGGTAGGTCCTGGGGGGGGTCCTCATGGTGGGGAGGGTCCCGGGGGGGGTCCCCATGGTGGGGAGGGTCCCGGGGGGGTCCCCATTGTAGGAGTGACAGGGGGTGGCATGGTCGGGATGGACGGAGACGAGAAATCCCTGCAGGCTGGGCCTGGGATTTGGGGTCCATTGCAAAGGGCCTGGGGCAGGGCCCTGCTGGGATTTGGGGTTTATTGTACAGGGCCTGGGTGCAGGGGATTTTTGGGATTTGGGGTTTATTGCACAGGGCCTGGGTGCAGGGGATTTTTGGGATTTGGGATTCATTGCACAGGGCCTGGGTGCAGGGGATTTTTGGGATTTGGGGTTATTGCAAAAGGCCTGGGGCAGGGCCCTGCTGGGATTTGGGGTTTATTGCACAGGGCCTGGGTGCAGGGGATTTTTGGGATTTGGGGTTCATTGCACAGGGCCTGGGTGCAGGGCCCTGCTGGGATTTGGGGTTTATTGCAAAGGGCCTGGGTGCAGGGGCCTTTTGGGATTTGGGGTTTTTGCAAAGGGCCTGGGTGCAGGGGATTTTTGGGATTTGGGGTTTTTGCAAAGGGCCTGGGTGCAGGGGCCTGCTGGAGCTGCCAGGCACAGCTGGAGCAGGACTGAGAGAAGAGAGGGGCAGAGAGGATGAGAGGGTGAGAGAGCATAAGAAGGTAAAAGGGATAAGAGCTAAGAGACAAGAGCATAGAAAGAGCTACGACAGCAAAGTTCCCATTACAATACAATAAATCTTCTTCTGTGCTGAATATTCTGATTCTCACTCACCAAACCAGTCCAATACACAAATCCTACAGCATTTCCATACAGCCTATAAGAATCACTACATTACCACACTGTGTTACATTTTAAATCCTAAAAACTCCTCTTTGGGCCCCTTCTGCTGCGCTGGCAGGGTCTGCTCTGACCCTTGGACCTGTAAGCAGAGGGATTGTTCCATCAAAAGGGGATTTACCTTCAGCAGCCACAGCGTTGTTTTCCTGTTGTTCAGTAACTGAGGGATCTCAGAGCTTGCTTTCATTTCAAACTCACTCATAGTTTCCATATTCTCAAAATCTTTTGCCAGACAATCATATTGATAAGGCTTTCCTGTTTCATTTCACCCCCAAAACCCTGAAATTTTGGTTCAAAACCCCCAAAATTCAAATGAAAAAAAAAAAATCAAAATTTCACCTCAAAACCACCTAAATCTGAATTTTAAAAAATCAAAATTTTACAGGTAAAGCTTCTGCTTGTGCCGCCTGTGCAGCTATAAGAGCCCTTTCAATTTTTTTCTCCTAGAGCTTTTCCAAGTTCATTTGCCTGGATAATTGCCACTTGCTGTGGACTCCCAGTTTTGTTACATCGATCATTTCAGGCACTGTGGGTTTTTCTTTTCCCAGGGCTTTGATAACTCTTTTACATTCTGCATTTCCATTATTTTCAATGATATCTCATATCATTATTGGGTGAGCTGTATCATCACCACATTGTCTTTCTGCTCCTTGCATTACCTGGTCCACAGATGTGGCAAATGGTTCAGAGGAGTCTTGGCTAATCGGATTATAGGCTTTTTTCAAAACTTCCTGCAGGCCGAATTTGCAAAAATGCACGTAATTTATGATTGGCTTTTTGCAAATATTCAAATGAATGTTAGATGTGTTGTGTTAGAAAGTGATGCTGTTTTCATTCTCTTAAGTAGTGTGTTAAATAGAGTTTTAGGTTATAAAAATAGCAGCCACAGGACACCTGAATCTTTCAGAGAAAAAGAATTTATTGCTCCCTTATCAGGAGAAACGAACTTCTTCCCACTTCAAAGGCGCTGTCAGGATTCGGAGGAAGAAATTGATGATGAGCAGACAGAATCCTGTGTTTGAATGGAATTTATGCATCATGTATGAGGTGTATGAACATGCAATAGGTTATTGTTTTTAAGGGTTAACCCTTTGTTAACGTGGGGCCTTTTTCAGGCTCGTGCTGCCCAGAAAAAGGTACCCGGACGTCCGTAACTCTTTGTATTTATTGTCTCATATTGTCCTAATCAAAATTGTCCAAATTATTATTACTCCAATTGTATCACTATTTTTATAACCATTTTGTCACTGTGAAACTTTTAACATTTTAAAAACCAAGTGATTGGCGTTTTTCACACTGAATTTGCAAAAAGAGCCATCTTTTTAATGTCACCTGACGCTGTTCTGGGTAAATTCACTCGGTTTTCATTCTGATCATCAGGAGGGTCACCAGGCAGCTCAGACACGACAAGGGTATGAAGATCTGCATCGGTACTTTGTCTATAAGTGGCTTGTACCCCTGTGAGCAGTCTTAATTTCCCACAGCATACATTGAGAGTCTGTGAGAATTACACCAGCAGGATTTTTACAGCCATTTGGTGTCTGTCTGTCCTTCCAGGGTGCTTTTCAGCAGCTGCTTAAAATATGGGCAGCAGATGCCACCGTCCCTTATTGCTTCTCGCAATTCTTTTATCTCATGTGGCGGGACAGCCACCCGTGTTCTGGGACCACCGCCCCGCTGGCTGAATGGCACAGGCATTGCTAAAGGATTTGGACTTTATTCCTTGCAAATCTGGCCTCTGACTTCATCCCAGTCTCTTAGTTGAAAATTATCAAAAGATTTCAGTGAGTTTTCTAATTTGGGATTAATGCTGGCCAATTTTCAGGGTTTAGTGTGTCTGATTTTGGGTCGAGAAATCTGTCCCAAACACTGGGGGGGGGGGGGGGAATCTGGAGCTATTTGGGAACAGTTCTTTTTCGAAATTTTTTTTTATTGTTGGGATCAAAGGGTCGGCATTTGCAGGGGCGAAATAATTCTCCGTCTGTCCTGTATTTATTAAAGCAGCTGTCACATTCCAGCCTCGTTGCCCGGTTTGTGTGCGGACGAATCGTGACACAAAGTAGTCCCGCTGGGTGCTAGGGGTGCGGAAGGCGAAAACGCGGAGGGATATCAGGTGTCGGTTGTGCAGGGTCGCGCGCGCTGCGGAGGGATCTCTCGGTGATGCGGCCGAGAGAGGTCCGGCAGAGCGAGGAACGCGGAAGGATACACGCGCGGCGCTGCAGTTTTCGCCTGCTGCGGTGCCGTGTACGGACCCGGTGGCGGCGGAAGCGCCGTGCCAGGGCACAGGGATGCCGGCTGTGGCCGGACAGCGGCACGCAGCGGCTCGGAACCGGGACCGGGCTGTGCCAAAGCGGCGGCCAAAGCAGTGGGGGGTGGCGGCGGAGCAGCGCCGTGGTTGGATGAGGCGGCGCGGAGTGATATTGATGGTGCAGGGTTGTAGCAACTGCGCATGCGTGGGTTACGTCACTAGGGCAGTCATCATGGCGGGCGGGCGCGGGGCTGCGGCTGTGGAAAGGAACGCCGGGACCCCCGTGGTTGCAGGAGGCGGCGGAGCCGCGCCATCCGGCAGCTCTGAAGCGGGGGGCCGCGCTGGGGAAGGCGCGGCTCCGCCCGCCATGGAGCGGCGGCGGCAGGAGCGGGAAAGCGACCACGGGCGGCGGCGGGGCGGCCTCGTCAGCGGGAGATGATGCCGGGAGGCGGGAGGAGCGGCGTGGAGGCGGCGGGGGGGCCGCGGCGTGCAGCCGCTGGGGGCTGCGGTGGCTGCCGGCCCGGCGGGCAGGGGCGGCGCGGACGGGAGGCTGGGCTGGAGCGGCGGCAGGCACGGCAGAGGCGGGGCTGGAGCGGCGGCAGGCACGGCAGAGGCGGCGCTGGAGCGGCGGCAGGCACGGGCGGGCTGCAGCCACCGGTGCGGACGCCGCGGCGCCGGCACGGGCGGGCTGGGCGGGCCGGGGCGCTCCGGTCCCAGCGCAAGCGGTGTCGTGCCGGGGCCGGGGGATTGCGCCGGAACGCCGGCAGGGACGGGGTCAGCCGGGGGCGTTTGCACTGCCGCGGGGTCCGTGGGCAGCTCGGGGTGTGCGGCGTGCACTGGAACGCCGGGGGGGGGGTGGGGGGGGGGGGGCAGAGCTTCCCGCGGCAACGTCCGCAGGGGGCGCAGCGCGGCCGCGCCAGGAGCGCTCGGCACCGCAGATCCGGGAGCCGCAGGGAACTGCAGCGATGCAGCAGCAGCGACGGGACCTGGGCCAGCACCGGCCCCGCTGTGTCGGCAAAGGGGGCGAGGGGGACGTGGGGGGGGCGGGAGCGGCCGCACTCGCGGGGAATGGGGGGGGGGGGGGGGAAGCGGCGGCGGCAGGAGGGGGCGGGGCCGGTGACGCCGGTGGGCGGGATTGAGGGGCGGGGCCCGGGACAGCCGGGACCGACGGGATGGCGAAGGCGGGGATGGCGGCAGCGGTGGGAGGGGCCGGGGGTTGGCCGGGGCCGGGGGGGGCGGGTGTCGGGACCGCGAGGGCGGGGAGCGGGGCGGCAGGGGCGAGCAGGACCGCGGGTACCGGAGCGGCGGCGTCCGACGGGGAAATGGGGGGCGTGTCCGGCTGGAGACTCGCGGCGGCGAGGGGCGGAGTCGCAGGAGGGGCGGAGCTCGGCGTGGCAGCTGCGGGGGGCACCCCCCGTGCGGCAAACACAGCTCAAGCAGCGCCCGGCAAGCTGGGAGCAGCTCCCCGGCAGCCAAATCCCGGCGGGAGATGCTATTAAAGTGCTTTATACAAACTGTGTCCAAAGGTCTGGTAAACAGAGCTGAACGGTCAGCATTGGAAAAATACAATAAAGTTCATTCTAAGAGGATTTTTGGCTCCTGTTTCAGTAACTGACTTGGCATGGACTTTAGAAAGGCTTTAGTTGCTTATAGAGATCTCTGTCGTGGGCAGAGTGAGTTTGTCCCGTTATTAGACCGGTGTGTCACCAGCCTCGATGGTGCAGAAGCAGCGTCCTCGACCAGAGCCTTACAGCACTGCCGTTTACCACAGTCGGGCTTTACAGCCCCTTTTACGGCAGTCGGGCTTTACAGCCCCTTTTACGACAGTCGCGCTTTACGGCCCTTTTACGACAGTTTTGCTTTACGGCACCTTTTACGACAGTCGCGCTTTACGGCCCCTTTTACGACATCCGCGCTTTACGGCAGTTTTGCGACAGTCGCGCTTTACGGCAGCTTTTACGACATCCGCGCTTTACGACACCTTTTACGACAGTCGCGCTTTACGGCACCTTTTACGGCATCTGCGCTTTACGGCACCTTTTACGACAGTCGCGCTTTACGGCACCTTTTACGACATCCGCGCTTTACGGCACCTTTTACGACATCCGCGCTTTACGGCACCTTTTACGACATCCGCGCTTTACGGCACCTTTTACGACAGTTTTGCTTTACGGCACCTTTTACGACATCCGCGCTTTACGGCACCTTTTACGACATCCGCGCTTTACGGCACCTTTTACGACAGTCGCGCTTTACGGCACCTTTTACGACATCCGCGCTTTACGGCACCTTTTACGACAGTCGCGCTTTACGGCACCTTTTACGACATCCGCGCTTTACGACACCTTTTACGACATCCGCGCTTTACGGCACCTTTTACGACACTTTACGACAGTCGCACTTTACGGCACCTTTTGCGACAGTTTTGCTTTACGGCACCTTTTACGACAGTCGCACTTTACGGCACCTTTTGCGACAGTCGCGCTTTACGGCACCTTTTACGACAGTTTTGCTTTACGGCACCTTTTACGACAGTTTTGCTTTACGGCACCTTTTACGACAGTCGCGCTTTACGGCAGCTTTTTTTACGACAGTCGCACTTTACGGCACCTTTTGCGACAGTCGCGCTTTACGGCACCGTTTACGACAGTCGCGCTTTACGGCACCTTTTGCGACAGTCGCGCTTTACGGCACCTTTTACGACAGTTTTGCTTTACGGCACCTTTTACGACAGTTTTGCTTTACGGCACCTTTTACGACAGTCGCGCTTTACGGCAGCTTTTTTTACGACAGTCGCGCTTTACGGCACCTTTTGCGGCAGTTTTGCTTTACGGCACCTTTTACGACAGTCGCGCTTTACGGCACCTTTTGCGACAGGCGCGCTTTACGGTACCTTTTGCGACAGTCGCGCTTTACGGCACCTTTTGCGACAGTCGCGCTTTACGGTACCTTTTGCGACAGTCGCGCTTTACGGCAGCCTTTACGACACTTTACGACAGTCGCGCTTTACGGCAGTTTTGCGACATTTTACGACAGTCGCACTTCACGGCACATTTTGCGACACTTTTACGACGGGCGTATTTTACGACACCTTTTGCGACACTCGCGCTTTACGGCACTTTTACGACACTCGGGCATTTCGGCACTGCCTTTTATGGAACTTTTACGGTACTTCACAGTGTTTATTTTGTTTTTCATTAATTTTTAATTAATTTTTTTTTTTAATTTTTTTTTATTATTTTTTATTTTTCTTTTTTTGCAGCCTTTTTAAAATTTTTTCAGTTTAATTTTGATTTTTAATTTTTTTTTTTTTAAAGCTTTTATTTTGTTAATTTTTTTTAAATTTAATTGTTATTTTTAATTTTTCTGTTTTTAAAGTTTTTTATATAAATTTTAATTTTTCAATTTTTAAGGCTTTTTATTTAGTTTTTTAATTTTTAAATTTAATTTTAATTTTCAATTTTTCAATTTTTTGGCTTTTTATTTAATTTTTAAATTTTTTAATTAAATTTTTATTTTTAATTTTTCTGTTTTTAAAGATTTTATTTTATTTTTTTATTTTTTTATTTAATTTTTATTTTTAATTTTTCTATTTTTAAATATTTTTATTTTATTTTTTAATTTTTTAATTTCATTTTAATTTTTATTTTTTTATTTTTAAAGCTTTTTATTTAATTTTTAAATTTTTTTATTTAATTTTTATTTTTAATTTTTCTGTTTTTAAACCTTTTTATTTAATTTTTTAATTTTTTAATTTAATTTTAATTTTCATTTTTTCTGTTTTTAAACCTTTTTATTTAATTTTTTAATTTTTTAATTTAATTTTCATTTTCATTTTTTCTGTTTTTAAAGCTTTTTATTTAATTTTTTAATTTTTTAATTTAATTTTAATTTTCAATTTTTCTGTTTTTAAAGCTTTTTATTTAATTTTTAAATTTTTAAATTAAATTTTAATTTTCGATTTTTCAATTTTTTGGCTTTTTATTTAATTTTTAAATTTTTTAATTAAATTTTTATTTTTAATTTTTCTATTTTTAAAGATTTTATTTTTTATTTTTTTATTTTTTAATTTAATTTTTATTTTTAATTTTTCTATTTTTAAAGCTTTTTATTTTATTTTTTAAGTTTTTTATTTAATTTTTATTTTTAATTTTTCTGTTTTTAAACCTTTTTAATTTTTAAGTTTTTAATTTAATTTTTATTTTTAATTTTTCTGTTTTTAAACCTTTTTATTTAATTTTTTAATTTTTTAATTTAATTTTAATTTTCATTTTTTCTGTTTTTAAACCTTTTTATTTAATTTTTTAATTTTTTAATTTAATTTTAATTTTCAATTTTTCTGTTTTTAAAGCTTTTTATTTAATTTTTAAATTTTTAAATTAAATTTTAATTTTCGATTTTTCAATTTTTTGGCTTTTTATTTAATTTTTAAATTTTTTTATTAAATATTTATTTTTAATTTTTCTGTTTTTAAAGATTTTATTTTTTATTTTTTATTTTTTTATTTAATTTTTATTTTTAATTTTTCTTTTTTTAAAGCTTTTTATTTTATTTTTTAATTTTTTTTAATTTTTATTTTTAATTTTTCAGTTTTTAAACCTTTTTACTTAATTTTTAAGTTTTTAATTTAATTTTTATTTTTAATTTTTCTGTTTTTAAACCTTTTTATTTAATTTTTTAATTTTTTAATTTAATTTTAATTTTCAATTTTTCTGTTTTTAAAGCTTTTTATTTAATTTTTAAATTTTTAAATTAAATTTTAATTTTCAATTTTTCTATTTTTAAGGCTTTTTATTTAATTTTAAAATTTTTGAATTTAATTTTTATTTTTAATTTTTCTGTTTTTAGAGATTTATTTTTTTATTTAATTTTTATTTTTAATTTTTTTTTATTTTTAAAGCTTTTTATTTAATTTTTTCTATTTTTTTAAGTTTTTTAAATTTTTCTATTTTAAAGCTTTTATTTTATTTTTTAATTTTATTTTTTATTTAATTTTTTTTTATTTTTAAATAATTTATTTTATTTTTTTTTTTTATTTTTTATTTAATTTTTATTTTCACTTTTTCTATTTTTAAAGCATTTATTTTATTTTTAATTTTTTTTTTATTTTATTTTAAATTTTTTTGAAATTTTATTTTTGTTTTTAATTTTTCTATCTTTAAAGCTTTTGGGTTTTTTTGATATTATTTTTAAATTATTTTTTATTTTTAATTTTTCTATTTTGATAGCTTTTATTTTATTTATTATATTTTTTATTTAATTTTTAATAATTTTTCTATTCTTAAAGCATTTTTTTTATTTTTTAAATTTTATTTTTTATTTAATTTTTATTTTTAATTTTTCTATTTTTAAAGCTTTTGGGTTTTTTTAATATTATTATTTTTTTAATTTTTCTATTTTTAAAGCTTTTATTTTATTTTTTAAATTTTATTTTTAAATTAATTTTTATTTTTTATTTTTCTATTTTTAAAGCATTTATTTTATTTTTTAATTTTATTTTTTATTTAATTTTTATTTTTAATTTTTTCTATTTTTAAAGCATTTATTTTATTTTAAATTTTTTTTTATTTTATTTTTATTTTTAATTTTTCTATTTTTAAAGCTTTTTATTTTATTTTTTAATTTTATTTTTTATCTAGTTTTATTTTTAATTTTTCTATTTTTAAAGCTTTTGGTTTTTTTAATTTTATTTTTTATCTAGTTTTATTTTTAATTTTTCTATTTTTAAAGCTTTTGTTTTTTTAATTTTATTTTACAACAGTTTTGCGACAGTCGCGCTTTAGGGCGCTTCATTTCATGGAAATTTTACGGTACCTTTTCTGGCACTTCACTTCACAGCACTTTACAGTTTTTATTTTGTTTTTCATTTATTTTTAATTCATTTTTTTTTAATTTTAAAATTTTTTAAATTTGAATAACTTTGGCCACGCCCACTGACCGCGCCCACTTTGGACACGCCCACTCCGAGCCCCCCCCAACCCCTCTGCCAAACCCAACCCCCCCCTCTGTCCCCTCTGTCCCCTCCCTTCTGCCCCCCTCACGCTGTCACCCCCCCATTGTCCCCCTGATTGTCCCCATTGTCCCCTCCCCATTACCCCCTCCCCATTGTCACCCCCACATTGTCCCTCTGTCCCCCACCATTGTCCCCTCTGTCTGCTCCCCACTGTCACCCCCCCATTGTCCCCTCTGTCCCCCCCCTGTCCCCTTCCCTGTCCCTTCTGTCCCCTCCCAATTTTCCCCATTGTCCCCTCCACTGTTCCCCCTTCTGTCCCCTCTGTCCCCTCCCCATTGTCACCCGCCCTTGTCCTCTTCCGTGTCCCCCCCATTGTCCCCTCTGTCCCTTCCCCTGTCCCCCCATGTCTCCTTTTTTGGGGGGAAAGGGACACACGACCCCTGCCCCCCCCCCAATGTCACAAATTGGGTCCATTCAATACAAAACAGGAAAGTTTTTATTGCTGCTTTTTTTAAAAACACTTAAAAACGCTCCGGGGGCGGGGCAGGACCCCTCCCCAAATGCTGCCCCCCCCCAGCCCAGGACCCCCCAACTCCCCCTCCCCAAATCATCCTGGAGCAGCCACTCGGTTCCACCCTTTATTTACATTTCTGGAGGAAAATGGGGCTGGGGGTGCCCCCCTTGTCCCCTGAGGGGGGGTCCCACCAACAATGGGGGGGTCCTGGGGTGGGGGGGGGGGGCAGCGCGACCCCTCCCCAGGTGGTGAAAAGGGAGGGGAGGGGGGGTAAGGGAGTGATGGGGACCCCGAGCTTGGGGATTTGCTGGCACCGGTCTGGGGGGTCCTGGGGGGTTCCCCATGGTGGGGAGGGTCCCGAGGGGGGTCCCCGTGGTGGGGGGGGGGGTCCCCATGGTGTGGGAGGAGTCCCGGGGGGGTCCCACCCCTCAGTCACTGTCCGACCCCACAGCAGAGGAACCTTTCCTTTTCCTCTTGGCCGGTTTGGGTTTGGTGTCCTCCTCCTCCTGCAGGGACATTGAAGGGGGGTCACACGGGATTTGGGGGGCTCAGAGGGGTCTCGGGGAGGGTGGGGGTCTCACCGAGGCGCTGCTGGAACCAGACTCCTCCTCGTTGTTGGGGGGCTGTGCTGCATTTTTGCGGCTGCGGGGGCTGGCCAGGGCCGTGGCCTTGCGGCGGCTCTTGGGGGGTTTGCTGGAGGAATCCTCGTATTCCTCGGCCAGGGAGAAGAGATCCGAGAACCTGGGGGGGCACCAGAGGGGCTCGGGGGGGGTCTGGGGTCTTCAGGAAGGGAGGGAGAGGTGTGGGGAGGGGTCTCACTTCATCTTGTGAGCTTCGTCGCAGCTGGCCTGGACGTGCTGCAGCGCCTGCAGGATCGGGGTCTGGCTGAAAACTGGGGGGAAAAACGGGGAGGGTCAGGGCAAGGAGGGACCCCAGACCCAAATGGAACAGCCCAGGGTGTGGGGAGGGACCCACAGTTGTGCTTGGTGTTGGTGAGGTTGAGCCTGAGGTTGTCCAGGTGCTCCAGGATCTGTTCCAGGGTGAGCTGGGCCAGTTTGCTGCTGGAGCTGCGGAGGCTGCGGGAGAGGAGGGCGGAAAATGGGCTGAGAACCCCAAAAAATGGGGGTGAGAAACTAAAAATGGGGGTGAGAGCCCAAAAATGGGGGTGAGAAGCTAAAAATGGGGGTGAGAAACTAAAAATGGGGATGAGAAGCTAAAAAATGGGGATGAGAAACTAAAAATGGGGAGGAGAGCCCAAAAACTGGTGTGAGACACATAAAAATGGGGATGAGAGCCCAAAAATGGGGGTGAGAAACTTAAAATGGGGGTGAGAGCCCAAAAATGGGGGTGAGAAGCTAAAAATGGGGGTGAGGAACTAAAAATGGGGGTGAGAGCTCAAAAATGTGGGTGAGAAACTAAAAATGGGGGTGAGAGCCCAAAAATGGGGGTGAGAAACTAAAAATGGGGATGAGGAACTAAAAAATGGGGGTGAGAAACTAAAAATGGGGGTGAGAGCCCAAAAATGGGGGTGAGAAACTAAAAATGGGGGTGAGAGCCCAAAAATGGGGGTGAGAAACTAAAAATGGGGATGAGGAACTAAAAATGGGGGTGAGAAGCTAAAAATGGGGATGAGGAACTAAAAAATGGGGAGGAGAGCCCAAAAACTGGTGTGAGACACATAAAAACCGGGATGAGAGCCCAAAAATGGGGATGAGAAACTAAAATGGGGGTGAGAGCCCAAAAATGGGGGTGAGAAACTAAAAAGTGGGGATGAGAAACTAAAAAGTGGGGATGAGAAGCTAAAAAATGGGGATGAGAAACTAAAAAATGGGGGTGAGAAACTAAAAATGGGGGTGAGAGCCCAAAAATGGGGGTGAGAAGCTAAAAATGGGGATGAGAAACTAAAAATGGGGGTGAGGAACTAAAAGCTGGGGAGGAGAGCCCCAAAAACTGGTGTGAGACACAAGAAGTGGGGAGCAGCCCCCCAGGACCCCCCGACCTCTGGCGCTTGCGGGGCAGGCTGTTGTTCTTGATCAGCAGGGCCTTGATGTGCTCGCCCAGGAGGTCGTCGTGCCGCAGCCCCCAGTGCCTCAGGATGCTGGTGGTGAACTGGTCCTCGGGGTGGCACGGCCGGCTCAGCACCATCTTCACCATCTCCTCGCTGGGCCTGGCAAAAACGGGAGTGGGGAAAGGTGGGGGACAGGCCTGGACACCCCAGAGATCCCCCTAGGACCCCCAGATCCCCAGGAGATCCCTCAGACTCCCAGGAGATCCCTCAGATCCCTCAGACCTCCCCAGAGCCCCAGGAGATCCTTCAGACACCTCAGGAGACCCCTCAGTGCCCCCCAAATCCCCTCAGTGCCCCCCAAATCCCCTCAGTGTCCCCAAATCCCCTCAGTGTCCCCAAATCCCCTTGATGTCCCCAAATCCCCTCAGTGTCCCTTGGAACCCCTCAGTGTCTCCAAATCCCCTCAGTGCCCCCCAAATTCCCTCAGTGTCCCCAAAATCCCCTCAGTGCCCCCCAGATCCCCTCAGTGCCCCCCAAATCCTCTTGATGTCCCCTAATCCCCTCAGTGTCCCCCAAATCCCTTCAGTGTCCCCAAATCCCCTCAGTGTCCCCAAATCCCCTTAGTGTCCCCTGGAACCCCAAATCCCTTCAGTGTCTCTCCCTCAGTGCCCCCCAAATCCCCTCAGTGTCCCCAAATCCCCTTGATGTCCCCTAATCCTCTCAGTGTCCCCCAAATCCCTTCAGTGTCTCTTCCTTTAGTGTCCCCAAATCCCCTCAGTGTCCCCAAATCCTCTCACTGCCCCCCAAATCCCCTCAGTGTCCCCAAATTCCCTCAGTGCCCCCCAAATCCCCTTGGTGTCCCCAAATCCTCTCACTGCCCCCAAAATCACTTCAGTGTCTCTCCCTTAGTGTCCCCAAATCCCCTCAGTGTCCCTTGGAACCCCTCAGTGTCCCCAAATCCCCTCAGTGCCCCCCAGATCCCCTCAGTGTCCCCAAATCCTCTCAGTGTCCCCTGGAACCCCTCAGTGTCCCCAAAATCCCCTCAGTGCCCCCCAAATTCCCTCAGTGTCCCCCAAATCCCTTCAGTGTCTCTTCCTTTAGTGTCCCCAGATCCCCTCAGTGTCCCCCAAATCCCCTCAGTGTCCCCAAATCCCCTCAGTGTCCCCAAATCCCCTCCTCAGTGTCCCCAAATCTCCTCAGTGTCCCTTGGAACCCCTCAGTGTCCCCAAATCCCCTCGGTGTCCCCAAATCCCCTCGGTGTCCCCCCCCAGGACTCCAGGCATGTCCCCCCTCCCTTGGGGACACTCTGGGGGTCCCCCCTGTCCCCCCCAGACTCACTTTTCCCTGCGGAGCTGCAGCAGGAGGCAGGACAGGGCCTCGGGGTGCTCTGCCGGGGGAAGGAGGGTGGCAATGTCCCCAAAACGTGTCCCCAAAAAATGTCCCCTATGGGAGTGTCCCCCCACGGGAATGACCCCTGGGAATGTCCCCAGGATGTCCCTGGGAATGTCCTTGGGATGTCCCCAAAATGTCCCCCTGGGAACGTCCCCCAGGAATGTCCTTGGGATGTCCCCAGGAATTTCCCCCCTGGGAATGTCCTCGGGATGTCCCCAAAAGATATCCCTTGGAATTTTCCCCCTGGGAATGTCCACAGGAATGTCCTTGGGAATGACCCCTGGGAATGTCCCCAGAAAATGCCCCCCATGGGAATGACCCCCAGGAATGCTCCCCTGGGAATGTCACCCCAGGATGTCCCCCATGGCAATGTCCCCATGGCAATGTCCCCAGCTGTCCCCAGGGTGTCCCCAGGGTGTCCCCAGGGTGTCCCCAGCTCACCCTTGTACTTGAGGTGCTGCAGGATGGGGATGATGGTCTCCAGGGGGATGTTGTGGGCCAGGAAGAGCTGCCAGGTGCAGTACTGCTCAAAGGTCTCCCAGTCCAGGCTCTGAACTGGGGACGGGACAGGGGGGACAGACGGACAGGGGGACAGGGGGGACAGGGGGACAGCAGGGATGGATAAAAGGGACAATGGGATAATGGGGACAATGGGGGTAATAGGGATGGAAAATGGTGACAATGGGATAGAAAACAGGGACAATGGGATAATGGGGATAATGGGGTTGGATAATGGGGACAACAGGATAATGGGAATGGGTAACAGGGACAGTAGGACAATGGGGATGGATAATGGGCACAATTAACCCCATTAAAATGGGGTTAACAGGAATAATGGGGATGGATAAGGGGACAGTGGGATAATGGGGACAATGGGATAATGGGGACAACAGGACAATGGGGTTAACAGGAATAATGGGGATGGATAATGGGGACAATGGGATAATGGGGACAATGGGGTTAACAGGGATCTGTGTCAGTGCCTTCCCCAGCTCTGGGGACCCCAAACCCTGCCCAGGGTCCCCCCACCCCTCCGGGCCCGGGAATGGGGACAGAGCCCTGTCCTGGGCTGTGGGGGCAGGGTTAACGAGGCTCCCTAATTAACAGGCTTATCCCAAAAGCTGGATTTGCTCTGCAACACTGAGGGACCCCACAGAGAGGCTGTGGAGCCGATTTTGGGATTTTGCCCGTGGCCTGCCTGGCAGCCCTGGGGGCACAGGGATAAATCCCACAATCGGCCCGGGGCAGCGACCCTTCAGTGCCAGCAGGGAATTCAGGGATCTCCCTCTGCAAAGGGCCAAGCCTGGGTGTGGGGTGGGATCTGGGGGCTGCCTGGGACCTCCTCATTCCCATTCCCATTCCCAATCCCTTTCCCGCTCCCATTCCCAGTCCCAGTCCCAATCCCACTCCCATTCCCCATTCCCATTCCCCATTCCCATTCCCGTTCCCATCCCCACTCCCACTCCCATTCCCGTTCCAAATCCTTTCCTTTTCCCATTCCCATTCCTGTTCCCATTTCCCATTCCCTTTCCCAATTCCATTCTGAATCCCAATCCCACTCCCAATCCCATTCCCATTCCAAATTCATTCCCATTCCCTCTCCCATTTCCCAATCCCACTCCCATCCCCATTCCCACTCCCATTCCTATTCCTATTCCCATTTCCAATCCCATTCCCACTCCCAATCTCATTTCCAATCCCATTCCCATTCCCAATCCCACTTCCTCTCTCCCATTTCCCAATCCCACTCCCATTTCCTCTCTCCCATTCCCATTCCTGTTCCCATTCCCATTTCCTCTCTCCCATTCCCATTCCTGTTCCCATTCCCATTTCCTCTCTCCCATTCCCACTCCCAATCCCATTTCTTCTCTCCCATTCCCGTTCCTGTTTTCCCATTCCCAATCCCAATCTCATTCCCTCTCCCATTTCCCGTTTCCCACTCCCAGTCCCACTCACTGAGGATGTTGAGCACGGAATCCTTGCGGAACATGACGAGGTTTCCCATCATCACGTGGCACACGAGCTCCTGGAGCTGGGATGGGACAGGGAATGGGGTCAGGGGGCTTTGAGGACCCTCCCCAGATGGGATCCAGAGGGAGCAGTGCCAGCTCCATCCCTGGGATCCCCGGGGTTCTGGGCACATCCAGACCCTGCTCCAGACCCACGACCCCGGGAATTCGGGCACCCCCAGACCCTGCACAACCCCGGGGCTCCGGGCACATCCAGACCCCGCCATTCCAGGGGTGCCCCCGGGAATTTTTTGGGTTCTCACAGCAAATTCCAGGCCAGGCAGAGGCAGCGAGATCCCCCCCGGGCAAAGGGGCTCATTAGGGGTAATTAGCACTGATTGCCCAGGAGATCCTTTGGGATCGACCTTTGGACGAGGGAATTTAGGCGAGGATTGAGGCCATGGGTGGCTCATTTTGGGGTTAAATTCCCCAGGAAAGGGGCCGGGAAGGATTCCCCTCACCTGGAAGGAGTCGATGACAGCCACGATCATGTTCAGCAGCTCCCCACTCCTCAGGGTCTCATCTGGAAACTGGGAATGCACAAAATCCAAACTGGGAATGCACAAAATCCAAACTGGGAATGCACAAAATCCAAAATCCGGGCAGAGACAGCAGGGAGAGCCCTCCCAAAATCCCAAAAATTCCAGGTGGGAAAAGCTCCAGCGGGGGGCAGCCGTCAGCCAGGGCTCTGGAATTCCCGGAATTCCCGTTTTTTTTCCCTTTTCCTGGCTCTGCTCCCTGCTCCAGGGCCCCGCAGGAAACACAAAATCAATCAGGGCATGGCAGTGCCGAGGGAGAGGGATGGGATCTGGGGTGGATCCTGGATTTGGGATCAGTGTGGGGAACAATGGGAGCCTGCCCTGGATGGATCCTGGATTTGGGATCAGTGTGGGGAACATTGGGAGCCTGCCCTGGGATGGATCTGGATTTGGGATCAGTGTGGGGAACACTGGGAGCCTGCTCTGGGATTTGGGATCAGTGTGGGGAAGAGCCTGAGCCTGCCCTGGATGGATCCTGGGATTTGGGGTCAGCGGAGCTGCTCCAGCTGATCCAGGCAGGAAGGAGGAGCAGGCCCAGCTCCCTCCTCCGGGGAAGGCACAGCGAGAATTTTGGGGGATTCTCTGAATTTAGAGAGAATTTTTGGGGATTCTCTGCTGCAGCACAGCTGGGATGGGACCTGGGGCACACCTGGGATGGGATTTTGGGCACACCTGGGATGGGATTTTGGGCACACCTGGGAGGGGATTTTGGGCACACCAGGAACAGGACCTGGGGCGCACCTGGGATGGGATTTTGGGCACACCTGGGACAGGATCTGGGGCACACCTGGGATGGGCTCAGGGTTGGATCTTGGGACACACCAGAAATGGGACCTAGGGCACACCTTGGATGGGATTTTGGGCACCCCTGGGATGGGATTTTGGGCACACCAGGAACAGGATTTGGGGCACACCTGGAGTGGGATTTGGGCACACCTGGGACAAGACCTGGGGCACACTTGGAGCAGGACCTGTGGCACCCCTGGCACTCATGGCACCCCTGGGATGGGGTTTTGGGCACCCCTGGCACTCAGGGCACCCCTGGGATGGGGTTTTGGGCACCCCTGGCACTCAGGGCACCCCTGGGATGGGGTTTTGGGCACCCCTGGCACTCGGGGCACCCCTGGGATGGGGTTTTGGGCAGCCCTGGGCAGGTGAGGGCTCACCTCGGTGTAGATGGAGGGCGTGAGGAAGCAGAGCAGGCGCACGTCGTCCTCCTGGCACGCCTTCATGTCCATCATCAGGCACGTGTGCAGCTCCCCCAGCTGCGTGGCCTGGGCGAACGACTCGTAGAGCCCCATCCTGCCCAGCGCCGCCTTGCTGGGGACACAGCACACCTGGCACCTGGCACACACCTGGCACACACCTGGCACACACCTGGCACACACCTGGCACACCTGGCACACACCTGGCACACACCTGGCACAGCTGGGACACACCTGGCACAACTGACACACTCATGGAGCCCCATCCTGCCCAGCGCCGCCTTGCTGGGGACACAGCACACCTGGCACCTGCTACACACCTGGCACACACCTGGCACAACTGACACACTCATAGAGCCCCATCCTGCCCAGCGCCGCCTTGCTGGGGACACAGCACACCTGGCACCTGCCACACCTGGCACCTGCCACACCTGGCACACACCTGGCACACACCTGGCACAACTGACACACTCATAGAGCCCCATCCTGCCCAGCACCGCCTTGCTGGGGACACAGCACACCTGGCACCTGGCACACACCTGGCACACCTCTGGCATGGCTGACACACTGCTGGCACACACCTGGCACCGCTGGGACACAGCTGACACAACTGACACACACCTGGCACACACCTGGCACACACCTGGCACAGCTGGCACGCACCTGGCCCACGCCACCACCAGGGGTAGGTACAGGCACAGGCAGGGGAGTGGCACAGGTAAGAGGGCGGGGCCCAGGCGAGGGGGAGGAGTCACAGGAGAGAGGGAGGAGTCAGAGCAGGGCATGGCCCATCTGAAGGGACAGAGTTGAGCAGGGCGGGGCCCATCTGAGGGGGCGGGGTCAGTGCAGGGCGGGGCCAATTGGAGGGGCGGGGCCTATCTGAGGGGGCGGGGTCAGTGCAGGGCGGGGCCCATCTGAGGGGGCGGGGTCAGCACAGGGTGTGGCCCATCTGAGGGGGCGGGGTCAGCACAGGGTGGGGCCCATCTGAGGGGGCGGGGTCAGCACAGGGTGTGGCCCATCTGAGGGGGCGGGGTCAGCACAGGGCGGGGCCCATCTGAGGGGGCGGGGTCAGCGCGGGGCGGGGCCTCACCTGGCCCGCAGGTAGTAGAGCAGGTGGTAGCCGATCTTGGGCTGTTTCTGGTAGAGCTCGGAGAGCAGGTCCAGCAGCAGCGAGAAGCCGCTGTTGTCCTCCTGCATCTGGCACAGGTTCCTTGGGAACAGCGGGAACGTCGCCGGGATAGCGGGGACCAAAAACCCCCAAAAAATCCCCCAAAATCCCCGGATTTCCCGCTGGGAATGGGATGGGAAACTCCCTGGGGTGTTTGGGATGAGGAGGGAGGCCGGGAATTCCCGGGGGTTTGGGAAGGGACCTACCGGAATATCAGGTACAGGGGCTTCCCCACGGACTCCTCCAGGGACCTGGGGACAGACGGACGCGCTGAGCTCCCGGGAATGGCACCCGGGATCCTGGGAATGGCATGGGAACAGCCCCGGGGAACAGCCCCGGATCCCTCTGAGTTTTCCCAGGAATGACAAAGGAGCAGCTCTGGACCCCCCCTTGGTTTTCCCAGGAATGGGAACAGCCCTGGATCCCATTGGGAGCACAGGAACGGCCCTGAGGAACAGCCCGGGATCCCTCTGAGTTTTCCCGGGAATGGCACAAGAACAACCCTGAATCCGCCCAGGATTTCCCAGGAATGGCACAGGAACAGCTCTGGATCCCTCTGGATTTTCCTGGGAATGGGAACAGCCCTGGATCCCGTTGGGAGCACAGGAACAGCCCTGGATCCCTCTGGGTTTTCCCAGGAATGGGAACAGCCCTCTGAGTTTTCCAGGAATGACAAAGGAACAGCCCTGGATCCCTCTGGCTGCTCAGCCCTCCAGGATTCCCCAGGATTGGGAACAGCCCTCTGGATCTTCCCAGGAAATGGGACAGGAACAGCCCTGGATCCCCCTCTGGGTTTTCCCAGGAATGGGAGAGGAACAGTCCTGATCTCCCTTGGTGTTCCCAGGAATAGGAACAGCCCTGGATCCCATTGGGAGCACAGGAACAGCCCTGCATCCCACTCGGTTTTTCTAGGAATGACAAAGGAACAGCCCTGGATCCCTCTGGGTTTTCCCAGGAATGGGAACAGCCCTGGATCCCCCTCTGGGTTTTCCCAGCCCTTACTCCTCCGTGATCTCCTCCGGCAGCACCTCCCCACGGAAATGAGCCTTGAACAGCTCCTGCAGGCACGAGGCGAGCACCGAGAGCTGCTCCGAGTCAAAATCCTCCTGGAAAGGGAGGGAGGGAGCTCAGGGCCTGCCTGGGACAGGGAAAGGGCACAGGAATGGATCCTGGCACAGGGAAAGGGCACGGGAATGGATCCTGGCACAGGGAAGGGCACAGGAACAGATCCTGGCACAGGGAAAGGGCACAGGAACGGATCCTGGCACAGGGAAAGGGCAAAGGAACGGATCCTGGCACAGGGAAAGGGCACAGGAATGGATCCTGGCACAGGGAAAGGGCACAGGAATGGATCCTGGCACAGGGAAGGGACACAGGAATGGATCCTGGCACAGGGAAAGGGGCACAGGAATGGATCCTGGCACAGGGAAAGGGCACAGGAATGGATCCCAGGCTGCTCCGGAGGGGTTCCAGCACCAGGGATCCCAAATCACTGCTGGGACAGATCCTGGATTCCACACAGGATGGATCCCAGCTCCCACCCATGACGGATCCCAGATCCCGTCCATGATGGATCCCAGCTCCCACCCAAAATGGATCCCAGCTCTCCCCAAAATGGATCCCAGATCCCAGCCCTGTTACCTCCAGGACCTGATCCACGATCTCCTGCATGACCTCGCACTGCGCCTCCGTGTCACTGCAGCAGCACAGGGACAGAAACCCGTTACTGGGAGCACTGGGAGGGGCACTGGGAGAGGCACTGGGAGCACTGGGAGCACTGAATGGGAACACTGGGAGCACTGGGAGGGGCACTGGGAACACTGGGAGTACTGGGAGGGGGCACTGGGGGCACTGGGAGGAGCACTGGGAACATTGGGAACACTGGCACTGGGAGGGGCACTGGGAGCACTGGGAACACTGAATGGGAGCACTGGGAGCACTGGGAGGGGCACTGGGAGCACTGGGAGGGGGCACTGGGAGCACTGGGAGGGGCCACTCGGGGCTGGGTCTGGGGGAGGCCCAGGTGTGCAGATTCCAGGGGGGGGGGGGATGAATTCCAGGATTTTAAGGGCACTCAGAGCCAGAAATTCCATGGAATCTCTGGGCTGGGAATGGGCTGGGAATAGTTGGGAATGTCCCCACCTGCCCTTCTGCAGCTGCAGCACTTTGTCCCTCAGGGACTCGTCCAGCTGCTCCAGGAAGGGGGTGATGTCCACGGGCTCCTCCACGATGGATTCCTTGATGGGATGGAACCTGAACTCCCTCTTCTTGCCTGGAACCAGGAATTCCCTGGGATTCTCCTCCTTCCCAGCAATCCCCGTCCTGGACCCTCCTCCCCTGGAGCCAGGGCTGGGAATGTCCGGGATTGTGATCCCTGCTCAGTCCCCATCCCAAACCTGACCCTCCAAGGAGGCAAAATTTGGGATTGGGGCTCCCCATTCCCAATCCTGACCCTCCAAGGAGGCAAAATTTGGGATTGGGGCTCCCCATTCCCAATCCTGACCTTCCAAGGAGGCAAAATTTGGGATTTGGATTCCCCATTCCCAAATCTGACCCTTCAACATTCCCAGGTCTTTTCAAAGGGGGCAAAATTTGGGATTGGGGTTCCCCATTCCCAAACCCGACCCTCCAAGGAGGCAAAATTTGGGATTGGGGTTCCCCATTCCCAATCCTGACCTTCCAAGGAGGCAAAATTTGGGATTGGGGCTCCCCATTCCCAAACCTGACCCTCCAAGGAGGCAAAATTTGGGATGGGGGTTCCCCATTCCCAACCTGACCTTCCAAGGAGGCAAAATTTGGGATGGGGGTTCCCCATTCCCAACCTGACCCTCCAAGGAGGCAAAATTTGGGATTGATTTGGATCCTGAGGCTCCCAGGCCACGTCCTCTGCCCCAAAACCCCCGGCAGGGCAGGAATTCTATGAGGATCCAACCAGGGAGGCTGGGAATGGCTCCAGAGGGGATTTGGGTGAGACCATTTGGGATGGGAGGCTGGAAAAATGCTCTGAACTCCTGGGAACAGCCCAGGAAAGGGAACAAACGTGGTGGGCACGGATCCGGAACAGTGGATTTGGGAATCAGCTCCTGGGATTTGGGAATCAGCTCCTGGGATTTGGGAATCAGCTCCTGCAGAGGAAATCTGGGACTTTCCAGCAGGATCAACTCTTGATTTTTGGGAATCAGCTCCTGATTTTTGGGAATCAGCTCCTGCAGAGCCTCCCAGCAGAGGAAATCTGGGATTTCCCAGCAGGATCAGCTCCTGGGATTTGGGAATCAGCTCCTGATTTTTGGGAATCAGCTCCTGATTTTTGGGAATCAGCTCCTGGGATTTGGGAATCAGCTCCTGCAGGAGGAAACCTGGGATTTCCCAGCTCCTGCTCCTGATTTTTAGGAATCAGCTCCTGCAGAACCTCCCTGCCAAGGAAATCTGGGAATCTCCACCAGGATCAGCTCCTGGGATTTGGGAATCTGGCATTTCCCACTGGGATCAGCTCCTGGGATTTGGGAATCTGGGATTTCCAGTGGGATCAGCTCCTGGGATTTGGGAATCTGGGATCTCCACTGGGATCAGCTCCTGGGATTTGGGAATCTGGGATTTCCAGTGGAATCAGCTCCTGGGATTTGGGAATCAGCTCCTGGGATTTGGGAATCTGGGATTTCCCAGTGGGATCAGCTCCTGGGATTTGGGAATCTGGGATCTCCACTGGGATCAGCTCCTGGGATTTGGGAATCTGGGATTTCCAGTGGAATCAGCTCCTGGGATTTGGGAATCAGCTCCTGGGATTTGGGAATCTGGGATTTCCCAGTGGGATCAGCTCCTGGGATTTGGGAATCTGGGATCTCCCAGTGGGATCAGCTCCTGGGATTTGGGAATCTGGGATTTCCAGTGGAATCAGCTCCTGGGATTTGGGAATCTGGGATCTCCACTGGGATCAGCTCCTGGGATTTGGGAATCTGGGATTTCCAGTGGAATCAGCTCCTGGGATTTGGGAATCTGGCATTTCCCACTGGGATCAGCTCCTGGGATTTGGGAATCTGGGATCTCCACTGGGATCAGCTCCTGGGATTTGGGAATCTGGGATCTCCCAGTGGGATCAGCTCCTGGGATTTGGGAATCAGCTCCTGGGATTTGGGAATCTGGGACCTCCCAGTGGGATCAGCTCCTGGGATTTGGGAATCTGGGATTTCCAGTGGGATCAGCTCCTGGGATTTGGGAATCTGGGATTTCCAGTGGGATCAGCTCCTGGGATTTGGGAATCTGGGATTTCCAGTGGGATCAGCTCCTGGGATTTGGGAATCTGGGATCTCCACTGGAATCAGCTCCTGGGATTTGGGAATCTGGGATTTCCAGTGGGATCAGCTCCTGGGATTTGGGAATCTGGGATTTCCAGTGGGATCAGCTCCTGGGATTTGGGAATCTGGGATTTCCAGTGGGATCAGCTCCTGGGATTTGGGAATCTGGGATTTCCAGTGGGATCAGCTCCTGTCCAGGAGGTTTCTGAGGGAATTCTGGAGCCCCGGGGGTGTCCCTGGGGAAGCCCAGGGGCTCCCTGACCTCCTTTGCTGCTCAGCTCCTCCTCATCGTCGCTGAAGGCGGCCTCGGCGTTGTCATAGCAACCGTCATCCTTCTCCAGGTGATTCTCCATCTCCATGGCAACGGGCTCCTCGATTTTCACTGGCACCAAGGAGGGAGCCCAAAAATCCCAATGTAACTCCAAAATCCCAATTTAACCACCCAAAATCCCAATTTAACCACCCAAAATCCCAATTTAATTCCCAAAAATCCCAATTTAATTCCTCCAAAATCTCCATTTAATCCCCCAAAATCCCAATTTAATCCCCCAAAATCCCAATTTAATTCCCCCAAAATCCCCATTTAATTCCCCAATTTAATTCCCAATTTAATTCCCCAAAATCCCAATTTAATTAATTCCCCCAAATCTCTATTTAAGTACCCCAAAATCCCAATTTAACTCCCCAAAAAACCCAATTTAATTCCCAAAAAATCCCAATTTAATTCCCAAAAAATCCCAATTTATTTCCCCAATTTAATTCCCCAAAAATCCCAATTTAATCCCCCAAAATCCCAATTTAATTCCCAAAAAATTCCAATTTATTTCCCCAATTTAATTCCCCAAAATCCCAATTTAATTCCCAAAATCCCAGTTTAATTCCCTGAAATCCCAATTTAACTCCCCAAAATCCCAATTTAATTCCCCAAAATCCCAATTTAATTAATTCCCCCAAATCTCTATTTAAGTACCCCAAAATCCCAATTTAACTCCCCAAAAAACCCAATTTAATTCCCAAAAAATCCCAATTTATTTCCCCAATTTAATTCCCCAAAAATCCCAATTTAATCCCCCAAAAATCCAAATTTAATTCCCAAAAAATCCCAATTTATTTCCCCAATTTAATTCCCAAAAAATCCCAATTTAATTCCCAAAATCCCAATTTAATTCCCTGAAATCCCAATTTAACCCCCCAAAATCCCAATTTAATTCCCAAAAAACCCCAATTTGACTCCCCAAAATCCCAATTTAATTCCCCAATTTAATTCCCCCAAAAATCCCAATTTATTTCCCCAAAATTCCCAAGTAAATTCCCCCAAAATCCCAATTCAATTCCCAGAATTCCCAGTTTAATTCCCCACCTTCCATGGGGGGTGAGGGGGAGCTGCAGAATTCCGGGAATTTCTCCCTGAGCATTGCCCGGAGCTCCTTGTCCAGTTTGGGGTTGTCAAAGAGCGGGGCCAGGTGCCTGTGAGGGAAAATTTGGGAAAACTCCACCTAAATTTGGGATCAGCCAGAGCTGGGATGGGGCCTCATCCCACTGGGAATGGGAAGTGGGGTTGGAATTCCTGGGAAATCCCAATTCCCTTTGTTCCCCCATCCCTGAACATGGGAGAGGGAAAAGGGGCTGGAAAATTGGGCTGAAAAATCCCAATTCCCTCTTTTCCCCAATCCCTTTTCCCCTCATTATCTTTGGGATCCCCTCACCTGTGCCACCAGGACATGGGAGTGGGAAAAGGGGAAATTTTCCTGGGAAATCCCAATTCCCTTTGTTCCCCCATCCCTTTTCCCTCACCTGTGCCACCAGAAAATAGGAATGGGAAAAGGGCCTGGAATTCCTGAAAAATCCCAATTTCCTCACCCCCACATGGTCTTTGGGATCCCCTCACCTCTGCCACCAGGACATGGGAATGGGAGAAGGGGAAATTTTCCTGGAAAATCCCAATTCCCTCTTTTCCCTCATGGCCATTGGGATCCCCTCACCTGAACATGGGAATGGGAAAAGGGGCTGGAAAATTGGGCTGAGAAATCCCAATTCCCTCTTTTCCCCCATCCCTTTTCCCCTCATTATCTTTGGGATTCCCTCACCTGTGCCACCAGAACATGGGAATGGGAAAAGGGGCTGGAATTCCTGGGAAATCCCAATTCCCTCTTTTCCCTCACAGTCCTTGGGATCCCCTCCCGTGCCACCAGAACATGGGAGAGGGAAAAAGGCCTGGAATTCCTGGAAAATCCCAATTCCCTTTGTTCTCCCATCCCTTTTCCCTCACCTGTCCCACCAGAAAATAGGAATGGGAAAAGGGGCTGGAATTCCTGAAAAATCCCAATTTCCTTGTCCCTCCCATCCCTTTTCCCTCACCTGTGCCACCAGAACATGGGAATGGGAAAAAGGGGTCGGAATTCCTGAAAAATCCCAATTCCCTCTTTCCCCCACCCCTCTTTTCCCTCCTGGATCAGCCCCCAGTCCAACCCTGGCTGATCCCAAATTTTCCTGGATAACTCCAGAGCTCCAGGACAGGCCCAGGGGTGGGGGGCAGATGTAGAAATTCAGGAAAAAACGGGAAAAATCTGGGAATTCTTACGCCAGGACTCGCTTCTCCACGATGTGGGTGAGGGAGTTGAACACTCCCTGCCGGACGTGGGCTTCCAGAGGGGGGTAAAAATTGGGAATGATCTGGAAAAGATCGGGGATGGAGAGAGGAATGTTAGGGAAAAAAATCCCTGCCAAGAGTGGGGAATCCCAGCCTCAGGAATTGGGACATTCCAGAACTTTCTCCCCAGTTCTGCTGCCAGGAATGTGGGGTGGGAGGGAGGGAGCTCCAGGAATGTTCTGGATTCTTCCCACCAAGTGCTGGGGATAATTTGGGATAAAGGAGAAAATCCCTCCTCAATTTGGGGTAAAGGAGAAAATCCCTCCTCAATTTGGGATAAAGGAGAAAATCCCTCTTTAATTTGGGGTAAAGGAGAAAATCCCTCTTTAATTTGGGATAAAGGAGAAAATCCCTCCTCAATTTGGGGTAAAGGAGAAAATCCCTCCTCAATTTGGGGTAAAGGAGAAAATCTCTCTTTAATTTGGATAAAGAAGAAAATCCCTCTTTAATTTGGGATAAAGGAGAAAATCCCTCCTCAATTTGGGATAAAGGAGAAAATCCCTCTTTAATTTGGGATAAAGGAGAAAATCCCTCCTCAATTTGGGATAAAGGAGAAAATCCCTCCTCAATTTGGGATAAAGGAGAAAATCCCTCTTTAATTTGGGGTAAAGGAGAAAATCCCTCTTTAATTTGGGGTAAAGGAGAAAATCCCTCTTTAATTCCCAATTCCTGGAACCAGCAGCTTCCCTGGTCTGGGATCATTCTGGATCATTCTGGATCATTCCCTGATGCTCTGATCCCTCCCTGGATCAGGAATTCCATCATTAATTTGGGATAAAGGAGAAAATCCCTCCTCAATTTGGGATAAAGGAGAAAATCCCTCCTCAATTTGGGGTAAAGGAGAAAATCCCTCCTCAATTTGGGATAAAGGAGAAAATCCCTCCTCAATTTGGGGTAAAGGAGAAAATCCCTCTTTAATTTGGGATAAAGGAGAAAATCCCTCCTCAATTTGGGGTAAAGGAGAAAATCCCTCTTTAATTTGGGATAAAGGAGAAAATCCCTCCTCAATTTGGGATAAAGGAGAAAATCCCTCCTCAATTTGGGATAAAGGAGAAAATCCCTCTTTAATTCCCAATTCCTGGAACCAGCAGCTTCCCTGGTCTGGGATCATTCTGGATCATTCCCTGATGCTCTGATCCCTCCCTGGATCAGGAATTCCATCATTAATTTGAGATAAAGAAGAAAATCCTTCCTCAATTTGGGGTAAAGGAGAAAATCCCTCTTTAATTTGGGATTTTTTGGGGGGATTTTTTTTGGGGAGGATTTTTTGGGGGGATTTTTTTTTTTAATTTTTGGGGGGGGATTTTTTTGGGGGGGGGGGATTTTTTACGGGTTTTTTTTTGGATTTTTTTGGATGGGATTTTTTGGGGGATTTGTGGAGCCCGGCAGTTCCCTCCCAGCTCTCCCCAGCCCTGGAATTCCCCGTTGCAGGAGGATTCCTCACCCTGCACATGAAGTCCAGCAGCGTGGCCGTGATGGCCGGGTGGGGTTTCATGGAGTGGTGCATGACCAGGATGGCAGGTTCTGGGGGAGACAGGGGGTCAGGCCCCAGAGACCCCAAAAACCCCAAATTCCTGATCCCGGACCCCAAAAACCCCAAATTCCTGATCCCGGACCCCAAAAACCCCAAATCCCCGCTCCTGGACCCCAAAATCCCCAAATCCCTGTTCCTGGAACCCAAAATCCTCAAATCCCCGCTCATGGAACCCAAAAACCCCAAATCCCCGCTCCTGGAACCCAAAAACCCCAAATCCCTGCTCCTGGGCCCCAAAATCCCCAAATCCCTGCTCCTGGAACCCAAAATCCTCAAATCCCTGCTCATGGACCCCAAAAACCCCAAATCCCTGCTCCTGGGCCCCAAAAACCCCAAATCCCTGCTCATGGACCCCAAAATCCTCAAATCCCTGCTCCTGGAACCCAAAAACCCCAAATCCCTGCTCCTGGACCCCAAAATCCCCAAATCCCTGCTCATGGAACCCAAAATCCCCAAATCCCTGCTCATGGACCCCAAAATCCCCAAATCCCTGCTCATGGACCCCAAAATCCCCAAATCCCTGCTCCTGGAACCCAAAATCCCCAAATCCCTGCTCCTGGGGCCCAAAAACCCCAAATCCCTGCTCCTGGAACCCAAAATCCCCAAATCCCTGCTCCTGGAACCCAAAATCCCCAAATCCCTCTTCCTGGAACCCAAAATCCCCAAATCCCTGCTCCTGGAACCCAAAATCCCCAAATCCCCGCTCCTGGAACCCAAAAACCCCAAATCCCTGTTCCTGGAACCCAAAATCCTCAAATCCCCGCTCATGGAACCCAAAAACCCCAAATCCCCGCTCCTGGAACCCAAAAACCCCAAATCCCTGCTCCTGGAACCCAAAAACCCCAAATCCCTGCTCCTGGAACCCAAAAACCCCAAATCCCTGCTCTTGGACCCCAAAAAACCCAAATCCCTGCTCCTGGACCCCAAAATCCTCAAATCCCCGCTCCTGGAACCCAAAATCCTCAAATCCCCACTCATGGAACCCAAAATCCTCAAATCCCTCCTCCTGGACTCCAAAATCCTCAAATCCCTGCTCCTGGACCCCAAAATCCCCAAATCCCTGCTCATGGAACCCAAAATCCCCAAATCCCTGCTCATGGAACCCAAAAACCCCAAATCCCTGCTCATGGAACCCAAAATCCTCAAATCCCCGCTCCTGGAACCCAAAATCCCCAAATCCCTGCTCCCGGACCCCAAAATCCTCAAATCCCCGCTCATGGACCCCAAAATCCTCAAATCCCTGCTCCTGGAACCCAAAATCCCCAAATCCCTGCTCATGGAACCCAAAATCCCCAAATCCCTGCTCCTGGACCCCAAAATCCCCAAATCCCTGCTCTGGGGGGGCTGCCCAGGCACCAGGACAGGCTGGATCCATGGGATCCATGGGATCCACGGGGTGGGATCCAGGGCATGAGGGGCAGGCGGGTCCTGTGCTGCCCGTGGGTCACAATGGCCCCAAATCCCACCCCAGGATCCCACCCCAGGATCCCACCCCAGGATCCCAGCCCAGGAACATCTCATGGATCCCACCTCAGGATTCCATCCCATTCCATGGATCCCCCATAGAGATCCCATCCCAAGGTGGATCCCCATGGATCCCACCCCAGGAACTGCCCAGGATCCCATCCCAGGATGGATCCCATGGATCTCCATGGATCCCACCCCAGGGTCCCATCCCAAGGCAGATCCCCCATGGATCCCAACCCCAGGATCCCATCCCAGGATGGATCCCATGGATCCCAACCCCAGGATCCCATCCCAGGATGGATCCCCATGGATCCCAGCCCCAGGATTCCATCCCATTCCATGGATCCCCCATAGAGATCCCATCCCAAGGCAGATCCCCCATGGATCTCCATGGATCCCAGCCCCAGGATCCCATCCCAAGGTGGATCCCATGGATCCCACCCCAGGAACTGCCCAGGATCCCATCCCAGGATGGATCTCCATGGATCCCACCCCAAGATCCCATCCCAAGGCAGATCCCCCATGGATCCCACCTCAGGATTCCATCCCAGGATGGATCCCCATGGATCCCAACCCCAAGATCCCATCCCAAGGCAGATCCCCCATGGATCCCCATGGATCCCAGCCCCAGGGTCCCATCCCGAGTGGATCCCCCATGGATCCCCATGGATCCCAACCCCAGGGTCCCATCCCGAGGTGGATCCCCATGGATCCCAGCCCCAGGATCCCATCCCAGGATGGATCCCATGGATCCCAGGATCCCATCCCGAGGTGGATCCCAGCCCTGGCAGGTCCCACCCACCGATGTTCATGATGCTGTCCTTCTCGGGGTTGAAGAAGAGCCAATCATAGAACAGAGCCAGCTTGGCGTTGGAGGCAGCGACGTTCGACTGCAGGAGACCAAAAAACCCCAAAACACCCCATGAACACCATGCTGAGATCCCACCAAGACCCCCCTGAGATCCCCCCAAGACCCCCCTGAGATCCCACCAAGAACCCCTGAGATCCCCCAAGAACCCCCTGAGATCCCCCCAAGAACCCCCCGAGATCCCCCCAAGAACCCCCCAAGAACCCCTGAGATCCCCCCAAGAACCCCTGAGATCCCCCAAGAACCCCCTGAGATCTCCCCAAGAACCCCCTGAGATCCCCCAAGAACCCCTGAGATCCCCCCAAGAACCCCTGAGATCCCTCCAAGAACCCCCTGAGATCCCACCAAGAACCCCCTGAGATCCCACCAAGAACCCCCTGAGATCCCCCCAAGAATCCCTGAGATCCCACAAGAACCCCCTGAGATCCCCCAAGAACCCCCTGAGATCCCCCCAAGAACCCCTGAGATCCCCCAAGAACCCCCTGAGATCCCCCAAGAACCCCCTGAGATCCCCCCAAGAACCCCCTGAGATCCCTCCAAGAACCCCCTGAGATCCCACCAAGATTCCTTGAGATCCCAAGAACCCCTGAGATCCCACCAAGAACCCCTGAGATCCCTCCATGACCAAACTCAACGCTGGGAAACGCCCACGAGCCACCCAAAATCCCTCTGAGAACTCTCCAACATCCCTTTTTGGGGTGTTCCTGCTCCTGTTCTTGGGGTGTTCCCATTCCCAGCCCATCCTGTGCCCCACTTTTGGGATGTTCCTGCTCCTGTTTTTGGGCTCTCCCCTCTCCCAGCCCACCCCATGCCCCATTTTTGGGTTCTCTCATCCCCCTGTACCCCGTTTTTGGGTTCTCCCAACCCATTTTTGGGGTGCTGACCATGCAGCTGGTGAGCAGCCAGCCGATGATGGCCCTGTGCCCGTTTTTGGGGTTTTTCCACCCTGTACCCCATTTTTGGGCTCTCCCAGCCCACCCTGTACCCCATTTTGGAGTTTCTCCCACCCTGTACCCCATTTTTGGGTTGTCCCAGCCCGTTTTTGGGGTGCTGACCGTGCAGGTGGTGAGCAGCCCACCCTGTACCCCATTTTTGGGGTTTTCCCACCCTGTACCCCATTTTGGGGTTCTCCCAGCCTGTTTTTGGGGCGCTGACCGTGCAGGTGGTGAGCAGCCCACCCTGTACCCCATTTTTGGGCTCTCCCAGCCCACCCTGTACCCCATTTTGGAGTTTCTCCCACCCTGTACCCCATTTTTGGGTTCTCCCAGCCCGTTTTTGGGGCGCTGACCGTGCAGGTGGTGAGCAGCCCACCCTGTACCCCATTTTTGGGGTTTCTCCCACCCTGTACCCCATTTTTGGGGCGCTGACCGTGCAGGTGGTGAGCAGCCCACCCTGTACCCCATTTTTAGGTTCTCCCAGCCCGTTTTTGGGGCGCTGACCGTGCAGGTGGTGAGCAGCCCACCCTGTACCCCATTTTTGGGGTTTCTCCCACCCTGTACCCCATTTTTGGGTTGTCCCAGCCCGTTTTTGGGGCGCTGACCGTGCAGGTGGTGAGCAGCCCACCCTGTACCCCATTTTTGGGGTTTCTCCCATCCTGTACCCCATTTTTGGGTTCTCCCAGCCCGTTTTTGGGGCGCTGACCGTGCAGGTGGTGAGCAGCCAGCCGATGATGGCCCAGCGGGGCAGGATGTCCGAGCTCAGCACCTCGTTGGACGGGTGCACCACGCCGCAGATGTAACGGATCAGGTCACAGCGCAGGGACTGACTGTCAGGGGTGGACAGGTACTGCCTCTGGAACCAGTCCTGGTACCGCTTCTGCTGCCCAAAGCGCACCTGGGGACAGGGGACACGGCTGGGGACACACCTGGGGACAGGCACAGGGACATGGGGACACTGCTGGGGACAGGCACAGGGACATGGGGACACGGCTGGGGACAGGGTCTGGCTGTCAGGGGTGGACAGGTACTGCCTCTGGAACCAGTCCTGGTACCGCTTCTGCTGCCCAAAGCGCACCTGGGGACAGCCACAGGGACATGGGGACACTGCTGGGGACATGGGGACACACCTGGGGACATGGGGACACAGCTGGGGACATGGGACAGGGACATGGGACACGGCTGGAAACGGGGACACAGGACAGGGACATGGGACAGGGACATGGGACAGGGGACACGGCTGGAAATGGGGACACAGGACAGGGATGGGGACAGGGACAGGGGACACGGCTGGAAATGGGGACACAGGACAGGGCTGGCAGTGGGGACAAGCAGGACCCTGAGCTAGGGGGGATTTGGGACAGAACCCATCAGGAATTTGGGATGGAATCCATGGAGAATTTGGGAGGGAATCCATGGGGAAGCTGGGAGGGAACCCAGGTGGGATTCGGGAATCCTGGTGGAATTCAGCACAGAACACATCAGGAAATTTGGGAATCCAGGTGGAATTTGGAAATCCAGGGGGAATTTGGGAATCCAGGTGGAATTTGGGACAGAGCCCATCGGGAATTTGGAAACCCATCAGGAATTTGGGAACCCAGGGGAAATTCAGGACAGAACCCATCAGGAATTTGGGAACCCATCAGGAATTTGGGATCCAGGTGGAATTTGGGACAGAACCCAGGGGGAATTTGGGATCCAGGTGGAATTTGGGACAGAACCCATCAGGAATTTGGGACAGAACCCAGGGGGAATCTGGGACAGAACCCATCAGGAATTTGGGAATCCAGGTGGAATTTGGGACAGAACCAAGGGGGAATTTGGGACAGAATCCATCAGGAATTTGGGACAGAACCCAGGGGAAATTCGGGACAGAACCCATCAGGAATTTGGGAATCCAGGTGGAATTTGGGACAGAACCCAGGGGAAATTCGGGACAGAACCCATCAGGAATTTGGGAACCCAGGGGAAATTCGGACAGAACCCATCAGGAATTTGGGGATCCAGGTGGAATTCGGGACAGAACCCATCAGGAATTTGGGATCCTGTTGGAATTTGGGACAGAACCCATCAGGAATTTGGGAATCCAGGTGGAATTCGGGACAGAACCCATCAGGAATTGGGGATCCAGGTGGAATTTGGGACAGAACCCATCAGGAATTTTGGGATCCAGGTGGAATTTGGGAATCCAGGGGGATTTTTACCCGCGAGGTCATGAAGAGCAGCTTGGTCTCCATGTCGGGCGTCAGGCGACACGCCAGGAACTTGCGGGAGGTCCTGGACTGCAGCAGCTGCAGCACCCCTGGGGGGACAGGGGCAGAAATTTGGGTGCAAAAAGCCTCAAATAAGTCCTGAGTGTTCCCCTGAGGAGTTTAAAGGAGATTTAACCAGGCTCCAAAGGGTGGGAACGCTTCAAAGCCAATTTTTCCCTGGAATTGCTGCATCCAGAAGATGCTGGGAAGTTGCCCAGAGAAGGGAATGATTAATAGAAATATAATTAATGTAATTAAATACAGGAATATCAGGAAAGTCAAGAAATATAAGAATATAATCCATGTAAATAAATATAGGCATATAATTAATGTAAGTGAACATGGGAATATCATTAATGTGAATAAATAAAGGAATGTAATGAATGTAAATAATTATAGGAATATCATGAATATGAATAAATATAGGAATATCATCAATGTGAATAAATATAGGAATATCAATAATGTAAATAAATATAGGAATATCATCAATGTCAATAAATATACGAATAACATCAATGTGAATAAATATAACAATATAATGAATGTGAATAAATAGAAATATAATTAAGGGATAAATACAGGAATATAATGAATGTAAATAAATACAGGAATATCATCAATGTCAATAAATATAGGAATATCATGAATGTGAATAAATATAGAAATATAACTAATGTAAATAAATATAGGAATATCATGAATGTGAATAAATATAGGAATAAGGTGAAGTTCTTTAAAGTTTAAGGTGAAATTCTTTAAAGTTTAAGGTGAAATTCTTTACAGTTTAAGGTGAAATTCTTTAAAGTTTAAGGTGAAATTCTTTACAGTTTAAGGTGAAATTCTTTAAAGTTTAAGGTGAAATTCTTTAAAGTTTAAGGTGAAATTCTTTACAGTTTAAGGTGGAGTTCTTTAAAGTTTAAGGTGAAATTCTTTACAGTTTAAGGTGAAATTCTTTACAGTTTAAGGTGAAATTCTTGAAAGTTTAAAGTGAAATTCTTTACAGTTTAAGGTGGAGGTCTTTAAAGCTTAAGGTGAAATTCTTTACAGTTTAAGGTGAAATTCTTTACAGTTTAAGGTGAAATTCTTTACAGTTTAAGGTGAAATTCTTGAAAGTTTAAAGTGAAATTCTTTACAGTTTAAGGTGGAGGTCTTTAAAGCTTAAGGTGAAATTCTTTACAGTTTAAGGTGGAGTTCTTTAAAGTTTAAGGTGAAATTCTTTACAGTTTAAGGTGAAATTCTTTACAGTTTAAGGTGAAATTCTTTACAGTTTAAGGTGGAGTTCTTTAACCCTATGAGATGCAATTTTCACCTAATTAAGGAAACCCCTAAGCTCCTTTCCTTTTTAAGGAAACAAAAGGCAGCTTTGTCACTCTGGCAACACAAAATGCATTGGAACGGCCCTGGAAAAAGAGAGAACTGTGAGATCCATGGAAAAGAGGGGATTTCCCAGGCTGGTACCTGTGAACTGGGGGCTGAGCACCTGCGGGTTGTGCAGGATGTCCTTCCAGAGCTGCTCAAACTCAGGGATCCGAGCCACGTTCTGCAGCAGCCGCACCAGGTCCCGGCCGATCATGAAACAGTCCATGAACTGGGGGAAAGGGGGAATTCCATGGGATAATCCATGGAAATGCCATGGAATAATCTGGGAAACAATCCATGGAAATGCCATGGAACAATCCGGGAAACAATCCATGGAAATGCCATGGAACAATCCGGGAAACAATCCATGGAAACGCCATGGAACAATCCGGGAAACAATCCATGGAAATGCCATGGAAATGCCATGGAACAATCCATGGAAATGCCATGGAATAATCCGGGAAACAATCCATGGAAACGCCATGGAACAATCCGGGAAACAATCCATGGAAATGCCATGGAACAATCCAGGAAAATCCCATGAAAATCCCATAAATAATCCATGGAAATCCCATGAAACAATCCATGAAAATCCCATGAAACAATCCATGAAAATCCCATGAAACAATCAATGGAAACACCATGAAACAATCCATGAAAATCCCATGAAAATCCCATGAATTAATCCATGGAAATACCATGAAACAATCCAGGAAAATCCCATTGAACAATCCATGAAAATCCCATGAAACAATCCATGAAAATCCCATGAAACAATCAATGGAAACACCATGAAACAATCCATGAAAATCCCATTAAATAATCCATGGAAATCCCATGAAAATCCCATTGAACAATCCATGAAAATCCCATTGAACAATCCAGGAAAATCCCATGAAAATCCCATGAAACAATCAATGAAAATCCCATGGAACAATCCATGGAAATCCCATTGAACAATCCATGAAAATCCCATGAAATAATCCATGGAAATCCCATGAAACAATCCATGAAAATCCCATGAAACAATCCATGAAAATCCCATGAAAATCCCATTAAATAATCCATGGAAATCCCATGAAAATCCCATTGAACAATCCATGAAAATCCCATGGAGCAATCCATGAAAATCCCATGGAGCAATCCATGAACTGGGGAAAAGGGAGGGAAAATCCCATGAAACAATGAACGAACTGGTAAAATCCCATGAAATAATCCATGAACTAGGAAAAGGGAGGGAAAATCGCAAAGAACAATCCCTGAACTGGGAAAATCCCATGAAAATCCCATGAAAGAATCCCTGAACTGGGAAAATCCCATGAAAATCCCATGAAAGAATCCCTGAACTGGTTAAATCCCATGAAAATCCCATGGAAGAATCCCTGAGCTGGGAAAAGGGGGGGAAATCCCTCTCAGAGCAGGGGGTGGGACCAGGGAGGGCAGAATTCTCCAGAATTCTCCAGAATTCTCCCTCCTCTCCCTCCCCGGCCCCGGCCCCGCTGCAGCCCCGGGCTGGGGCCAGGGCACAGGCAGGGAAGGTCATTCCAGCAGCTCTTCTGGAATGTTCTCCCTCCCAAAGCAAACAATCGGCCCATAAATCCCACACATCCCATAAATCTGCCACCTTCCCCCCAGGAATGCAGCCAGGGGCTGGGGGAGGAGGGGGAACGGGAGGGTTTGGGATGGATCCCAGCTCTGGGGGGATTTTCCTGCTCCAGCCAGAGCCAAACTGGGAATGGGATCACACCACAGTCACTGCCCTGCTCCTGGAGCAGGGGAGGCAGGATCCCAATCCCAATCCCAATCCCACCCCATGCACTGACCCTCTCCTGGAGCAGGGGGATGCAGGATCCCAATCCCAATCCCATATAAACTCACCCTTTCCCTCAGCAGGCACACACAGAACCCCAATCCCAATCCAAGACCAATCCCAATCCAATCCAATCCCAATCCAATCCCATCCCAATCCCATATGAACTCACCCTCTCCCTGAGCATGCACACACAGAACTCCAATCCCAATCCAATCCCAATCCCATCCCAATCCCAATCCCACACACACTCACCCTCTCCCTCAGCAGGCACACACAGAACTCCAATCCCATTCCCATCCCAATCCCAATCCCATCCCAATCCAAATCCAATCCCAATCCCATCCCAATCCCACACACACTCACCCTCTCCCTCAGCAGGCACACAAAGAACTCCAATCCAATCCCAATCCCATCCCAATCCCAATCCCATCCCAATCCAATCCCATCCCAATCCCATCCCCACCCCAATCCCAATCCCAATCCCAATCCCACACACACTCACCCTCTCCCTCAGCAGGCACACACAGAACTCCACCTCCTTCTGGCGCAGCGCCTGCAGCGCGGCCGTGCCGTGGTGATCCACGATCAGCCTCAGGTAGGTGTACACGGCCATGGCCACCAGCAGGCTGCTCTTCAGCACCCACTCCCTGAGAAACCCCAAATCCACCCCAAATCAGCCCCCAGGGCGGAGGGAATTCCAGGGCATTCTGTGGGATCGGGGTGCGGGAACACCGGGAATGGCGCGAGCAGCTGGGATGGGGTTGGTGTCACCTGGAACCATTGCCCAGGCTGTCCAAAAAGGCCATTACATAATTAAGAAATAAATTAATGTATTAATTAGTAAGTGTATTAATTGTGGAGTGTGTTAATTAATAAAGATAATAACCTATAAATATATCCAATGATATCTTTGTGGGATCAGGGTACAGGAGGGGAACACCGGGAATGGGGCAAGGAGCAAAGGGGGGACTGGGTTGGTGTCACCCGGAACCATTGCCCAGGCTGTCCAAAAAGGCCATTATGTAATTAAGAAATAAATTAATGTATTAATTAATAAGAGTATTAATTGGTGAATGTGTTAATTAATAAAGATAATAACCTATAAATATATCCAATGATATCTTTGTGGGATCAGGGTACAGGAAGGGAACACCGGGAATGGGGCGAGCAGCAAGGGTGGGATGGGGTTGGTGTCACCTGGAACCATTGCCCAGGCTGTCCAAAAAGGCCATTACATGATTAAGAAATAAATTAATGTATTAATTAATAAGAGTATTAATTGTGGAGTGTGTTAATTAATGAAGATAATAATTTATAAATATATCCAATGATATCTTTGTGGGATCAGGGTACAGGAGGGGAACACCGGGAATGGGGCGAGGAGCAAAGGGGGGACTGGGTTGGTGTCACCTGGAACCATTGCCCAGGGCATCAGCAAAAGTAATTAAACAGTAAATAAATTCGTTAATTTATTAATTAATAAACGTATTAACTGGAGAATGTGTCAATTAATAAAGATATTAAATTATATTTTTGTGGGATTGGGGTGTGGGGAGGGAACACCAGGAATGGGCCTGCAGCAAAGGGGGGACTGGGTTGGTGTCACCTGGAATCACCACCCAGGGCATCAGTAAAAGTGATTAAATCATTAGCAAATTAATCTATTTATTAATTAATAAATGTATTAATTGGTGAATGTGTTAATGAATAAAGATATTAAATGATAAAGATATTCAATGATATCTTTGTGGGAAGGGAACACCAGGAATGGGCCAGCAGCAGTGGTGGGAGTGGGTTGGTGTCACCTGGAACCATCACCCAGGGCACCAGCAAAGGTGTTAATTAATAACTGGGAAATGTATTAATTAATAAAGATTATAAATAACAAAGATAATAAATACTAAAGACTCTAAATACTAAAGATTCTAAATGATACAGATATCAACTGATCAATATATTGATGATGAACACAGAATTGATAAACACTGGAAAATCCAGCCCAGCCCTGGGGTGTCCCAGGTGGCTCCTGCTGGCTCTGAATCCCAGGAAAAACAAAACAATCCCAGAAAAAACCCAAAACAATCCCAGAAAAAACAACAAAACAATCCCAGAAAAAACACAAAACAATCCCAGGGAAAAACCAAAACAATCCCAGGGAAAAAAAAAATCCCAGGAAAAAACAATCCCAGGACAAATCCAGCTGGATAAAAGCCGGAGCAGCTCCATGGGATTTTAAGGAATTCATTGCTTGGAGCAAAACTATTCCCAGCCCTGCCTGGGCAATCCTGAATCCCAAATCCCCTGGAATTCTGTGGATCCAGGACAATGGGATGGAATTCCCAGAGGGCTGAGCTGCCCAAAACACAGGAAATTTTTTGGGGCAATCAACTCCAGGCTGCTGCTCCTAAAGGAAAAGCTCCCCCCGTGGCTCAGGAAGTTTGGGAAGGAAACATTCCCGGGATGCTGGGCCAGAGCCACGCCTGCTCCTCAGCCCTGAGGGGCATTTGGGGGATTTAGGGACTTTGGGAATGTGGGAAGGGCAGGGGAGGGGCTGTTCCCAGGGGTTACCTTTGCTCTGTCAGGATTTCCAGAACGTTCTCTGCCAGCCAGATGTTCTTGGCAGTGACGTCCCCACCTGGAAAAGCATCGGGGACAAACAGCTGGGATGTGGGGCAGGGGATTTGGGAACTGGGATTTGGGAGCTGGGATGTGGGGCAGGGGGATTTGGGAGCTGGGATTTGGGAACTGGGATTTGCAGCAGGGGGATTTGGGAACTGGGATTTGGGAACTGGGATTTGGAGCAGGGGGATTTGGGAGCTGGGGGATTTGGGAACTGGGATTTGGGAACTGGGATTTGGGAGCTGGATTTGGGAACTGGGATGTGGGAGCTGGGATTTGGGAGCTGGGATTTGGGAGCTGGATTTGGGAACTGGGAAGGAGCAGGGGGAATTGGGAGCTGGTATTTGGCCACTGCCTGTTCCCATCCCTGTGATCCCAGGGAGGCTCCCCAGGGAGACCAGGGAAAACCAGGGAGAACTACGGAAAATCAGGGAAAAAACAGGGAAAAAACCAGGGAAAAAAAACAGGGAAAATCAGGGAAAATCAGGGAAAATCAGGGAAAACCACAGAGACCAGGGAGAAGCTGGGAAAATCAGGGAAAACCTGGGAGAACCAGGGAGAACCATGGAGATCAGTGAAAACCATGGAAAATCAGGGAAAACCTGGGAGAACCAGGGAAAACTATGGAAAATCAGGGAAAACCTGGGAGAACCAGGGAAAACCAGGGAAAACCAGGGAGAAGTGGCAGGTCCAGACAATGGATGGCCCTGAAGGGCAGGGAGCGTGAGCCAGAGGGGCCCTGCAGGGCAGGAGTGACCCAGGGGACACTGGGCCTTCTCCAGGGCTCCCTTTTTCCCAGGAACCTTTTCCAGGGCTGGATTTTCCAGGGATTCCTTTTCCAAGGTTCCCTTTCCCAGGGATTCCTTTTCCAAGGCTGCTTTTCCCTCTTCTCCCTCCCTCCTGGGCATCTCCCAGCCATCCAGGAATTCCAGGGACACAATTCCTGCTCCCTGCACGTCAGCCCCGGGAACACGGAAGAGGCTCCGGAAAGGCGGGAGCGGGGCGGGGTTCCCGGGATTCCCGAGGGATGGATGGAGGAAGGAGCGGCTCCTCCTCCTCCTCCTCCTCCTCCTCCCCTGCCTGTCCCGGCAGCTGCCACTCCGGTGATCCCAAGGATTCCCAGCCCAGATCCCGAGGATTTCCCAGCTCAAATCCTGAGGGATTCCTGGCTCAGATCCCGAGGATTCCCAGCAATTCCTGACTCAGATCCCAGCAATTCCCAGCCCAGATCCTGAGGGATTTCCCAGCCCAGATCCCAAGGATTCCCAGCCCAGATCCTGAGGATTTCCCAGCCCAGATCCTGAGGATTCCCAGCAATTCCTGGCTCAGATCCCAAGGATTCCCAGCCCAGATCCTGAGGGATTCCCAGCTCAAACCCTGGGCATTCCCAGCAATTCCTGGCTCAGACTCTGAGGATTCCCAGCTCAGACCTGGGGCATTCCCAGCTCAAATCCTGAGGATTCCCAGCCCAGATCCTGAGGATTCCCAGCCCAGATCCCAAGGATTCCCAGCCCAGATCCTGAGGATTTCCCAGCCCAGATCCTGAGGATTTCCCAGCCCAGATCCTGAGGATTCCCAGCAATTCCTGACTCAGATCCCAGCAATTCCTGGCTCAGTTTCCAAGGATTCCCAGCCCAGATCCTCAGGGATTCCCAGCTCAGACCTGGGGTATTCCCTGCTCAGATCCTGAGGATTTCCCAGCCCAGATCCAGGGGATTCCCTGCTCAGATCCTGAGGAATTCCTGGCTCAGATCCCAAGGATTCCCAGCCCAAATCCTGAGGATTCTCAGCCCAGATCCTGAGGATTTCCCAGCTCAAATCCTGAGGATTCCCGGCTCACATCCTGAGGATTCCCAGCTCAGATCCTGAGGATTCCTGGCTCAGATCCTGAGGACTCCTGGCTCAGATCCTGAGGATTCCCAGCTCAGATCTGGGGGATTCCCACCATTCCCAGTAGTCCCAGCATTCCCAGCTCACATTCCCAGTATTCCCAGTATTCCCAGCACTCCCAGCTCACATTCCCAGTATTCCCAGTATTCCCAGTATTCCCAGCATTCCCAGCTCACCTGCAATCTGTTTCATGAAGGTCATGCAGACTCCATCAGCTCCCAGCACGCCGCTCTTCACCAGCTCCCGCAGCAGCCACAGCAGCTGAGCAGGGAAACGGGGGTCAGGGACCCCCAGGATCCCCTAAACCCACCCCAATCCCACCCCGGGACCCCAATCCCACCCACTCACAGCAGCTGCACATGGAAATTTGGGATCAGAGACCCTCAGGACCCTCCAGGATCCCCCAGGACCCCAATCCCACCCCAGGACCCCAATCCCACCCACCCACAGCAGCTGAACAGGAAAATGGGGGGGGTCAGAGACCCCCAGAATCCACTAAACCCACCCCAATCCCACCCCAGGACCCCAATCCCATCCCAGGACCCCAATCCCACCCAGCCACAGCAGCTGAGCAGGGAAATGGGGGTCAAAGACCCCCAAGAACCCCCAATCCCACCCCAATCCCACCCCTCAGGGAGGTCCCTGAGCCCTCCCTGCTCCCCTCTGCTCATCCCCTGCGGGTGGGACAGAAAAGTCCAGGGGGGACAGGAAATTCCAGGTGGGACAGGAGATTGTGGGTGGGACAGAAGAGTCCAGGTTGGACAGGAGGTGCCAGGTGGGACATGAAACTCTGGGTGGGACAGGAGATTTTGAGTAGGACACTCAAAATTCCAGGTGGGACAGGAGATTCTGGGTGGGACAGGTGGGACAGGAGGTGCCAGGATGGACAGGAGAATTCCAGGTGAGACAGGAGAGTCCAGATGGGACAGGAGATTCTGGATGGGACAGGAAATTTTGGGTGGGACAGGAGATCCCAGATGGCACAAGAAGTTCTGGGTGGGACAGAAGAGTCCAGGTGGGACAGGAGGTGCCAAGAAATTCCAGGTGGGACAGGAGATTCTGGATGGGACAGGATGGACAGAAAATTCCAGGTGGGACAGGAGATTTTGGGTGGGACAGGATGGACAGAAAATTCCAGGTGGGACAGGAGATTTTGGGTGGGACAGGAGGTGCCAGGTGGGACATGAGATTCCAGGTAGAACCTGAGATTTTGGGTGGGACAGGATGGACAGAAGATTCCAGGTAGGACAGGAAATTTTGGGTGGGACAGGAGGTGCCAGGTGGGACAGGAGATTTTGGATGGGACAGAAGATTCCAGGCGGGACAGGAGATTCTGGGTGGGACAGGAAATTTTGGGTGGGACAGGAGATCCCAGATGGCACAAGAAATTTTGGGTGGGACAGAAGAGTCCAGGTGGGACAGGAGATTTTGGGTGGGACAGGATGGACAGAAAATTCCAGGTGGGACAGGAAATTCTGGGTGGGACAGGAGATTTTGGATGGGACAGGAGATTTTGGGTGGGACAGAAGAGTCCAGGTGGGACAGGAGGTGCCAGGAAATTCCAGGTGGGCCAGGAGATTTTGGATGGGACAGGAGATTCTGGGTGGGACAGGATGGACAGAAGATTCCAGGTGGGACAGGAAATTTTGGGTGGGACAGGCGAGTCCAGGTAGAACAGGAGATTTTGGGTGGGACAGGAGGTGCCAGGTGGGACAGGAGATTCTGGATGGGACAGGAAATTTTGGGTGGGACAGGAGATTTTGGGTGGGACAGGAGATTCCGGGTGGGACAGGAGGTGCCAGGTTGAACCTGAGATTTTGGGTGGGACAGGAAATTTTGGGTGGGACAGGAGATTTTGGATGGGACAGAAGATTCCAGGCGGGACAGGAGATTCTGGGTGGGACAGGAGATCCCAGATGGCACAAGAAGTTCTGGGTGGGACAGAAGAGTCCAGGTGGGACAGGAGGTGCCAAGAAATTCCAGGTGGGACAGGAGATTCTGGATGGGACAGGATGGACAGAAGATTCCAGGTGGGACAGGAGATTTTGGGTGGGACAGGATGGACAGAAAATTCCAGGTGGGACAGGAGATTTTGGGTGGGACAGGATGGACAGAAAATTCCAGGTGGGACAGAAAATTCCAGGTGGGACAGAAGATTCCAGGTGGGACAGGAGATTTTGGGTGGGACAGGATGGACAGAAAATTCCAGGTGGGACAGGAGATTTTGGGTGGGACAGGATGGACAGAAAATTCCAGGTGGGACAGGAGATTCTGGGTGGGACAGGAGGTGCCAGGTGGGACATGAGATTCCAGGTAGAACCTGAGATTTTGGGTGGGACAGGATGGACAGAAGATTCCAGGTGGGACAGGAGATTCTGGATGGGACAGGAGATTTTGGGTGGGACAGGAGATCCCAGATGGCACAAGAAGTTCTGGGTGGGACAGAAGAGTCCAGGTGGGACAGGAGGTGCCAGGAAATTCCAGGTGGGACAGGAGATTTTGGATGGGACAGGAGATTTTGGGTGGGACAGGATGGACAGGAGAGTCCAGGTGGGACAGGAGATTTTGGGTGGGACAGAAAATTCCAGGTGGGACAGGAAATTCTGGGTGGGACAGGAGGTGCCAGGTAGAACAGGAGATTTTGGGTGGGACAGGAAATTCCAGGTGGGCCAGGAGATTCCAGGTGCAGATCCCTGACCTGGGTCCTGCAGGTGTCCTGCAGCTTCAGGTACTTCTCCATCAGGATGTGGTTGATCTTGTTGAGGACAATGTTCATCCCATCCCTGCTGACCAGGGCCAGGTCCCGGTAACACTGAGGGGACAAAAAAAACAGGGGGAAAATATAGGGAATGTATGGAAAATCTGTGGGTTTTGGGGAAAAACCAGCCCAGGAATGGATGGGAAAATCCAGGGATTTTGGGAAAAAAAATTGCCCAGGAACGGATGGAAAATCCAGGGATTTTTGGGGAAAATACGTGAAATTCTACGAAACACATCCTGAGCAGGGAATGGATGGAAAATCTGTGGATTTTGGGGAAAAAAACAGCCCAGGAATGGATGGAAAAATCCATGAAATTCTATGGAAACACATCCTGAGCAGGGAATTTGTGGAAAATCCAGGGAATTTGGGGGAAAATCCATGAAATTCTATGAAACACATCCTGAGCAGGGAATTTGTGGAAAATCCAGGGATAATTGGGAAAATCCATGAAATTCTATGAAACACATCCTGAGCAGGGAATGGATGGAAAATCCAGGGATTTTTGGGGAAAATACGTGAAATTCTATGAAGCACATCTTGAGCAGGGAATGGATGGAAAATCCAGGGATTTTGGGGGAAAAACCAGAGAAAATTCCCTGAATTCCTCCATCCCTGCCCGGCTGACACAGCCCAGGGGTAACTCTGGGTCCTTGGGGCAGATTTGGGGTTCCTGAAGGGGTTCCTGAGAAGGTTTGGGGGTCCTGGGGCAGATTTTGGGGTCCTGAGGGGTCCCAGGGCCCGAACCCAAGGAATTCCTGGGATAGGAAGGAGCCTGAGCTCCGTTTTTTTGCCCCACAGAAATTCTGGAATATTCCAGGGAATTCCAGCCAGGGAAATTCCCAATTTCCCCCCCAAAAAAAGGAAATTTTCCCAGATTTTTCCAGCTCTTTCCTCACCTTCTGAGCCTGGGCTGGCTCGGTCAGGACCAGGGTGAAGAGCCCCAGGCAGATCTCCTCGTGCTGGGGGGTCCCTTTGCAGATCTGGGAGGGGAGAAAATTCCCAAAATTCCAGGTGAATTCCCAAAATTCCAGCTGGGATTGGAGGGGAGGGAAGGAAAACAGGGGAAACCCCTCCCACCCCAAAATCCCAGGAATTTGAGACGTCCCAGAGCTCCTGAGGGTTTTTTTTAAGGTGGAAAATCCCTCCCAGGGTTTTGGGAGATTCCCTCTCGCGGGAATTTTATGGGAATAAAAATTCCAGGCTTTGCTCCCTGTTTTTTAATTGGGAAGGTCAAATAAATTGGGGATGGATAAATTGGAATTTGGTGTGAAATCAGGAACTGGAATTTGGCTCTGCCAGTTCTGAGGGGAGGGGGGGGCTCCAGCTCCACTCCCAGTTCCCAAATCCCAATTCCCATTCCCTGTTCCCAAATCCCAATTCCTAAATCCCAATTCCCTGTTCCCAAATCCCAGTTCCCAAATCCTTGTTCCCAAATCTGTTTCCAGAAGCGGATCCCAGTTTCCAAGAGGGAATTCCCCATTCCCAGCAGGAATTTCCAGTTTCCAGCAGGGAATCCCCATTTCCAGGAAGGAATTCTCAATTCCCAGCAGGGAATTCCCAAGTTCCCATGAGGAAATTCCCATTTTCCCCAGGATAAATTCCCATTTTCCCCAGGATAAATTCCAATTTCCCGGGATGGAATCCCCAATTTCCCAGGATGGAATCCCCAGTTTTCCAGGATAAAATCCCCAATTTTCCCAGGATAAAATCCCCAAATTTCCCAGGATGGATTCCCATTTTCCCCAGGATGGAATCCCCAATTTTCCCATGATGGAATCCCCAATTTCCCACGATGGAATCCCCAGTTTTCCAGGATGGAATCCCCAATTTTCCCAGGATAAAATCCCCAATTTCCCAGGATAAAATCCCCAATTTCCCAGGATGGAATCCCCAATTTCCCAGGATGGAATCCCCAGTTTTCCCAGGATGGAATCCCCAATTTCCCAGGATAAAATCCCCAATTTCCCAGGATAAAATCCCCAATTTTCCCAGGATGGAATCCCCAATTTCCCAGGATGGAATCCCCAATTTCCCAGGATGGAATCCCCAGTTTTCCCAGGATGGAATCCCCAATTTCCCAGGATAAAATCCCCAATTTTCCCAGGATAAAATCCCCAATTTCCCAGGATGGAATCCCCAATTTTCCCAGGATAAAATCCCCAATTTTCCCAGGACGGAATCCCCAATTTCCCATGATGGAATCCCCAATTTCCCACGATGGAATCCCCAGTTTTCCAGGATGGAATCCCCAATTTTCCCAGGATAAAATCCCCAATTTCCCAGGATAAAATCCCCAATTTTCCCAGGATAAAATCCCCAAATTTCCCAGGACGGAATCCCCCAATTCCCAGGACGGAATCCCCAATTTCCCAGGATAAAATCCCCCAATTTCCCAGGATAAAATCCCCAATTTCCCAGGATGGAATCCCCAATTTCCCAGGATAAAATCCCCAATTTTCCCAGGATAAAATCCCCCAATTCCCAGGACGGAATCCCCAATTTCCCAGGATAAAATTCCCAATTTTCCCAGGACGGAATCCCCAATTTCCCAGGATGGAATCCCCAATTTCCCAGGATAAAATCCCCAGTTTTCACAGGATAAAATTCCCTATTTCCCAGGATAAAATCCCCAATTTCCCAGGATAAAATCTCCAATTTCCCAGGATAAAATCCCCAATTTTCCCAGGACGGAATCCCCAATTTCCCAGGATGGAATCCCCAATTTCCCAGGATAAAATCCCCAGTTTTCACAGGATAAAATTCCCTATTTCCCAGGATAAAATCCCCAATTTCCCAGGATAAAATCTCCAATTTCCCAGGATAAAATCCCCAATTTCCCAGGATAAAATCCCCAAATTTCCCAGGACGAAATCCCCCATTTCCCAGGATAAAATCCCCAATTTTCCCAGGATGGAATCCCCAATTTCCCAGGATAAAATCCCCAATTTCCCAGGATGGAATCCCCAGTTTTCCAGGATGGAATCCCCAATTTTCCCAGGATAAAATCCCCAATTTCCCAGGATGGAATCCCCAGTTTTCCCAGGATGGAATCCCCAATTTCCCAGGATGGAATCCCCAATTTCCCAGGATGGAATCCCCCATTTTCCAGGATAAAATCCCCCATTTTCCCAGGATAAAATCCCCAATTTTCCCAGGATAAAATCCCCAGTTTCCCAGGATGGAATTCCCATTTTCCATGATGGAATCCCCAATTTCCCAGGATGGAATCCCCAATTTCCCAGGATGGAACCCCCAATTTTCCCAGGATAAAATCCCCAATTTTCCCAGGATAAAATCCCCAATTTCCCAGGATGGAATCCCCAATTTTCCCAGGACGGAATCCCCAATTTCCCAGGATAAAATCCCCAATTTCCCACGATGGAATCCCCAATTTCCCAGGACGGAATCCCCAATTTCCCCAGGATAAAATCCCCAATTTCCCAGGATAAAATCCCCAATTTTCCCAGGACGGAATCCCCAATTTCCCAGGATAAAATCCCCAGTTTCCCAGGATGGAATCCCCAGTTTCCCAGGATGGAATCCCCAATTTCCCAGGACGGAATCCCCAATTTCCCAGGATAAAATCCCCAATTTCCCAGGATGGAATCCCCAATTTCCCAAGATAAAATCCCCAATTTCCCAGGATGGAATCCCCAATTTCCCAGGATAAAATCCCCAATTTTCCCAGGATGGAATCCCCAATTTCCCAGGATAAAATCCCCAATTTCCCAGGATAAAATCCCCAATTTCCCAGGATAAAATCCCCGTTTCCCGACTCACGTGGGCGTTGAGGGCGTCGTTGGCCTCGCGCTCCGAGAGCCCGCTGGTCAGAGAGGTGACGATGCCAACGCAGCGCTCCAGACGCTGGGAATGGGGCAAAACAGGGGGAAAATGAGAAAAACGGGGGCAAAGAAAATGGGGAAAAACGGGGGGAAATGGGGGGAAAAAAAGGAAGAAAAATGGAGGAAAAAGAGGAGGGAAAGTGGGGGAAAAAATGGAGGAAGAGTGGGGAAAAATGGGGGGAAAATGGCAAAAAGGGGGGGGAAGGGGGGGACAAAATGGGGGAAAAATGGGAAAAATAAGGGAAAATTGGGAAAAATGGAGGAAAAACTGGGGGAAAACAGAGGGAAGAATGGGGAAAAACCGGATGAAAAATGGGGAAAGACAGAGGAAAAATAGGGGAAAACCAGGGAAAAACTGAGAAAAAATGGGGAAAACAGAGGAGAAACGGGAAAAACGGGAATGGGGGGAAAACTGAGAAAAGTGGGGGAAAACAGGGGAGAAACTGGGGGAAAATGGGGGGGAAAATTGAGGAAAGCTGAGAAAAAAGTGGGGGGAAATGGGGGGGAGGCATTTTGGGGAAATTTTGGGGATTTTGAGCAATTTTGGGAGAATTTTGGACCAGGAGCATCCGCAGATCCCGGGAACCGTTCCCGCGCCCCCAGCCCGGTCCGGTGTCCCCCCGGTATCCCCGTTACCCCCGGTACCCCCCGGGATATCCCCGGGATATCCCCGTTACATCCCCGGTATCCCCGGTGTCCCCTGACCTCCTCCAGCTCATCCTTGGAGTCCAGCAGCGAGCTCACCAGCAGCTTCCCGGCCGCCGCCGCCCCCGCCTTGCCCTTGGCGAGCTCCATGGCCCGGGACGGGCGGCGGGAGGCGGCGGCCGCGGACGGTCCCCGGTGAGGGGAACGGGGGCGGAGCGGCCCCGGGGGCACCGCGCGGTCCCGGTACGGTCCCGGTGCGGTTCCGGTGTGGCCGTGCGGGGCTCGGGGAGCTGAGGGGAGCCCGGGCCGGGCCGGTCCCGCTGGGGCCGGGCCCGGTGAGGCGGCGGCGGCCGGAAGTTACCGGAGAGCGACGGGGGAGCTCGGCCGGAAGCGGAAGCGCCGCGCGGGAGGAAGTCCCGCCCTTCCCGCCTCCGCCGGCCAATGGGAGGGGAGGGATGGTTGTGAGTGACAGCTCGAGGGGCTGCGCCTGAGGGGCGGGGCATAGCGGCGGCTTGGCCAATGGGGAGGAGGGGGCGGGACCGGTGTATGAGGAGGCTCCGCCCACCCGCGAGTAGGGGGAAAGCCCCGGGAACCCCCGGGAGCCCCAAAATCACCGGGAACCCCCCGGGAACCTCCGAGGACCTCCCGGAACCCCGAAATCACGGGGAAACCGTCAGGAACCCTCCAAAAACCCTGAACTCACCGGGAACCCCCCCAGGAACCCACTGAGACCTCCGGGAACCCCCCCAGGAACTCCCCGGGAGCCCCGAACTCACCGGGGAACCCCGAACCCACCCGGCACCCTCCAGAAACCCCCAGAACCCCCCCAGGAACCTCCCGGCAACTTCGAACTCACCGGGGAACCCCCCCGGCAACCCCCCCAGGAACCCACCGGGAGCCCCTCGGGGACCCCCCAAAACCTCCCGGGACCCTCGGGAATCCACAGAAACCTCCATGAACCACCCGGGACCCTCGGGAACCCCTTGGGATCCCCCAGGACCCCCAAAACCCCCGGCAATCCCGAACCCCCCAACCCCTCCCAGGACCCCCGGGACCCCCCCCCACCCTCACCCCCACTCCCGCAGCCCCTCGGGGACCCCCTCATGGAGACCCCCGTGTGCATCCACAGCAGCTTTATTGCAAACGGGACCCCCCGGTGTTGGGGGGACACCCCCGGTGCCCCTCGGGGGGTGCAGGGGTCCGGGGGTGCCCCCAGCCCCCGTTCCTGGTCCCGGTGCAGATTTTGGGGTCACCCGCGGGTGCTGCTCCCCCCGCGCTCCCCCAGCAGCCAGTAGGTCCTGAGCTTGCCCTTGCCCTGGAGGGATTTGGGGGGACCCCCGAGTTTGGGGGGGACCCCGGCGGTTGGGGGGGATTGGGGGTCTGGGGGTACCCCGGGATTTGGGGTAAGGGGAGGATTTGGGGTACCCCGGGGGTTTGGGGTGCAGGGGGGATTTGGGGTACCGCAGCATTTGGGGGGGATTTGGGGGGACCCGGGGGTTTGGGGTGCAGGGGATTCCCCATTGGGGTGGCACTGGGGGGGTTTGGGGCAGTTTGGGGGGCTTTGGGGTTGGGTCAGTTTGGGGGTGTCAGGGCAGTTCTGGGGGTATCTGGGGCAGTTTGGGGTCTCAGGGCAGGCTGGGGTGGCTGGGGCAGTTCTGGGGGGTATCAGGGCACTTTTAGGGGAGTATTGTGGCACTTTTGGGGTCTCGGGGCAGTTTTGAGGTCTCAGAGCAGTCTGGGTGGGTTGGGGCAGTTCTGGGGGAGTATTCGGGCAGTCTGGGGGGGTTGGGGTACTTTTGGGTTCTCACAGGGCAGTTTAGGGCGGTATTGGGGTAGTTTTGGGGTTCGGGCCTCACCTTCATCTCCACGTCCCCCCTCAGCTCCAGCTCGAAGCCCCCGAACTCCTCCAGCACGGCCTTGGTGACCCCCGAGATGTGGATCTTCAGGGCTGGGGGGGGTGGCACCATCAGCACCCCGGGGTGTCCCCAAAGATGTCCCCAGGTGTCCCCAGGTGTCCCCAGGGTGTCCCCAGGTGTCCCCACCCCGCTCACCCTCCCCGTTGGACTCCATGCGTGACGCGGTGTTCACGGTGTCCCCGAACAGGCAGTACCGCGGCATCTTCAGCCCCACCACGCCCGCGCACACCGGGCCTGGGGACACACGGGCGTCACCCCGGAGGTGCCGCTGTCCTCCTGTGCCACCCCCGTGCCAGCCCTGCCCCCTCCCAGGAACCTGGGGGGTGCCCAGCCCCGTCCCCTCTGGCTGCGTCCCTGTCCCTGTCCCTGTCCCTGTCCCTGTCCCTGTCTCCGTATCCATCTCTGTCCCCGTCTCTGACCACGTTTCTCTTCCTGTCCCTGTTCCCGTTCCCATTCCCACCGGTGGGGATTCCCATCCCCATTCCCATTCCCGTTCCCATTTCCCATTCCCCATTCCCATTTCCCATTCCCATTTCCCATTCCCATTCCCATTCCCGTTCCCATTCCCATTCCCGTTTTCCCCATTCCCAATCCTGTTGTTCCCCACCGGTGTGGATGCCAATGCCCATTCCCGTTCCTATTCCCCATTCCCGTTCCCATTCCCCATTCCCACTCCCATTCCGGTTTTCCCCGTTCCCAATCCCGTTGCTCCCTACCGGTGTGGATGCCAATGCCCGTTCCCATTCCCCATTCCCCATTCCCATTCCCATTCCCCATTCCCGTTTTCCCGGTTCCCAATCCCATCCCCACCGGTGTGGATGCCAATGCCCGTTCCCATTCCCATTCCCATTCCCCATTCCCGTTCCCATTCCGGTTTCCCCGTTCCCAATCCCATCCCCACCGGTGTGGATGCCAATGCCCGTTCCTATTCCCATTCCCCATTCCCCATTCCCCATTCCCATTCCCATTCCCCATTCCCATTCCCATTCCCCATTCCGGTTTCCCGGTTCCCAATCCCATCCCCACCGGTCTGGATGCCAATGCCCATTCCTATTCCCATTCCCCATTCCCATTCCCATTCCCATTCCCATTCCCATTCTTGTTCCCGCTCCCATTCTGGTTTTCCCCGTTCCCAATCCCATCCCCACCGGTGTGGATGCCGATGCCTGTTCCCATTCCCATTTCCCATTCCCCATTCCCATTCCTGTTCCCAATCCTGTTGTTCCCCACCGGTGTGGATGCCAATGCCCGTTCCCATTTCCCGTTCCCCATTCCCATTCCCGTTACCCATTCCCATTCCCGTTCCCAGTCCCATCCCCACCAGTGTGGATGCCGATGCCCATTCCCGTTCCCAATCCCCATTCCCATTCCCATTCCCATTCCCATTCCCATTCCCATTCCCCATTCCCACTCCCATTCCGGTTTCCCCGTTCCCAATCCCATCCCCACCGGTGTGGATGCTGATGCCCGTTCCCATTCCCCATTCCCCATTCCCCATTCCCATTCCCATTTCCCATTCCCCATTCCCCATTCCCATTCCTGTTCCCAATCCCGTTGTTCCCCACCGGTGTGGATGCCAATGCCCGTTCCCATTTCCCGTTCCCCATTCCCATTCCCGTTCCCCATTCCCGTTCCCATTCCCCATTCCGGTTTCCCGGTTCCCGTTCCCATCCCCACCGGTGTGGATGCCGATGCCTGTTCCCATTCCCATTTCCCATTCCCCATTCCCATTCCCGTTCCCAATCCTGTTGTTCCCCACCGGTGTGGATGCCAATGCCTGTTCCCATTTCCCGTTCCCCATTCCCATTCCCGTTCCCAGTCCCATCCCCACCGGTGTGGATGCCGATGCCCATTCCTGTTCCCAATCCCCATTCCCATTCCCATTCCCCATTCCCCATTCCCACTCCCATTCCGGTTTCCCCGTTCCCAGTCCCATCCCCACTGGTGTGGATGCCGATGCCCGTTCCCATTCCCGTTCCCATTCCCATTCCCATTCCCCATTCCCATTCCTGTTCCCAATCCCGTTGTTCCCCACCGGTGTGGATACCAATGCCCATTCCCATTCCCCATTCCCCATTCCCCATTCCCGTTCCCCATTCCCGTTCCCATTCCCCATTCCGGTTTCCCGGTTCCCAGTCCCATCCCCACCAGTGTGGATGCCGATGCCTGTTCCCATTCCCATTTCCCATTCCCCATTCCCATTCCTGTTCCCAATCCTGTTGTTCCCCACCGGTGTGGATGCCGATGCCCGTTCCCATTTCCCGTTCCCCATTCCCATTCCCGTTCCCATTCCCGTTCCCATTCCCATTCCCCATTCCGGTTTCCCGGTTCCCGTTCCCATCCCCACCGGTGTGGATGCCGATGCGCAGCTCCAGCCGCTCCCGGGGCCGGTGGCGGATGCGGAAGGAGCGCACGGCGTCCAGCAGGGCCAGCGCCATCCGCGCCACCTCCCGCGCGTGCAGCTTCCCGTTGCGCACCGGCAGCCCCGACACCACCATGTACGCGTCCCCGATCGTCTCCACCTGCGCCGGGACAGCGCCGGGAATACCGGGAATTCCGCGGGGAACGGCCCCGGGAATTCCGCAGGGAACGGGAGGGAACAGCACCGGGAATTCCACAGGGAACGGGAGGGACCGGCCCCGGGAATTCTGCAGGGAACGGGAGGGAACAGCACCGGGAACTCCGCAGGGAACGGGAGGGAACAGCACCGGGAACTCCGCAGGGAACGGGAGGGACCGGCCCCGGGAATTCCACAGGGAATGGCCCCAGGAATTCCGCAGGGAATGGGAGGGACCAGACCCGGGAATTTCGCAGGGAACGGCCCCGGCCCCGCAGGACAACGGGACAAGCACCGGGAATCCCAGGAATTCCACAGGGAACGGCCCCCCCGGGAAGGGAGGGACCGGCCCCGGGACTGCCACAGGGAACGGCCCCACACGGGACAACGGGACAAGCACCGGGAATCCCGGGAATTCCACAAGGAACGGCCCCGGAATTCCGCGGGGAACGGCCACACGGGACAACAACAGGAATTCCGGGAATTCCACGAGGAACGGGAGGGACCAGCCCCCGGAATTCCACAGGGAACGGCCCCCGGGAATTCCGCGGGGAACGGCCCCCGCAGGACAACGGGACAAGCGCCGCGAATACCGGGAATTCCACAGGGAACGGCCCCGGAGAGGGGAGGGACCAGCCCGGGGGTGTCCCGGGAACACCTCGAGGTGGCACCAGGGGCTGGGCACGGGTTGGGCTCCATGGGCTGGGGGCCTTTTCCTACTGCAGTGGTCCTGGGATTCTGGGATTTGGGGATTCTGTTATGCTTGGATTCTGTAATTCTGGGGATTTGGGGTATTGGGATTCTGGGATTTTGGGATACTGGGGTTCTGGGATGTTTGGATTCTGGAATATTGGAATTACAGGAAACTGGATCTCTGGAACTCTTGGGTTCTGGGATTTTGTGATCTTGGAATTCCCTGATCCTGTCCCTGCCTGTCCCTAAATGTCCCCAAGGTGTCCCCAAGGCGTCCCCCTCACCTTGTAGACATCGAAGTTGTCAATGATGCCATCAAAGTTGTTGAGCACGTCCAACACATCCCTGTGTGTCCCTACCTGTCCCTAAACGTCCCCAAATGTTCCTAAATGTCCCCAAGGTGTCCCCAAATGTCCCCCCAGGTGTCCCCAAGGTGTCCCACCCATCTTGTAGACACCAAAGTTGTCGACGATGGCGTCGAAGTCGTTGAGCACGTCCAACATTGAGCGTGTTGAGCGTGTCCCTACCTGTCCCTAAATGTCCCCAAGGTGTCCCCAGGGTGTCCCCCTCACCTTGTAGACGTCGAAGTTGTCGATGATGGCGTCGAAGCAGGTGTAGAGGTCGTTGAGCAGCGTCACCACCTGCATGGGGGTGCTCTGCGCCGAGAGCGCCGTGAAGCCCACGATGTCGCTGAAGTAGATGGTGACGCTGTCGAACGCCTCCGCCTGCACCGTCTCCCCCCTCTTGAGCTGCTCCGCCACCGAGCTGGGGACAGCGGGGCCGGGTCAGGGCGGGCACCACCCCCCGGCGCCCCCCAGGCGCCCCCCAGGACCCTCTGGAGCTCACTGGGGCAGGATCTGGTAGAGCAGAGCCTCGGCCTTGCGCTTCTCCTCCAGGTAGGCCTGGGTGCGCTCCTCCACCAGCTCCTCCAGGTTGTTGGCGTACTGCTCCATGCGGGACAGCAGGTTGTCCAGGATGTTGGTGCTGCTCTCCCTGCGGGACGGGCTCACCTCGCACCTGGGGACCCTCTTTGGGGCTCACCTCACACCTGGGCACCCTCTTTGGGGCTCACCTCACACCTGGGGACCCTTTTTGGAGGTCATTTCCTGCTCAGGGACTCTTTTTGGGGGTCACCTCCCACCCACAGACTCTTTTTGAAGGTTACCTCCCATCTGCGGACTCTTTTTAGGGGTCATCTTCCATCTGGGGATCCTTCTCAGGGGTCACCTCCCACCTGGGGACTCTTTTCGGGGGTCATCTCCTACTCACAGACCCTTTTTGGAGCTCACCTCCCACCCATGGACCCTTATTTGGGGTCACATCCCACATGGGGACTCTTTTTGGGGGTCAACTCCCACCCATGGACCCTTATTTGGGGTCACCTCCTGCCCACAAACCCTTCTCAGGGGTCACTTCCCACCCATGGACCCTTCCTTGGGGGTCACCTCCCACCCATGTTCTCTTTTTGGGGGTCACCTCACACCTCAAAATTCTCTCTGGATGTCACCACCCACCCAGGGACGCTTCCTTGGTGTCACCACCCACCCAGGGACCCTCTCTGTGGGTCCCCCCCGGCCCGCGGGTGGGGGTCCATGGTGGCACCTGTTGAACTTGCGGAGCTGGACCTTGATCTGGTTGAAGTCGGGGCGCTCCAGGACGTCCTCGGCCCAGCAGTGCTGCATCAGCTGCCCCAGCTCCTCCAGGTGGCACCCGACGTTGGCCGAGGGCCGGAAGCTCGGCCGCTCGCCGCTCTTCACCCGCTCGATGATCTCTGCGGGGACGGGCACCCGTCACCCACCGGGGCTCGCCAGAGGGTCCAGGAACCCAGCCAGGGGTCCAAGAACCCATCCGTGGGTCCAAAAACTCATCCGTGGGTCCAAGAACCCATCTGAGGGTCCAAAAACTCATCTGTGGGTCCAAAATCCTATTGGCCAGTCCAGGAAGTCATCAGAAGGTCCCAGAACCCATCAATGGGTCCAAACACCCATTGGCCAGTTCAGTAACTCATCAGAGGGTCCAAGAACCCATCAACGGGTCCAAAAATCCATTGGCCAGTCCAATAACTCAGCAGCAGGTCCAAGAACCCATCCATGGGTCCAAAACCACATCTGTGGGTCCAAAAACTCATCCGTGGGTCCAAAAGCCCATTGGCCAGTCCAGTAGCTCATCACCAGCTCCAAGAACCCATCAACGGTTCCAGCCTCCCACCAAAACATCCAAGAATGGATCAATGGATCATCCAAAAACCCATCAATGGTTCCAGCCCATCAATGGATGATCCAAGAACCCATCAATGGTTCCAGCCCATCAATGGATGATCCAAGAACCCATCAATGGTTCCAGCCCATCAATGGATGATCCAAGAACCCACCAATGGTTCCAACCCATCAATGGATGATCCAAGAACCCACCAGTGGTTCCAGCCCATCAATGGATCATCCAAGAACCCATCAGTGGTTCCAACCCATCAATGGATGATCCAAGAACCCATCAGTGGTTCCAACCCATCAATGGATGATCCAAGAACCCACCAATGGTTCCAGCCCATCAATGGATCATCCAAGAACCCACCAATGGTTCCAGCCTACCATTTGGTAGGTTCCACCTACCAAAACATCCAAGAACGGATCAAGGGATCACCCAAGAACCCATCAGTGGTTCCACCACATCCAAGAATGGATCAACGGATCATCCAAGAATGGCTCACCCAAGAACCCATCAACACTTCCGACCACCCAGACCCCCCCATCCTCTCTGGCCACCCCCTCCCGTGTCCCCGCTGACCTTTGGGGCTGAGCTCCATGCCCTCCACGTAGAAGACGCCGCAGCGCAGCGCGATCTCCTGCAGGATGATGCCGAAGCTGTAGACGTCGCCCTTCTGCGTGCCCCGCGCCGGCGGCTCCTCCATGCGCAGCAGCTCCGGCGCCGTCCACAGCTTCTCTGCGGCACCGGGGACCCCGTCAGGTCAGCCCAGGGGACGCTCTGGGGACGCTTTTTGTTGGGGGGGACGCTTTGGGGTCTCACTGGCGAAGAGCGCGTGGGTGTCGCCGTCGCCGTCGGGCGCCGCGCGGAAGCTCTCCAGGCCGTAGTCGGTGATCTTGAGCACGAAGCGCGAGTCCACCACGCAGTTGGAGGACTTGAGGTTGCCGTGGGACACAATGACCCCGTTGTGCAGGAACTGCATCCCCTGGGAGGGGGCACGGGGATGTTGGGCACGGCCGGGGAGCCAGATGTGGGGTGGGGACCCCTTTGGGATGGGGGATTTCTATGGGGTGGGGACCCCCTTGGGGTGGGGGAGAGATGTGGGGTGGGGGAGAGATGTGGGGTGGGGGAGAGATGTGGGATGGGGGAAACATGTGGGATATGGGATTTCTGTGGGATGGGGGAGATCTGTGGGGTGGGGGATGCCCATGGGATGGGGATTGCTGTGGGGTGGAGGATTTCTATGGGATGGGGGACCCCTGTGGAATGGGGGATTCCTTTGGGATAGGGGGGTTCCTATGGGATGGGGGAGAGCTGTGGGATGGGGGTTCCTGTAGGACAGAGAGGATTCCTATGGGATGGGGGTTCCTGTGGGATATGGGATTTCTGTGGGATGGGGGATTTCTATGGAATGGGGGATTCCTGTGGGATATGGGATATCTGTGGGATGAGGGATCCCAGTGGAATGGGGGATCCTGTGGGATGGGAACCCCCGGAACGTCACCGGTACCTTGACGATGTCGTTGGTGAGGGAGTAGCGGAACATCCAGTCCAGGGTGATGCTCTCGTTCTCCAGGATGTCCTGGGGACACGGGGGATGAGGGGCGGGCCCGGGACGGGGGTCCCGTTCCTGGTGCAGCCCCGAGAGGGTCCCAGGAGGCTCCCGGTCCCGGTCCCAGTCCAGGTCAGCCCCGGGAGGCTCCCAGAGGGTCCCAGTCCCATCCTGGGCCTGTTGTACCCCCGGAGGCCCCTGGTCCCATCCCGGTCCCATCCCGGTCCCATTCCGGTCCCATCCCGGTCCCATCCCAGTCCCATCCCGATCCTGGTGCAGCCCCGGCAGCTCCCGGTCCCATCCCAGGCCCTCCCAGCCCCGGTGCAGCCCGGGAGGCTCCTGGCGCCGGTTCCGGTGCAGCCCCGGAGGCTCCCGGTGCCCTCCCGGTCCGGTGCCGGTGCCGGTACCTGCAGGCTGCCCCGCGGGCAGTACTCGGTCAGGATGCAGATGTTGGGCGGGTCGGTGCAGGCCCCGATGAACCGCGTCAGGTGCTCGTTCTGCACATCCCGCATCTACCGGGGACACCGGGGCGTGGGCGGGGAGGTCCCGTCGTGTGTCCCCCCCCCGGTGCCCGGTGCCACCCCCGGTTTTCACGTACGTGTTTCAGCTCGAACAGCACCTTGCGGGTCAGCTCGATGCGTTTGCGGTTCACGTGCTTCACGGCCACCAGGTTACCCTGCGGGGACACCGGGGGTGGGGACACGGTGACACCGGGGGTGGGGACACGGTGGGGAGGGTCCCCCCGGTGTCCCCCCCCCTCCCCGTACCTTGTAGTAGGCGGTCTTGGCGTACACCTGGAGCTGCCCCTCGGCCGTCAGCAGCGAGCCGTAGTTGGAGCCCCGCTGTACCGGGGGCGGGGGGGTGAGAACGGGAACCAACCCCGAGGCTCCCAGAGACACCCCCGGAGGGGATGGGGGGGCCCCGGTCCCCAAAATCCCGGTCCCGGGGCAGTGGGGTGACCCCGATCCCCAAAATCCCCGGTCCCTCTGGTCCCGGTCGCCCCGGTGCCCCCGCTCCTCCCAGTCCCCATTCTCTCCCTGCTCCCGGTCCCCGTTCTCCCCCCCGTTTCCCCCCGTTCCCCACCAGGGACAGGCTCAGTTTGCTGCCCCGGTTCCCCCGGTCCCGGTTCCCCCCGTTCCCCCCAGTTCCCCCCGTTCCCCACCAGGGACAGGCTCAGTTTGCTGCCCCCGCTCCCCCCGTTTCCCCCCCGTTTCCCCCCGTTCCCCACCAGGGACAGGCTCAGTTTGCTGCCCCGTTTCCCCCCCGTTCCCCCCGTTCCCCACCAGGGACAGGGTCAGTTTGCTGCCCGCGCTCCTCAGGTGTTTCTCCAGGCTGCTCATCTGCAGATCCTCCCAGCGCACCCTCCACAGCTCTGCCGCCAGCTCCTTCTCCAGCTGCAGCTTCCTGCACCCGGGGGGGCTCCATGAGACCCCTCCCCAGACCCCCCAGACCCCCCAGACCCCCCAGACCCCTCCCCAGACCTGCAGATGAAGAAGGAGGTGACAGTGATGGCCATGAGCATCAGGCTGACCACCAGCGACAGCACCTCCAGCGTGGACAGCGAGGCTGTGAGGACAGCAAGGGGCGGTCAGGACCCGATCTGGGGGTCGGGCGGGGGTCTCAGGGCTCTGACCCCCCCCTCACCTTTGCGGCACCGCGGGTCGGTGCCCTCGAAGCCGCAGGGAGGGACATCGGGTGGCACCGAGTTCCCCGGCCAGTGGAAATCCCTGCCCGGAACCATCTGGATCTCCTTGGTGGTGCCGTTGTAGTTGGCCACGATCTTTGGGGGGGGGGGGGGGGGGGTGAGGAATGGGTGGGGGGAAGCCCCCAGACCCCTCCCCAGGTCCGGACACCCCCCTCGGGTCCGGGGCTCACCTGGAATTCACCCAGCTCGGGGTCCATGTCCCACAGGGAGTAGTCGCTCTCACGGTCGCCCTGCTCGTCGATCTTCAGGAAGCCGGTGACACCTGGGGAGGGGGCGTGAGGGGCTGGGGGGACCCTCAAAGGGGGGGTTCGGTCCCCAAAATCTCACCTGAAGTGGAGCTGGGGGGGGGGAATGGGATGCGACACCGGGCTGGGAGGGTGAGGGGCTGGGGGGGCCTTCAGAGGGGCTCTGAGCCCCAAAATCTCACCCTGGGAATGGGGCTGGGGGGGCTTTGATCCCCAAAATCTCACCCTGGGAATGGGGCTGGGGGGGGCTTTGAGCCCCAAAATCTCACCCTGGGAATGGGGCTGGGGGGGCTCTGAACCCCAAAATCTCATCCTGGGAATGGGGCTGGGGGGGCTTTGATCCCCAAAATCTCACCTGGGAATGGGGCTGGGGGGGGCTCTGAACCCCAAAATCTCACCTGGGAATGGGGCTGGGGAGGCTTTGAGCCCCAAAATCTCACCTGGGAATGGGGCTGGGGGGGCTTTGATCCCCAAAATCTCACCGGGGAGTGGGGCTGGGGAGGCTTTGATCCCCAAAATCTCACCGGGGAGGGGCCAGGGAGGGGCCAGGAAGGGTCCGGGAGGGGTCGGGGAAGGTCCGGGAGGGTCTGGGCAGGTCCGGGAGGGTTCGGGGAAGGTTCGGGCGGGGCCAGGAGGGTTCGGGCGGGGCCGGGAGGGTCCGGGAGGGTTCGGGGAAGGTCCGGGCGGGGCCGGGTGGGTCCGGGCAGGGTCGGGTCGGGTCTCACCATAGAAGGTTCGGTTCCACATCTGGCGGGTGATGGCCGAGGCGTCGCTGACGGAGCCGCCCCGCTCCAGGGTCTCGTTGAGCGCCTGGGCGTAGAGCAGGACCCCGTCGTGGAAGGCGGCGGCGATGAAATTCATCTGGGGACACGGAATTAATTAATTCATCTGGGGACACGGAATTAATTAATTCATGTTGGGACATGGAATTAATTCATGTTGGGACACGAAATTCATCTGGGGACGTGAAATTCTTCTAGGGGAATGAAATTCTTCTGGGGACACCAAATTCATCGGAACACGGAATTCTTCTGGGGACACGAAATTCATGCTGGGACATGAAATTCATCTGGGGCCACAGTGACAGCTCGGGGGGACAGGGCACAGCTGAAAACCCCCATGCCCAGACCCATCCCGTGTGCCCCAGCAACTCCAGCTTGGTGCTGTGTCCCCATGCGCCCTCCCGGTGTCCCCGTGTCCCTGCCCGGTGTCCCCGCCTGGTGTCCCCCCAGTGTCCCATTGTCCCCCGGTGTCCCCGGTGTCCCCTGCCTCACCAGCCCGTCCTGCAGGGAGCTGTTGAATCTCTCTCTGGCCTCGCGGTGCAGCCGCTGCAGGAACGGTCGGTACTCGGCGTTCTGCGGCTCCGCGTAGGTGATGATGGTCACGGCCTGCGGGGACCGGCCCCAGGGGCTGGGCACACCTGGGCGTGTCCCTGTGCCCACCTGGGCGTGTCCCCGTGCCCACCTGGGCGTGTCCCCGTGCCCACCTGGTGCCATCTGTGCCCACCTGGGGATGTCCCCGTGCCCACCTGGTGCCATCTGTGCCCACCTGGTGCCATCTGTGCCCACCTGTCCCGTCCCTGCTCACCTGGCCATGTCCCCGTGCCCACCTGGTGCCATCTGTGCCCACCTGGGCGTGTGGGGATGGGAGGTGGACAAGGAGATGGGGACAGGACCTGCCCACCTGTCCGTGCCCCCTGCCCACCTGTCCATGTTCCTGCTCACCTGGGTGTGTCCCTGTGCCCACCTGGCCGTGTCCCTGCACACCTGGACATTTCCCTGCCCGCCTGGGGCCATCTGCGCCCACCTGGCTGTGTCCCCATGCCCACCTTGCTGTGTCCCCGTGCCCCCCTGTCCCTGTCCCTACCCACCTGTCCGTGCCCCCTGCCCGCCTGGCTTTGTCCCCGTGCCCACCTCAGGCCATCTGTGCCCACCTGTCCATTTCCCTGCCCCCCTGCCCGTGTCGGTGCCCCCCTGTCGGTGCCCCCCGCTCACCTGGAACGCGCGGCGGGCGCGGGCGTCGTTGCTGTCCCCGCGTTTCCAGGGCCTCTGGGGCTCGGGGAATTCGCGGCCCTGCAGGCTCGCCCCGAAGGTGTCGATGTAGAAAAAGGCGAAATCGCCGCCCGTGAGCCCCGCGCGCTCCGCCTGCAGCAGCAGCGCCCGCAGCGTGTCCGGGGCGCAGCACAGGTACACGACTGCGGGGGGACACGGGGACTGAGGGGGGACAGCGCCGGGACCCCGCCCAAAGACAGCGCCGGGACCCCCGCCCAAATCACGGGGGGCACCGGGTTATTGGGGGACACAGCACCGAGACCCCCGCCCAAAGACAGCACCGAGACCCCCACCCACATCATGGGGGTCCCGGGTTATTGGGGGACACAGCACCGAGACCCCCGCCCAAAGACAGCACCGAGACCCCCGCCCAAAGACAGCGCCGGGACGCCCGCCCAAATCACGGGGGGCACCGGGTTATTGGGGCACACAGCACCGAGACCCCCGCCCAATCCTGGGGTCCCTGATTGTTGTGTGACACAGCCTTTGGGGTGGGGACAGCCCCAAGACCCCCACCCCCATCATGGGGGTCTGTGGTTACTGTCTGACACAGCCCCGAGACCCCTGCCCCACATCCCTGGGGGGTCTCTGGTTATTGGGTGACACGGACCTTGGGAGGGACAGCACTGAGACCCCCACCCAAATCATGGAGGTTATTGTGTGACACAGCCCCGAGACCCCCAACCCAAATCCCGGGGGTCCCGGGTCACTGTGTGACATGGCACTTGGAGCAGGGACCCCCCGAGACCCCCAACCCAATCCCGGGGGTCCCTGGTTGTTCTGTGACACAGCCCTGAGACCCCCAACCCAATCCCGGGGGTCCCTGGTTGTTCTGTGACACAGCCCTGAGACCCCCGCGGACCCCAGCCCCACTCCCGGGGTCCCCCCGTCCGTTGCGTGCCGCGGGAGCGCCCGCGGTGCCTCCGGGGCGGGGGTCCCGACCCCGCTGCCGCCCCCCCCGTGCCCTGCCCGGCGCTGCCCCGGGCGCCAGCCCCGGTGCCGGTTTCCTGTTTTCCCGACTCCGTTTCCTCCTCCCCGCGGCCCTGATGGATTCCCGGCGACTCCGTGACCCCGGGGGCCCCTCCGGCCGTGCCCACCCCCGGGGACCCGAAATTCACCCCCGAGGCTGAGCCCCCACCGAGCAACCGCGGGATCCCGGGGCTCCCGGTGCCCCCCGGTGCCTCCCGGTGCCCCCCGGTGCCCCCGGGGCTGGTGACAACGCCCGGAGATTGGGGGGGACACGGGGTGGGTGGGGAGGGGTCCAGGGGGTGCCAGGGTCAGGGTGGGGCAGGGGCAGCGTGGGGGGGGTGGGAGATGCGGGAACGGGGGTGGGGGGGGCTGTGGACAGGTGTGGACAGCCATGAACAGCCATGGACAAGCATGGACAGGCATGGACAGGCATGAACAGCCATGGACAACCACGGACAGGCATGGACAGGCATGGACAGGCATGGACAACCATGGACAACCATGGACAGGCATGAACAACCATGGAAAACCGTGTACAGCCATGAAAAAACATAAGCAACCATGTACAGGCATGAAAAACCATGTACAGGCATCAACAACCATGAACAGCCATGAACAACCATGAAAAACTATGGACAATCACGGACAGGCATGAACAACCATGAACAGCCATGAAAAACCATGAACAACCACGAACAGGCATGAACAACTGTGTACAACCATGAACAACCATAAACAGCCACGAACAGTCATGCACAAGCATGAACAACCATAAACAACCATAAACAACCATGAACAGCCATGAACAGTCATGTACAGGCATGAACAACCGTGTGCTGCCATGAACAACCGTGTACAGGCGCGAACAACCATAAACAACCATGAATAACCATGAACAGCCATGTACAGGCATGAACAGCCATGAACAGCCATGTATAGTCATGTACAGGCATGAACAACCATAAACAACCACGAATAACCATGAACAGCCATGTACTGCCATGAACAGCCATGTTCAGCTGTGTGCAGCTGTGCACAAGCATGAACAGCCATGAACAGCCGTGTACAGGCACACACAGCCATGAACAGCCATGAACAGCCGTGTACAGGCATGCACAGCCATGAACAGCCATGAACAGCCGTGCACAGGCACGCACAGCCATGAACAGCCGTGAACAGCCGTGCACACCCACCAAACCCCGCGCAGAGCCCTGCACAGCCCCGTCTGCCCACGGAAACCTCAGCACAGCCGTAAATAACCCCGGGATCCCCGCGCGAGACCGGGCACAGCCGTGTCTGCCACCCGTGAGCACCCACAAACAGCCCTGAAACCCCCCCATGAGGCCGGGCACAGCTGGGCACAGCTGCAGACACCCCTGTACAGCTGTGCCCAGCTGTGTCAGCCGCCCATGGACACCCGTGAACCCCCCGTGAGGCCGGGCACAGCCGGGCACAGCCGGGCACGGCCGTGAGCACCCCCGTAAAGTTGGGCACAGCCATGTATGGCCATGAACACCCCGGGCACAGCGTGCCAAGCCTGGCACAGCCACGGGCACCGCTGTGGGGCCGGGCACTCCCGTGTGGGGCCGGGTACTCCTGTGTGGGGCCGGGCACTCCTGTGTGGGGCCGGGCACTCCCATATGGGGCCGGGCACTCCTGTGTGGGGCTGTGCCCTCCTGTATGGGGCCGGGCACTCCTGTGTGGGGCTGGGCACTCCTGTGTGGGGCTGGGCACTCCTGTGTAGGGCCGTGTACACCCCAGTAGGGCTGGGCACTCGTCTATGGGGCTGTGCACTCCTCTATGGGGCTGGGCACAGCCGTGTAGGGCTGGGCACTCCTGTGTAGGGCTGGGCACTCCCATATGGGGCCGGGCACTCCTGTGTAGGGCCGTGTACACCCCAGTAGGGCTGGGCACTCCTCTACGGGGCTGGGCACAGCCGTGTAGGGCTGGGCACTCCTATATGGGGCTCTGCACTCCCATATGGGGCCGATCACTCCTCTATGGGGCTGTGCCCTCCTGTGTGGGGCTGTTCACACCCCAGTGAGGCCGGACACTCCCCCATGGGGCTGTGAACTCCTCTATGGGGCCGTGCACTCCTATATGGGGCTCTGTACTCCTCTATGGGGCCGTGCACTCCTACATGGGGCTCTGTACTCCTCTATGGGGCTGTGCCCTCCTGTGTGGGGCTGGGCACTCCCTTGTAGGGTTGCGTACTCCTCTATGGGGCCGTGCACTCCTCTATGGGGCTGTGCACTCCTCTATGGGGCCGATCACTCCTCCATAGGGCTCTGAACTCCTCTATGGGGCCGGACACACCCCAGTGGCGCCGCACACCGCCCTACCCCGCTCCCCCCGCCCCGCCCACCCCATCCCCTCTCCCCGCACTCACTGCGCCCCTTCGCCTTGATCTCCTGGATGATGAAGGAGAAGTTGCCGCCGTCTCGGAACACCACGTCCATGACCGTGAGGTTGCGCAGGGTGGGCAGCTGCACGTACAGACCCTCGGCGGCGAAATAATAGGGCCGGTCCCCCGCCGCTTCGTCCCAGTACACCAGCAGCGCCCGCCGCGTCCAGTTGAAGCGCCGGTGCAGCTGCACTCCCAGTTCGCCCAGTTTGCGGTGGCTGGGACCGGCCCGGGTGGTCAAACCGAACTCCTCGCTCTTGTCGTCGAATCCGTGAGCCTCGGCCCCCGCCGTGACCAGCGGCAGCTGCCAGTGCCCGGTGAACCGAGCCACCGGAGCGGCCGAATAGACGCAGCCCGGCCCTAGGAACGCCGCGGGGCGATGGGCGAGCCACAGGTCCACGGCCACGAGCGGCGCGGCCATTTCGGAGCAGACCCCGTGGCGATCCTCGCTGTCGCCGAACACCCAGCGCACGGTGAAGCCGGGCAGGAGATCCCGCCGGGAATTCACGGCGGCCGCGGCCAAGCTGACGGCGGGACCCACGCGCGGCCAAGCCCACGGGTAGGTGAGGTTGCGGCGGGGCAGAACCACGGCCAGGGTCAGCGGGACCACCGGGGCCGCCGCCGCCGCCGCCACCGGGAGCGGGGCCAGCAGCGGGGCCAGCAGCGGGGCCAGCACCGCCAGCATCGCCCACGGACCGAGAGTGGCGTCCGCGACCCCCCCGCGGCGGGGCTGAGCCCTGGCTCGCCCCCCCCACTGGTGACACAAAGGGCCGTTATCATTAACTCCTTCCTGCCCGTTCCCCCCCCGCCCCGCGGCATTCCAGCCGGGATGGGCGGCGGATGGGGCCGCCCGATGGGGGGTGGGGACGCTCCCACCCGTGGGATGTGTCGGGATCTGTCCCGCTCCGGTCTCACCGGTCGTCAGCGCCCAGGTCACGCGTGGGGCGCTGAGACCCGAGAAACTCCTTAGGGTGCGGGGACATCGCGACCCACGGAGCCCGCGCTGTCCCCACGCAGCTCCGGAGGCTTCGCGCGGCCCTGGGAGGCCCGGGGGGGCTCGGACACCTCTGGCCCCGCAGCTCCGTGGGAGGTTCTGCCCCGCGGAGGGGTCACGGCAGCCCCACGGCAGTAGGGGGGGGACTCTGGAGGTGACACTCGGGGGTTGAGCGGCACTGGCAGCGCTCGGGGGACACGGGCAGAGGTTGGGGACACACACGGGGGGACGCGCTTGATTGCGGGGACGCGCGCAATGGTCCGGCCGCGTCCGGGTTATCGGTGTCACGGGTGGGGCGACACCCGTGCACCCGTGACACCGATAACCCCACGCTGCTGCCGGCTCGCCAGCAGGCGAGACAAGCCTGGGCAAGCATCGGGAAAGCGTTAAGAACCCAACGTAGCAAATAAAAAATATTCCAGAGCAAAACTAACCTCACGTGGAAGGAAAAAAGTTGAGCTAGCAGAGGATGGTTTCGATCCATCGACCTCTGGGTTATGGGCCCAGCACGCTCCCGCTGCGCCACTCTGCTGCCGGGTATGGTTCTCTGCCGAGAACTTTATCCCCGTGGCGCGAGCGCTTCATTCATGGGCTCCGCGCCCCCTCCAGCGGCCGCCCGGCGCGCGCCGCCATTGGCCGCGTCCCGCTCTGATTGACGCGCAGCTTCACCAATGGTTGCTGGAGAAGCGCCCGCCAGGGGCAGGATGAGGGAGAGCGGCGGCCAATGAGCGGGCGGGTTGCTGCGGGGTCTGCGAGCGGCGTTTCATTGTCGGGAACGGCGGCGGCGACGGCGACATGAGGTGGGAACCGGGGGATACCGGGATTAGGGGATACCGGGATAGGGGAGGAAAGTAGGGAAGTGGAGGGAGAAGCGGGACTGTGGGGATCACGGGGACCGGGGGGGAACGGGCACCGGGAGCGACCGGGACTGGGGGGGGCCGCGGGACCGGGAGAGACCGGGAGCGGGGTGGGGAACGGGGCGAACCAAGGGGAACCGGGGATGGGGGAGACGAGCACCGAGACCGTGGGTGGGGGGACCGGGGAAGGACCGGGGAGCACCGGGAAGGGACCGGGGGAGGCGGGCGCGGAGCACCGGGAAGGCACCACGGAGCACCGGGGGAGGGACCGGGGAGCACCGGGGAGGGACCGGGGGAGGGAGCACCGGGAGGGGCAGGACCAAGGGGAAGCGGGGATGGGGAGACCAGCACCGAAACCGGGGGTGGAGGGACCCTTAAAGGGACCGGGGAGCACCGGGAGGGGACTGGGAACGGACCGGGGAGCACCGGGAAAGGACCGGGGAGCACCGGGAAAGGACCGGGACAGGTGAAGCGGTCCCGGTGCTCGGATCCCCCCGGTCAGCGCCGCTCCCGTTCTCTCCCCGCAGGGGCGATCGAGGCCGCGGCCGCGGCGGCCGCTTCGGTTCCAGGCGAGTCCCGGGACGGCTCCGGTGCCGCGGGAGGACCGGGCCGGTCCCAGAGGGGCGGGAGGGGGGTCCCGGAGCTCCGGGAGTGATTTTGGGGTTTTTTTGTGCCCTGTAGGTTCCGGCCCTTTGTGCCCCACATCCCCTTCGATTTCTATGTCGTGAGTAACCCCCGGGATTTACCGGGATTTTTTCAGGAATTTTCCGGGATTTTTCCAGGAATTTTCCGGGATTTTTCCAGGATTTTTCCGGGATTTTAACGGGAATTTTCTGGGATTTTACCAGGAATTTTCTGGGAATTTTCCGGGATTTACTGGGAATTTTCTGGGATTTTTCCAGGATTTTCCGAGGTTTACCGGGAATTTTCTGGGATTTTTCCACGGTTAACGATCCCCCCCAAGCCCGGATTTGTGGGGTTTGGGTTGAACTGAATAAATTCCCTAAAAATGCTGTGGTTTGGTTAAAAAAACAACCCCACATTTAGGGGGTTTTTATATTGTTGGAAATGGGAAAATGGGAGGAAGAATGACAGAGATCACTCCAGGATTGGGGATTGTGACAGGTAAATTTTGGGATTGTGACAGGCAAAGTTTGGGATTGTAACAGGTAAGTTTGGGTTGGTAAGAGGTAAAATTTGGGATTGTAAGAGGTAAAATTTGGGATTGTAAGAGGTAAAATTTGGGATTGTCACAGGTAATTTTGGTATTGTAAGAGGTAAATTTTGGGATTGTGACAGGTAACTTTTGGGATTTTAACAGGTAAATTTTGGGATTGTGACAGGTAACTTTTGGTATTTTAACAGGTAAATTTGGGGATTATAAAAGGTAAAATTTGGGATTGTAAGAGGTAAATTTTGGGGTTGTGACAGGTAAATTTTGGGATTGTCAGAGGTAAATTTTGGGATTGTCAGAGGTAAATTTTGGGATTGTAAGAGGTAAATTTTGGGGTTGTGACAGGTAAAATTTGGGATTATAAGAGGTAAAATTTGGGATTGTAAGAGGTAAATTTTGGGGTTGTGACAGGTAAATTTTGGGATTGTCAGAGGTAAATTTTGGGATTGTAAGAGGTAAAATTTGGGATTGTCAGAGGTAAATTTTGGGATTTTAACAAGTACATTTATTCCCTGAGTTTCTGCCCTCTGGACCCCAAGGCCTGCAGCCAAGGGGGATTTAACGAGTTAATTGAATAAATCCTTTAATAAACCTAATAAATTCTTTATTAAACATAACAAACCCCTCTGAGAGCAGCTCCTGGGGCTGGCAGGGTGGATTCCAGGTGGGAATTGTGTCCTGTTGCAGTGTGAGATGGCTTTTCCCCGTGTCAAGCCCGCTGCAGATGAGACAGCCTTCAGCGAGGCGCTGCTCAAGAGGAACCAGGACCTGGCCCCCACCGCTGCCGAGCAGGTGCCCTGCCCAAAACTCCCCCAAATCCTCAAGATTTGGGGCTGGGGGAAATCCAAACTTCTTCAGGAATAGCCTGAAAATGAATTAGTTCTCTGGAACTTTTTGGGGGGAGATTAGTGGGGAATGATATGGATTTTTTTTTTTGCTCTGTAAATGGGGGTTATTCCTGGATAATTTTCCTTTCCAGGCTTCCATCCTGTCCCTGGTGACCAAGATCAACAACGTCATCGACAATTTAATTGTGGCACCAGGAACGTTTGAGGTGGTGAGTGCAGAGATGGGGAACACAGCTCCAGGGTGGTGGGACTGGAAAATGCTCCTGGCCCAGGGTGGGTTAAGGCTCCATGCTGAGTCCCCAAATGTGGATTGTGGGTTGAATTCCTGGGATTTTGGGTTGGTTTTCCACCAGCAAATCGAGGTTTGCCAAATGGGCTCCTACAAGAAGCCAGGGTGGGTTAAGACTCGGTGCTGAGCCCCTAAACACAGAATGTGGGCTGAATTCCTGGGATTTTGGGGTTTTCTGCCAGCAAATCGAGGAGGTTCAGCACGTGGGCTCCTACAGGGTGGGTAAGGCTCAATGCTGAGCCCTCAAATGCAGGAAATGGGTTGAATTCCTGGGATTTTGGGGTTTTCTGCCAGCAAATCAAGGAGGTTCTTCAGGTGGGCTCCTCCAAGAACCCAGAGTGGGTGAAGGCTCAATGCTGAGCCCCAAATGTGGCTTTTGGGTTGAATTCCTGGGATTTTGGGCTGTTTTTCCACCAGCAAAATTGTGGAGGTTCCCCAGGTGGACTCAGGCTCAATGCTGAGCCCCCAGATGCAGGATATGGGTTGAATTCCTGGGATTTTGGGTTTTTCTGGTGGTTTGCCAGGTGGGCTCCTACAGGGTGGACTCAGGCTCAATGCTGAGCCCCTAAACACAGAATATGGGTTGAATTCCTGGGTTTTTGGGGTTTTCTGCCAGCAAATCGAGGAGGTTCTTCAGGTGGGCTCCTCCAAGAACCCAGAGTGGGTGAAGGCTCAATGCTGAGCCCCAAATGTGGCTTTTGGGTTGAATTCCTGGGATTTTGGGGCTGTTTTTCCGCCAGCAAATTGTGGAGGTTCACCAGGCTCAATGCTGAGCCCTCAAATGCAGGATATGGGTCGAATTCCTGAGATTTTGGGTTTTTCTGGTGGTTCACCAGGTGAGCTCCTACAGGGTGGGTTAAGGCTCAATGCTGAGCCCTCAAATGCAGGAAATGGGTTGAATTCCTGGGATTTTGGGTTTTTCCATCAGCAAATCGAGGAGGTTCACCAGGTGGGCTCCTACAGGGTGGGTAAGGCTCAATGCTGAGCCCCTAAACACAGAATATGGGTTGAATTCTTGGGATTTTGGGGTTTTCTGCCAGCAAATCGAGGAGGTTCTTCAGGTGGGCTCCTCCAAGAACCCAGAGTGGGTGAAGGCTCAATGCTGAGCCCCAAATGTGGCTTTTGGGTTGAATTCCTGGGATTTTGGGGCTGTTTTTCCACCAGCAAAATTGTGGAGGTTCCCCAGGTGGACTCAGGCTCAATGCTGAGCCCCCAGATGCAGGATATGGGTTGAATTCCTGGGATTTTGGGTTTTTCTGGTGGTTTGCCAGGTGGGCTCCTACAGGGTGGACTCAGGCTCAATGCTGAGCCCCTAAACACAGAATATGGGTTGAATTCCTGGGTTTTTGGGGTTTTCTGCCAGCAAATCGAGGAGGTTCTTCAGGTGGGCTCCTCCAAGAACCCAGAGTGGGTTAAGGCTCAATGCTGAGCCCCAAATGTGGCTTTTGGGTTGAATTCCTGGGATTTGGGGCTGTTTTTCCGCCAGCAAATTGTGGAGGTTCACCAGGCTCAATGCTGAGCCCCCAGATGCAGGATATGGGTTGAATTCCTGGGATTTTGGGTTTTTCTGGTGGTTTGCCAGGTGGGCTCCTACAGGGTGGGCTCAGCTCAATGCTGAGCCCTCAAATGCAGGATATGGGTTGAATTTTTGGGATTTTGGGTTTTTCTGGTGCTTTGCCAGGTGGGCTCCTACAGGGTGGGTGAAGGCTCAATGCTGAGCCCTCAAATGCAGGATATGGGTTGAATTTTTGGGATTTTGGGTTTTTCCACCAGCAAATCGAGGAGGTTCTTCAGGTGGGCTCCTACAGGGTGGGTAAGGCTCAATGCTGAGCCCTTAAACACAGAATATGGGTTGAATTTTTGGGATTTTGGGTTTTTCCACCAGCAAATCGAGGAGGTTCGCCAGGTGGGCTCCTACAAGAAGGGCACGATGACGACGGGGCACAACGTGGCAGACCTGGTGGTGATCCTGAAGATCCTGCCCACCTGTGAGTGCCACCTGGGTGGGGTCACACAAACCTTCAGTGCCAGGCCTTCCTCCAACCCTTCTCCTCCTCCTTTTCCTCTCCTCTTTCCCAGTGGAAGCTGTGGCAGCCTTGGGGAACAAGGTGGTGGAGAGCCTGAGAGCGCAGGACCCCAGCGAAGGTGAGCCCGTGTCACCCTGATTTTTAAAGATTTTTTAAACATTTTTTAAAGATTTTTTAACATTTTTTTAGATTTTCTAAGCCTTCTGACGTTTACATTATTTTAGCAAATTTTCTCACATGTTTTCTGTGAATAACTCCTTGTTTTGCATTCTTTTATGGAGGAGGGGAAATTTGATGGGCTCTTGGTTGGTGCAGTGGGATTGGAGAGGTGGCACTGTCACCCCTGCAATGCACTGTCACTCTTGGAAAACTGGAAATATTTTGGGATTTTAACAGGTAAATTTTGGGATTATAAGAGGTAAATTTTGGGATTGTATGAGGTAAATTTTGGGATTGTCACAGATAAAGTTTGGGATTGTCAAAGGTAAATTTTGGGATTGTAACAGATAAATTTGGGATTGTAAGAGGTAAAATTTGGGATTGTCACAGGTAATTTTGGTATTGTAAGAGGTAAATTTTGGGATTGTGACAGGTAACTTTTGGGATTTTAACAGGTAAAATTTGGGATTGTAACGGATAAATTTGGGATTCTGACAGATAAAGTTTGGTGTTGTCAAAGGTAAATTGGAATTGTAAGAGGTAAAAATTGGGATTGAAAGGGGTAAAATTTGGGATTGTCGCAGGTAATTTTGGTATTTTAACAGGTAAAATTTGGGATTGTAAGAGGTAAAATTTGGGATTGTCACAGGTAATTTTGGGATTGTAAGAGATAAAATTTGGGATTGAAAGGGGTAAAATTCAGGATTCTGACAGATAAAGTTTGGGATTGTCAAAGGTAAATGATGGGATTGTAACAGGTAAAATTTGGGATTGTCACAGGTAAATTTTGGGATTTTAACAGGTAAAATTTGGGATTGTGACAGGTAAATTTTGGCATAGTAAATTTTGGCGTCAGAGTTTATTTTGTGGAGTCAGAAATTAAATTTTCCCTTTTTCCTTCCCCTTCAGAGCAGCGGCGCGCGCGCTTGTGCTGTTCCACATCCTGCAGTGACCCAGCTGCACCCTGGCTGTGATCCATGGCCATTCCTGGTCCCTCCAGCCACAATTCCTGCTCTTTCCCCACAGTCCTGACCATGCTGACCAACGAGACCGGCTTTGAGATCAGCTCAGCCGACGCCACGGTGAAGATCCTGATCACCACGGTGCCGCCCAACCTGCGCAAGCTGGACCCGGAGCTGCACCGTGAGTGCCCAGCCCCGCTGCCTGCCCGGAGCGCCCACGGTGCCCTGGGGTGGCTGGGGAAAACTGGGAATTTCTGCTCCTTGCAGTGGACATCAAGGTGCTGCAGAGCGCCCTGGCCGCCATCCGGCACGCGCGGTGGTTCGAGGAGAACGCCTCGCAGTCCACGTGAGTGTGGGGCTGGGGACAGGCCCTCAATTGGGGCTGGATCCTCAGTGTGGGGCTGGAGACAGGTCCTCAATTGGGGCTGGATCCTCAGTGTGGGGCTGGGGACAGGCCCTCAGTGTGGGGCTGGATCCTCAGTGTGGGGCTGGGGACAGGCCCTCAGTGTGGGGCTGGATCCTCAGTGTGGGGCACAGGGACAGGTCCCCAGTGTGGGGCTGGATCCTCAGTGTGGGGCACAGGGACAGGTCCCCAGTGTGGGGCTGGGGACAGGCCCTCAATTGGGGCTGGATCCTCAGTGTGGGTCCGGATCCTCAGTGTGGGTCCGGATCCTCAGTGTGGGGCTGGATCCTCAGTGTGGGGCTGGGGACAGGTCCTCAATTGGGGCTGGATCCTCAATGTGGGGCTGGGGACAGGCCCTCAGTGTGGGGCTGGATCCTCAGTGTGGGGCTGGGGACAGGCCCTCAGTGTGGGGCTGGATCCTCAGTGTGGGGCACAGGGACAGGTCCTCAGTGTGGGGCTGGAGACAGGTCCTCAGTCTGGGGCTGGATTCTCAGTCTGGGGCTGGGGACAGGTCCTCAATGTGGGGCTGGATCCTCAGTGTGGGTCCAGATCCTCAGTCTGGAGCTGGATCGTCAATGTGGGGCTGGATCCTCAGTGTGGGGCTGGATCCTCAATGTGGGGCTGGATCCTCAATGTGGGGCTGGGGACAGGCCCTCAGTGTGGGGCTGGATCCTCAGTGTGGGGCTGGATCCTCAGTCTGGGTCCAGATCCTCGGTGTGGGGCTGGATCCTCACTGTGGGGCTGGATCCTCAATGTGGGGCTGAATCCTCAATGTGGGTCCAGATCCTCAGTCTAGGTCTGAATCCTTAATCTGAGTCTAAATCTTCCTTCTGGGTCCAGATCCTCAGTCCAGATCCTCAGTCTGGGTCCAGATCCTTAGTGTGGGTCTGAATCCTCCTTCTGGGTCCAGATCCTCCTTCTGGACCCAAATTGTCCATTTGAGTTCAGATCCTCCTTCTGAGTCCAGATCCTCCTTCTGGATCCTAGTCCTGGTTCTAGATTCTGATCCTGGTTCTGGATCCTAGTCCTGGTTCTGGATCCTAGTCCTGGTTCTGGATCCTAGTCCTGGTTCTGGACCCAGATCCCCATTCCCAAGAACACAGAGCACGGGCCTGCTGTGGGCCTGAGCCTCCTCCTGCCTCTGCTCCAGGGTGAAGGTTCTGATCCGGCTGCTCAAGGATTTGAGGATTCGCTTCCCCGGCTTCGAGCCGCTCACGCCCTGGATCCTGGACCTGCTGGTGGGGTCACCGACGTGGTCATGATCCTGATCCTGATCCTGATCCTGGGGAGCTGGGATTGGTGTCCCAGGCTGGGATTCTCCTAATTGCTGCTCCTCTCCTCTGCAGGGCCACTACGCCGTGATGAACAATCCCACCCGGCAGCCCCTGGCCCTCAACATCGCCTACAGGTCTGCGGTGTTTCCTTTCCAGAAATTCCCCTTGTGGGATAAAACCATTTTTCCTGATGGTTTTCCTGATAAAAACCATTGGAATCTCACGGGGTGACTGGGAGATAAATCCACTCCTCCAGCTGGGATTTCCTGGTGGGGTTTTCCCTTTGTGGTTCCATTTTCCTCACAAAACCTCTGGAATTTCACGGGCTGACTGGGAGATAAATCCAGCTCCTCCAGCTGGGATTTCCTGGTGGTGTTTTCCTCATAAAACCATCGGAATTTCAAGGGCTGACTGGGAGATAAACCCAACTCCTCCAACTGGGATTTCCCGGTGGGGTTTTCCCTTTGAGGTTCCATTTTCCTGATAAAACCACTGGAATCTCACTGGCTGACTGGGAGCTGGGATTTCCTGGTGGGGTTTTCCCTTTGAGGTTCCATTTATTTTCCTAATAAAAACCACCGGAGTCTCACGAGCTGACCGGGAGACAAATCCAGCTCTGGTGTTTTCCCTTCCTGGTTCCATTTTTCTGACAAAACCATTGGAATCTCACGGCTTGACCGGGAGATAAATCCAGCTCTCCTCCAGCAGGGATTTCCTGGTGCTGTTTTCCCTTTGAGGTTCCATTTATTTTCCTGACAAAACCATTGGAATCTCACAGGCTGACTGGGAGATAAATCCAGCTCCTCCAGCAGGGATTTCCTGGTGGGGTTTTCCCTTTGAGGTTCCATTTATTTTCCTGACAAAACCATTGGAATCTCACGGCTTGACCGGGAGATAAATCCAGCTCCTCCTGGATTTATCTCCAACTCTCCTGGATTTATCCTCCAGCAGGGATTTCCTGGTGCTGTTTTTTTGCTGAAAGGGTCCATTTTTAACCCAGATTTTCCCCGCTGCAGGCGCTGCCTCCAGATCCTGGCGGCCGGGCTCTTCCTGCCCGGCTCCGTGGGCATCACGGATCCGTGCGAGAGCGGCAACTTCCGCGTGCACACGGTGATGACGCTGGAGCAGCAGGTGAGCAGGGGTCCCCAGAAGGACAGGGGGGCTCTTTTGGGGGTCCCCTGTCCCCACACTGAGCCCTCCCCGTCGGCAGGACATGGTGTGCTACACCGCCCAGACCCTCGTGCGCATCCTGTCCCACGGAGGATACCGGAAAATCCTGGGGCAGGAGGGGGACGCCAGCTGTGAGTGGGGTTTGGGGGGTGTCAGGGTGGGGACGGGGCCGGTGTCACTTTGAGAAGTCCCCAGTGTCACCTCCTGGGGCAGACCTGGCCTCTGAGATGTCCACGTGGGACGGGGTGATCGTGACGCCGTCAGAAAAAGCGTACGAGAAACCCCCGGAGAAGAAGGAAGGGGAGGAAGAGGAGGAGAACCAGGAGGAGCCGGCGGCGGGGGAGGAAGAGGAGAGCATGGAGACACAGGAGTGACACCTGTGCCACCTGCAGCAGGTGAGGGGACACCAGCCCGGGGGTCCCTGTGCCCTGTCCCTGTTTTGTACGTTGCACATTAAAGTGTCCCCCCTTTCCAGCGTGTCCTGCTTGTTCACATCCGTGTGGGACAGGTGGGACTGGGGCACGTGGAGCAGCAGGAGAAGGATCCAGAACTTGAAGGAACCACCTGGGGCTGCCCAGACCCCACTTGGGGCAGCCCAAACCCCACCTGAGCCTCCCAAGTTCCACCTGGGGGTGTCCAAATCCCACTTGGGGCAGCCCAGACCCCACCTGAGCCTCCCAAATCCAACCTGGAGCAGCCCAAACCCCACCTGTGCCTCCCAAATTCCACCTGGGGGTGCCCAGACCCCACCTGTGCCCCCCAAATTCCACCTGGGGGTGTCCAAATCCATTCTGGAGCTGCCCAGACCCCACTTGGGGCAGCCCAAACCCCACCTGAGCCTCCCAAATCCAACCTGGAGCAGCCCAAACCCCACCTGAGCCTCCCAAATCCAACCTGGGGGTGCCCAGACCCCACCTGTGCCCCCCAAATTCCACCTGGGGGTGTCCAAATCCAACCTGGAGGTGCCCAGCCCCCCCTGGCAGCACCTCTGTTGTCCCCAAGGCCCCTCAGGGACGTGGGAACATCATCACAAACTCTCAGTCACTTTTATTCCAGCGCCCACAAATCCGGGATTCTGGCTCGGAGTGTCCCAAGTCCCTCAGCTGCAGGTGATGGGGGGAGATCCCCTCAATTCCTGAGCTGGGATCAACAGCAATTCCTGCTGCATCCCCTGGCTGGTCACCTGCTCTCCTGGATGGTCATTTGGTCACTTGGTCACTTGCCCTGGTAGCCCCCAGCCTCCAGCATGGCTCTCCTCCTCACCGTCTCCTTGGCCACGCTGTGGTTCAGCCTCCTCAGCCGCTCCTGGATATGACAAAAATCACAAAAAATCACAAAAATCACCTGTCAGCACCTGAGGGGGGCTCTGGGACCCCCCATTTCCCTGCTCCCCCCTCACCTGGGCGTTCTGCAGGATGTTGTTGACCAGCACCACGCGGCGCCGGGCGTTCAGCAGCTTCTTCACGTAGGGGTCGAGGTCCAGAGCCACTTTCTGGTCCTCGTTGATGCGGCAGAGCTCTGGGGAGAGGTTTGGGTGAGCCCCCTGTCCCCCCTCAGGTTGATGGGGGGGACGGGGGTGACCCCCCCAGGGTTTGGCTCACCTGTGGCCAGGCTGTCGATGTGCTCCCGCAGCTCCACCTGGCTCTCCCTGGGGAAGGGGATGGGGAAAATCGGGATTTACACCCCAAATCCATCTCTATTCCCTCCCCAAAAACGGGAGCTGCGTGCCCAGCACCCCCCAGGCACCAAGCCCAAAAATTGCCCACCTCATGTACCCCTAAAGCCCCAAAATTCACCTTCACACACCCCCAAAGCCCTTCAGACCCACAGAACAGCCCTCATGCACCCCCAAAGCCCTTCAGCCCCAAAACTCACCCTCACTTACCCCTACATCCCCAAAATTCACCCTCAAGTATCCTCAAAGCCCTTCAGCTCCAGAACTCACCCTCACGTACCCCAAAAGCCCTTTAGCCCCAGAACTCATCCTCATGTACTCCCAAAATCCCTTCAGCCCCAAAACTCACCCTCACGTACCCCTGCATCCCCAAAATTCGCCCTCACGTACCCCCAAATCCCTTCAGCCCCACAGAACAGCCCTCCCCGGCTCCACCGACTCTACCTGCCCCTCAGCCCTGCAGCCCGGCCCTCCCCGCTACCGGCCCGTCCCTGCCCCGCTGCCGGCCGCTCTCGGTGCCCGGACCTGACGCTGTGGACGTGGCGGTCGAGCTGTCGCACGGCGGGGCGCAGGAACTGCAGCAGCCCCTCGGCAAAGAGCTCCCGAGCCCCGGGGCCGCTCCCCGCCGCCATCTTAACCCGCGGGGGCTGCCGGGAAACCGAGTCCGCGATGAGGGGGAGCGGCCGCTTCCGGTGCGCGCCGCGGGGCCTGCCGGGAAACAGAGTCCGCGATGAGGGGGAGAGGCCGCTTCCGGTGTGCGCCGCAGGAGCTGCCGGGAAACCGAGTCCGCGGGGAGATAGAGAGCAGCCGCTTCCGGTGCGCGCAGCGAGGGCTGCTGGGAAATGTAGTCCCAAGGGCACTGCTGAGCGTCCAAAGGCGCTCCCACGGCCAGGCCACAGATTCCAAACCCATCCATTAAATAACGGTTAAAACAACACGCTGTTGGTCCTTTCGCCTCGTTTTAAAAATTTTTTTTGGTTTATTTTCATACAAAAGTTAAAGCAGGAGGTGGAAATCAGCACCGAGGGCTGCACTACACCCAGGCCACAAACACCAACCCCATCCATTAAATAACTGTTAAACCAACGCACTTTTTGTAATCTCGCTTCATTTTTTTGCCATTTCGCTTCATTTTTTTGCCTTTTTTCCCCCTTTTTTTTTGGCCGTTCCTTGCAGGATTCAGGCGTGGGCGTCGGGCAGGGCGTGCAGGACGTGGTCCAGCAGCTGCAGGGCGCGGTGCAGGTGCACCTCGATCCAGCAGGGCGTGCAGGTGATGCTGGCCCGGGGGTAGTCGGGCCCCCAGCCCTTAACGAAGCTCAGCCTAACGAGGCACAGGCGCCGCAGGTCATCCACGCCGAGCCCCGCGGCCACCGACAGCCCTGGGGAGGGGACATGGTCAGCACGGGGGGTGGCACAGCCCTGGGGGTCAGCACGGAGCTCCTGCCCCTGCTGTGGTCACTCACAGATGGTGGGGGGGGTCATCATGGGGGTCCCAGCCTGTCCTGGGGTCACTCAGGGGTGATGGGACAGCCCCGGGGGGGGTCACACAGGGACTGAGCAGTGCTGTGGTCACTCATGGGGGTCACACACGGACTGACCATCGCTGTGGTCACTCAGCACAGGGACTGACCATCGCTGTGGTCACTCAGCACACGGACTGACCATCGCTGCGGTCACTCATGGGGGTCACACACGGACTGACCATCGCTGTGGTCACTCATGGGGGTCACACACGGACTGACCATCGCTGTGGTCACTCAGCACAGGGACTGACCATTGCTGTGGTCACTCAGCACAGGGACTGAGCATCGCTGTGGTCACTCAGCACATGGACTGACCATCGCTGCGGTCACTCATGGGGGTCACACACGGACTGACCATCGCTGTGGTCACTCATGGGGGTCACACACGGACTGACCATCGCTGCGGTCACTCAGGGGGGTCACACACGGACTGACCATCGCTGTGGTCACTCATGGGGGTCACACACGGACTGACCATCGCTGTGGTCACTCAGCACAGGGACTGACCATTGCTGTGGTCACTCAGCACAGGGACTGACCATCGCTGTGGTCACTCAGCACACGGACTGACCATTGCTGCGGTCACTCAGGGGGGTCACACACGGACTGACCATTGCTGCGGTCACTCAGCACACGGACTGACCATCGCTGTGGTCACTCAGGGGGGTCACACACGGACTGACCATCGCTGTGGTCACTCATGGGGGTCACACACGGACTGACCATCGCTGCGGTCACTCACCGATGGCCGGGGCGATGCCCCCCACAGAGGCAGCCCCGGGGATGCTCCCGGCCACCGCGGCCGCCTGGGCAGTGGCCGCAGCCTGGGCAGTGGCCGCCTGCTGCTGCATCTGCCGGTGGCACTGGCGCAGGTCAAACACCTGTGGGGACACCGGGGGGGGCACACACACGGTTTATCAAAAATCCTTTCCTTAAGAGTTTTTTCTTAAGATTTCTTAAGGTTTTTTTTTTCTCCTGAGAAGCTGAGAAACCTCAAAAAGAAAATATAAATGATAATTATCTACTGCTGTGAAATGCAACAAGTAGATCTGTGATTGGTCTGATGTAATTATTTCTAATTAATAACCAACCACAATCCAGCTGTCTGGACTGTCTCAGTCCTTTATCATCATTCCTTTTCTATCCTTAACTAACCTTCTAATAAAATCCTTTCTTCTAGTATTTTGATAGTATTTTAATATTATATATATATATATAAATAATTTGTATATTTATCAAATATATATTTATTTATAAATAAATATATATTTGATATAATATATAAATAAATATAGAAATATATTATATATTATATATAATGAAATATGTATTTATAAATAAGTATATATTTGATATAATATATAAATTTATAATATATATAATGTCTATAATATATAATATATATTATAAAATTTATCAAATATATATATTTATTTATAAAACATATTTTAGAAGGTTGGATTTATAAATAAATAAATAAAATAAAAAGAAATAATAAATTTTAAAAATTAAATAAATAAATATAAAAATATAAAAAATAAAATAAATAAATAAAAATAAAAATTAAAAAATAATTTCTTTATAAATCAAACCTTCTAAAACATAAAATCACCACTCTCATCTCTTCCCTCATCCTCAAACCCCTACAAACACCACACAGGGGGACCCCTGAGCAGGGCACCTTTGGGGTTGGGGGCGTCCCTCCGTCCCTGGGGTCCTTCCACTGCCCAGAAGCCCCCAAAAATCCGGGCACAGCCCCGCCCCAGCCCCCCGGGGACCCCGACCTTGATGTGTGCTCCGGGGTACACCTTGTGCACGGCGTCCCCGGGGGCTCTGCCCGCCTCCCTGTCCAGGTAGAAGCTCTGCACGAACACGGCGTGGTCGCTGCGGCAGCGCATCCACACATCGCCCTCTCCTCGGCGCTCCAGCTGCACGCCCTTCCCGATGTGCAGCCTGGCCAGAGCCTCAGCATGGACCCCTCGGGACCCCCCGGGACCCCCGAGCCCCCCCAGGACCCCCGAGCCCCCCTCAGGACCCCCCAGAACCTGTTCCAATCCCCTGTTCCCCTGCCCAGCCCTCTCCTCAGCGCTCCAGCTGCACGCCCTTCCCGATGTGCAGCCTGGCCAGAGCCTCAGCATGGACCCCCTCAGGACCCCTCGGGACCCCCCAGGACCCCCGAGCCCCCCCTGTTTCACCCCCCCAGCCCCCCGTTTTGCCCTGATTATCCCATGATTTTTCCTCACGTTCCTATGACACCGATTTCCCCCTCTCTCCTGATTTTTCCCCTTTTCCTCCTTCTGCCCTACCTATCCCCCATTTCCCCCATTTCCCCCTTTTCCCATTTATCCTCCAACCCCCCCCCACCCCGATTATCCCCCTTTTGCCCCCCATCCTTCACCCCCACAGCCCCTGTGAGCCCCTGCCCCATTCCCAGGCCTGATTCCCCTCATTACTCCCCAACCTCTCCAATGCCCCCCGTGCCCTCTGTGCCCCCTTAACCTTCTGGTGCCTCCCCATGCCCCCTGTGCCCCCTATGCCCCTCTCACCCCCCCTGTCCCCTGACCCACCATGTCCCCATGTCCCCCGTGCTCCCCGTGCCCCCCACGCCCCCCTGACCCCTCTCACCCCCTGTGCCCTCCATGCCTCCCATCTCCCCCATGCCCCCCTCACCGCCCAATGCCCCCAATGCCCTCCGTTCCCCCCCCTCATCCCCCATGCCCCCCATGTTCCCCATTCCCCCCATTCCCCCTGTGCCCACCACGCCCTCCCTCCCCTCATCCCCCCCATTGCCCCTGGTGCCCCCCATTGCCCCCCATGCCCCCCATGCCCCCCGTGCCCCCCGACCCACCGTGCCCTCTCGCTGGCAGCGCAGCGCTGCACGTTCGAGAGCTGCCCCAGGCAGAACCGGGCGCCCCCCGAGGGGTCCACGTATCCATCCACGACCACCGAGGGGCAGCTCGAGGGCACCTTGAAGATCTCCCCCACCTGCACGTCCTGCTCGAAGTAGGCGATGGAGCACCAGAACTCCGGGCCTGGAACGGGGGAAAATTGGGATTTTTAAGGGGGGGGGGGGTCACGGCACCCATGGGTGCTAAGGAGGGTGGGGGGCACTCACCAGGGTGGGTGGACACGGGGGGTTGGAGCATGGGGGGCCCTGGGTGGAGTAGAGAGGGGGTCAGCACCTTGAAGACCCCTCCCAAGCCCTCCCCCAGTGCCCCCCAGACCTACAGCAGTGGTTGGGCTGGTGCTGGGGGTGGCCAAGGCTGCCGGGGTGTTGTGGCAGGGGGGGCTGCGGCCCCCCCAAGCTCGGGGTGTAGATGGCGGCAGGGCTCCAGCTCAGCGGTGAACCTGCAGGGGGACACGGGGGGACATAGGGAGGGTCCCCCCAGAGGGGGTTTGGGGCAGTGGGGTACCCCCATACTCACCGTGCTGGGGTGGTTTGGGGTACCCGTTCTGTGCTGGGGGGCCCTCGGGGTGGCCCAGGGGGTCCTGGGGGGTCGCTGTGGGGGAAGATGTTGATTTTATGTTTTAGAAGGTTTGATTTTTTATTTATATAAATATAAATATAAATATAAATATAAATATAAATTTATATATATTTATATATTTATATATTTTTATATATTTATATATATTTATATTGATATATATTTATATATTTTATACATTTTTATATATTATATATATTTATATATTTTAATATATTTTAGATATATTTTCATCTATTTATATATTTTATATATTTATCTATTTTTATATATTTATATATATTTGTATCTATATATATTTGTATATGGTGGAGTGAGGGGCTCAGGGCGATACCCCAAACCCTCTCAGGGTGGGGGTTAAGGCGGGGGGGTCTCACCTTGGGGCGCCATGGGGAGCGCAGGGTAGGTCCGGGGGGGCACTCGGGGGGGCTCAGGGGGCAGCGCTCGGTGGGGCCGGGCGGGGGTCTCGACCCCCAGGTCCCGAGGGGGGGCCGGCAGCTCCATCTGCACACAGTCATGGACAAACTCCTCCTTCACCGGGCGCGGGGGGGGGCACTGGGGAGGCCGGGGGACACACACCGGAGACCATGGGGGGGCACGGGGACCCGCGGCGGGGGCCTGGGCTGGCTCCGGGGGCGCCCCGGGCCGGGGTCTCACCTGTGCTCGGGATGCTCAGACCTGCGGGAGAGGTGGGGAGGGGGGGTTAGGGGTGCTGGTGACCCCCCCCCCTTGGTGACCCCCCCATTTCGGGGGTCCCGCTCACCGCTGCCGGGGGTCCCCACGCGCTCGTAGTGGTAGGGGTTGACACAGACGCTGTCGCACTTGAGGTCGAAGGCGAATTGGCAGAAGCGGGCGGGTTTCAGCTCGTTCTTGTGCAGGTCGGGCCAGCGCCAGAGCCGCGCGTAGATGACGTGCGGGAAACCCTTCCTGCCGGCCACCTGCGGGAGGGGGACACAACCGGGGACGGAGGGGCTGGGACCCCTCCCGGGGTGACAACAGCGGGATGGGTGACAGCACTGGGATCCCCTCAGGGTGACAACAGCGGGATCCTCGTCAGGGTGACAATACCGGGATCCCCTCAGGGTGACAATACCGGGATCCCCTCAGGGTGACAATACTGGGATCCCCCCCGGGGTGACAACACCGGGACCCCCAAGCCCCCACAGTGGGATCCCCCCAAACCTCCACACCGGGACCCCCCAAACCCCCACACTGGGATCCCCCTGAGCCTCCACACCGGGATCCACCCACACCGGGGTGCCCCCAATCCCCCACACCAGGATCCCCCCAATCCCCCACACCAGAACCCCCCAATCCCCCACACCGGGACCCCCAAGCCCCCACACCGGAACCCCCCAAGCCCCCGCACCAGGATCCCCCCACACCGGGACCCCCCAAGCCCCCACACTGGGAACCCCCAGCCCCCACACCGGGGTGCCCCCAATCCCCCACACCGGGACCCCCCGAAGCCCCCACAATGGGATCTCCCTCAATCCCCCACACCGGGATCCCCTCCAGGCCCCCCAGCACGGGGCTGGCGCCAGGCCGGGGGTCCCCCCGCGGTTCCAGACATAACAAACGCCCCCTCCCCGCTCCCCCCGGCTGCGGCAGACTCTGACTCACCGGGCAGGGCAGGGCAGGGCAGGGCAGGGCGGTGCGGGGCAGCCGCGGAGGGGAGGGGGCTGCGGGCAGGGGATGCAGCCCAGCCGCTCCCGCGGGACCCCGGGCACCCCAACACGCAGGACCCCCTAATCTGGGGTGGGTTTACCCCTGTCCCCCCCATCCCGGTGTCCCGGGGTACCTGGAGCCGCCCGTCCAGGGTTCGCTGCACGGTGACACACTGGCCGGGCTGGGCCCCTCCGGAGGTGACAGCGGCCACCAGCGCGTCCAGCTCGTCCCTCTTCTCCTTCAGCTTCCTCAGCAGGCTCTGGATGGCGCGGCGGGCGAAGGCCTCGCTGTCCCCTCCCTGCCGGTGGCACAGCAGGCTGTGCACGATGCCGGGGCCGCTGTCGCCGCCCAGGGACATGGCGTGTCCCCGCGGGTCACCCTGCTGCAGGGGACACCGAGCCGCTGGCACCAGGGAAGGTGGCACCCTCCAGGTGACAAAGCCACGTCACCCAAAGCCTGGTTGATGGCACGACCTGAGTGCCAGTTTGTCCCCAGCGGGTCACCTTGCTGCAGGGGACACCGAGCCGCTGGCACTCTCCAGGTGACAAAGCCATGTCACCCAAAGCCTGCGTTCTGCGCTCCCTGAGTGCCAGAGTTGGTCCCCAGCTTGGGGTGAGGTGAGCGAGCACAGTTTACAGGGGCACCCGGGGTGGATGATGGTGGCATCAGGCTCGGGGGCAGCGCTGTCCCCAGCCTGGCACGGAGCAGGGCTGTGGCCGTGCCCGGTGCCACGGGGATGGAGCCGCTCCCGCAGCCGCCGCCGAGCCCAGACTAAACAGAGCCCAGCCTGGCGCCGCTCCTTAACCCCTCTCATTCTCTCCCTGCCGGCTTCTCCCTTTCCTGCCAGACCCTGCTCACGCCAGAGCTTTGGAAAATCCTCGGGATGGCGGCAGACACAACAAACGCTGCTCTCTGCTCCTTATCTGCGACTGCGAGGGAGCCTGAGTGTCCTGCCAGCACTCCCCGCGTGTCCCCAGGCTCCTCCAAGATGGGGACACGTCCAGGGATGCTGAGGGACCCCATGGGGCTCCCTGTGGTGGGGGTGAGACCCTGAGCCCCCCGCCGGGCTCTGGGGTTCATCCCGGGCACCTCATCCCTGCTCCCTGCCCATGCTCTGCCTCATGTTTTGGGGCTAAAAGCAGTGGGAGAGGGGACCTGGGGTCCCGCTCCCCCTCCCAGCATCCCAAGGCTGCTCCAGGGAAGGTTGGAAGGGTCGGAGCCGTTCCCGTCCCTCCGCAGAGCTCAGCCCGCTCGGGTTTGGGGGAAAAGGCTCATTGGGGCCAGACCCGGCCCCGTCCTCACCCCGCATCGCCCTGCACGGAGAACCCCGGGCTGATCCCAGTGCCAAAACTCGTCCTAGGGATGTTCCTGGGACACCACGGGCCACGGGACAGCGCAGGGGTTCTGAGGGGCGACACGCTTCAAGGAGGGGGTGACAGGCTTCGAGGAGGGGGTGACAGGCTTCGAGGAGGAGGGGACACAGCGGGGACCCCCAGGGGTGGCTCGGGCTCCACTCACCTGCACCGGCCCCGGCTGCCGTCACTCGCGGCCCGGCTCCCGCAGCATCTCCTCCGGCTCACGGCGGGGCTGCCGTGTGTGCAGAGCCCTGCCCTCCCGTCAGCCCCTGCCCTCCCCTCAGCCCCTGCTCTCCCCTCAGCCCCTGCTCTGCCCTGAGCCCCCTGTGCTGCCCTGAGCCCCTCACCTTCCCCTCAGCCCCCTGCCCTTATCTCCCCCACCCTCAGCCCTTTCCCTCAGTCCTCTGCCCTTCCCCTCAACCCCTGCCTTTCCCTGAGCCCTCTGCCCTTCCCTGAGCCCCCTCCTTCTCCTGTCAGCCCTTTCTCTCAGCCTCCCTCGCTTTTTCTGAGCCCTCTCCTCCTCCTCTCAACCTTCTCCTCCCGCTCCCAGCTTTCTCCTCCTCCTCCTCCTCTCCCTCTCCCCGGTCCCGTTCCCGCTCCCTCGGCCCTTTCCCAACTCCGGCCCTACAATAACAAAAGGAGCGGCCGGAGCGCGTGAGGCGCCGCCGCGCCTCAGCCAATGGCAGCGCCCGTGACAGCCGGGCCTCGCCCCGCCAGCCAATCGCGGCCGCGCTTTCACGGCGCCAGCCCCCAGACGGGCCCCGCCCCCGGCGCCGCCGGGCCCGGCTCCCACCGGGAGCGCCGCGGCTCCGGCCCCGGTTACACCGCGGGAACGCCGCGGGTCCGGCCCCGCTTATACCGCGGGAGCGCCGCGGGTCCGGCCCCGGTTACACCGCGGGAACGCCGCGGGTCCGGCTCCGGTTATCCCCCGGTTATCCAGCGGGTCTGGCCCCGGTTATCCCCCGGTTATCCAGCGGGTCTGGCCCCGGTCCCACCGGGAACGCTGCGGGTCCGGCCCCGGTTATACAGCGGGTCCATCCCCGGTTATCCCGCGGGTCCCGGCCCCGGTTATACCGCGGGAGCGCCGCGGGTCCGGCCCCCGTTATACCGCGGGAACGCCGCGGGTCCGGCCCCCGTTATCCCCCGGGTCCGGCTCCGGTTATCCCGGTTATTCCGCGGGTCCTGGCCCTGGTTATCCCCCGGTTATCCCGCGGGTCCGGCCCCGGTTATCCCGCGAGAACGCAGCGGGTCCGGCCCCGGTTATACCCCGGTTATCCCGCGGGTCCCAGCGCTGGTTATTGCCCGGTTATCCCGCGGGTCCGGCCCCGGTTATTGCCCGGTTATCCCGCGGGAACGCCGCACCGGGAGGGCAGCAGGAGCCGGTGGATTCCCGGTGCCCTCCCCTTCCTTCTGCCCTGCGGAGTAAATTCAGGAAAATCCCATTTCCAGAGAAAACCCCACACGGAAGCCTGGGAATTCTCTCTCCTTTAGGTAACCAGAAATGCAAAATTCCAAGGGAACAGGAAAGCTTAAAGCATGGGTGATAAAAGTACAGAGTCTTTAGTTATGAAAATTCATCTTTTTTTTAAAAAAAAAGATGAATTTTGGAGCCTGTTCTGGAAAAGAGGCATTTCCACTTCACTGTCCTGGCTGAATTTTCTGTCCCTGCCTCTCATTTCTTTAAACAAACACTTGAACCACACAGAAACGCGGCGCCAAAAGAACTCAAACTCAAACCCCCCAAAATCCACTAAAACAGGGAAGTTTTCCACCTGCCCCAACCCCACAGGGATTTTTGGTGCAGAACAAAAAGGATCTGGGAGGAGAAAACCAGCCAAAGTCAGGTTCTTCCTGCTGGAAAGGCTGATTTGGCTTTGGGGGGGTTAAACTGAACTGCAGCCATCCCAAAATGTACAAGGGCTGATCCCAAAAATCCAACAAACCCATGCCAAAACCCAAGAAACTCGTCCCAAAACTCAACCAAACCCATCCCAAAACCTGACAAATCCATCCCAAAATGCAACAAACCATCCCAAAATCCAACAACCCATCCCAAAACCCAACCAACCATCTCCAAACGCACAAACCCATGCCAAAATCCAAGAACCCCATCCCAAAACTCAACAAACCCTTATGAAAATCTAACAAACTCATCCCAAAACCCAACAACCCCAACCCAAAACCCAACAAACCATCCCAAAACCCAACAACCCCAACCCAAAACCCAACAAACTCATCCCAAAACCCAACAACCCCAACCCAAACCCCAACAAACCAACCCAAAACCCAACAACCCCAACCCAAAACCCAACAACCCCATCCCAAATCCATCCCAAAACCCAACAAACCCAACCCAAAACCCAACAACCCCATCCCAAAACCCAACAACCCCATCCCAAACCCAACAAACTCATCCCAAAACCCAACAACCCCAATCCAAAACCCAAAAAACCCATCCCAAACCCAACAAACCCATCCCAAAATCCAACAAACCATCCCAAAACCCAACAAACCCATCCCAAAACCCAACAAACCCATCCCAAAACCCAACAACCCCATCCCAAAACCCAACAAACCAACCCAAAACCCAACAAACTCATCCCAAAACCCAACAAACCCATCCCAAAACCCAACAAACCCATCCCAAAACCCAACAAACCCATCCCAAAACCCAACAAACCCAAACCAAAACCCAACAAACCCATCCCAAACCCAAGCAGGGAGCTCCAGAGGCACAGACACCAGGTCCCCAATCCACAGGCGCATCCCTGGCGCTGCCACCAGCAGATTCTCCACAGCAGCTCCATCCCATCCGCGCTTCCTCAGTGAAAAACCACCAAAAAAAAGATCCCCGGAAAAGAACAATCCAAAAAAAGTTTAATACAACAGAGAGTATCAAAACATCCAAGAACACACTAAGTCTGAGTTTCCCCTGGGGGATCAAGCCCTCCCCGGCAGTCCCGGCCCCTCAGTCGGCGGCCTCGGGATCCGTCTGTGCCATGTACGCGTCCAGCTCGGCGTCCAGGTGTCCCTTGGTCTTGGACATGTAGGCGTCCAGCTGGTTGTCCAGCTGCTCCTTGGTGAGCGCGGGCCGTGCCGAGCCTCTGCCGCGGCCCCGGCCTCTGCCGCGCCCGCCGAAGCCGCCCCGGCCGCGCCCGGCCATGCCGCGCCCTGCAGGGTGGGAACGGTCACGGGATGGGTCCTGGGATTTCCCACTCTGTCACTGCCGGCACCCCGGGATTGGACACCCCTCATTCATGGGATTGCACACCCCTCAATTGTGGGATTGTACACCCCTAATGCATGGGATTGCACACCCCTCATTCATGGGATTGCACACCCCTAATTCATGGGATTGCACACCCCTAATTCAGGGGATTGGACACCCCTCATTCAGGGGATTGGACACCCCTCATTCAGGGGATTGTATACCCCTAATTCAGGGGATTGCACACCCCTCAATTGTGGGATTGTACACCCCTCATTCATGGGATTGCACACCCCTAATTCATGGGATTGCACACCCCTAATTCATGGGATTGCACACCCCTCATTCATGGGATTGCACACCCCTCATTCATGGGATTGCACACCCCTCATTCAGGGGACTGCACACCCTCCATCCCGGGATTGCACATCCCTCATTCGTGGGATTGCACACCCTCCATCCTGGGATTGTACACCCCTCGTTCAGGGGATTGCACATGCCCCATCCCGGGATTGGACACCCCTAATTCATGGGATTGCACACCCCTCCATCCTGGGATTGTACACCCCTCATTCATGGGATTGCACACCCCTCATTCACGGGATTTCCCACTCCATCATTGTCTGAATCACAGGATTTCCATTCCCTCATTCATGGGATTTCATACCCCTCACTGCCTCCATCCCAGGATGGGATTTTCCACCCTGTCACTGCCTGCATCCCAGGATTTCCCACCCCTCACTTCGTCCATTTCAGGATTTCTCACCCCACTCCTCACTCCCTCCATCCAGGGATTTCCCACCCCTCTCAGCCCCTTAAAGATTCATGGCTACACTCCCAGCTCCTTCTCATCACTCAATTTAGGAGCTTCCTGAAAACTCCTCAATCCCAGCCTAACACCAACACCCAGCTCTTGGCTTTCCCATCCCACCCTGCTGATAAAACCAGCACATCTTGGATAAAAGCTTTGAATTCCAGGCTGGGAATTCTTGTGGCTGCAGGCCCCAGTCCCCAGCCCTGGCCAGCAGAGAAGGATCCCAGCTGGATCCTGGACTATCCCTGCTGCTCCCCGGCACTGACCTCTGCCGCCGATGCCTCCCCGGCCCATGGCGCCCCGGCCCAGGCCGCCTCTGCCCGGGCCCCCGCGGCCCCTGATGCCGCCTCTGCGCAGGCCCATCCTGGGGGCAATCCCTCTCCCGCCACGCAGCAGGCCTTGACCTTGGGTGGAAAAGCCAGAAAAATGGGTCTTGAGGTGAGATTTCATGGTTTCCTCAGAACACGGGTCCCTCCCCTGGTATTTCCTTCCCAGGTGTGTCAATCATGCCTCCCTTCCCCACCCTGAGCCTTGTGAGCTGTCTGGCAATCCTGGAATTCCAGGAGGGACATCCAGATGTCCTTTGTCCCTTGAACCTGGTTGGTGGCTCCCTATCCCTTCCCTCCTCCTCTCCCCCAGCAACCACTCACTTCAGGGAGTTCTGCTGGAGCAGTTGCTGGATTCAGAATAAAAACTCTGGATTAAAACCCTCCATCAGAACTGACTCCTCTCCTTCACCACTGCCTTAAAGCTTCTCCAGCAGAGGGAAACCCGAGGAACCTTCCATGGCAGGAAGCTCCATCCCACCACCACCACCACCAGAGCCCTGAAATGTCTGGACTTGTCTCCACGTGCCCAACTGCAACATCCAGCTGGCCAAAAGTGTTTTTAGGGTGAAAACCTCACACCCAGCTGGCCAAAACCAAAAGTGTCTCTGGGGTGATCCAGCTGGCCAAAAGTGTCTCTGGGGTGAAACACCACACACCCAGCCAGCCAAAGGTGTCTCTGGGGTGATCCAGAGAGCCAAAAGTGTCTCTGGGGTGATCCAGCTGGCCAAAAATGGGTTTGGGGTGAAACACCTCACATCCAGCTGGCCAAAAGTGTCTCTGGGGTGAAACACCACACACCCAGCCAGCCAAAGGTGTCTCTGGGGTGATCCAGAGAGCCAAAAGTGTCTCTGGGGTGATCCAGCTGGCCAAAAGTGTCTCTGGGGTGATCCAGCTGGCCAAAAATATCTTTGGGGTGAAACACCTCACATCCAGCTGGGCAAAAATGTCTCTGGGGTGATCCAGAGAGCCAAAAGTGTCTCTGGGGTAAAAAAACCCCCACATCCAGCTGGCCAAAAATGTCTCTGGGGTGATCCAGCCAGCCAAAAGTGTCTCTCTGGGGTGAAGCAAACACCACAGCTGCCCCTATTTGGTTCAGCCAAGCCAAAGCAGGTCCCGCCCGCTGTATCAGCAACACCAATAAACAGAATTTCAGCCAGGGGAATGGCTGGCAGGGCACTGACCTCGGAGTGCCACCCCTCCTCGGATGATGGCGCGGGCGCCGCGGCCCCGCAGGGCCCCCCGGGGCAGCCCCCGCTGGCCCAGGGCCAGCCCCCGTTGGCCCAGGGCTCCTCGGGCCAGCGTCCCCGCCGGCCGGCCCAGCCGCGCCTGGATGTTGCTCTTGCCGAGGCGCTGCTTCAAGCTCTTCTGGAAGAGAAGATTTGGGAGGGACAGGAGTCATGCAGCCATCTGGGATTGGGGATGTGAAAGGGCTCCACCACAGGAAAAGCCAGCACGGCAAAGGGTAAAGAGGGAGGGTGGGGTTTTAGGGGATGTTGCTGCCCTGGGACTGTGAAGGTGAAGCAGCTCCCGGAGGCCGGGATGAGCCTTTGGTCTGGAAAAATAGAGAGGAGACATCAACAGGCAGCACCCAACACCCCCAGCGAGAACCAGGGAGTGACAGCATGTAGGAAAACCCCCCAGTGCCAAGCAGGGAGTGACAAGGTGTCACTGATCTGAGGGAAACCCCCAGTGCCAACCATGGAGTGACAGCGTGTAGGGAAAACCCCCAGTGACAACCATGGAGTGACAGCGTGTCACTGATCTGAGGGAAACCCCCCAGTGCCAACCATGGAGTGACAGCGAGTCACTGATCTGAGGGAAACCCCCAGTGACAACCATGGAGTGAAAAGGTGTCACTGATCTGAGGGAAAAAGTGGAGATTTTCTGCCAGTCCCTCCCAGGTATCTCGTTTTTTAGATTATGGAATGCTCTGAGTTGGGAGGGATCCATGAGGATCATCCAGGCCAACTCCTGGCCCTGCACAGACACCCCAAAATCCCATTCTGGGCATTCCTAGGAACAGCTCCTGGAGCTCTGGCAGCCTCAGGAATGTGCTCATTCCTTGTGGAGCCTGGGCAGTGCCCAGCACCCTCTGGGGGCCCTAAAATCCATCCCAAACCTCCCCTGGCACAGCTTCACCCCATTTCCTGGGGAGCCTGAGCACTCTGGAGGGGAAGAACCTTTCCCTAAAATCCATCCCAAACCTCCCCTGGCACAGCTCCAGCTGTTCCCAGGATCCTGTTCCCGTCCCAGGGAGCAGAGATTGGAGCTGCAGATCCCTGAGTCTCCTCTGCTCCAGCTGCACACACCAAGTGCCCCCAGCCACTCCTCACATGGTCCCTGCAGACCCTTCTCCATCCTTGACACTCTCCAACTCCTTATTTACAGAATTCCAAAAGTCTCCAGTAAGAAAAGACCTCCCAGACCAGTGAGTGCAATCCCCACCTTGTGCCCAGCCCAGGTGCCACATCCAGGCTTTCCCTGGCCACCTCCAGGGATGGCAACTCCAAAACTCCCTGGGCAGCCCCTCCCAAAGCCTGATAAACCTTCCCAGGAACAAAAACTCCTCCTGTGTCCAACCCCACCGTCCTGTCAGGGAGTTCTGGAGAAGCACAAGCCCCCCCTGAGCTCCCCACACTCACCCTCCATCCCCTTCCCTTCTCTGGCCTCTTTCTCTTTCCGGAGTTGTTTTTTCCACATCCCGCAAGGCTCAAATGTCCTTCCCCCTCACCTGTTTGAGCTTCAGAGCAGCCTGCACAGACGGTCTGTTCTCCATCTGCTGGGCCAGCCGTCTGTTTCGAGCGCTGGCCAGCTGCTGCTGCTGCATGGTGGCCCGGATATTCACCGGCATCGGCTGTTTGTTCTTCAGCATGTTAGTGAAGCTTCAAGGTCGAATAAAACGGGGTTTAATTAAAGCTTAAAACACACAATTATCGGCATTTCACGGTGCTCGAGTGGGGCTCCAGCTCCCATGAACCTTTTATGCAAAGAGTGGCACTTTATGGGATTACGGATCCCTCGCTGGAGAGGCAGGAATGAGGTGGAAATTTTCAGTGGGAATGAGAAAGCTGGAGGTTAGTGGGTTTAGAGATGGCAGAAGGGGTGACAACCAGCAGGAAGCGGGGATGGCCGTGACAGAGAGGGGGACAAACAGGACAGCAAAAGCCAAATCAAGCCCCCCAAAAAAATCTGGGAAAAGCGTCAAAATTCCAGGCTAGGAGGGGAAGAGGCCACGCTTGGTGTCCTCCAGCATCAGGTTGGAATGGATCATCTTAAAGCCTTTTCCAACCGTGATTGTACAAAATTCCACCACTCAGAGCATCTCCTGAATTCTACCCGACTGCTCTGCTGAAATGAGGCCACTTGGGAATTTATGTGGTGTTTTAATTTCTCCATCAAAGAGAGGTGGTAAATAAAGCTCCTGAGCTCCAGCAGCTTCCTGGGGAGCTGGTGAGCAAAATCCACCCCATAAAAATGAAATTTAATCCCTAAAAATGGAGTTCACCTCCTAAAAATGAAATTCACCTCCTAAAAATGAAATTTACCGCCTAAAAATTAAATCCACCCCCTAAAAATGAAATTTAATCCCTAAAAATGAAATCCACCCCCTAAAAATGAAATTTAATCCCTAAAAATGAAATTCACCCCATAAAGATGAAATCTGCCCCCTAAAAATGAAATTCACCCCATAAAAATGAAATTTACTGCCTAAAAATGAAATCCACCCCCTAAAAATGAAATTTAATCCCTAAAAAATGAAATTCACCTCCTAAAAATGTAATTCACCCCACAAAAATGAAGTTTACCGCCTACAAATTAAATCCACCCCATAAAAATGCAATTCACCCCACAAAAATGAAATTTACTGCCTAAAAATTAAATCCACCCCATAAAAAGGAAATTCACCCTATGAAAATGAAATTCACCCCCTAAAAATGAAATCCACCCCATAAAAATGAAATTTACCTCCTAAAAACGAAATCCACCTCCTAAAAACGAAATTTACCTCCTAAAAACAAAATTTACCTCCTAAAAACGAAATCCACCCCTTAAGAATGAAATCCACCCCTTAAAAAGGAGGAGTTTGGGCTGCCGGGGAGGGAAGGAGCCAGCAAGGAGCCCCTCCCTGAGCTCGGGCAGCCCCACGGCAGCGCGTTCAACCCCACAGTGCTCAGCTGGACAGACGGACGCCCGTTAGTGATCACGGAGGAGCCAGAGGTGGGAGCACCCAGCGGAATGAGCCACGGGAGGAGCTCGAGGACAGCGAGAGATGGAGGTGAAGCCAAAGCTGGTGCCTCTTACAAGGCCCGGGAGGGCCTTCGGGCCGGTTCCGAGGCCGCCGCCGGCCTCTTACAGAGCCCACCCGGGCGGGTGGGACCCTCGGGCGCGGCAGCAGAGCCAAAATACCAATGTCAAAACATGTGGGAGAGACAGGGAGGGTGTGAGGTTGGTCTCTGCTCTTACAACACATCCCACCGGATTTAGGACAACTAAAAGCACGGAGAAATCCCCTCCGGAATTATTTTTGGTTTTTGTTTTGTTTTTTGGCCCTTTTAACCTTGGGTAAGGCGGGTGTGGAAGGCACCACCCGCTGGCTGGATGAGGTTAAAAGAGGGCGGAAAAACCACGGTGGGTTTTTGGATTTTTTTTTTTTTTGGATAGTGAGAATTAAGTAAAAAAATAAAAAATAAAAAATATAGATATATGATTTCTTAGGAGCTGAAGGTGCCGTTGGCTTCCTCACCGCTCGTTCAGAGACATCTTGGTGGTGCTCTTTAGCACGACCTTCGGTGCTGACTGTGCAGCCATCTTCAGAGAATCTGCAAAAAACAGGCCCCAAAAATGAACATTTAGACATTTAGAGCACATTTAGACCACTAAATACCAAAAATCCCTTCTGTTCTGCCTCCATGAGTGGATGAAATCAAGATTACTGCGGGTTATGTGTAATATAAAATTCATTTATTTTCAGTGATTTTATCCCTCTGACAGAATTTTTCAGTTCTGATTTGGGGATTTTTAATGTTTTTTAGTCCTCCCCTAGTTTTAATAAATCAGGGAATTCCTTAATTTCTCCCTTACCAAAAATTCATCTTTTTACAGTGAATGCTTCAGCAATATTAGGAGGAGTAATATAAAAATCCAGCAGCAAGATGGAAACCAAATGGCATCTTCAGAGCAAAGATGCAAACCAGAACCCAAGACATCAAATTAATACAATTATTACATATTTACATCATTAAACATTAAAAAACCTCTGTTCTGTGTGGAGAAAACTAAGAGTGAGACAAGTTATAAATATTATATTTATGTATATTTAATGTTTTTTAAACCTCTACCAGGTTTAATAAGTAGGGGAGTTATTTTAATTTACCTTTATCTTTTTACAACTAATACCTTATCGTCTTTTTGAGTAATAATGTAAAAATCCAGCTGTAAATAGCACTCAAATGCCTTTAGCACAGTGACACCTCCACATTTCCCATGTTCTTAGCATGACCAAGGTGCAAACCCCAATTTTAAGGGCACAGGGAATAAAATTTGGAATAAAAATCCAAGGTGATGCTACAAAAGCATCGTATCCTTTAAAAACAGCGAACTTTAAATCCCCTCAGGGCAGGGATTTAAATTCCCCCCCCCCCCAGTGTGGATGCTACAGAAACACGCCGGGTTCGAACCTCCGTGCTCTGCAGATCGATTTATTAATTTAATTTCTAATTAGCAGCAAATTTAACGGGTGGATAACGGCCGGGATGCGCTCACTCTGTAACACCCTCAAAAAACCCCTTTATTGAGAGGATTTACACCCAGAAATGGCGACAACAGAAATCCTTATTCCTGTTTTAGATGACTTTTAATAATTTTATTTTAATATACAGCAGCTTTTTCAATTTGAAGTGGTTTAGAAAGCGTTTTTCTTCCTGAGGGGAAAAATAATCAGCTCCGCCCCCCTCAGGCCCGGTTCTGGAGGCCGATAAGGGGGAAAAGCCCCGACCCTGAGGGGGGCATGAGGGGATCATGAGGGGGCCATGAGGGGACCCTCAGGGGATCATGAGCGGGCCATGAAGGGATCATGAGGGGATCCCCCGGGCCCTCAGGATCGCCCCCCCCGACTCTCCGCCCCCGGGCCGCTCACTCACCGAAGCACACGGTCGCCAGGTCTCCGGTGGCTCCGACGGACGAGCGGGTGATTGCGGGGCCGGTGTGAGGCCGGCGCGGGGCCGGGGCCGGGGCCGGGGCTGGCGCTGAGCTCCGCCCGCTCCCGCCGCCGCCGCCGCTTCTCCCTCAGCCGCCTGCGACAAAATGGCGGCGGCGCCGCTCCCGCCCCCACCGAAATGGCGGCCGGGCTCCCGGCCACGCCCCCTGCCGCGCGAGCCCCGCCCTCGGTGGGCGGTGATTGGTGGAGCAGCGGAGGGGGCGGGGAAAAGGGCGGGGCGGAGGGGGAGGTGGGAACGTTCTGGCGGGAATTCGGGGTGGAGTCGTGGTGACGTCATAGGGAGCGGTGTCGTCATGGAATCGTTACGGAATCGTCACGGAATCGTCACGGAATCGTCACGGAATCGTCACGGAATCGTTACGGAATTGTCATGGAATGTCATGCAATTGCCGTGCAATTGTCATGGAACCGTCATGGAATTGTCATGGAATTGTCATGGAACCATGGTGTGAAAAATGCATGTTTTATGATTGGCTTTTGGCAAATATTGAAATTAATATTATATTGTTATGTTAGAAAGTGATGCTGTATTAATTTCCTTAAGTACTGTGTTAAATATGGTTTTAGGTTATGACATAAGGTTAAAATAGAAACTATGCTATGTAAGATTCTTTTTTTAAAGAGAAGACTCACACTGAGATAGCAGCCACAGGACACCTGAATCTTTCAGAGAAAGAGATTTTTATTGCTCCATTATCAGGAGAAACGAACTTCTTCCTGCCTCACTCAGCCCTGAAGATGACATTAGGATTATGAGGAAGCAGCTGACACTGTCCAGACAGAATCCTGTATTTGAATGGAATTTATGCATCATGCATGAGGTCTATGAATATGCAACAAGCTGTTGCTTTTAAGGGTTAATCCTCTGTTAACATGGGGCCTTTTTCGGGCTTATTTTGCGCAGAAAAGGTACCTGGACCGTCTGTAACTCTTTGTTTTTATTGTCTCGTGTTGTCCTAAATCCAAATTGTCCCAATTTTTATTACTCTAATTACATTACTATTTTTATAACCACGCCGATCCCAATCCCGATCCCAAACCGGGATGGCCGGCGGGCGATGGCGCTGGCGGCCCTGCTGGAGCCCTTGGCCACCGTCCAGTCCCGTCCTGTCCCGTCCCATTCCCGGGAGATCCCAACCGGTTCCTCCGGCCCCGCGGGCGCGGTGCCGGCGCCTCCGGAGCCGCCCGCGGCGAGTCCCGACCTGTTCCCCTCCTTCCCAAACCCCGGTGATCCCGGGAGGTCACCCTGCCCCGGGGTGGATCCCAGGGGGGAATCCCTGGGTGGATCCCAGGGGGGGTTCCAGGGAGGATTCTGGGGTGGATCCTGGGGTAGATCCCAGTGGGAATCCCAGGGTGGATCCAAGGTAGATCACAGGGGGGATCACAGGAGGATGCCAGGGTGGATTCCAGGGGGAGTTCCATGGGGGATTCTGGGTGGATCCTGAGGTGGATCCCAGGGTGAATCTCAGGGTGGATTCCAGGGGGGTCTCAGGATGGATCCCTGGGTGGATCCCCGTGTGGATCCATGGCTGTCTCCAGGCCCTTGGGGTGACCCAGGATGGCTTTTCCCCGGATGGATCCTGGGTGGATCCCAGGGTAGATCCCAGGACGGATCCCAGGGCTGTCTCCAGGCCCTTGGGGTGACCCAGGATGGCTTTTCCCCGGATGGATCCCGCGTGGATCCCAGGGTAGATCCCAGGACGGATCCCAGGGCTGTCTCCAAGCCCTTGGGGTGACCCAGAGTGGGATTTTTTCCGTGACCCCACAGTGGGATTTCCCCTGGGGGCACTCACAGCGGGGACAGGGCAGGAATCCCGAGCAGGAACCAAGGAAGGAGCTCACAACACCCCTCGGGTTGGTGCCTTTATTGTGCAGCTGGATCCCAGCGGGATCCCCTGGGAATGCTGGGGTGCAGAGGGGGTGAGCTGGGGGGGCCTGGAGGGGCTCTTGGGGGATTTTGGGAGCCCACGGGAATGCGGCAGGAGGGAGGGTCAGGCGTTCTCCCAGAAGAAAGTGTTGCAGGCCACGGTCAGGGCGGCCACCAGGACCACGAATTCCTGGAAATCCACCTCCCCGTCGCCGTTCTCATCCAGGTCCTGCATGATCTTCTCCACGGCCCCCGCGTCCTTCTGGGTCTGGGGAGGGCACAGGGTGAGCCCTGGGGCCGGGCAGGCGCCGTTCCCCTGGGAAATGGGGGAAAAGGAGCCCCCCCGGTGCCCAAACTGGTCCCAGTTACCTCCAGGAAACATCCCAGCTCGCTCTGCAGCAGCTCCTTGAGCTCCTTCTTGCTCAGCTTGTACTTGTCGCCCTCCTTGCCCGAGTAGTGGTGGAAGACATTGATCAGGGTCTCCATGGCCCCTTCCAGCTGCGATCCCATGGCTGCGGCTGCGGGACCCCCAGACGTCACCCGCCAGCCCCCCTGTCCCGGCAACCCCCCTGGCCACAGCCCCCGGATCCCTCTGCCCCCAAATTCCTGATCCTCCAAGTTCCTGATCCCCCAAATTCCTGATTCCCCAAATTCCTCATCTCCAAATTCCTGATTCCCCAAATTCCTCATCTCCTAAATTCCTGATCCTCCAAGTTCCTGATCCCCCAAATTCCTGATCCTCCAAGTTCCTGATCCCCCAAATTCCTGATTCCCCAAATTCCTGATCCCCCAAGTTCCTGATCCCCCAAGTTCCTGATCCCCCAAATTCCTGATTCCCCAAATTCCTAATCCCCCAAGTTCCTCAGCCCTCAAATTCCTGATCCCCCAAGTTCCTGATCCCCCAAATTCCTCAGTCCCTGAATTCCTCACCTCCCAAGTTCTTCAGCCCTCAAATTCCTCAGCCCCCAAGTTCCCGATCCCCCAAATTCATAATCCCCCAAATTCCTGATCCCCCAAAATCCTGATCCCCAAAATCCTCATCCCCCAAATTCCTGATCCCCCAAATTCCTCAGCCCCCAAATTCCTGATCCCCCAAATTCCTGATCCCCCAGATTCCTAATCTCACAAATTCCTGATACCCCAAATTCCTAATCCCCCAAGTTCCTCAGCCCCCGAATTCCTCATCTCCCAAATTCCTCATCTCCTAAATTCCTGATCTTCCAAATTCCTCATCCCCCCAATTCCTCAGCCCCCAAATTCCTGATCCCCCAAATTCCTGATCCCCCAAATTCCTGATCCTCCAAATTCCTCAGCCCCCAAAATGTCACCCACCCCTGGCTGTGGTCCCGCTGGGCAGGACTGGGGGGTCTGGAGGGATCCCAGTGTCAGGACTGGGGCTTCTGGGGGGTTCCAGGGGCAGAACTGGGGGGTTTGGGGGATCCCAGGGGGGTTCGGGGGTTCTGAGGGGATCCCAGGGAGTTCTGGGGGATCCCAGGGGGTTCTGAGGGGGTCCCAGGGGCTGGGCAGAGCGTTCTGAGGGGAGGTTTGGGGTGGAACAGAGGCACCTGTGCTCACCTGAGCTCCCCGTGCTCCGAGTGCGCCCGCCCGGCCGGGCCGGGCACGTTAAATAAGCTCCAAGCCCCCTCCCTCCGGGAGGATCCGATACCGGGGCTGGGCAGCCGGGCTGGCACCGCCGGCCAGCCCCGCGGGGGCCGGGCACGGGGGGCACAAACCTCGGACAGCACCCCCAGAACGGCGGGGGGACAGCATCGCTTCAGGAGGGGTCCCCGCGCCACCCTCGAGCGTCCCTCATCCCCCCCAAATGCGGGAAAATCGGGGACATCGCCGAGATTGGGCCGGACACGGGGGTCACGCATCGGGGACAGCCCCAGGGGACCCCCAGGTGTCAGTGGTGGCCACGCCGTGACCCTGCGGGCATCCCCCGTCTGTCAGCACCGGGAACGGGGCCGCATCGCCGGGCTGGGACCGGCGGCTGCCGGTGCCCATAACGGATCCGGTGTCCTCGGGAGCCAGCGCGGCCCGGGGGGAGCGCCGGGGGCTATCGGGTGACTCCGCGGGGCCCCCCGCGCTCTCAAAGGGCTCTTGTCCGCCTGAAAGGGCCCCACAAAGGCCCAGCCCGGCGTTGCTCCAGCAACGGCTCGGCCAAAGAAACCGGAGCCGAGCTGGCCCCGGTGCTGCCGATAATGCCCGGGATCCCGTTACGGCCCCGGGCCCGCGCGGGCTGGAGCCCCGCAGCCTCCTCGGCTCCGGCATCCCCGGGGAGATCGGCCCCGAATTCCTCTGCCCCCGAATTCCTCACGTCCTAAATTCCCGATCCCCCGAATTCCTGATCCCCTGAATTCCTCACGTCCTAAATTCCTGATCCCCCGAATTCCTGATCCCCCGAATTCCTCACGTCCTAAATTCCTGATCCCCCGAATTCCTGATCCCCTGAATTCCTCATTCCTAAATTCCTGATCCCCTGAATTCCTGATCCCCTGAATTCCTCACGTCCTAAATTCCTGACCCCCCGAATTCCTGATCCCCCGAATTCCTCATTCCTAAATTCCTGATCCCCCGAATTCCTGATCTCCCGAATTCCTGATCCCCCGAATTCCTCACGTCCTAAATTCCTGATCCCCCGAATTCCTGATCCCCCGAATTCCTCATGTCCTAAATTCCTGACCCCCCGAATTCCTGATCTCCCGAATTCCTGATCCCCCGAATTCCTCATTCCTAAATTCCTGATCCCCCGAATTCCTGATCTCCCGAATTCCTGATCCCCCGAATTCCTCATTCCTAAATTCCTGATCCCCCGAATTCCTGATCCCCCGAATTCCTCAGCCCCCGAATTCCTCATCTCCTAAATTCCTTATCTCTTAAATTCCTCAGCACCCGAATTCCTGATCTCCCTAATTCCTCACCCCCCAAATTCTTAATCCCCAGAATTCCTCATCTCCTAAATTCCTAATCTCCCAAATTCCCGATCCCCCAAATTCCTCAGCCCCCAAATTCCTGATCCCCCGAATTCCTCATCCCCTAAATTAATTCCTAATCTTCCAAATTCCTGATCCCCTAAATTCCTGATCCCCCAAGCTCCTCAGCCCTCAAATTCTTTATCCCCTAAATTCCTGATCCCCCAAATTCCTAACCTCCCAAATGCTTCAGACCCCAAATTCCTCAGCCCCTGAATTCCCCATCTCCCAAATTAATTCCTAATCTCCCAAATTCCTAATCCCCCCAATTCCTCAGCCCCCAAATTCTTAATCCCCTGATTTCCTCATCTCCTAAATTCCTGGTCCCCCAAACTCCTGATCCCCCAAATTCCTGGTCCCCCATATTCCTAATCCCTCAAATTCCTAATCCCCATGTATTCCTAATCCCTCGAATTCCTCATCTCCTAAATTAATTCTTAATCTCTGAAATTCCTCAGCCCCCAAATTCCTCAACTCCTATATTCCCAATCCCCCAAATTCCTCATCCCCCAAATTCCTCATCCCCCATATTCCTGGTCCCCCAAATTCCTCACCCCCAAATTCCTCACCCCCTCTCCGTGACCCCCCCAGCAGCTGTGACCCCCTCAAACAGGAGCAGCATTTCCAGCCGGGCCGGATGGTGCCGAGCTCCTCGTGCCGTGTTCCAGCCCTAATTAGGGCTTAATTAACATCCTGCAGCTCCCTCATTTCCTGTCCCCGCGGCTGAGGACGGGCCCTGCCCGGGGACCCCAAACCCGGTGGGGCCGAACCCTGGGAATGGGGAAATTGGGGGGGTCCCCGATGGATTAAGGGGGTCCCCAAACTGGGAAGAGGTCCCAGATGGGGTCAAACCGTGGGAATGGGGAAACTGGGGGGGTCCGGGATGGATTAAGGGGGTCCCAAAACAGGGGAAGGGTCCCAAAAGGCACCTCAGGACCAGGACACGGCCCCATTGCGGGTGTGGGGCAGGGAGGGGGGGGGTCCGGATCCCAAAATTCCGAGACTGAGGGACACCGGGAGTGGGGGGATCCCAAAATTCCGAGCCTGGGGGGCACGGGGAGGGAGCGGATCCCAAAATTCCGAGTTTGGGGGGGCACCGGGAGGGAGCGAATCCCAAAATTCCGAGCCTGGGGGGCACCGGGAGGGAGCGAATCCCAAAATTCCGAGTTTGGGGGGGCACCGGGAGTGGGGGGATCCCAAAATTCCGAGCCTGGGGGGCACTGGGAGGGAGCGAATCCCAAAATTCCGAGTTTGGGGGGGCACCGGGAGGGAGCGGATCCCAAAATTCCGAGCTTGGGGGGGCACCGGGAGGGAGCGGATCCCAAAATTCCGAGACTGAGGGGCACCGGGAGGGACCGGATCCCAAAATTCCGAGACTGAGGGGCACCGGGAGGGAGCGGATCCCAAAATTCCGAGCCTGGGGGGCACCGGCAGGGGTCCCGTTGCACTCACTCGCCGCGTCCCCGTCCCCCGAGCGGATCAGAGCGGGCAGGATCCCGGGAAAGCCCCGGGAACGTCACCGGGCTCGTGACAGGGACGGGCATTGGCCAAAAATAACCCCGAGCCCACCCCGTGCCAGGCGGGGACAGAGGGGACAGCGACGGGGCTGGCACGGAGGGAGCGTCCGAGGTGCATTCCGAGCCCCAGGAACCCTTTGGGGACAGCGCGACCGGGGGTGAACCCCAATTCTGGGGGGGTCCCGGACCCTGCAGGGCTGGAGATTCCCAGAAGTGGCAGCAACAAGGGACACGCCAGGAGCTTTACACACAGCCTGGAACAGGTCCCAGCCCCCCAAATCCTTGGGGACAGCAGGAATGAGGGGTCCCAGGGTGAACCCCAACTCTGGGGGGTCCCAAACCCTGCAGGGCAGATTCCCAGGAGCTGTTCCTGAAGCAGCAGTGAGGGACATGCCAGGAGCTTTACACACAGCCTGGAACAGGTCCCAGCCACTGCGACTCCCCTGCTCCACTTTGACCCAGCTAAACCAGTTGCTCCAGTTTAAACCAGTGCCGGGGCTGGGCCGAGCTTGTCTCCCCATCCCATCGCCTGCGAGAGGCTTTTCCATACTCGGGCTTTGGGAAGGGAGGAGCTGAGGTGGCCGGGTTGGGGACACCGCCCGTGGTGGCTCTGTGGCACCTCTGTCCCCTCCGGAGAGACCCGGTGGGGCCAGCAGGGGCCACTGCCGGGCTGGTCACTGTGGTGGCCGTGGTGACATCCCCGGTTGGGGTCTCCAGCCCAGGCAGGGGTCACTGCCGGGCTGGACACTGTGGTGGCCGTGGTGGCCGTGGTGACATCCCCGGTTGGGGTCCCTGGGCTGGTCCCTGTGGTGGCCATGGTGACCATCCCCGGTTGGGGTCTCCAGCCCAGACAGGGTGTGGAGAACCCCAGGAGGAGGATGTGGACGTGGACACTGAGCCCCTGCTTGTGGTTACCCTGTCCTGTTGTCCTATATGGCCCTGTCCCTTTATGGCCCTGTCCCTATATGGCCCTGTCCCTATATGGCCCTGTCCCTTTATGGCCCAAGTTCCTACATGGTCCCTGTCACTGTATGGTCCCATCCCTGTCCCTATACGGCCCAAATCTCCATATGGCCCAAGTCCCTATATGTTCCCTGTCCCTATATGGTCCCTGTCCCTGTATGGGCCAAGTCCCTATAAGGTCCCATCCCTGTCCCTATATGGTCCCATCCCTATATGGCCCAAGTCTCTATATGTTCCTGTCCCTATATGGCCCAAGTCCCTAAATGGTCCCTGTCCCTATATGGTCCCTGTCCCTGTCCCTATATGGTTCCTGTCCCTGTATGGCCCAAATCTCTGTATGGCCCAAGTCCCTATATGGTCCCTGTCCCCGTCCCTATATGGTCCCATCCCTATATGGCCCCATCCCTGTCCCTATATGTTCCTGTCCCTATATGGCCCAAGTCCCTATATGGTCCCTGTCCCTGTCCCTATATGGTCCCTGACCCTACAAGGTCCCTGTCCCTATATGGCCCTGTCCCTGTCCCTTTATGGCCCCCATCCCTGTCCCTAGATGGCCCCAGTCCCTCCACGGTCCCAGTCCCGTTCCCTTTATGGTCCCCTCCTGTCCCCGCTGGTGTCCCCAAGTCCATCTCACCCCCCCCCGCCCATGGGGACAGTCCTGATGGGAATCCCAGAGTGTCCCCTGGATGTCCCTTCCCCTCCTGTTGTGGGGCACCTGCCCCTTCCTCACCCCAAATTCCAGGCTCAGGAGTCACGGGCCCGCCTGGCTCCGGGGCCGCTGATTCACCCCAAACCTGTCCCCGCTCCTGCCCCTGACTCACCCGCCCTTTCCCAAGAGGCCACCCCAGTGTCCTGACGTGGGGCTCGGGCACCGTCCCAGCCCCGTCCCGTCCCCCTCCCCGTCCTGCCGGGGCCGGATGGGGCTGCAGGAAACCAATTCCTGCCCCGTGAGCTGGGGTGACAACTGCGGGGTGGGGACAGGGCCCGTGGGAGCCTCCCTGTCCCCGTGAGTGTCCCAGGGCTCAGCACAACCCAGTGACAGCGACATTGTACCGGGGACACCCCTGTCCTAAACCCCAAAACACCCCTGGGGCTCTGGGACCCCAAATTCCCGCGTGTCACCCTGGGAATGGGACAGTTTGTCACCCAGGTTGGGGTGGACAATTGTGACATTGTACTGGGGACACCCCTGTCCTAAACCCCAAAAAACACCCCTGGGGCTTTGGGACCCCAAATTCCTGTGTGTTGCCCTAGGGGGCTGCAGCTGGTTGGGGACATTGGGGACAGTCCTGAGGATGACAATTGTGACATTTTGGTGGGGACCCCCTTTCCTCGGCCCTAAAACACCCCTGGGGCTTTGGGACCCCAAATTCCCGTGTGTTGCCTTTGGGGGGCTGCAGCCTTGCTGTTTGTCACACCCCTGGGTGAGGTTGGGGACATTGGGGACAGTCCTGAGGCTGAGGGTCCCCTCGGGGTGTGGGGCACAGTTTGGGGTCCCCGTGGGAATGGGGGTGCCCATCTGGACACATGCCAGGGCTGCCATGTTATAAATACCCACTGATTAAAGGCGAGGGCTCGGGCCGTCCCAACCCCCTAATTAATTGGGATTAATTAATTTTTTACAGAGCCCACTATTAATAGGGATGATGTCAGCGGGTGGCTGAGTCACAACTCTCACTCGGTGCGGGCCCAGCCGGGCCCTGGCTCGGTGGCACCGCCGGGGCCAGGCCGGGATGTGACAGGGATGTGACAGGGATGTGACAGGGATGTGACAGGGATGTCACCGCGGCTCCTTGTCCCCAACCCTGCAGGGAAGGACCTGGGGGTGACACCTGCCCCGCACGCCCGGAATGGGGCTCAAAGTTTGGATTTAACCATCTCGGGGGTCTCTTCCACCCAAAACCACCCCGGTTCCGGGAATGTTCCTGTGCACGGTGCCGGTGATGCCCCAGCCCCGGTCCCCTCCTGTCCCCACCGGAGCTGCCGAGGCCGCGGCCACTTCAGGCCGGGTTTGGTGCGGTGCCCGAGCGGGGAGGGAGCAGAGGACGGAGGGACGGACGGACCGACGGACGGGCGGTGACTTCGCGTCCGTCCGGCCGCATCAGGAAACCCAACACCGGCGCGACGCGGCGGGGGGGACACAAAGGCTGCGCTGTCCCCTCCTGCGGCGCGGGTATAAAACCTGCCGAAAACGCCCCAAAACTGCCCCAAACCCCTCGAACCCTCCCGGGGACAGCGAGGGGTGAGTGAGGCCTCCTCGCAGCTCCGGTGGGGACCCCTGATGTCCCCGTGTCACCACCGGGGTCCTGCACAAACCCCGGGACCCTCCTGAGCCCTCGCAGGGCTGGGGAGGGGGCGAGGGTCCCCCCTGGGACATCCCCCGACCCTTTCTGGGCTCGTGTCCCTGCAGCCCCGTGTGCGGTGCCATGGCCGAGCTGCCCGAAGGGACCGAAGGGACCGAAGCGAGCGATGCCACCGAGCTGACCGAGCTGGAGGCGGCCATCGAGCGCATCGTCACCGTGTTTGTCACCTTCGCCGCCAAGGAGGGCAGGAAGGGGACGCTGAGCACCGGAGAGTTCAAGGAGCTGGTGCGGCTCCAGCTGCCCAACATGATGAAGGTGAGGGGGGCAGCAGCAGCGCCGTGGGGGTCCCCCGGTGTCCCCCTGAACCGTGGGGCTGCTCTTGATCCCCCGGTGTCCCCCGGAACCGCGGGGCTGCTCCCGGTGCCCCGAGGATCCCCTTGAACCGGTGCCCCAGGGGTCCCCCTGAACCGCGGGGCTGCTCCTGATCCCCCGAGGGTCCCCCTGTCCCGGTGTCCCGGGGGTCCCCCTGAACCGTGGGGCTGCTCCCGGGGGTCCCCCTGAACCACGGGGCTGCTCCTGGGGGTCCCCCTGAACCACGGGGCTGCTCCTGGTCCCCCTGAGGTCACCCTGAACCGGTGCCCCGGGGGTCCCCCTGACCCGCGGTTCTGTCCCGGTCCCCCCGGGGCTGGCAGCCCCTGCTCCCCCCGTGCCCATCCCGGTTTCTGGGGGGCTCCAAGCGGCCGAGCCGCCCTCCCGTGTGCCCCCCCCCGGCAGGACGTGCCCTCCCTGGAGGAGAAGATGAGCGAGCTGGACGTGAACAACGACGAGGAGCTGAGATTCGGGGAGTTCTGGCGGCTGATCGGGGAGCTGGCCAAGGCCGTGCGCAGGGACAAGGCGGCCAAGAAGTGACCGGGGGCCTCTGGAAAATAAAAAAAAGGTTTCCCTGAGCCTGAGCATCGCTGCTGTTCTTGCTGGGAGGTTCCTGATTTGAGCCCCCATCTCCTGGTGGGGATTGGGGTGATGGTTTGGGGTCACTCCGTGATGGATGGGGCCGTTCCCAAATCGCCCTGGCGCCAGTCTGGCTTTTGGGGCCTGGCTTTTGGGGTCTGGTTTTTGGAGTCTGGTTTTTGGAGTCTGGCTTTTAGGGCCTGGCTTTTGGGGCCTGGCTTTTGGGGTCTGGCTTTTGGGGTGCCACCCTGCACCCCACAAACGCCTTCCTGCCGCGCTGGGGGGTGCGTGGGGGGCAGAGCTGGGGCTGTGGCCGGGGTGGGGCTCGGGAGATGCCCGGCAGCGATGCCGCGGTGGTCACGGTGGTCACCAGCTCCTCTGCAGGGTCTGGGGTGGCACAGGGGGGCACATCCCGGCTGGGGAATATCCCGAATATTCGTCCCCCGAATCCGGCGCTGCTGGGGCCGGCGGGATCCCGGCCCGGGCTCGCAGGGCCGTTCCCACGCGGTGCCAGCCCCGATGGGATGAGGAGCCGTCGGTGTGGCCGGGAAGGAGGCGTTTCCCGGCCCCAACGCTGGCGCCGGGCCAGGCTCTCCCAAATGAGGCGCCTTGCACCACGGAGCTCCCACTCACACCTGGCCCGGTATAAAACCCCGGCCCCGCCGCAGCCCGCGCACACCCGGGACAGCCCGAGCTGCAGGTAAGTGCCACGGGCTGGGACCGGGGGGATTTGTGCGCCTCGGGCCCCTCCGCTCCCACGCTCGGCTCTGCCACGACTTGCGGGGACGCCGGGGACGTGTCCCGGCAGCTCCAGAGCCGCATCCCGGGGCTCCTTCCGCGGTGAGGAGGAGGAGGAGTCCTGGCGCTGGAGCAGGGGCAGCTCCCCCAGAACCCAGAGCTGAGCTTGGATTCCTTCCCCCGCCAGCTCCCCCGGAGCCCGCGGCACACGAGAGACCCCGAGAGACCCCGAGAAACCCCCAGAGACCCCCAGAGACCCCCAGCGATCCCGAGGAGCAGCGAGCAGCAGGATGGGCCAGTGCAACTGCCGCAAGAAGCGAAAGGTCCGGGGGAACATCGGGACCCCGGGAGCCCCGGAGGGACAGGGGTGACACCGGGGGTGACCCCCGGGCACGGCGCGGGAGCCGGGGGGTGCTCGGGGCTTTGGGGCATCGGGGCAGCTCCGGGATTGACCTCCGGGAGCCTCTCCGAGGATGCCCCGGTGGCAGCGGAGCTCCCGTTCTGCTCGGTCTCCAACCGGGAGGTGCCCACCCCTGGCACCGGTGGAGGATTTGGAGGCGCCGGGCTGAGGCTTTGGGCATCACCGGCTGTGGTTTCACGGGGAAGCCGCAGATTTGGGGTGAATCAGCGGCGTTTCCTTTAAACGGAGCCGCACGAGCGACCGGGGGCGAGCGGGAGAGAACGGGAGAGACCGGGAGAGACCGGGAATGATGGGGAGAGACCGGGAGAGACCGGGAATGATGGGGAGAGACCGGGAGAGACCGGGAGTGATCGGGAGTGATCGGGAGTGATCGGGAGTGATGGGGAGAGACCGGGAGAGACCAGGAGTGATCGGGAATGACCGGGAGAGACCAGGAGTGATCGGGAATGACCGGGACTGACCGGGGGTGGGGGTCCGGTTATTCTGCGCCCCCCACCCCGCCGGTACCGGGGTCTGGGGGTGGCCGAGGGGCTCCGGGGAGCTCCAGGAGGGCTCTGAGTCACTTGGGCTGGTGCGGAGGAGAGGAAGAACCAGTCGGGACGGGCCGGGCCCGCGCCGGGGGTGGCGAGAGACGCCGCGGTGGCGGAGCCTGGCGGGGCCCGGGCGGGGACAGCTCGGGGGGACAGGAGGTGGCAGCTGGAGGGGCTGTGACAGCCGGGCAGAGGCGCTGCAACAGCTGGATGGGGGCGAGCAACAGCTGTGCGGCCTCACATCTGTGTGGGGGCCGCGGGGAGTGCGGGGGGTCACATCTGGATGGGGAGGTCACAGCTGGATGGGGTCACAGCTGGATGGGGTCACAGGTGGATGGGGTCACAGCTGGATGGGGAGGTGTCTCACATCCGCACAGACAGGCCTGGTGCTGAAAAGGAGATTTTTTTCCTGCCGTGGTTGTGGAGGGGTTAAATGTCCCACCCGCTCGGGGCTTGTCCCGTGTCCCCCCCGCGGGATGTGGCACCTCTCCATGGAGCTGTGCCACCCCCGTGGGGACCTGTGCCCCTTCTCCAGGGACCTGTGCCACCCCTCTGTGGGATGTGCCATCCCTCTGGGGACCTGTGCCACCCCTCCCAGGAGCTGTGTCACGTCTCCAGGCAGCTGTGCCACCCCTTTGGGGACCTGTCCCACCCCTCTGTGGGATGTCCCACCCCTCTGGGGACAGCGCCACCTCTCCAGGGAGCTGTGCCACCGCCCTGGGGACCTGTGTGACCCCTCTGGGCACCTGTCCCACCCCTCTGGGGACCCGTGTCACCCCTCCATGGAGCTGTCCCACCTCTCCAGGGACCTGTGCCACCCCTCTATGGAGCAGTGTCACCCCTCCCGGGAGCTGTCCCACCCCTCCACAGAGCTGTGCCACCCCTCTGGGGACCTGTGTGACCCCTCTGGGGACCTGTGTGACCCCTCTGGGGACCTGTCCCCCCCTCCACGGACCTGTCCCCCCTCTTTGCTCACGCCCTGTCCCCCCCGCAGGACTGCCAGGAGCTGACGGACGTGGAGCGGGCCATCGAGACCGTCATCAGCCAGTTCCACTGCTACGCCGTGAAGGGCCAGAAGGAGTACCTGACCCCCAACGAGATGCAGGACCTGGTGGTGCAGAAGCTGCCGCACCTGGGCAAGGTGAGGGAGGCGACCAGGAGGAGCTGGGAGGGCTCCTGGATGAGGCGGGACCCCCCCAGGATGCCCCGATGGGGTCCTGGATGAGGCGGGACCCCCCCAGGATGTCCCGATGGGGTCCTGGATGAGGCGGGACCCCCCCAGGATGTCCCGATGGGGTCCTGGATGAGGTGGGACCCCCTCCCATCACCTCGGTGTTGTCTCTGCAGTGCGTGGGACCCCTGGAAGAGAAGATCGAGTGCATGGGAGACCCTAACGAGGCCAAGCTGGAGTTCGGGGAGTACTGGGACATGATGGGGGATGCGGCCAAGGGCTGCCGGAGGAAGTAGAGGGCGGTGAGGGGGACGGGAAGGCGCCCGAGGTTCCGCTCCTGGAAACGCCGCCGAGCTCGGGGGGATGAGCCCGGGCAAGAGCGACCTCGGAGGATCCCCCTGCCCTCCCCATCCCCGCCCTCCTCGGCTCGAACCCCGCCAGGATCGCTCCCTTCCCGCCCCCAGCTCTGCCCCGGGCCCGGCGCGGGGGGCACGGGGGGGTCCTGACCCCGGAGCCGCCTCCAGCCCCGGTGCCCGGGACCCTCCGGGTGCGGCTCCCCCGGCCCCGGAGCTCCGCAGCCATCGGGACTCGGCTCCTTCCCCTCGATCCCCCCGGGATTTTGGGGCTCCTTCCCTTCGATCCCCCCGGGATTTCGGGGCTCCGTCCCCTCGATCCCCCCGGGATTTCGGGGCTCCTTCCCCTTAATCCCCCCGGGATTTTGGGGGCTCCGTCCCCTCGATCCCCCCGGGATTTTGGGGCTCATTCCCCACGATCCCCCCGGGATTTCGGGGCTCGTCCCACCTCGATCCCCCCGGGATTTCGGGGCTCCTTCCCCACGATCCCCCCGGGATTTTGGGGCTCCTTTCCCCTCGATCCCCCCGGGATTTCGGGGCTCTTTCCCCCCCATCCCCCCGGGATTTTGGGGCTCCTTCCCCTCGATCCCCCCGGGATTTTGGGGCTCGTTCCACCTCGGTCCCCCCGGGACCCTCCGTGTTCGGCTCCCCCGGTCCCGGAGCTCCGGAGCCATCGGGACTCGGCTCCTTCCCCCCGGGATTGGGGGCCTCGTCCCACCCATGGCACCTCCAGGGGCGCCTCCACCCCCGGGCTCGTCCCACCCCCGGTCCCCAGAACCCTCCGGGTTCGGCTCTCCCGGTCCCGGAGCTCCGGAGCCATCGGGACTCGGCTCCTTCCCCTCGATCCCCCCGGGATTTTGGGGGGTTCATCCCCGCAGCTCCGTGCCCTGGCACCTCCAGGGGCACCTCCAGGGGCACCCCGAGCTCTGCCGCGCCCGTGGGTGGGTGAGGGTGGCCCCGGAGCCTTCCCTGTGGTCCCCCCCCCGGTTTTTGGGGGGTTATTTTGGGGTTGTTTTGGGGTTTTTGCCCTCCCGGTGCTCCCCCACACCTCCAGGGGGTTCGGGCACGGATCAGCCGGGGCCGCTCGCGACCGTTTTTGTATAAATTAATAAAGGAAAAAAAATGGAAAAAAACCAAAACCAAACCAAACCAAAACCCCCAAGCAAAGCAGGATGGGGGGGACCTCGTTTGTGGGGGGCAGTGAGGGGTCGGGGGTGCGGGATCGGGGGTTGGGGTCGTGGCTTTGGGATGGGCAGAGGATGGGGGTGCAGGGGGTGAAGAGGGGGCGCTGGGGGGGTTCAGGGGGTGCCAGGGATGCTCTGGGGGTGCCAGGGATGCTCTGGGGGTGCCGAGGAGGTTCCGGGGGTGCCGAGGAGGTTCCGGGGGTGCCCTGGCAGTGCAGGGGGTGCAGGGCTTCAGGGGATGCTGTGGGGGTGCTCTGGGGGGTTCAGGGGGTTCGGGGGATGCTCTGGGGGGTGTCCGGGATGTTCTGGGGGTTCAGGGGATGCTCTGGGGGTGTTTGGGATGCTCTGGGGGGTGTCCGGGATGTTCTGGGGGTTCAGGGGATGCTCTGGGGGTTCAGGGGATGCTCTGGGGGTGCAGGGGATGTTCTGGAGGTGCTGAGGATCCTCTGGGGGTGTCCGGGATGCTCTGGGGGGTTTCAGGGATGTTTTGGGGGATCAGGGATGTTTTGGGGGTTCAGGGGATGCTCTGGAGATGCTGAGGATGCTCTGGGGGTTCAGGGGATGTTTTGAGGGTGCAGGGAATGCTCTGGGGGTGTCCGGGATGTTTTGGGGGTGCAGGGAATGCTGTGGGGGTTCAGGGGATGCTCTGGGGGGTTTCAGGGATGTTTTGGGGGATCAGGGAATGCTGTGGGGTTGCCCGGGATGCTCTGGGGGTGTCCGGGATGTTTTGGGGGTGCCGGGGATGCTGCAGGGGTTCAGGGGATGCCAAAATCCTGAAAAACCCCAAATCCTGGGAATGAAACCCCCAAAATCCTGAAAAACCCCAAATCCTGGGAGTGAAACCCCCAAAATCTTGAAAAACCCCCAAATCCTGGGAGTGAAACCCCCAAAATCCTGAAAAACCCCAAATCCTGGGAGTGAAACCCCCAAAATCCTGAAAAACCCCAAATCCTGGGAGTGAAACCCTCAAAATCTTGAAAAACCCCCAAATCCTGGGAATGAAACCCCCAAAATCCTGAAAAACCCCAAATCCTGGGAGTGAAACCCCCAAAATCCTGAAAAACCCCAAATCCTGGGAGTGAAACCCCCAAAATCTTGAAAAACCTCTAAATCATGGGAAACACCCAAAATCCTGGGAAACCCCCAGAATCCTGGGAATGAAACCCCCCAAATCCTGGAAAACCCCAAAATCCTGGGAGTGAAACCCCAAAGTCCTGAAAAACCACAAAATCCTGGGAATTAAACCCTCAAAATCTTGAAAAACCACAAAATCACGGGAAACCCCCAAAATCCTGGGCTTGGCATGGCCCAAAAAGGCTCTGGGGACCCTAAAAACGCTGTGGGGTCCAAAGAGACCCCAAACACCTCCCATTTCTTCACCTGGAGGTGCTGGGGACATCAAACACCTCCAAATTCTTCTTTGGAGACCCCAAACACCTCCAAACCCCTCACCTGGAGGTGTTGGAGACCCTAAAAAAGCTGTGGGGAGCCTAAAAACGAAGATCTAAAAAGGGACAGAGGGCGTGGAGAGGGAGAAAACCAAACCCAAAGCTTGGACAGGGTGATAAGGGAAGGGGACAGGTCCTGCCAGGTTGGTGGCAAGGGACAGGTCCTGCCAGGCTGGTGGCAGCTCTGGTGGCCCCGTGGTCGGCCCACGAGGAGCTTCTGTCTGGATTTCACAAGGGCAATGATGATTTGGGGTTGCCAGGAAGGCGTGGCTGCAATTGGGGACACGGGAAATGCGTCAGATGGGGGGCAAAGGGGAGCCCCGAATCCGCCCTGGGGCTCTGGGGACTCCTGGATCCCAGCCCTGGTGACAGGAGGACAATTCCTGCCCCGTGAGGCAGCCCTGGATGGGTCTGGGATGTTCTGGAGGTGGCAGGAGCAGCCCAGTGGCCCTCGGTGAGGACACAACGCCAGGGTGTCCATGCTGGAGAGCACCAAAGACCCTTCTGGAAAGGTTCCCGTGGTGCTGGAGACACCAAACAGCTCCAAATCCTCCACCTGGGGGTGCTGGGGACACCAAACACCTCCCAATTCTTCTTTGGAGACCCCAGACACCTCCAAGTTCTTTATCTGGAGGTCCTGGATACCCCAAACACCTCCAAATCCTTCATCTGGAGGTCCTGGAGAAACCAAACACCTCCAAATTCTTCTTTGGAGACCCCAACCACCTCCCAATTCTTCTTTGGAGACCCCAGACACCTCCAAATTCTTCACCTGGAGGTTCTGGGGACACCAAACACCTCCAGATTCTTTATATGGAGGTTCTGGAGAAACCAAACACCTCCAAATTCTTCATTTGGAGACCCCAAACACCTCCAAATTCTTCATCTGGAGGTGTTGAACACCTCCCAGTTGTTCTTTGGAGACACCAAACACCTCCCAGTCCCTCCTCTGGAGGTCCTGGAGACCACCAAACACCTCCAAATTCTTCTTTGGAGACCCCAAACACCTCCACATTCTTCATCTGGATGTCCTAGAGAAACCAAACACCTCCCAACCCTTCATTTAGAGGCCCTGCAGACCCCAAACACCTCCCAACCCTTCATTTGGAGGTGCTGGAGACACCAAACACCTCCAGATTCTTCTTTGGAGACCCCAAACACCTCCCAACCCTTCATCTGGAGGTCCTGCAGACCCCAAACACCTCCAGATTCTTTATCTGGATGTCCTGGAGAAACCAAACACCTCCCAACCCTTCATCTGGAGGTGCTGGAGAAACCAAAAACCTCCCAAATTCTTCTTTGGAGACCCCAAACACTTCCCAACCCTTCATCTGGAGGTCCTGGAGACCCCAAACACCTCCAGATTCTTCATCTGGAGGTCCTGGAGACACCAAACACCTCCCAACCCTTCATCTGGAGGTCCTGCAGACCCCAAACACCTCCAGATTCTTTATCTGGAGGTCCTGCAGACCCCAAACACCTCCAGATTTTCCAGCTGGAGGTGCAGGACCAGGAGCACCCCGATGTCCCCGAGGTCCCACGGGCTGGGGACCCCTCTGGCACAGGCTGGGGTGGCTCCTGCCCGCTCGGGGCGGCCGCGCCCGCCCTGGATGCCTCGTAAAAAGCAGGGCCTGGATGTGGTTGTGACATCTGCCAGGGGAACAGGGCGATGAGAGGGTGATTCAGGGCTGAGCTGTTCGCCCTGGGGCTCGGGGAGGGATTCCCACCCTCCCCGGGATGTTGCATCACCACCACCATCATCATCATCATCACCACCGCCATCCATCTCCATCATCAGCGCCGCCACCAGAACAGGTTTTCTTCCTCCCCGCCGAGATTAGGAAGAGGCCGGGGCCGAGCTGACGCGTTCTTTCCGGGATGGGGAAGGAATTCCAGAGGTGCCGGGAGCAGGTGGATCCTTCCCGGGATAATTCAGCTCCTGCTTTGCATCCCCAGCTGCGCCCGGCAGCCGGGATCTGATCTCGGCATCGCATCTGGCGCCGGGAGGCACCGGGCCTGCAATTTGCAGGGTTCATTAATTGGTGCATGGGGCTTGACGAGCTCAGGTCCCAGCTGGGCAGAGACTTGTCCGTGCCAGAGAGCTCTGAGTGCCCCAAAACCCCAGAAAATGGGGTTTGGGTTCAAATATGGGATTTGATTGATCCCTAACCTGGGTCAGCCCTTGGCGCCCACCAGAACAAGAGCACTTGGCTCAAATGAAGGATTTGATTCACCCCAAACCTGGGTTCTGGCTCAAATGAAGGATTTGATTCACCCCAAACCTGGGTTCTGGCTCAAATGAAGGATTTGATTCACCCCAAACCTGGGTTCTGGCTCAAATGAAGGATTTGATTCACCCCAAACCTGGGTTCTGGCTCAAATGAAGGATTTGATTCACCCCAAACCTGGGTTCTGGCTCGAATGAAGGATTTGATTCACCCCAAACCTGGGTTCTGGCTCGAATGAAGGATTTGATTCACCCCAAACCTGGGTTCTGGCTCAAATGAAGGATTTGATTCACCCCAAACCTGGGTTCTGGCTCAAACGAAGGATTTGATTCACCCCAAACCTGGGTTCTGGCTCAAATGAAGGATTTTATTTGCTCCCAACTTGTGTCAGCCCCTTGTACCCACCAGATCATTTGATTTTGGCTCAAATAAAGGATTTAATTTGCCCTAGCCTCTGTCAGCCCCTTGCACCCACCAGAACAATGGTTTCAGCTGAAATTAAAGATTTTATTCACCCCAAACCTGGGTTCTGGCTCAAATAAAGAATTTTATTTGCTCCAAACTTGTGTCAGCCCCTTGGACCCACCAGAAAACTTGGTTTTGGCTCAAATTAAGGAGTTTTATTCACCCCAAAGCTGGGTCAGCCCTTTGCACCCACCAGAACGATGGTTTGGGCTCATATTAAGGATTTTATTCACCCCAAAGCCGTGTCAGCTGCTTGCACCCAGCAGAAAACTTGGTTTTGGCTCAAATAAAGGATTTTATTCACCCCAAACCTGTGCTGGCCCCTTGCACCCACCAGATCATCTGATTTTGGCTCAAATTGAGGAATTTATTCACCCCAGACCTGTGCTGGCCCCTTGCACCCACCAGAACGAGTGGTTTGGGCTCAAATTGAGGATTTTATTCACCCCCAGTGCCCGGGGTGTGTCAGGGCTGGGATAAGTGGATTTCCATGATCGGGGGGGAATTCTGTGCCCTCTCCCCGCTGCTGGGACCCCTCGTGCGCCCCTTTGGGACCTTTTGGGGCGATCCCAAAACCCCAAAACCCCGAGGGAGCCCCGGGAGGAGCCCGGCGCGGGTCCCTGCTCGCTCGGACCCGTCCCGGTGTTGCAACCTCGGGGAAGCATTTCCCAGGTAAGGCCCGGTCTGGAAACGCCCTGGGAACGTCAGGGAAGGGTGGGAGGCTCCTTAAAAACCCGGCTGGGCCGGCGGGATGGGTGCGAGGTAGAGGAGAGAGCGGCCGGACCGATTCCCAGCGCCCGACAGACGCACGGACACCGCGGGACCCCCGGCAGGATGCAGGTGGGAATCCCGGGATGGGGAAACGGGGAACCCCCCCACGCTCGGGACCCTCGGGATGAGGATTTACCTGGGGAGAGCCCCTGGGGTGTGAGGTTGGAGGTTGAGGAGGTGGAAATTCCTGGAATCCTCCGGGAGCGGGGCCAGGGAACGGGGATGGGCTGAGGGGAACCGGGAGGGGCTCAGGGGAACCGGGACAGAACCGGGATGGGCTGAGGGGAACCGGGATGGGCTCAGGGGAACCGGGATAGAACCAGGACAGAACCGGGATGGGCTGAGGGGAACCGGGATAGAACCGGGATGGGCTGAGGGGGAACCGGGACAGAACCGGGATGGGCTGAGGGGGAACCGGGATAGAACCGGGATGGGCTTGGGAGGAACCGGGATAGAACCAGGATGGGCTGAGGGGAACTGGGATAGAACCGGGATGGGCTCGGGGTAACCGGGATGGGCTCAGGGGAACCGGGATAGAACCTGGAGGGGCTGAGGGGGAACGGGGATGGGCTGGGGAGGAACCGGGATGGGCTCGGGCAGAACCGGGATGGGCTCGGAGGAACCGGGATAGAACCGGGATGGGCTGAGGGGAACCGGGATGGGCTCGGGGTAACCGGGATAGAACCAGGATGGGCTGAAGGGAACCGGGATAGAACCGGGATGGGCCAGGATAGAACCGGGATGGGCTGAGGGGAACCGGGATAGAACCGGGATGGGCTCGGGGTAACCGGGATGGGCTCAGGGGAACCGGGATAGAACCTGGAGGGGCTGAGGGGGAACGGGGATGGGCTGGGGAGGAACCGGGATGGGCTCGGGCAGAACCGGGATGGGCTCGGAGGAACCGGGATAGAACCGGGATGGGCTGAGGGGAACCGGGATGGGCTCGGGGAAACCGGGATAGAACCAGGATGGGCTGAAGGGAACCGGGATGGGCTCAGGCAGAACCGGGATGGGCTCGGGAGGAACCGGGATGGGCTTGGGGGAACTGGGATAGAACCGGGATGGGCTCAGGGTAACCAGGATGGGCTCGGGGGGCCGGGACCGGGTCAGGAGCACCCAGGGAGGTTCCCTGGGCTGGAGAGTTCAGGCTGGGGCTGCCAGCGGGGTCTGGGGGCCGGCAAAGGGGATTTGCTATGGGGAAAGGGGGATCTGCCATTGGAAAAGGGGGATTTACTATGGGGAAATGGGGTTTGTTGGTGGAAAGGGGGGATTTGCTATTGGAAAAGGGGAATTGTTGGAGGAAAAGGGGAATTGTTGATGGAAAAGGGGATTTTTTGGTGGAAAAAGGGGATTTGTTGGAGGAAAAGGGGATTTGCTGGTGGAAAAGGAGGATTTACCAGTGGAGAAGAGGATTTTCTATTGGAAAGGGGGATTTGTTGGTGGAAAAGAGAATTTGCTGGTGGAAAAGAGAATTTGTTGGTGGAAAAGAGAATTCGTTGGTGGAAAAGGGGATTTGCTATTGGAAAAGGGGGATTTGCTGGTGGAAAAGAGGAATTTACCGGTGGAAAAGCAGGATTTCTTGGTGGAAAAGGGGGATCTGCCATTGGAATAGGGGGATTTGTCAGTGGAAAGGAAGATTTTTTTTTGGTGGAAAAGGGGAATTTGTTGGTGGAAAAGCAGGATTTGCTGATGGAAAAGGAGGAATTTCCCTCTGGAAAAGCAGGATTTGCTGGCGGGGGATGCCGGGCTGGAGGCAGGGAGCGCTGGGGCCGCGCGTGGCTCTGTCCCCCAGTGTCCCCCAGTGTCCCCCAGTGTCCCCAGTGTCCCCAGTGTCCCCCAGTGTCCCCATGTGCCACCCGGTGAGTGCCCGGTGGCCCCGGGGCTGTCCCGTGAGTCACCGCTGGAGCAGCCCCGGTGCCCCAGGGCCAGGCAGGGCGCTGCCACCAGGGGGACAGGACAGGTGACACCGATGTCACCGATGTCACCCGGGTGGCCTCGGTGCTCCCAAATCCCTTCGGTTCCTGGGCTGGAAATGGAACCCCCAGCCCCAAAGCCACCCTGGTGACAGTTCCGAGAGTTGGGGACAGTGACGGAGTGACCTCGGGCTGCGGCACCACAGGGGACAGAGGTGGCTTGGGAGGACACAGGGACACGTGGGGACAAGGAGGAGAGCGTGGCTGGGCCCTGGTGTCACCTCCCCAGCGGTGTCACCTCCCTGGGGCTGGGCCTGGTGTCACCTCCCTGGGCCCTGGTGTCACCTCCCTGGGCCTGGTGTCACCTCCTCAGTGTGGCTGGGCCCTGGTGTCACCTCCCTGGGCCTGGTGTCACCTCCCCAGCGTGGCTGGGCCTGGTGTCACCTCCCTGTGGCAGGACTGGGCAGGGTCAGGGTGACAAGAGGGGACAGGAGCCAGGTTGTGACACAGGGCAGGACCTGAGCGAGCAGCAGGGTTGGGGACACCCTCAGATGGTGTCCCCAGCGTGGGGACAGTGCTGGGCCACCCCTCAAGGTCCCTGTGGCGGTGGCTGTTGTTCCCTGGGCTGGGTTAAAGGGACAGCTTGGGACAAAAGGGACAAAAGGGACAAAAGGGACACCCCCAGCCCGGCTGTCCCCACCCCGGCCAGGCAGGAAAGAGCCGAGCCCGGCCAAGGTGACGCCGTTTCCGTGTCATTGTCACCGGGATGTGACGGGGGGACCGTCCTGACAGGCCCAGGCAGAGCTTCCTGGTGGGGACAGTGGGGACAGGGGGGACAGGAGGGACAGGAGGGACAGGAGGGACAGGGGGAGACAGGAGGGGACAGGGGGGGACAGGAGGGACAGGAGTGGAACAGGAGGGGACAGGGGGAGACAGGGGGGGACAGGAGGGACAGGAGTGGAACAGGAGGGGACAGGGGGGGACAGGAGGGACAGGAGAGGTGCTCGGCAAGCCGGGACCTGCCCCGCCGGGCCGTTCCCGCAGCCGTGAAGCAACAGCGAGGGCAGGGCCGGTAATTCCGGCCCCGTTCCTCCCTAACGAGCCCCGCGGCACCGGGACCGGCAGCACCGGCACGGCCCGGCCCAGGAGCGGGGGCGGCACGGGCGGCCCCGGGGCCGGGCGGGGCGGGCACAGGTGGCACCGAGGATTTGGGGCGGGTACAGGTGGCACCGAGGACTTGGGGAGGGCACCGAGGATTTTGGGCGGCACAGGTGGCACCGAGGATTTGGGGAGGGTACAGGTGGCACCGAGGATTTTGGGGCGGGCACCGAGGATTTTGGGGCAGGCACAGGTGGCACTGAGGATTTTGGGGGCGGGCATCGAGGATTTTGGGGGCGGGTTCAGGTGGCACCGAGGATTTTGGGTGGGCACCGAGGATTTTGGGGGTGGGCACCGAGGATTTTGGGGGCGGTGAGGAAGATGAGGATCCCCCAGCCCCGCGGGTCATTTGCCTTTTGGCCAGGATGGGTTTTCCCTTCCGGGGGTTTGTGGTGGGGACCCCCGAGGGTCTCACCCGAGTCTCGCCCCCTCAGGGCACCATGGCCGAGTGCACGGAGCTGGAATGGGCCGTGCAGGTGCTGGTGAACAACTTTGACAAGTACTCGAGCCGCTGCTGCTGCTGCAAGAACCCGCGGCGCATCAGCAAGAAGGATTTCCGCAAGATGCTCAGCCGGGAGCTCAACCACATGCTGACGGTGAGCCCGGGGGTGCAGGACGGGGTTTTGGGGGGTTCTGCCCGCCCTGAACCCGGCCTGAACCCGCCCTGAACCCGGCCTGAGCCTGCGCTGCCCCGTTATCACCCGAGCCCTATGAGGAGCGCTGATAAGCAGCGCAATCGGCCCATGCCAAAAATTGGCCAATCGACCTAAAATTGCTCATCCTGCTCATAGGACTGGTTGTAGCCACGACCATAATCCTGTTGGGGAAGATGAAACAGGAAAGCCTTATCAATAGGATTGCCTGGCAAAAGATTTTGAGAATATGGGAACTAAAAGTGAGATTGAAATGAAAGCAAGCTCTGAGATCCCTCAGTTACTGAACAGCTGGAAAACAACGGTGGGGCTGCTGAAGGTGATCCCCTTTTGATGGAACAACACCCTCTGCTTGCAGACAGCCCCAAGGGGCAGAGCAGACCCTGCTGGCTCAGCAGAAGGGGCCCAAAGAGGAGTTTTTAGGGTTTAAAATGTAACACAGTATGGTGATGTAATGATTCTTATAGGCTGTATGGAAATGCTGTAGGATTTGTGTATTGTACTGGATTGGTGAGTGAGAATCAGAATATTCAACACAGAAGATTTATTTATTACCCTAACCCTAACCCTGACCCTAACCCTAAACCCTAACCCTAACCTAAACCCTAACCCTAACCCTAAACCCTACATTTCACTTAAATCAAAACGGATTTCTACCCTGGAAAATTTCCGCTCTGCTTCGATACCAAAAATCCTAAAATCCACATTTTCACGCCGTGATAATTCTATTATTGTACCATTCAAACCTCTGGGACTTTCAGCTCCTCATCCCAAGCTGGTGACCTGCTCCAGGGGTCACCATCAAACCCTCAGGGCTGCATTCAGGGTCTCCCAGCACCCTGGTGGGGTCCTCAGCAGCTCCGGACACCCGGAGGGCTTTGATGAGTTCCCGCACCACATTAGACCGGCCCAAAACTCCGCTGCTGTCACCGTAGGGCACGAAGGACAAAACACAAGCACACCCCGCTGTTCTCAGGGCGAGGAGAAAAGGGGAGCTCATTTTCTGACTCCGACATTTCCAGTTTTCCAAGGGTGACATCGGAGGGTGACGGTGCCACCTCTCCAATGGCACTGGCCAAACCAGCAGCCATCGGCTTTCCCCCCCTCCACAGAGGGAACGCAAAACATTCACGAGTCATTAGAAAATCTTAAAAAAAGCCCCAGGCTGACCCCGCTGTTCCCCCGCAGGACACCGGGAACCGCCGCGCCGCCGACAAACTCATCTGCGACCTGGATGAGAACAAGGACGGGCGCATCAGCTTCGAGGAGTACTGGACCTTGATAGGGGGCATCGCCAGCCCCATCGCGCAGATCATCCGCCAGCAGGAGCAGAGTGTCAAACACACCAAGTAGACACTGCTGGACCCCCCTGGAACCCCCCAGCTCCTCCCATTCCCTGCTTTCTTTATTTTATTTTATTTTTCTTTTTTTGGTGCCCGCCCCGAGCCTCCGAGATCCCCCCCGGAACCCCCCAGCTCCTCCCATTCTCTGCTTTCTTTATTTTATTTTTATTTTATTTTTCTTTTTTTGGTGCCCGCCCCGAGCCTCTGAGATCCCCCCCGGGACCCCCCAGCTCTTCCCATTCTCTGCTTTCTTTATTTTATTTTTCTTTTATTTTTCTTTTTTTGGTGCCCGCCCCGAGCCTCCGAGATCCCTCCCGGGACCCGCCAGCTCTTCCCATTCCCTGCTTATTTTATTTTATTTTATTTTATTTTATTTTATTTTATTTTATTTTATTTTATTTTATTTTATTTTTATTTTATTTTTCTTTTTTTGGTGCCGCCCCAAGCCTCCGGGACCCCCCAGCTCTTCCCATTCCCCGCTTTTTAATTTTATTTTATTTTTTGTGCCTGCCCCGAGCCTCCGGGACTCTCCGCCCTGGAACCCCCCAGCTCCTCCCATTCCCCGCTTTTTAATTTTATTTTATTTTATTTTTCTTTTTTTTGTGCCCGCCCAGAGCTTCTCCCTACGGAGATTTTGTTTTGTTTTCTTCTCACGGATGCTTTGGCAGCATTTGACGGCGTCAAATTTCATGCCTTGAGTCCCGTTTGGTATTTTAGATTGAATTTGTCTGAATATTCGTCCTTTTCTCGGAGGGTGAAGCTCTCCCCATGCTCTGGGGTGGGAATTTTGTTTGTGCTCAGAAATCCCAGCAGGGGCGGCGCTCGCTCTCTGCCCTCCCTCGGGGGTTCCCTAAACTCGGGGGGTCTCTTTTGGTTTTTTTTTCCCAAAAAACAACCTTGGGCAAAGCGGGGGGGGGGTTGTTTTTCCCCGGCCACCCCCGTGGTTATTTATTGTTTATTGCAGCAATAAAATTTGGAGGAGCCGCGGGTGATGCGCAGATTTTATCGGGGGGGCTGTGGGAGGGGTCCCCACCCTGTCCCTCACCTGTGGTGGGGTTCACAGGGGTCCCAGATGAGGGAAGAGGTGAGAATCCAGAATCCAGAATTCAGAAGGCTTGATTTATCATTTTATTATATATATTATATTTATTACATATATTTATTATATCTATTCATTATTTTATTAAATAATAGATAGTACTATTTATATAATATATAAATATATATTAATATATAATATATAAAAATAAATATATAAAAATAACATTATAATAAAATATAGCAATATTTTCTTATAATAATAAAATATTATATTTATATAATAAATATATAAAATACATAGTAATATATAATAAATAATAAATATATAAAAATAGATATATAATATATAATATAGAAATATATTTTATATAACTATATTTACATATAGTTATATACCAATATATAATAATGAATATATAAATATAATAATATTATAATAAAATCTAATAATTAATAGAATAGAATAGAATATAAATATATAAATATGTAAATATGTAAATATATTAATTTATATGTAAATATATATTATATATTTATATATTAATTTATATATAATATATAATATATAATATATAATATATAATATATAATATATAATATATATAATATATTACAACTATACTAAAAGAACAGAAGAAAGGATTTCATCCGAAGGCTAGCAAGGAATAGAAAAGGAACGAATAACAAAATCCCGTGTCTGACCAGAGAGAGACCCATTTGGAGTGTGATTGGCCATAAATTAAAAACAACCCCACGAGACCAATCACAGACGCGCCCGTTGCATCCCACAGCAGCAAATATTCCTCGTTTGCATTTTGTTCCTGAGGCCTCTCAGCTTCTCAGGAGAAAACAAACAATCCTGAGGAAAGGATTTTTCAGGAAATATCGCGGCTACAACCGCCCTCGGCTCGCCTGGGCTGGCGACAGCGCCGGCAGCCACCGCCGGGTGTCAGCAGCCACCGCCGCCACATCCGGGCGGGTCCCTCCGTGTCCCCTCCGTGTCCCCTCCGTGTCCCCTCCGTGGGACACCCAGGGCTGAGCCCGGGCATGAACGGGATCTCACAGCTCACTCGTTAATGGGATCTCAGAGCTCATTAATGGGATCTCACAGCTCATTAATGGGATCTCACAGCTCACTCGTTAATGGGATCTCAGAGCTCATTAATGGGATCTCACAGCTCTTTAATGGGATCTCAGAGCTCAGTCATTAACGGGATCTCACAGCTCATTAATGGGATCTCACAGCTCACTCGTTAATGGGATCTCAGAGCTCATTAATGGGATCTCACAGCTCTTTAATGGGATCACACAGCTCAGTCATTAACGGGATCTCACAGCTCATTAATGGGATCACACAGCTCACTCATTAATGGGATCACAGAGCTCATTAATGTGATCTCACAGCTCACTCATTAACGGGATCTCAGAGCTCATTAACGGGATCACACAGCTCATTAATGGGACCACACAGCTCACTCATTAATGGGATCACAGAGCTCATTAATGTGATCTCACAGCTCACTCATTAACGGGATCTCAGAGCTCATTAACGGGATCACACAGCTCATTAATGGGACCACACAGCTCACTCATTAATGGGATCTCAGAGCTCATTAATGGGATCACACAGCTCATTAATGGGATCACACAGCTCAGTCATTAACGGGATCTCACAGCTCATTAATGGGACCACACAGCTCACTCATTAATGGCATCACAGAGTTCATTAATGTGATCACACAGCTCACTCATTAATGGGGTCTCACATTTCATTAATTAATGGGGTCTCACAGCTCATTAATGGGGTCTCACAGCTCATTAATGGGATCCCGCAGCTCCCCCGAGCCTCCCCGTTCTCCCGTGCGAGCCCGGCCCGGGCTGTCCCCGTGGGAACGGGCGGGGCCGGGCTGAGTCAGGGCCGAGGAATCCCCGCGGGTTGGGCCGTGACTCACCCGGGGGTGCGGGGCGAGCCGGGCCGGGCCGGGCCGGGCCGTGACTCACCCGGGGGTGCGGGGCGAACCGGGCCGGGCCGGGCCGGGCCGGGCCGTGACTCACCCGGGGGTGCGGGGCGAACCGGGCCGGGCGCGGCTCCCCCGGGACCCCGAAGATCCGGGCTCGGCCACCCCCAAGTCCCATTTTTGGGGAGAAATTCCGGGAATTTGTGTCCCTTTCCCAGCCCCGGAGGAGAAGGGGGGACAGGAAAGGTCTTGTTTGCCCCCCAAAGGGGACGCCCTGTGTGGGATCACAGAGATTTTGGGGTGTTCTGTTCCCCAAATGTACCAGGGAAAAGGGGCAGCTCGTTAATGGGATCACAGAGCTCGTTAATGGGATCTCACTGCTCACTCATTTATGGGATCACACAGCTTATTTATAGGGTCACAGAACTCATTAATGGGATCTCACAGCTCGTTAATGGGATCACAGAGCTTGTTAGTGGATCACGGAACTCACTCATTAACGGGATCTCACAGCTCACTAATGGGATCACAGAGCTCGTCAATGGATCTCACAGCTCACTCATTAATGGGATTACAGAGCTCATTAATGGGATCTCACAGCTCACTCATTTATGGGATCACAGAGCTCATTAAGGGGATCTCACAGCTCACTCATTAATGGAATCTCCCATCTCATTAATGGGATCTCACAGCTCATTTATTAATGGGATCTCATGGCTCGTTAATGGGATCACAGAGCTCATTAATGGAATCTCACAGTTCACTCATTAATGAGATCACAGAGTTCATTAATGGGATCACAGAGCTCATTAATGGGATCTCACAGCTCTCTCATTAATGGGATCTCACAGTTCGTTAGTGGGATCTCACAGCTCACTCGTTAACGGGATTACAGAGCTTGTTAGTGGGATCACAGAGCTCATTATCAGGATCACATAGCTCATTAATAGGATCACACAGCTCGTTACACAAAAATGAGGCGCGGGCGAAACCCAGGTGCGAGGAGCAGCCGGGCATGTGGGGGCTGCCCCGGGGGCAGTGCCACCCCGTGCCACCCCGTGCCACCCCGTGCCACCCTCCTGGGCTATAAATCCCCGCCGTGCCCCGCTGCCCCATCCCAACCCTCGAGAACTGACCCACGCTCAGCCGGTGAGTCCCCGCTCCCTTCCCTCCTCCAGCACCCCAAAATCCACCCGGGCCCCCCCAGGAGCTGATGGCATCCCCTGCTCCGTGTCCCCAGGTGTCCCCATGGCGTGTCCCCTGGAGCAGGCGATGGCCCTGATGGTCACCACCTTCCACAAGTACTCGGCCAAGGAGGGCGACAAGTACAAGCTCAGCAAGGCCGAGCTCAAGGAGCTGCTCAACAAGGAGCTGCCGGTCTTTGGGAGCGTGAGTGGCCCTGGGGACATCCTGGGTGTCCCTTGAGGGTGGAGGGACAGGAGGGACCAGCCCTGGGTCTTTCTCTGGGTCTTTGTCCTGGGTCTTTGTCCTGGGTCTTTGTCCCGAATCTTTCTCTGGGTCTTTGTCCTGGATCTTTGTCCCGGGTCTTTGTTCCAAGTCCTTCTCTGGGTCTTTCCTCCCGGGTCTTTGTCCCGAGTCTTTGTCCCAGGTCTTTCTCTGGGTCTTTGTCCTGGGTCTTTGTCCCAGGTCTTTGTCCTGGATCTTTGTCCTGGGTCTTTGTCTTGGGTCTTTGTCCCGAATCTTTCTCTGGGTCTTTGTCCTGGATCTTTGTCCCAGGTCTTTGTCCCAGGTCTTTCTCTGGGTCTTTCCTCCCAAGTCTTTGTCCCGGGTCTTTGTCCCGAGTCTTTGTCCCAGGTCTTTCTCTGGGTCTTTGTCCCGGGTCTTTTCCCGGGTCTTTCTCTGGGTCTTTGTCCTGGATCTTTGTCCCAGGTCTTTGTTCCAAGTCCTTCTCTGGGTCTTTCCTCCCGGGTCTTTGTCCCGAGTCTTTGTCCCAGGTCTTTGTCCCAGGTCTTTGTCCTGGGTCTTTCTCCAGGTCTTTTCTCCCGGGTTTTCCTCCCCAGTCTTTTCTCCTGGGTCTTTCTCGAGTTCTTCCCTCCTGGGTCCTTTTTCTCCCAGGTCTTTTATCTCCCTCTTTCCTCCTGGCTCTTTCTCTGGGTCTTTTCTCCTGTGTCTTTTCTCCTGGGTCCTTTTTCTCCTGGGTCTTTTCTCTGGGTCTTTCTCTGGGTCTTTGTCCCGGGTCTTTGTCCTGGGTCTTTGTCCTGGGTCTTTGTCCTGGGTCTTTCCTCCTGGGTGCTTTTCCTCCCAGGTCTTTCTCTGGGTCTTTCTCCCGGGTTTTTCTCTGGGTCTTTTCTCCCAGGTTTTTTCTCTCCCGGGTCTTTTCTCCTGGGTCTTTCTCTGGGTCTTTGTCCCGGGTCTTTTGTTCCAGGTCTTTTTTCTCCCGGGTCTTTTCTGTGGGGTCTTTTCTCCTGCATCTTTCTCCCGGGTCTTTTTCCTCCAGGGTCTTTTGTCCCGGTTCTTTCTCTGGGTCTTTGTCCCGGGTCTTTCTCTCAGGTCTTTTCTCCTGTGTCTTTCTCTGGGTCTTTCCTCCTGGGTCTTTGTCTCGGGTCTTTACTCCCGGATCTTTTCTCCCATGTCTTTTTCTCCCGGCTCTCTGAAATTCTGATGGGTCCATCCCTCGTGCTCCAGGGAAATCCCTGGAGAAGAGCAGGAATGAGGCCTGGAGGGGCTCAGCCCCAAAGGAAATTCAGCTTTTTTTAAACCCACAGAAATATTTTGTTTAGCAAAGGAAATCACGCTCCAATTCCCCTTTTTTTTTTTTTCACCATTTCTTTTTTTTTAAACCCTCACTTCCCTTTCTCAGCTTGTGGTTTCATCCGGGAGGTGAATTTTTTTTTTTTAAATTTTTTTTTTTTTTTGGGCCAAATTTTTCCACACCCGGGAAGCCCTTCAATTTAATTTAATTTAATTTAATTTAATTTAATTTTATGGGTTTTTTTTTTAATTTGCTAAATTTTTCCACACCCAGGAGGCCCTTAAATTAAATTAAATTAAATTAAATTAAATTTACGTTTAGTTTAGTTTAGTTTAATTATTTTATTTTTGGCCAAATTTTTCCACACCCGGGAGACACTTTGATTTTTTTTTAATTTTTTTTTTTTTTTTTGGCCAAACTTTCCCACACCCGGGAGGCATTTTTGGAAATTCGGGCACTGCCCATCTCACCCGCCAAGCCCAAAATCCCTCCCTGAGGCAGAGGAGGGGAGAAGGCGGGGAAGGGGCGGCCCCTCCCCTCCAACCCTCACCCCAAACCCTCTCCCTGGACAGAAACAAATGGACGAGGCCGAGTTCAAGCGGCTGATGAACGACCTGGACCACAACAAGGACAGCGAGGTGGATTTCAAGGAGTACGTTTGCTTCCTGGCCTGCATCACCATGGGCTTCAATGAGTTCTTCAAGGACGACCCCAGCAAGCACCGCAGGAAGTGACACCCCGGGGTGACCCCAGAGTGACCCCAGAATGACCCCAGAGTGACCCCCAGAGTGACCCCCAAAATGACCCTGGAGTGACCCCAGAGTGACCCCTCCCCATGGCCATCCCAGCCCTGAGGGGCTTTCAATAAAAGATTTTCCTCAATCCTGGCTGAGTTTTGGGGTTCGGTTCATTTTCCCCCCAATCCTGCTCAAGTCTGGGGTTTTGTTCACATTTTCTCCCAGTTTTGGGGTTCTGTTCATTTTCCCCCCAATCCTGCTCAAGTCTGGGGTTTTGTTCAGGTTTTCTCCCAGTTTTGGGGTTCTGTTCATTTTCCCCCAATCCTGGCTCAGTTCTGGGATTTTGTTCAGGTTTTCTCTCAGTTCTGGGGTTCTGTTCAGGCTCTCCCTAATCCCAGCTCAGTTCTGGGGTTCTGTTCATTTTTTCTCCCAATCCTGGCTCAGTTTTGGGGTTCTGTTCATTTTCCCCCCAATCCTGGCTCGGTTCTGGGGTTTTGTTCAGATTTTCTCCCAGTTCTGGGGTTCTCTTCAGGCTCTTCCAATCCCAGCTCAGTTTTGGGGTTCTGCTCATTTTCCCCCCCAATTCTGGCTCAATTCTGGGGGTTCTGTTCAGGCTGTCCCCAATCCCAGATGAGTTTTGGGGTCCTGTTCATTTCCCCCCCAGTCCTGGCTGAGTTCCGGGGTTCTTTTCAGATTTTCTCCCAGTTCTGGCTCAGTTCTGGAGTTCTGTTCATTTTTTCCCCAATCCTGGTTCAATTTTGGGGTTCTCTTCAGGTTCTCCCCCAGTCCTGCTCAGTTCTGGGGTTTTGTTCACATTTTCTCCCAGTTTTGGGGTTCTGTTCATTTTTTCCCCAATGCTGGTTCAATTTTGGGGGTTCTGTTCAGGTTCTCCCCCAGTCCTGGCTCAGTTTTGGGGTTCTGTTCATTCTCCCCCCAATCCTGCTCAATTCTGGGGTTTTGTTCAGATTTTCTCCCAGTTTTGGGGTTCTGTTCATTTTTCCCCCAATTCTGGCCCAGTTCTGGGGGTTCTCCTCAGGTTCTCCCCAATCCTGGTTCAGTTTTGGGGTTCTCTTCAGGTTCTCCCCCAGTCCTGGCTCAGTTTTGGGGTTCTGTTCATTCTCCCCCCAGTCCTGCTCAGTTCTGGGGTTTTGTTCAGGTTTTCTCCCAGTTTTGGGGTTCTGTTCCATTTTTTCCCCCCAATCCTGGCTCAGTGCTCACCCCCGCCGTGCCCAGCCTGACTCACGCCTTCCTCCAGCTCTGTGGGATTTTCCACAGCGTGGCTCAGCCCTGCCAGGGTTTATTTTGGGAGAAATTTGAGCAAAAACAACTCTTGGGTGTCGCTGGAACGTTCTGGGGAGGGTTCAGGAGTGGTGCCCTGGGAGCCACCAAGGGTCGGGGGCACACCAAGCCCCCAAATCCTCCCCAAATCCTCCAGGTTGTCCCCAAAGCCCCCAGGTCCTCCCAAACTCCCCAGGTCCTCCCTAAGATCCTTCAGCTCCTCCCAAATCCCCCCGGTTGTCCCCAAACCCCCCGAATCCTCCCCAAATCCCCAAATCCTCCCCAAATCCCCCAGGTTGTCCCCAAAGCCCCCAAATCCTCCCAAAGCCCCCAAATCCTCCCCAAATCCCCCCAAATCCTCCACAAGCCCCCAAATCCTCCCCAAATCCCCCAGGTTCCCCCCTGAAGCCTCCAGGTCCTCCCAAAGCCCCCAGATCCTCCCCAAATCCCCCAGGTTGTCCCCAAGCCCCCAAATCCATCTGGGGAGGGCTGGGGGACACTCGGGGGCTTTGCCAGGGTTTGGGGGACATTTGGGGGCTTTGCCAGGGTTTGGGGGACATTTGGGGGCTTTGCCAGGGTTGGGGGGACATTTGGGGGCTTTGCCATGGTTTGGGGGGCACTCGGGGGCTTTGCCAGGGTTTGGGAGGCACTCGGGGGCTTTGCCAGGGTTTGAGGGGCACATTTGGAGGCTTTGCCAGGGTTTGGGGGCACTCGGGGGCTTTGCCAGGGTTTGGGGGACATCTGGGGGCTTTGCCAGGGTTTGGGGGGACACTCGGGGGCTTTGCCAGGGTTTGGGGGACATCTGGGGGCTTTGCCAGGGTTTGGGGGGACATTTGGGGGCTTTGCCAGGGTTTGGGGGACACTCGGGGGCCTTGCCACGGTTCGAGGTTGGGCACTGCCCGTTCCCGGTGCCCGCCCCAGCTCCCGCACACGTGCCCGGGCCACGGGAGCGGCTCCGTTACACAACGGGAGCGCAAATCGCTGCCAAGAGACTGGAAAAGGGAAAAAAGCCCTCGGCACAAACCCCGGCTCGGCACCACCCCCGAGGCCGGACCCGGGACGGTACCGGGTGGCACCGGGTGGGACCCGAACCCCGCGGGGCTCTCCCGGCCCGGTGCTCCCTGGGCAGCCCCAGCGGCGCATTTTGCTCCTCCTAATCCAAACCAGCGCCCTTGGCAAGGGCGGGGGCAGCTCCCAGGGTTTCCTTTCTCCTCCTTTTCTCCTTTTCCAGCCGGGTCCGGGCGGGCTCGGGAGCGTCGCTGCCTCCCCGGCCGGGTGTGGCTCAGGCGGGGCGATGAACGCTATAAATGCCAGGGCCTGAGCCTGGCCCCCCTTCCGCCCTGCCCGATCTCTCCCGTCCCTCCCGAGCTCTCGGTGAGTCGCTTTTCCCCCTCCAGATGTTCTCCAGATGTTGCCAGGCGCGGCTGGGGGGGTCCCGCTGCAGGTGCCGAGCTGGAAATGTGGATTCCACCTGGCCAGGGCTGGAAAAACTCCCGAGCCCCTTCCCTTCCCTTCCCTTCCCTTCCCTTCCCTTCCCTTCCCTTCCCTTCCCTTCCCTTCCCTTCCCTTCCCTTCCCTTCCCTTCCCTTCCCTTCCCTTCCCTTCCCTTCCCTTCCCTTCCCTTCCCTTCCCTTCCCTTCCCTTCCCTTCCCTTCCCTTCCCTTCCCTTCCCTTCCCTTCCCTTCCCTTCCCTTCCCTTCCCTTCCCTTCCCTTTTTCCCATTTTTTCCCCCTATTTTGGGGTTGCCCAGCCCGGCTGGAGCCGGGGAGGGACCGGAGCATCCCGGGACAGACCCGGGCCTGGCACGGGGGATCGGTCCCCGGTTCTGGCTCTGAGGGTGCCCAACTCCTGTGTGTCCCCTCGCTGTGTCCCCAGCTGTCCCCATGGCGTGTCCCCTGGAGCAGGCGCTGGCCGTGGTGGTCGCCACCTTCCACAAGTACTCGGGCAACGAGGGCGACAAGTACAAGCTCAACAAAGCCGAGCTTAAGGAGCTGCTCACCAAGGAGCTGCCGAGCTTCAGCGTGAGTGCCGGGGGGGACTCGGGGCTTTGGGGACGTCCAAAGCCCGGTTTTAACCCCTCCAAACCCCGGTTCTAACCCCTCCAAAGCCCGGTTTTAACCCTTCCAAAACCCGGTTTTAACCCTTCCAAAGCCCCCGTTTTAACCCCTCCAAAACCCAATTTTAACCCTTCCAAAGCCCCGGGTTTAACCCCTCCAAACCCCGGTTTTAACCCCTCCAAAGCCCCGGTTTTAACCCCTCCAAAGCCCCGGTTTTAACCCTTCCAAAGCCCCGGTTTTAACCCTTCCAAAGCCCCGGTTTTAACCCCTCCAAAGCCCGATTTTAACCCTTCCTTTCCCTCCTCCCTCGGGCAGAATCAAACCAGCGAGGCGAGTTTACAGAAGCTGATGAGCAACCTGGACTGCAACAGCGACAACGAGGTGGATTTCCAGGAGTACGTGACCTTCCTGGCCTGCATGGCCATGATGTGCAACGACTTCTTCCAGGACCTGCCGGACAAGATGCCCCGCAGGAAGTGAGGGCAGGGCCCGGCACGGCCCCGGGACCCTCCCGTGTGATCCCCACATCATTTCAATAAATTTCCATTTAAACAAAGCGGTTTTGCCACCCCCCGGGGGTCTCTCTGGCCGGGCTGGGGGAAGTTGGGGGTGATGCCAGGTTGGTTCTGGTTCTGGTTCTGGTTCTGGTTCTGGTTCTGATTCTGGTTCTGGTTCTGGTTCTGGCTTTGGTTCTGGCTTTGGTTCTGGCTCTGGCTCTGGTTCTGAATCTGGTTCTGGTTCTGGTTCTGGTTCTGGCTTTGGTTCTGGCTCTGGCTCTGGTTCTGAATCTGGTTCTGGTTCTGGTTCTGGTTCTTATTCTGGCTCTGGCTCAGCCCAGGATGGATCCTGCACCCCCGAGGCTCCGGGAACTCCCTCGGGGCCGCTCCCAGGCTGGTTCTGGTTCTGGCCCTGGTTCTGGTTCTGGTTCTGGTTCTGGCTCTGGTTCTGGTTCTGCCCGGGGTGGATCCGGCACCCCCGAGGCCTCGGGAACCCCCCCGGGGCCGCTCCCCGGCAGCGGCGTCGGGGCTGACTCAGCCCGGCCCGGCCGCTCCTCCCCGGAGCCGCTCCCACCCCGCAGGGCTGCGGGAACAGCTCCGAGCTGGGATGGTGCCGGTCCGGGAACAGCTCCGAGCTGGGATGGTGCCGGTCCGGGCTCAGCTCCGAGCTGGGATTGGGCCGGTCCGGGCTCAGCTCCGAGCTGGGATGGTGCCGGTCCGGGAACAGCTCCGAGCTGGGATGGTGCCGGTTCGGGAACAGCTCCGAGCTGGGATTGGGCCGGTCCGGGCTCAGCTCCGAGCTGGGATTGGGCCGGTCCGGGCTCAGCTCCGAGCTGGGATGGTGCCGGTTCGGGCTCTGTCCCTCACCCACCGCCCCGCGGATGTCGCGATTGTCCCCTCCCCATCCCCGGTGCCCCGGGGGTTCTGCCGCGTTCCTGCCCGGGGTGCGGCCGTGCGGAGCCGCCACTTCCCGGTGCTCCGGGCCAGCCCATCCCGGTTCCTCCCCCGGTGCCCTTTCCCCTCTCCTGGTCACGCTCCGGGCTCCAGATGTGCCACACGCCCCTTCCAGATGTGGCCGTGCCCCCTCCACCGCCTTCAGCGATGCCACAAAGGGACGGGAGGAGAGGGAACGGCCTCGGGCTGTGCCAGGGGGGCTCGTGGGGTGGAATTTCCCCCTGGAAAGGGCAGCCAGGCCTTGGAAAGGCTGCCCAGGGAGGGTTGGAGTGGCCACCCCTGAGGAACACCTGGATGTTGGTCTGGGTGGGCAGGTGGGGGTCGGGAACAGCTTGGACGTGGTGATGTTGGATGTGGTGATCTTGGAGGTTTTCCGACCGGGGATTCTAAGATTTAGGGGGAAAAAAAATTCTCCATCCCTCCAGAGTCAGTGAACCCCCAGAGAATGGGGCTGAACCTCCCCCTGCACCCCTGGGCAGGTGAGAGGGACCCCCAAAATCCCAAACCTCACCTGTGGCCATCTGAAGGTGGAATGATGATGCCCGCAGGGATCCAGCCTGGATCCATCCCCCCCCAGAGGGATCCACCCTGAATTCATCTCCACTGTCAGGGACCAACCCTAAATCTGTCCCACTCATGGGAATCCACCCTGAATTCATCCCTCCTCACAGGGATCCACCCTAAATCCATCCCAGTCACAGGGATCCACCCTGAATCCATCCCCCCTGTCAGGGATCAACCCTAAATCCATCCCACTCACAGAGAGCATCCTAAATCCATCCCCATGTCTGGGATCTACCCTGAATCCTTGTCCCTTGTCCCTTCCTGTCCCCATGGCACTCACCTGTCCTTGTCCCCCTCCTGTCCCCATGGCACACAGATGACCATGTCCCCCATGCCAGGTGGCCCAGCCACGCCCTCTGCCATCCCCATGGCGCTCACCTGTCCTTGTCCCTCTCCTGTCCCCATGGCACTCACCTGTCCTTGTTCCCCTCTCCTCCCCATGACACTCACCTGTCCTTGTCCTCTCCTCCCCATGGCACTCACCTGTCCTTGTCCCTGTCCCCATGGCCCAGCCACGCCCTCTGCCATCCCCAAGCCTGTCTGAACCCGTGTCCCTGCCGTGTCACCCGTGTCCCTGCCGTGTCACCCGTGTCCCTCTGCCCAGCCCATGCGCGTCCCCTTCCCGTCGAGGACGCGCCCGTCCCCTTCCCAATCCCCGTCCCTTTGTCTCCCTCTTTTGCAATTTTGGGTTTTTCTGGCACCAGTTCCTGGGATGAGGAGCCTGGCGGGAGAGGTTTCACCACCGCTGTCATTGTCACTTCCCAAAATCTTCGTGACCACATGGGGTGGAGGCTCCTCACCACCCCCCTCCAGACACTTGGGGTTCTGCAGCTCATTCTGGGAATACTGGGAATTCTGGGAATACTGGGAATTCTGGGAATACTGGGAATTCTGGGAATACTGGGATGGGCTCCACTGGGAGCAATGGGGAGGTCCCAAACCTGGGGGACAGCTGGGCGTGGATCACCCAGATGATGCCCTGGGTTATCCTTGGGCAATTCCAGCTGCTGGGAAGTGCCACCTCCCAGGGCCTGCAGCAGGAATGTCCCCTGGACCCAGGGAAATGTCCCTGGCAGAGTTCCACAGGGCAGGATTGTCCCCTGGACCCAGGGAAATGTCCTCCTGGAGGGGTGGCCACCCCTGGCACCTGTCTGTGAACTGGCGGAGAATTTTCAAAGCCTGACAAAATGAAATCCAAGTTTTTCAAACGCCTCTCAGTTGCCCCATCTGTGAGTCAGAAAAGGGCTTAATCCAACTCCTGTCCAGCAGCCAAATTCACCAAAAACATCAGTGACAAACCACCTGGGTAAAACCAGCATCATCCCACTGGAGACCCCCACCCAGAGAAGTTCCTCCTCCATCATCTCCACCAAACACTTGTGGAACGTTCCAGAAAACGCCACTGCTGACCCCTGATGCAATTTTTGGTGTTTCCTTGTTTTTGCCTGACGAGTTTGGGGCTTCCCCTCCCTGGATAACAGTTCCTGGATGGGGTGAGGAGCCCGAAATCCTCACCTGGGCGTGCTGCGTGCCTTGCACAACTCCTGGAGCTCCTGGCAGCTCCAGGAGGGTATAAAAGCTGCCATCCCCAGCTCGGCACCACCAATCCTCCTTCTCCTCCCTCTGCAGAGCCCAGACCTCCTCCGAGGTGAGCACATCCTTCCTGGTGAGTCCCCGGGCTCGGGTTCCCTTCCATGTTTTGCCGTTTGTCCCTTTCCCGGCAGGATGAAAACCGACCTGGAGCTGGCGCTGGAATGCGCCGTCAACGTCTACCACCGGTTCGCGGCGCAGCGCCCCGTGGACGACTACCTGAGCCTGGGGGAGTTCTCCAGGCTGCTCAAGGAGACGGCTGAGCCCTTCCTGAAGAACACGGTGCCGGTGAGAGCCCGGGCTGGGATCAGTGGGGTGGGATCGATGGGATTGGGGTCAATGGGATGGGATGGGATGGGTTCAGTGGGATGGGATGGGATCGATGGGATGGGATGGGATTGATGGGATGGGATCAGTGGGATGGGATCAATGGGATGGGATGGGATGGGTTCAATGGGATGGAATAGGATGGGATGAGATGGGATGGGATCAATGGGATGGGATGGGTGGGAGTAGGCCTGGGAGATCCTCTAATTCCGGGGATGCTGGGCAGGGACACCCCCCACTAGATTGGGGCGCTCAGAGCTCATCCTTGGGCACTTCCTTGGGGATGGGGAGGGTTCACAGAATTCCCAGAATCACTGGGTTGGTTGGAGGAGACCTTCAAGATCATCGAGTCCAACCCCAACCCCTCAACTCAACCCTGGCACCCAGTGCCACATCCAGGCTTGTTTAAACCCATCCAGGGACGGTGACTCCACCACCTCCCTGGGCAGAACATTCCAGAACTTTATCTTGGGACCTTCCCAAAGTGAGGGAGGGTTTTTTGGGGTTCAGGCCTTGCTGGCTAAGGGTGAGTGACCCCGAGCTGACTGTGCTCCCCCCGCAGCCCAAAACGACCATGGACAGCTACATCAAGCAGCTCTTCACCAAAGCTGATGCCAACCACGACGGCCGCCTCAAGTTCACCGAGTTCCTGACCACTCTGAGCCTCGTGGCCATCGATGCCCACAACAGGTTCCACCAGGGCCCTGGTGGTGACCACGGCCACGACCACGGGCATGGCCACGACCACGGCCACGACCACGGGCATGACCATGGGCATGGGCACAGCCACCGTCACTGAAATGGAGCCATCTCCCGCAGTGGCCGAGCCACGGGACTCTGTGTCCCCCCTTGTCCGGAACCAAATCTTTGTCACCTGCTTCTACTTTGTGGCATTGAAATAAATTCCCTTCCTCTGAGCACCAAACCCATCCGTGTGCCATGTCCTGGGGTCTGTGGGGAGGGGGTGAGGCCCAGCCTGTGATTAAACCCAGACTGAAGGGAAAAAGTGGCGGGGAGGGGAGAGTGGCATGGGGGGGACCTTGTTCTGGGCAAAGGGGGGGGGGGGTCAGGAAAAGATTTTGGGGGGTCCTCAGTGGGCAGCACAGGGCTCCTGGAGGGTGTCAGATCTGAGGGTGAAGGTCCAGGAAGTGCCAGAAGTGAAACACGGTTGGGGGGGTCCTTCCTCAAGTCTCTGCTAAGACCCAGCCATGGAACTGGGGGTGCCACATCCCAAGGGTGCCACATCCCAAGGGTGCCACATCCCAAGGGTGACACATCCCAGAGACACAAAATCCCAAGGGTGCCACATGCCAAGGGTGCCTGATCCCAAGGGTGCCACATGCCAAGAGTGCCACATCCTGGGGGTGCCACAGCCTGGTGGTGACACTTCTCGGGGACACCGGTTCCCAAGGGTGCCACATCCCAGGGGTGCCAGATCCCAAGGGTCTCACATCCCAGTGATGCCAGATCCCAAGGGTGCCACATGCCAAGAGTGCCAGATCCCAAGGGTCTCACATCCCGGTGATGCCAGATCCCAAGGGTGCCACATCCCAGGGGTGCTGCATTCCAGAGGCGCCACTTCCCAGACGTGTGTGAGATGTTTTTGTGACCCCAAAAGAGCCCAGCAGCCCCAGCAGAGCAAAGCACGAGGCCGAGGGGCTCTGGGGGCTCCATCCTGGGAGCTGCCACTCTGCAGAATGAGTCAAACCTCTCACGCTTTGGGACACATCCCTGAGCGGGGAACCCCTGGGCTGAGGAGGCTCCAACGTCCCCCAAACCAGGGCCTGTCCCGGGTGAAACAGTGGGGTTTGGGTGGCACCTCGGTGACACAGGACAGCTCTGGATTTGGGGTGCCACCCTCGTGCCTCGAGGCAAATGTCACTCACTGCCACCCCCGCGTCACTCGGGCATCGCTGTCCTTGCAGGGCTGGGCATGGCCACCTGCTCCCCCACGGGTTTGAGGGAAAAAGTGGGAAAATTGGGAAAGGGGCCGAGTGTGGGAGGTGCACAAGAGCACCAGAGGATTTCCCTGCCACCTGGGGGACCAGGATTCAATTTGGGATGGGTGACACTCAGATTTGGGGTGGGTGACACTCAAATTTGGGGTGGGTGACACTCCAGTTTGGGATCAATGACGTTCCAGTTTGGGATCCCAGTTTGGGATGGGTAACGCTCCAATTCGACATCCCAGTTTGGGGTGGGTGACACTCCAGTTTGGGATCTGTGACACTCCAATTTGGGATCCCAGTTTGGGATGGGTGACACTCCGGTTTGGGGTGGGTGACCCTCCAATTTGGGATCTGTGACACTCCAATTTGACATCCCAGTTTGGGATGGGTGCCAGCCTGCAAAGAGCAGGGCCGGGAAACAAAAGGAACAATGCAGTGAGTCAGGGATACTGGAATAAATCCGTGCAATGCCCCGGGGACACAGGAGCATCCTCAAACAGGAACGGGCACCCCTGGTTTGGCTGGTCCTTCCCTCTTCCTCCTACCCATTGTCTGATTTGAAACCTTCTCATTGTCTGATTTTGAAACCTTCTCATTGTCTGATTTTAAATCTTCTAATTGTCTGATTTTTAAACCTTCTCATGGTCCCAATTTAAATCCTCTAATTGTCTGATTTGAAACCTTCTCATTGTCTGATTTTAAATCTTCTAATTGTCTGATTTTAAACCTTCTCATGGTCCAAAATTAAATCTCATTGTCCGATTTTAAACCTTCTCATGGTCCGAATTTAAATCTTGTCATTGTTCGATTTTAAACCTTCTCATGTTCCAAATTTAAATCTTCTCATTGTCTGATTTTTAAACCTTCTCATTGTCTGATTTTAAATCTGCTCGTCCTTGTCCCTAACATGGGTGACAAAGAGGTGACAATTGCAAAACATGCAGCAGTTCCTGCACCAGCCAGAAAAGACCCCAGCCTTGGGTTTTCTCCTGGTTTTATGCCCAGTTTCCTCCAGAAAATCTCTGGAATGAGAGCAGAGTACAAGTAGAAAACAATAGAAAATATTCTTGAAAACAAGTTATAAAAAACAGATGCTGCTTTGTCTTGGGCAGCGTCCAACCAGTTGGCGTTGCAGGAAACAGAAATCACATTAAAAACTCACCCAGGGGACAAAGTCATCCCTGTTTCCATGTGCAACAGCCCAGTTTGCTCCTACAGCAGAAGGAAAATGTACAAATTTTTCGTCGTGTTGCAAAACTCCCCAAGTTTTGGCAACTTCTGCCCGAAAGGCCTTGCCCTCGACGTGGAGGTGTGACCAAGCCGGGGTTTTTCCCCTCCCTGAGCCCTGTCAGAGGTGATGGAGGGGCCAAGGACAACATTTCCAAAGCCTGGTGGGTGCAACCAGGAACTTGAAGCGGAGGAATGAGGCCGGGAGGGGCTCGGGGTTCCCACCTGGCAATTTCCAGGTGCGGGAAATGTGAACTCAAGCTGATGCTTGTGGCAGGTGTGTCACCAGCTCTGATGAAACAGGACCTCAGACAGGTATAAAAGGGCTGCTCCAGGCTCCTGGGTCACACTGACGGATCCAAACCCTCCTCGGAGACCAGGGTGAGTAGGACGAGGATGGTCCTTGCAGGGAAAAGGATGAGGGAGAAGCAGTTTGGGATCCATCAGCTCGGGGCGATGGGTTCTCCTCGGGGTAGGGCAGGAGGTTGGTTGGGGTTGGAAAATGAGGACAAATTAATGGGATTTTGGTGGCATCTTTGGTGGAGGCACCACTAATTCTGTGTCCTAAACGCCCCCACTGGCCTGACCCTGCTTCCCTCACCTGAAAAATGTCCCCAGGTGTGTCGGAACAAGCTGCTTCCTCGACGAAGCCAAACTGGAGCAATGCCCCCAAATCCCCTCATTTTCTGCTCCACACCAAAGAGTTGTGGGTGCCCCCAGGCTCAGGCGCAGCCCCCGCTGATTTTTGTCCCCTCTCACACGTCGAGGTTTGTCCCCAACCCCTGCAGGTCCCTCCGGAGCTCAGCCATGTCCACCAGCACCCACAGCCACGCCGGGAGCCGGCAGCTCCCGGGGAACTGCACCCTGGAGAAGGCCCTGCAGACCGTGGTGGACATGTTCCACCAGTACAGCATCCGCCAGGGTGAGATCGACCTCCTGAGCATGAGCGACTTCACCACGCTGCTGAAGGAGCAGGCGCCGTCCTTCCTGGGGACCTGCGTGAGTGCCCGGGGGACAACCCCGCGGGGATGGGGTTCGGGAGCTCCCGGGGCATGGGGGGGTTTCTGTCACAGCCGGGTTGGGGCCACCCCTGCTGCTTGTGGTGGTGGGAAGCGAATCAGACAGGCACAGTCCAAACTGCAGTTTGAGATTCTTCTGGTTTTTGCAACGCCTGAATCAAAAGATTCCACGTGCGTGGTGCTGTGAAGTGAACTAAACTCACACCTGAGCAGTCCAGCCATGCAATTTGCAGCTTTTTCTGGTTTTCGTAATGCCCAAAAGAAGATTCTCTTTTCAATTGGCAGATAAATTGTGGAATCTTTGCCGTTGTCAGCAGTTTCGCTCTGGCTGTGATTATGACCCCAAGCTGTTGTTTCTAATGTTGTAAAAATTGGTTTTGGAGATCTGTAGGATAAGAAAATCCATTCGGATCCCTCTTTGAGGTGTCCTATTGAAATCTGAGACCACACAACTGCATTTTTTTCTCCTGACACTGCAAGGAGAAATATCTGTGACATCCATGTGCTTGTCTTTGTTGAAGGACCTCACCAAACTTCTCAAGGGCTTCTTGGGCCTAGGCCGTGAGGATTAGAACTTCTGGGAGTTCTAATGTCGCAGTCTCCTCTCAATAAGTTGAAAAGCGGTGCAAGTTCATCATTGGTGATTCCCAAAATTGGCCTGGTCCAATGGATTTCTCACAAAATTAGCCTGGTCCAACAGATTTCTCCCAAAATTGGCCTGATCCAATGGATTTCTCCAAAAATTGGCCTTATCCAATGGATTTTTCCCAAAATTGGCCTGGTCCAACAGATTTCTCCCAAAATTGGCCTGATCCAATGGATTTCTCCCAAAATTGGCCTGATCCAATGGATTTCTCCTAAAAGCCACTGTGCCCCCAACCACAGGGATTTGGGACAAAATCCTGTCTCCTCTGGGATTTAATTTGGGGCTAAAGGTGAGGTAGAGGAGGGTTGGGACATCCTGCAGCTTCCAAACCCTTGGATCTCTTGGAGTGGAGCTGGGACAGGGACGTGACCCCTCCTCGTGTCCCCAAATTCAGGACAGGAACCGGCCTGGCTACCTGGAGAAGCTCTTCCAGGAGAGCGACCTGAACAAGGACAAGGAGGTGAGCTTCGAGGAGTTCACCATCGTGCTGAGCAAGCTGGCTGATGACGCCCACCGCATCAGCCACGGCTCCGAGCGCTGCGGGCCCGACAAAGACTGAGCCTGGCCGTGGAAAAACAGGAGAGGGAAGCTTGGGGAATCGGGCTCTGGCTGCTCCCTGCCCGCCTGGAGCAGCCCCATGGCACAATAAAGCAGCACTTGAAGTTCTCTGAGCTTTTCCTCATCCGTCGTGGGGGTGGCAGGAGGGACAGAGAGGGGTGGGTGGGGTCACCTGAAGCGATGGTTTTGTCAAAAAATCCTCATGAAGCAAAATGTTCCCAGTGCCCAAAATCCTCTGGTTTGGGATATTGGGATTTCAGGATGTGCTAATGATGATTTTCTGCCGTTCCGGGAGAGACACAGAGTTCAGGCACTTCCATATCCCAAAACTGCAACACCCAAACTTCCAAAATCTGAAATCTTGGATCTGAGGCAACACCCAAACACCCAAAATCCCAAATCCTGTATCTCAGGGACTGGGAACGCTCTGCTTGATGACAATTTGGGATTTGGGAAGTTGGGGTGTTGTGGTGTTGGGACCCCAGGGGGACAAAGCTGCTGCTCCCTCTCCCCATACCAGTCACTCTCCTGCCCCTAAAAGTGAGTTTTGAAAGAATTTTGCAACTCTTTGCAACTCAGGGTGTTCCTGTGGGTCCCTGGGCACCTCCCAGCAGGTCCTGGGCTGTTTCTGCTCCGGTTCATGGATCCCTGGCTGAGCCTGGACCTTGGGGACAGCTGGACAGGGAGGTTCTCCTGCAAGGACACCTGCAGAGCCACCAAAATGGTGCCAGCACCTGTCCCTGTGAGCCCCTTGTCCCTCAGTGCCTCCACTGACCACTCACACCTGGGGGTCACCCCTGGCTCAGGCCACCTTGGAACACCCTGTCCCCCATCCCTGTCCCCCATCCTTGTCCACCTGGCACCTCCAGGGTGACCAAAGTGACCCGAGGAGGTTTCCTGAAGTTGCACCAAAATTCTGCAACGCCGCGGCCACCCCCGGACACCCCGTTGTGAAATGTGTCCGATGTCCCCAGATGTCCTGTTCTGCAGCAGAACGTGCCTGTTGTGAAAGCAGAGCACCCCAGCAGCCAGGGCTGGGGGCTGGGGATGGAATCCTGGGGTCCTTTCACTTGGGAAAGACCTCCAAGATGGAGCCCAACCTGTGACCTGTCCCCACCTGGTCACCAATGTCCAGCCTATGACCTGTCCCCATCTGGTCACCAATGCCCAGCCTATGACCTGTCCCCACCTGGTCACCCAGACCAATGTCCAACCTGTGACCTGTCCCCATCTGGTCACCAATGTCCAACCTGTGACCTGTCCCCACATGGTCACTCAATGTCCAGCTCTTCCTTGGACACCTCCAGGGACGGGGACTCCAAACCTCCATGGCCTGGTTGCCCTTTCCAGGAGGAAATTCCTGTTGAAAGGAGCTCCTGAACTAGGCCTAGGCCTTGTTTTGGCCTCCAAAACCAGGAGGGCAAAGACCAACCTGAGACCAACCATGACGAGACCAGCCTGAGCTGGGCAGGTCAAACCAACCCCAGACAAGCGTGCTGAGTCAGCAGGCAGCTCATTTTGATGAGGAAATGCTGGAAAATCTCGTTTTTCTCCCCAGCTTGGCAGCTCGGACCTGCCAGGCCCGCGCTGGGCCTCTGCCAGGCCGAGAAACAGCAACACAAAAAAAGCCACAAAATCCAGGACAGAGCCCTGGAAAGCGAAATAAATATTCGCCTTTGAGCCACACCTGGGCTCTGCAGCTCAGGGCACACCTGGGGTGGGGACAAACCGCCCTTGGCATGGATGTAACGGAGCTCGTGGAGCTGGGCCAGGCTGGGAACACGCCCGGATCGTCTTTCATGGACGGCTGGTTGCCGCAGGCTGGGGATGTTCCCAGTGCCACCTGTGCCCTGTGTGACACAGCCAGCCCTGCCAGGAGCGGGTGGCACTCGGTGTTCTGCTCTGGTGAAGGGTCAAAGGTTGGGCTTGGTGATTTTGGAGGTTTTTGGCAAGTCCTGGGGCACTGGGATGGACCAAGGGTGGGGACATTTTGGGGATGAGCAGGGCAGGGGGTGACCTTCACCCCCCAGCATCAGCAAACAGCCCTGGAAAGGAGGAAAATTGAGAAAAATCCCAAAAGTGGAAAAATCCCAAATGTGGAAGAACCCCAAAGGTGGAAGAATCCCAAAAGTGGAAAAATTGCAAATGTGGAAGAACCCCAAAGGTGGAAGAATCCCAAAAGTGGAAAAATTGCAAACGTGGAAGAATCCCAGGTGTGGAAAAAATCCCAAATGTGAAAGGACCCCAAATGTGGAAGAATCCTAAATGTGGAAGAACCCCAAATGTGGAAAAATCACAGATGCAGAAGAATCCCAAATGTGGAAGAACCCCAAAGGTGGAAGAATCCCAAATGTGGAAAAATCCCAGATGTGGAAGAATCCCGAGGGAAGGGGCTTTTGCCCAGAGCTGCTGGCGAATCCCAGCAGGTGAGGGGACAGGGCCACCCCCACCTGAGCCGGTGACACCCCGAGCTTGCGGGAAAAGCCACAGAGCCCCTTTTGGGGAACTTCCTGGAGCCTTGAGCAATGCCAGGGGCCGTGTGGGGCCAGCCAGGAACGGGATGGGGACATTTCACAACGGGGACGCTTCATGGCTGGGCTATAAGAGACACCGAGGTGGCACCGGCCCCGCACCCGCCCCAGGGGACCTCGCTGCGGTGACAAGATGAGCAAGGCAGGTGCAGGGGGGGTATCTGGGGTGTCCGTGCTCTTTTCCAGGTCATCCCAGGTGTGAGGATCCTCAGGGAGCTTCTCTCCATCTCCACCTGGGGTCCCGGCTGGGCAAAACCATCTCCAGAGGCCGTGAGGACAGAGGTTTCCTCCTGGAAGAGGTTCCTGGTCACCAGAGAGGCTCCTGGACATCAGATCTCCTGCTCTGTGTCCCCACAGAGGGTTCTGGGGGATTTTCACCTGCTCTGTGTCCCCACAGAGGGTTTTGGGATGTTGTCACCTGCTCTGTGTCCCTACAGAAGGTTTTGGGGTGTTGTCACCTTCTCTGTGTCCCCACAGAGGGTTTTTAGGGTGTTTTCACCTGCTCTGTGTCCCCATAGAGAGTTGTTGGGGTGTTGTCACCTGCACAGAGAGTTTTGGGGTGTTGTCACCTGCTTGATGTCTCTACAGAGGATTTTTAGGGTGTTGTTCACCTGCTTGGTGTCTCCACTGAAGGTTTTTGGGGTGTTATCACCTGCTGTGTGTTTTTGGGGTGTTATCGCCTTCTCTGGTTGGTTTATCTGCAGAACCAGCCTCAGACCAGGCCCATTTTGGGGCCAAAATCAGCTCTGAGCTCTCATCTGTAGGTGCACAGAGCCTGCGAGGTCCTTCAGCCTCCTTGGAGCAAACTCCAAGAGCTCCAAAATGGAACAGTTCCGCCCCAGATTTTCTCCTTCAGCCCCCTTGGACAAGGAGGTCCTTCAGCCTCCAACAGCTCCAGAAAGGAACGTTCCTCCCCAGATTCTCCTGGATCCAGCCCATTTATCCCAGATTCTCCTGGTTCCAGCCCAGATATCCCAGATTCTCCTGGACATTCCCAATGACCATTTCTCCTGCAGGGCCAGCAGAGCCAGGAGCAGCTGTCGGAGATGGAGAAGGCCATGGACGTCATCATCGACGTCTTCCACCAGTTCTCGCGCCGCGAGGGCGACATGGACACCCTGACCAAGAAGGAGCTCAAGATGATGATTGACAAGCAGCTGGCCAATTACCTGAAGGTGAGGGGTTGGATTGTCCCCAGGGTTTGGGTTCACCCCCTTTCCTGCTCCGCTCTCCTGCCCAACCACCCCATCCCAAACGTTCTCCACCAAGGAGCCCTCATCCCCTTCTCTGCAAAAATCAGACCAAAATCTCCTTTTCCACCTGGAAGCCACACCCCAAACACCCCCAAAAAACCTTTTTTTTTTGGTTTGGAGCTCACCTTCCTAAAGCCAAAGGAAAATTTTGTCTACCCAGGGGAGAAACTCTCCTGCCCAACCACCCCATCCCAAATGTTCTCCATGGAGGAAACCTCACAGCTCTCATCCCTTTCTCTGCAAAAATCAGCCCAAAATCTCCTTTTCTCCTGGAAGCCACACCACAAACAGCCCCCAAAAAACCCCATTTTTTTGGTTCGGAGCTCACCTTCCTAAAGCCAAAGGAAAATTTTGTCCCCCCAGGGATAAACCAAGGAGATTTTGCCCTCACTTTGTCCCCTCTTTCTCCTTCACAGCACGTGAAGAACAAGGCCACCATCGACCAGATCATGAAGGACCTGGACGTCAACAAGGACGCCCAGATCAGCTTTGGGGAGATGATGCTGCTGGTCACCCGCGTCACCTGCGCCACCCACGAGCACCTGCATGAGGTGGAGGACCACCAGCACCAGCACCAGCACCAGCACCACCACTGAGGCAGCCCCTCCAAGCAAAATCCTGGAGCTCGGAGAAGCTTCCAGAGCTGAATCCATCCTTAAAATCCTCCCTCTCTTCCTCCTCTTCCTGCCAGGGCCGTGGTTTTGCTGCCAAATAAAGATTTCCAAAGCTCTCCTGTGTCTCTGTGGGTTTTTCTGGGTTTTTTTCTCTCCTTTCTCACCTTTGGGACTGGAAATTTGGGATTCAGCCCAGCAGCTGCTGGTGGCTCACAGAGGTTGGGGTTGCACCCGGGATTTGATGGATTTTTGCATTTCCAACTGGAAAAACTCCCATTTTTTGGCCTGGAAATTCTGCACAGATGTCCCAAGGCTGAGCTCTGGTGGTGGGCAGGAGCTGGGAGGAGGATGAGCACTAATTTCTGCAGAAAAACCCTTTTTAGGGCATTTTTGCTCCACAGATGGTGGCGGACACTTTAAGTTTTGGGCTTAAAAACTTGTTTGTGGACAAGAACGTGAAACAACCCCAATCCCTCACCCAGAACACCCCAAAAAGGTGAATTAGTAATAATTAGCTGCTTTTCAGAGGGAGAAGCTGTCTGGGAGCTTCCCAAACCCTTTTTGGGGCAGAAAAGCAGCAGAGCTGATTTCCCAAGGGTGACTCAAAGCCCTGAAACCGCCCAGCTCCGGGAAGGAACCTTCCAGAAACTTCCCCAAAGCAGCAAGAGCTGAAGCAAGACGCAATTAATTAACACAAGGCACAATTAACACAAGACTTCCCCGGGTTTGCTTCACCCCCAGGTTGCTTCAGCTTCCTCTGGAGCTGGTTTTGACACACAAAATGTCAAATTCCTCCTAACGGGGTCAAAGCTGCAGCAGGAGCAGGGAGCCCTCAGCTCTGCACCCCCAAAAAATGAGGTGTTTTAAAAATGTTTATTTTTAAGATTTATGTTTAAAATTTATTTTTTAAATGTAATAATAAATAATAACAACAAAACCCCCAATAATAGTAATAATAAATATTATTTTATATTATAATACATAATACACTATATAATATATATATTATTATATCTTATATATTATATATTATAATAGTATATAATAATATTATATATTATCTTAATATATAATATTGTCTTAATATATAATAGTAATATGTGTTATATTAAAGTATAATATAAGATTACATTACTTTAATGTATAATATATAATATAATAGTAAATCAATATATAATATAATATAATATAATATAATATAATATAATATATCAATATATAATATAATATAATATAATATTGTATTATATTATTTATATCATTTAGATAATATTATTTAGATTATCATAATATATAATACAATATGATATGATATATGATATGATATGATATAAATAATATAACATAATATAATAATACAATTTTATTTATTTATTTGTTTATTTATTTATTTGTTATTATAATAATCCCCTAATAAGATATAATCAGAATAATCCCCTAAAAGACTCCGGGATCCGGAGGCGAGCCCGGGCTCCTGGTGCCACCTGCTGGGATGTGACATCGCCAGGAGGCGACACTTGCAGAGGCCGCCAGGTCCTGCCTGAGCTGCCACCTCCAGGGGAGCGCCGACTTTGACCCTCATCCATGCAGAAATTTCCTAAACTTCGAGGTAGACCGGAACCCACAAAAGTGTGAAATTACAGAGAGTGAGAAACTGAGGTTTTTGGGATTTTTAGTATGCAAGATGGAGGGCACAGGGTGTTGTCCTGAATTTCCTCTTCATGTTTCTTCTTCCTCCTTCTTCATGGGTTTGGGTGGCATTTTGCAATTGGGTGGGAAAATCAGCATTTTGGGCTCTTTGGGATCAGTTATTGGGTTAAAAGGGAAAATAATCCAGGTGTCAGCTCTTAACTGGATAGTTTAGTGTTACAAGACCTTGGAACAAGAGATTGTTGGGCATTTTGTGCCCCCTGATGAAAAACTGCTGAGCTCACAGTGGTGAGACTGTTTTACTGATAAGGAATAATAAACACAATAATAAACACTTGAGTCCAAACACGAATTTCTGTCTCAAGTGCCTTCAATCCAGACCCAGAGAAACCCACAACTGGTACCCCCACAGAGATGCCCCAAACCCAGCACTGAAGGGAATCCCAAAAAATCCCCCAAAAGCTCCTGGGTTTCCCAAAGAGGGAGAGCAGCCAAGGCTGCCGCAGCTGCCCCAAAAGCAGCCAGGGACGTGCAGGGACTTGCTGCCTCTTGCCTCATCCTGCTGGGGAAGGAAAATTTGGCTCCAGCCCGTGGCTTGATCCCATTTCCAACCCACCAAGGGGCGTGGGCGGCTCTGCAGGCGCTCCTGTCCCAGCCGCGGGGAGATGCTGAGGGAGATCTGCCCCTGTCTGGAGATCTCGGTGCCCGAGAGGGGCACGCCCTGGGCAGGGATGGGATCAGGGCAATCCTGGGCAGGGATGGGATCAGGGCAATCCTGGGCAGGGATGGGATCTGGGCAATCCTGGGCAGGGATGGGATCCTGGCAGCCCTGGGCAAGGGGAGGGATCTGGGCAATCCTGGGCAGGGATGGGATCCGGGCAGCCCTGGGCAGGGATGGGATCCGGGCAATCCTGGGCAGGGATGGGATCAGGGCAATCCTGGGCAAGGGGAGGGATCCAGGCAGTCCTGGGCAAGGGGAGGGATCCGGGCAGCCCCGCAGCTCCTCCAGGAGAGAATGAGCTGGGCTGGGAGTGGCTGCAGCCCCCGAGCCTTTCCCAGGTCCTGGGGATGGATCAGAGCCTGGTCCCAGATCCATCGGGGCAGGATCAGAACCTGAGCCTGGTTCCATTGGGGCAGGACCAGAACCTGATCCTGGATCCGTCAGGGCAAGATCAGAACCTGATCCTGGTTCCATTGGGGCAGGATCAGAGCCTGAGCCTGGTCCCAGATCCATCAGGGCAGGATCAGAACCTGACCCCAGATCCATCAGGGCAGGATCCCATGGTGATCCCAGATCCATCAGGGCAGGATCCCATGGTGATCCCAGATCCATCAGGGCAGGATCCCATGGTGATCCCCAGGTGTCCTTGCCGTGCCACCGCTGCCGAACCCACAAACCCTTTGTGTTCTAGACAGGAAAACCCCCATTTTAGGGGATGAGAAATGCAGAATTTTACGTGAGAAGGGGAACCCCTGGCTGGTGTTTTTGGGCACCCGAGGAGGTGCTTTGTCCCTGACCTATATCCACCTTTCCAAGGTGCCTCCAGCCCGTGCCCGGTGACATTTAGGACAGCCTAAAAATGAGATTAACCCCCCTTTTCCTGCAGCAATTCTCCTGGTCTGTGACGTTTTGTGGGTGAACCCACAAACCCCTTGGGTTTTGGAGGAAAAAACCCCATTTAGGGGATGTGAAATGCAGAATTTTATGTGAGAAGGGCGTTTTTGGGCACCCGAGGAGGTGCTTTGTCCCTGACCTACATCCACCTCTCCAGCTGCGCCGTAAACATCCTGGGAGCGCAGGATAATGAGGGAGCCTCCCTGGGAAGAGAACAGGACTGACCGGAAGGAATCTTCTCCTCCTCCTCCTCCTCCTTCTCCTTCTCCTCCTCCTCCCACCCCCGAGCCTGCCCGGGGCTGCTCCGAGCCTCTCCCGCCACTCCCGGTGCGGATCCAGGTGAGGCTCCGTCGCTTCTTTTTGTCTTTAAAATGAATTTTTGCGCTCGTGGGGCTGCCCTAGAACCGGTTTTAGCCGGCGGCAGGACGGGATCAGCTCCTTTGGGCACCTGCAGGAGCTGATTCATTCACCCCACAAGTGCCTGGGAGCAGCTTCCCTCTAATTGAGGCAGGGAAAGTGGGAAAAATGAGGGGGATCGAGGGGAAAGTCCTCGGAGAAGCCGGGAAAGGAAAGTTTCTTTTTAGCTCTGGTGAAATTGAACGCAGGAAGGCTGAGGTGGGATGTTTGGGATCTCATTGGAAGGGAAATTTGGGATTTTTGGAAGAGATATTTGGGAATTGTGGATGTTTAGGATCATTGGAAGGGATGTTTGGGATGATTGGAAGGGACATTTGGGATCATTGGAAGGGGGTTTTGGGATTATTGGAAGGGATGTTTGGGAGTTTTGGAAGGGATATTTGGCGTTTTTGGAAGGGAAATTTGGGATTTTGGAAGGGATGTTTGGGATAATTGAAAAGGATATTTGGGATTTTTGAAAGGGATATTTAGGTTTATTGGAAGAGATATTTGGGATTATTGGAAGGGATATTTGGGATTTTGGAAGGGATGTTTGGGATAATTGAAAAGGATATTTGGGATTTTTAGAAGGGGTGTTTGGGATCATTGGAAGGGATGTTTGGGATTATTGGAAGGGATGTTTGGGATTACTTAGAAGGCATATTTGGGGTTTTTGGGAGGGATGTTCCGGGGGGATTTTCCTGCCGCCCTGACAGCATCTGTGGCCTCAGGTTCTGCTCCTCCCCAGGACTGGAGCCATGTCCAGGCTCATCAAAGCCATCACTGACATGATGCAGAGCTCCCAGGGCAACGCCAGGAAGGGCAGGAAATCGGAGACCTTCAGCAGGAGCGAGTTCAAGAAGCTGATCCAGCAGGAATTCGTTCCTGTCAAGGTAACAGCAGGGGCCGGAGGGGGAAAAGAGGCTGGGAAAGGGACCTGGAATTGTTGGAGCGAGTCCAGAGGAGACCGGGAAGGTGATAAAGGGACTGGAGACATTTCCTGATGGATCCAGGCTGGGAATGTTGGGAATGTTGGGAATGTGGAGACCCCAGAGCCTCTCCAGGACCTGCAGGGGCTCCAGGCAAGCTGGAGAGGGATTTCTCCTCAGGAGCTGCAGGGACAGAGAGGCAGGATGGGCACCCACAGCCGGGCACTCCCCGTGGGCAGTTGGGGCACCCAAAATTCGGGATTTGTGCTCTGGGGATGCTGCAGCCACCGGGTTCCTGCTGTCACCACATCCCCCTCTGCCCTCTGGGGTATTCTGGGGGGTGAGGGGGGGTCTGCAGCACCCACCCCACATCCGAGGCTGGGCTGGGGTCTCTCCTCCCTTGGGGTTTTCCCTGCGGAGCCCCCTCCCCTTTTCCCTCTCTGCAGCCCTGTTTGGACGGGTTTGGACCCTTCCAGCACCTCGGGCTGAGGGGCCCCAGCCCTTCCCCACCTCGGAGGGGCTGACAGGGCCGCGTGTCCCCTCAGAGGTCCCCGAGCAGCAAGTCCAGAGCCGTCCCCCGGCCCTCGGAGCCCGACACGGAGCCCATGAACAAGGAGAGGGCTCTGGCCAAGCCCTGCATCTACTGAGGGCCCTGCGCTGCTCCTGGCACGTGGAGGGAGCAGGTGAGGGACACCAGGGTGGCGTCACCCTGGGGACACCTCCCAAGGTGGGGACCCCGTGCCCGGTGTCACCCGCAGGTGACGAGGTGTGGCCATGGTGGCGAGCCCAGCCCGGCGGGGAGGGTGGGATGGAGCAGGAGCTGGGCTCTGCAGGGCGTTTAATCAGCCCTAATTAAACCCGTGCAGTAATTGGGCACCGATCAGGGCGGGCTGGAGGGAGGGACCTCGGGTCCTGCCAGGTTTTGTGGGCGAACCCCCCTCGTGGGTTTCCCTCCCTTTTCCGTAGGATTGCTCCGATGCTGGGATCTCCTTCCAGGCTTTTCCTGCTCCTCCTTCCACGCCAGGAACATCCTGGGATGAGTGAGGACCAAGCCCAGCTCCACCAATTTACCTCCATGAGGCAAAAATATCCCCAGGTCTCCTTTGGTCCCCCTGCTCCAGCGGTGTCTCCTTGGGGTGCTTTAAAAATGCAGCTTTGAAGGCTTGGAGGGGGTGGTTGGGGGCAGATTTTCTCTTTTTTTTCCTCGTAAAAAGCAAAAAATCTCAACCCTGCTGAAATCTCAGCCCCTTCACCCCGGTTATTAATGGGGAGAAAGTGAAAAAAAAGAAAAAAATCCCTGGTTAATAGGCTGGGATGAGCAGGAGAATTATTTGATTATTTGATATCAGCCTGTACAGAAATGACGAGCCCAGAGTGGCAATTCCTGGGGGGAAATTAAAAGTTCATTGTTGTTGGGAGCTCATTTCCAGTTCATTTGGAGTCAGCAAGCAGAATTCCCACGGGTTTTTGAGGGGGTGGACACACCAAAAATGCACCTCAGGGAGGTGGATTTTCAGAGAGATCTTTCTGCACTGTAAATATCCCAAAGGCGATTTTTTCCCCTGCTTATTTTCCGCCTTCTCACACAAACGGTTGTAACACCACAAAAACCCAATAAAAGCCATCCAACCTCGTGCCTGCCTGGATTTTAGGAGCCTCCCAGCCCCAAAACCCCATCCTGGGCTGGCTCTGGAGAACATCCCAGCCCCAAAACCCCATCCTGGCTCTGGAGAACATCCCAGCCCTAAAACCCCATCCTGGGCTGCTTCCCTGGTTCTAGAGAACATCCCAGCCCTAAAACCTCAACCCAGGCTGGCTCTGGAGAACATCCCAGCCCCAAAACCCCATCCTGGGCTGTGTCCCTGATTCTGGAGAACATCCCAGCCCCAAAACCCCATCCTGGACTGTGTCCTTGGTTCTGGAGAACATCCCAGCCCTTAAACCCCATCCTGGTCTGTGTCCTTGGTTCTGGAGAAAATCCCAGCCCTAAAACCCCGTCCTGGTCTGCCTCTCCCAGTCCCAAAACCCCACCCTGGCTCTGGAGAACCTCCCAGCCCCAAACCCCCATCCTGGGCTGGCTCCCAGACTCTGGAGTGCAAGGAAACACCAACACCAGCGGGGTTTAGAGGATGTGACTCTTTATTGGGCACAGCCCAGCCCTTGCCAGGCTCCGGAGGGCACCGGGGAGGCTTCGGGACCCCCGGGGAGGTGACAGGGATCCGGTCCCCGTGCAGCCTTTGCTGCCAGAGCTGGGACAAGGCAATGGCCACGCTGTCACTTCATCTTCTGCTGGGGCATCTGCGGCACCTGCTGCTGCTGCTGCTGCTGCACCGGCATCTGCGGCTTCCCGTGGCAGCCGGAGCCACCGGAGCTGTGACAGCCGCCACCGCCCGAGCTGTGACAGCCGCCACCGCCCGAGCTGTGGCAGCCGCCACCACCGGAGCTGTGGCAGCCCCCAGAGCTGCCGCCAGAGCTGTGGCAGCCGCCGCCGCCGGAGCTGTGGCAGCCACCACCGCCGGAGCTGTGGCAGCCACCGCTGCTCTGGCGCTGCTGCCGGTGGCACTGGTCCTTGTCCTGGCGGGAGCACATGGCGCTGTGCTGGGTCACCTGTGGGGACACAGCAGCTGGCAGGGCTTTGTCCTTCCTGCTCCTGCCCTTCCAGGCAGCAGGGTTTGGAGTTTTCAGGTCCTTTTCCCAGTCCCAGTCAGATCCCACGTTTCTGGATTGTTTTCCCCCCTGGCATTGTCCCACTGAAGGCGTTGGGGACACCCAGGCCGTGCCTGGCTGGGACTGGGAAAAGGAATCCTGGTGTTCCTTGTCCAGTCCCAGCCAGATCCCACATTTCTGGATCCTTTTCCCCTCTGGCATTGTCCCAGCCAGATCCCACATTTCTGGATCCTTTTCCCCTCTAGCATTGTCCCAGACAGATCCCACATTTCTGGATCATTTTCCCCTCTGGCATTGTCCCACTGAAGGTGTTGGGGACACTCAGGCCGTGCCTGGCATTCCAAAATCAGAGCCAAGACCCCAGACCCTCCCTGGGGGTGTTCCTTTTCCCAGTCCCAGTCAGATCCCACATTTCTGGATTGTTTTCCCCCCTGGCATTGTCCCACCGAAGGCGTTGGATGTTGCATCACACTTCAAGAGCTGGGGACACCCAGGTCATGCCCGGCTTTCCAAAACCAGAGCCAAGACCCCAGACCCTCCCTGGCTGGCACTGGGAAAAGGGATCCCAGTGTTCCTTGTCCCGGTCATAGCCAGATCCCACATTTCTGGATCCCTTTCCCCCCTGGCATTGCCCCACTGAAGGCGTTGGGGGCACCCAGGCCATGCCCGGCTTTCCAAAACCAGAGCCAAGACCCCAGACCCTCCCTCCACATCCCCACCTCTGCTCCCTCCGAACCCCTGGACTCCCTCCTCACCCACCCCAGAACAAAACCCGGCCCTGTTCCAGGTGTGGGGATCCAAACTCACCCCCGCAATGCTTCTGGAGCCCCCCAGCTCTTACCTGAGCTGCTCGTGCAGGAAGAGATGAAGAAGGATGAGAGGCAATGAGGCTTTTGGGGACAGGAGCACTTTTATATCCTCTCTGCACACCCCACATGGAGAAGCCCCTCCCTGTCCCGTTCATTTAATTCGCTGGTGGCTTTTTAATTTTTTTTTTTTTGCCTTCCCATTTCTGGGGCTCCTGGGGTGACTCACCCGATCCAGGCTGGGATTGCCTCTCCTTGTAGGTCGCCTTTCCTGTCCACAGAGCTTTAATTGCCGGCTCTGCCTGTGCAGGGCTGGGCTGGGGGAGCCGTGGGTGGCCCCGGTTTCCCCAGGTCAGGTTTGGTGTTGATCACACCCCGGGAGTGATTCGGGTTCAGGGGGAGATGAGGATGTCTCACCCCCAAACCACAAACCGTAGCTTCCCTCCAGGATGTCCTGAGGTTCTCTAGGCCTGCAACTCCCCTAAAAACCAAAATGGGCTCTGAAACCGCAAAAACAGTTTTGGGAAAGGAGAAAACTCTGATTTAGCAGGAATTTCCTCTGCACTGGGGATGGTGAGGGGGATGTCCAGTGCTGTGTCCAGTTCTGGGCACGCATGGCAAGAGGGGCTGGAGTGGGTCCAGAGAAGGGAATGGAGCTGGGGAAGGAGCTGGAGAACTCCTGAGGGAGCTGGGGGAGTCCAGCCTGGAGAAAAGGGGGCTCAGGGGGAAATTCTGACTCTGCACAACTCCCTGACAGGAGGCTCAGGTGGGAATCAGGAGGAATTTTTTTCCTGGAAAGGGCGGCCAGGCCTTGGCAAAGGGGTTTGGAGTCACCTGGAAGTGTCCAAGGAGGGCCTGGCTGTGACCCTCTGGGTTTGGGACAAGATGGGCAGAACTTGGATTCGATGGCCTTGGGGGGCTTTTCCAACCTCAGGGATTTTGGGATTTGCCTGGAATCCCCTTTGGCTCGTTCCTCTTAGAACTGGTCAAAACACGATGAGGAAACTCCAAGGTTTCCTGCCGTTGCCAAGACCTCAAGCAGCTGGAATTCTTATTTTTGGAAGGAATAAGCCCTGCCCTGGGTAAGGATCCAGGATTAGCAAGGTGCTTAATTATGTGGTTGAGTCTCTCAGCCTGGGAACAAATCCATGGTTTTATTCCAGGTGAGTGGCTCCGGTGCTGCCAGAGGAGGAGGAGGAGGAGGAGGAGGAGGAGGAGGAGGAGGAGGAGGAGGAGGCATCCCACAGGAGCCTTCGGCCACACACAGTTGTGGGCACCTGGCAGACCCCCGGGACTTTCTCCAGAGCTGCAGGAACACCCTTTTTGCATTTCCCCTGATCCCCAATTAGCTCCTAATTGGCCAGCAAATCCCGGATGCTCAGCCCCACACCATGAGAGGCAATAATTTGGGATACTCCCTGTACCTTTCTGCTGCGTGGGCTGGGAATTCTTTAGGAGCATGGAGCTTGTTTGGCTCTTTTCTGTCACTGATTATGGAAGACATTGCAATCGTTAAACTGGAAGCAAAAAAAGGGCTGAAATTTGGATTTTCCCATCTGGGAGCTGCTGTGGTTTTGTTGGTGTGAAGAAGCTTGGAAAACACTGGGTGGGAAATATTTTCCTTCCTCCCAAGCTCTCCTGTCTTTGATTTGTCTTTGTCCACGTTGATTTTATGGAGATGCAGACTGAGTGGTTCCTTCCACCCAAACCCCATCCACATTTGCTGGTATCCAAAACAAAGGATTTTGGGAAATTTGGGAGGACAGGGCAGGTGAGGGAACCTGGTGAGCAACCTGGAGTTTCGTTTGTGTTGCTAAACTCCTGCCACGATCTAGAACAGTGTCAGGACAAACTGTGCCTGGGTTTGGTCGCTGCTCTCCAATTGCGTTTTGTTCTGGCCTCAGCAGAAATGTGGTCAATGACCTCTGGGGAAAAAACCACTCGAAGGAATTTTTGGCTCTTGGCATCTCCCTGTGTTCATTTCCTCGTGTTTTAATTGCTCTGAGTTTGTTAACAACGGGCAACCCTACGTTTTGTGGTTGGCCACCCCTTGAAAACGGTTTTTGAATTTGGGGGCTCAAGGCAAACCCCAGATTTGGACAAGGAGCCTTCCTGAGCCATCCCTGCTCCAAAAACAGGGAGTGAGCTGCTGCCTGCACCCTTTTCAGCAATGCCAGAAATTTCTGATCCTCCTGACGCACTCGAGAACAATCTTATCACGGTAACATCCATTTCATGAATGGCAATACCGGAGCAATAAATTACCCAATTCGTTTTAATTACAAGCTGAGAAGAAATTTAGCAGCTCGTTGTGTAACCATCGAGCAACGCCCCTGGCACGACCCAGGGCTCGGGCAGGGCTCGGGCACAGCGTTTCTAGAAAGGCTGGCTGGGGGTTTGCCACCAGCACGCTGAGGTACCTCCCTCGGGGGTGGCGTTTTGGGGCCAAATGGCAAAAAAAAAGGGTTTTTTGTCTATAGGACTCTTTGGCTCAAAACATCTCTGAAATTATGGATTATGGTGGCTCAAATGAAGTCGCAGACCGATCCACACACAACCGTGCCAGCTGAGCAAAGCGTTTATTTCAGCACCCGCAGACAAGCTCAGGACAGGTTACAGGACACACCGGGGAGGGAAGGACACATTGTCCTTGGAAATTGGAAATTCCTGGGCACATGCAAAGCTTTCAGAACGTGGCACAGGATCCAGGGCACTCCTGTGGATCACCTGCAGCTGGCGGGATGATCACTTCATGTTTGAGGACACTTGGTAGATTTGCTGCTGGCACTCCGGCGGCTTTCCATGGCAGGATCCCCCGCTGCTGCCATGGCAACCAGATCCGCTGCTGCCATGGCAACCAGATCCGCCACTGCTTCCACGGCAACCAGATCCGCCGCTGCCTCCACGGCAACCAGAACCGCTGCTGCCATGGCAACCAGATCCACCACTTCCATGGCAACCAGATCCGCTGCTCCTTTGACAACCAGACCCGCCACTGCTTCCACGGCAACCAGACCCGCCACTGCTACCATGACAACCGGATCCACCACTGCTACCATGACAACCAGATCCACCACTGCTCCCATGGCAACCAGATCCACCACTGCTCCCATGGCAACCGGATCCGTGGCTCTGGCAGCAGGACCGTTCCTGCTGGTGGCACTGGTCCTTGTCCTGGCGGGAGCACATGGTTGGAGACCTGCTGGGGAAACTCATCTGTGAGTGAAGGCCATGAGCAGGGACACTGGAAGTGTCCGAAGCTGTGGGAGAGGTTTTACAGCGATTTCTGCGAGCCAGAGAGAAGTTTGAGAAGAGGATCTGTGTTCAACCCTGAAAGAATTTCCTACCAAGGTCCTTGACACAGAAACCAAGAAAGAAAGGAGGAGAAGTAAGAGAAACCTGCAACCGCCTGTTCCAATGAGCACTTTGTTTGTCTCTCATGACCAATAAGTGTAAATTTATGAGTTTTGTAAGAATGTATAAAAATCATGCATGGTGTAATCAAAGTGGTTTGAAGCCTTCTGAAAAAGGGGAGTTGCTTTGCATTGTCTCCGTCTCAACCACGACACGAGGCTGCGTTGGATGGGACTTGGAGCACCCCGGGATGCGCTAGCGGGGGGTGTCCCTAAAATCAGCGAGCAGATTTTAAGGTCTCTTCTATCCCGACCCATTCCATGACTCCATAATTCCATGGTTTCACGGTTCTAAGCCAGGTTCTTGAGCAGGAGAAGAGTTATCCCCGTACATCTGCCCGTGGTGGCTCCTTTGGTCTTGTACATCAGAGAGAAGTGAAAAGAGCCGGACAAACTCCAGAGCAAGACACGCAGAGCCACCTGAGCTGGGAATTTTTACATTTTCCCACTCGGCAGAAGGACTGAGATGGAGATAGGACGTGGAAGAGAAGTCCCAAAGAGCTCGGGATTGGGGAGAAGCTGGAGAGCGTTAGGAGAGTAAAGATCGGATGGATCTGGACTCACCTGGATCAGAAGGAGCTGGAGAGGCGACGCTGAGGAGCTGAGACGCTGCGGAGAAACGCGGAGCGAGGGCTTTTAAAGGCTGGCTTGGGCTTCTCCTCCGGAAACGAGCTGGGGCCCCACTGGAGGGACCTGATTGCTCAGCACCCCGAGCACTTGGCTAATTGGGAGTTTTTGCTGTGCTGTTTTGACACACGGAGCTGATCGATATCCTGACATCCCTCTCGTTACTCCATAAAAATGTTAATTGCCCACCACGCCTGGCCCGGTGGGGCGCGGGGCTGGGAGGGTTTGGGGTGGTTTTTGTCACCTTGGATTGTGGCATTTACCTGTTCTTTGTGCCCAGATCCTGAACTGAGATGGGACGGGTGTTAGAGGGTGGGAAGGTGGGATTGTGGGGTCTGATTGTGAGGTTGTAAAGGAAACCCAAAAATAAAAGAGAAAGGGAACAAAAAGGCTGGAGTGGTGGGTAGTAAATTAAACATAATTGGACAGGGCATCAAAGAAACATCAAAAATTCTGAATAAAGTCAGCAAAGAAGCACTAAAAGCAGTGCTGGGATTTTTCGAGCCAGTCCTTTTTTTACTTTAAGGCTTTCAACCCAAAGAGAAGGAATTTAAAGCCCGTAGGATGTAGAGAATGTTCTGGTAGGAGTGGGAGGATATGGGGATCTGCTTTGGGGACAAAAGTGTCTTTGTGCCCATGGAGAGCTCCAGGCCCGATCTCCTGCAGGACTCTAGAGGCCACTGTGATATTAAAAATAGCCTGGATTAAATGAAAATAAAATACAGATTCCAGAAGACCCCTTGGTCCCCAGTGGAGCTGAATTGCTGGAACTGATGAGGAAATCCGAACGCGGCTCGGGATATTTCACAAACATCGGGAGAATGGAAATCCTTGTGAAACTCATTATTCACGATTAATTACAGCCCTGATTCCGTGATGGGGATAAACCTGTTCCATCGATGGAGACAAACACCTGAGCAGGGCCCGGGGGCAGCTGGGCCCACGGATGGGGCAGGACCGTGCTGACCCCACCGCTGCTCCCTGTATCCCCTGCAAAGCTCCTGGTCCTTGGAGAGGCATCCCTGGATCCACAGACACCATTCTGAGTGGGAAAATGCATTTTTTGGGGTCCTTTGTTGCTTTTATGAAGGAATTGCCCTCGCAGAAGCTGGCGAGGGAGGCTTTGGGTGGCGTCACTGTCAGTGTCCACCCTAAAGCCCCCACCCTGCACCTGCTTTTGCTTTTTTCCCTTCTCCAGCAGGAGGAATCCCCACCCTGGGAGGTGGCTGATGGCGCCATGTGCCACGTCCTGACTCAGGAGGGGATGGAGGCGTTCACCAGGGCTGGGGAGGCGCCGGGAGCTCCGAGCACACGGTGCTGTGACTCACAGCGGCTCCACATCCCTGCCTGGCCCCAGAAATCCTCCCTGGGGGTTCCTCTCCCAACCCCACCAGAGATTTGTGAGCTTTCAGAGCCATTCCCAAATCCTCTTCCTGCCTTTTTTCCCCCAGGGCTTTTTCTTGGAGGTTTTTGGCGCCAATCCAGCTGCACCCGTTGCCTCATGGTCCCAAACAGACCCTCTGCTTTTCCCCTCTCCGTTAAAAAGTGGATTTTTCTTACACAACTTCATTAATATTTAATTACACCCTTGCATAAACACCCCGTGATGAAAACTGTTACTTTACCAACCAGGAAATTGCCTGGAGTGGGAACGAGGAGCCGCCAGGTGGAACCACCCTGGAGCCTCCTTGTGAGGCCGCTGCAAACCCAGATCTGGCCACCAGAAGGACCCGGAGCCACTCAGAGGGACGAGGAGATAGAAACACGGATGCGAGGGTGGTTTGAGACAGCATTTTTTTTTTATTTATTGCCTCCACATCTGCTGTGAAACGAGGTGAAAAGCATTTTAAATTTCACAGCATCAGCGGGTCACAACTTCAGAGCGCGTTACAAGCAGAGCGACAGAGCAGAGATGGGTGACAAAGCAGGACAAGGGAGGGGGGACAGGGACAATTCCCTTTGTTTCCCCTCACTCCTCGGGTCCTTTATTTGATCTTCCGGGCTGGCATTTTGCAGACTTGCTTCTGCTGCTGGCGAGGGATGCCCTTGGCCATGGGGACACAGCCCTGCTGGACCGGAGGGGGACAGGGACAGGGACAGGCCTGGACTGGAGGGGGACAGCTCTGGACTGGAGGGGGACAGCTCTTCACAGGGATGCTCTTCACGGGAGGGGGACAGGGACAGGGACAGATCTGTACTGGTGGAGGACAGGTCTGGACTGGGATGCTCTTCACAGGAGGGGGACAGGGACGGGGACAGATCTGCACTGGCTGGGGACAGCTCTGCACTGGGATGCTCTGCACTGGCTGGGGACAGCTCTGCACTGGGATGCTCTGCACGGGCGTCCCACAGCACGGCTTCCCCCCTTGGGCCACTGTCCCGTGGCACCTCTCGGAGCACACGGACCTCCCGTAACCCTGGCACCCCCCTGAACCCCCGTAGCTGTACGTGGGTCTCCTGACACAGCTGGACCCCCCTCCATGGCACGAACCCGAGGAGCCCTGGCACCTTTCAGCGCACACAGACCTCCCGTAACCCTGGCACCCCCCTGATGCCCCGTAGCTGTACGTGGGTCTCCTGACACAGCTGTCCCCCGCTCCATGGCACGAGCCTGAGTAGCCGTGGCAGCGCTCGGCGCAGCGGGGCTGCCGGTAGCCGTAGTGCCGGTAGTCGTGGCCCCTCATGCCCTCGACGCCCTCGCCGTGGCAGCCCGAGGAGGAGCCCGAGGAGCAGCAGGTGGAGTAGCCGTAGCGGAAGGGCGTGCGCCGTGTGTCCAGCCAGGAGCCAGAGGGGTCGTACCAGGTGGAGTTCAGGTTGAAGAAGGATTCTCTTCCTGAGGAGTAAATCATGGCGGGGCTCTGGGGGGAAAAGGCCTGGGGAAGAGATGGGTTGGTGTCAGCGTCTCCTCTGGTTCTGTTTGCCTTCCCTTGGGGTTTGTCCTGAGGGCTTGGATCCAGTAAACCTGGGGAAGAGATGGGGTTGGTGTCAGTGTCTCCTCTGGTTCTGTTCGATTTCCCTTGGGGTTTGTCCTGAGGGCTTGGATCCAGAGGAAATTCCTGCAGTTGCCCAATGCTGGTGAGATTGCATCCAAATTGCATCCAAACCCTCCTTCTGACCTTCCCTTTCCCATTTTTCACCTCCAAGAGCAAAACCAACCAACCAACCAAAACCAACAAACCAAAACCAACCAACATGCGGTGGCACCGCTGTAAATCCCACCCCAGGTCCCTCAAGAGCTTCTGCCGTGTCAGAGCATGGCCTGAAAGTCCAGGTGTGTGACCTCCCAAACCCAGACCCCCATCCAAGAAGAGATGAGCCTCACCAGATCTCAAATGAAGACAGGAAGTGGAGCAGAATGTGAGAGGCCAAGGGGCTGAGGGCTTTTATAGAGCTCTGAGAGTTCCCCTGAACGTGAAACACGCAGCAGGAACGAGGATTAAATTATTTATTGGCGAAACATCTCCTCCATTTGGATGCTGTTCCCGGTGCCTGGCATGTTCTGCTTGACTCACCATTTCTGATAAGCATCTTTTAATTATAACATCGGTCCCCAGCGGGGCACATAAAAGACTTGAGACGGCCTAAGCCCCATTTTGGATGTGTGAGCCAGGTAATAAAGGACTTATTCACCCTCTGCAGGGTGACCTGTGAGTCAGGAGCTCCGGCCCTCCCCTCCTGCTGCCCGTCAGGAGCATTTCCAGGTGAAGCACGAGCAGGTGATGGGAAGAGCCAGCTCAGAGTCACCAAAAGCAAATTGTGCCCGTTGGTTTCCATGATGCTGGGGTTGGCTCTGGGCATGAGGGAGCCAGGGCGGGCAGGGCCTGACACGGCTTTTCCAGGGAATTTCTGGCTGCCTCATTCCTGGAAGTGTCCAAGGCCAGCTTGGACAGGGCTGGGATGGTGGAAGGTGCCTGTGGGAGTTGCAGTGAGATGATCCCTAAGGTCCCTTCCAACCCAAACCTTTCCACAATTCTGTTTTTTCTCCATTCCAGACTCGCCCCTCCCCTCATCCCCAAGTTGGTTTTTTGAGGTCCCTCCCAACCCAAACCTTCCTGCAATTCTCTTTCCTCCCCATTTCTACATTCCAGATTTGCCCCTTCCCTCACCCCCAAGTTGGTTTTTTGAACCCTCCCAACCCAAACCATTCCATGATTCTCTTTCCTCCCCGTTTCTGCATTCCAGATTTGCCCCTTCCCTCACCCCCAAGTTGGTTTTTTGAACCCTCCCCACCCAAACCATTCCACAATTCCATGGTTCTGCCCCAACTTTTGTGAGGTTTTTTGGCAAAGTCTCTCCCCCAGCAGCCTCGGGGTTAAACTGAGGGAGGTTTGGACTGGGTGGATGAAAAACCTGGGGGTGAAAAAGGGGCTGATTCTGGTGCTGGTGCTGTTTAACAGCTTCATTAAAACCCTGGACAATGGGATGGACTTGGAAAATCCTCAAATTGGGGTGAGGAACTGGGATGGGGGAAATGGGATGGGGGAACTGGGATGGATGGGGGAAATGGGATGGGGAACTGGGATGGGGGAAATGGGATGGGGGAAATGGGATGGGGGAAATGGGATGGGGGAATTGGGATGGGGGAAATGGGATGGGGGAAATGGGATGGGGAACTGGGATGGATGGGGGAACTGGGACAGGGGTACTGGGATGGGAGGGCTGCTGAGAAGCAGCTTGGGAGACAAACTGGACCAAATCAGACCTGGAAGCAAGGGCTGAGCTGGGCCTTGGTCTGTGGGCCCTGAGTCACTGTGTTGGGAACTGGGAAGAAAATCCCTAATAAAAAAAGGACTCTCCCGAGGTAAATCTCACAGGTAAGTGGTGTTTTTATTTGGAATGAGACACGAGAAAAAGGAATTGCTGTGGCCAAGAAAACGAGGATGAATTTCCCTTTTTTGCCCTCCCAGCTCTCCGTGGCGGTTGTGTGAGGACACGCCCGGGTGATGCCGAGGCAACACAAAGAAATTACAAAGAAATTAAATGATTTATTTTCATGCCCTCTGTGGGAGGCTTTTTTGGCAAAGCGAGGAGAAGCAGCAGGTTACCCCTGGGCCTGCACCTTCCTGCAGGAGCGAAAAGGCATCCCCGGCATGCACAGCCACCCCTCCCGTGCCGGGCCACGCGCTCATTATCATAATTAGCATGCAAATGAGGATGTGCACGGCTCCCATTCGGGGGATGAAGGTGCTGGGCGCAGAGCAGATGTTGGTGCCCGGCTCTGCCCATGCCGAGCTCCCGGGGTGGGTGAACCGCAGTGAGGAGGATTTTCCAACCTGGAGAAACCCCTGAGGGCAGAGCTGAAACCCTGACTCCGATTTAAACGTACGAGTTTCCTCGGGAGAGCCTGAATGGCTTTCAACATCTTCTCGTTGCAATGTCGGTGGGCAAGAAACAGAGGAATCGAGAGTTTGCTAAATAATTTTCAACTTTATTATTGATTTTCCAACCTGGAGAAACCCCTGAGGGCAGAACTGAAACCCTCCCGTGTGAGCCCTGATTTAAATGTACGAGTTCCCGAGGGAGAGCCTGAATCGCTCTCAACATCTTCTCCTTGCAATGTCGGTGGGCAAAAAAGAGAGGAACCGAGGGTTTGCTAAATAATTTTCAACTTTATTCTTGAATACACGGGGAGAGGATAAAGCTGCAGGAGTCTGAGATGCTCCCGCCTTTACAGTGGTTCCTTTTTTCCTTGCAAAGTCCTGGAGCTGCTCCCCAACAGCCTTGGAGGTGAAGCCCGGCAGAGCAGACCCGTGACGGTTCCTCTGTGTCCGAGTGGCCTCAGGCGGGGGAAAACCAAAACCCGGCAGGGGGAGAACGCCCCGAATTTAAAAATTTAAAAAGTGTCGGTGCCGGGGCCAAGCGGGGCATCCCCAAATCTGCAAAAAGCAGCAGCGAGCACAGAGCGGCGCTGGGAGCGTCCCTTGGGCCGGGGGCGAACCCCCCAAACCCAGCCAGGAGCTGGGGAGGGGTCCCTGGGCTCAGTTCTTCACGCAGAGGGGCACCAGCGTGACCTGCTTCTGCTGCTGGTGGCCGGGATGTGGTGGCAGGGGGACAATGCGGGGACAGCAGCGCCGGGAGGGCCGCGGGCAGCAGGGCACGGGCCGGGGGCGTCGCTGGATGCAGGGGCAGCGGCGCTGCGGGGGCTGCAGGACCACCGGGGGTTCCTCATCCTCCTCGGGACGTTGCTCCACTCGCCTGCGGGGCTTGCCCGGGTCGGGCTCCGGGCACGGCGGGCACGGGCGGTGCTGCTGCAGCGGCCGCCGGTGGATCCTGACGGGCGGGGGGCACACGGGGGGCACCGGGCTCACCTCCACCCGCCGCCGGGGCTTGCAGCTGTGCGGGGCCGGGCAGCAGGAGGGCCGGGGTGGGCACAGATGGCCGGGGTGGCAGCTCTGGGTGGAGCCCTCGGTGTCGTGGCTGAGGCTGCCGGGGTCGGGGCAGGTTTCGGGGGGGTCGGGGCAGGTTTCGGGGGGCTCGGGGCAGTGCCCGGTGCAGCTGGGTGGTGTCCAGCCCTGGTGCTGGCACAGGTCGTGGTCGGCGCCGCCTTTCTGCTGGAGCATCCTGGGGGCAGAGATCACAGAATCGGGGAGCTATTGAGGGTGGAAAAGAATTCCGGGGTCATCCAGTCCAGCCTGAGATGGATCAACACCACCCAGCCGAGAGCCACGTCCAGGAATTCCTCGGGCACTCCAAAGCTCCCTGGGCAGCCCCTGCCAAGCCCTGACCCCTTTCCAGGGGGAAATTCCTCCGACTCCAACCCGAGCCTGCCCTGGCCCAGCTCTCATCCTGTCCCTGTTCCCTGGGAGCAGAGCCCGACCCCCCCCCGCTGTCCCCTCCTGTCAGGGACTTGTGCAGAGCCCAAAATTCCCCCCGAGCCTCCTTTTCTCCAAGCTGAGCCCCCCCAGTTCCCTCGGGAGCTGCTTCTCCCATGACTCACAAAATCCTTTGAGGGTGACCAAGCCCTTGGGCATAAACAACCCGGGAAAACGCAAACAAAACACCGACGCCTTTTGTTTTTTGTTTGGTTTTTTTTTGCTATTTCCAAGGAATCGGAGAGCATCCAACTCACCCTGCGAGTAGAAACGGACGGGCTGAGCAGGGAATCGGAGTCCTGAGCGCAGAGAGCCGGGGCTGGAAGCTTTTATATGGGCCGAGCTCTGCAGGGAATGAGGCACGTCCTGGGAATGAATAGCTGAGCACTGAGGCCTCTGCCGTGTGTGTGTGTGTGTGTGTGTGTTTTGTTCCTGGAGCTCTCTGCCGGCTTAATCAGCCCCAATTAGCGCCTGGCCCGGTGTGGGCAGCGCTCTGAAGAGGCTGTGGCCATTATCCCATTAGTCCTGGCCGGGCTCGGATGGGCTCCTGCCCCGCGTTAGTCAGACGGGATCCCGGGATGGGATGCGGATACCTGGGATGCCGGGATGCTGAGTGATGCGCCCAGAAGGGGACTCTGGTGGCGGTGGGAAAACCACAAAAAGGGCCCAGGGGTGCTTCCAGAGGAAGGGGAGGGAACCCAGGGTGGCCCCAGCGCCGGGTGCTGCTGCTGTGGGAGATGGGAATCCGGGATTCCTGCGGACACCGGGCACGGGGGGACAGTGGCAGGCTGGGCATGGGATGTTTGGAGGTTTATTCCCTGATCTAAATGGATTAAATTAAATTAATTCGCTCCCAAATGCGGAGCACCTTGGCTACGGCGAGGAAAAGCCTTTTATGTGCGGAAAGTCTGGAATGGGGACACCAGAGGAGCGATGACCTCACACAGAAACAATTCCAGGCCCTGCCAAGGACCGTGTCCACCTTTCTGGCATTTTTGCTTTGTGGAGCTGCTCCAGTTTGCATTTCTGTGGCCGAGACGTGTTTGAAGTACCAGGAAAATTCCTCTCCCAGGAGCCCCGCGGGGCTCCAAAGGCATTTCCATGCGGAGTAAGGGACTCTCGGAGCTCTGTCCGGTGGAATTTGGGTTTGAATCACTGCGAAAAGCATCCGCAGAATTCGGGGGCGTGGCTCCAGGGCTGCGCTGGCACCTGACAGGGCCCTGCTGTAATTTATTCATTTATTCCATAGCTACAGGAGAAGTGGAATTGCCTGGCAGGAAGCCACGGGATTTGTGTGGAAAGATGAAAAAGACCTCGGGATCTTTTAGGGCCGAGCAGGATTTTAGGTTTAGAACTCATTGCCAGAGCCCCAAGTTGACTCTGGGCTTGGATTTTTTTTTTTCACATTAAAGGAGTTTTGGAGCCACTTCCCGAGGATTTCACAAATCCCCAGGTGTGAATATTTAATTTCTGATCTGGTCTCTTAAAGCTTCCCACATTTTAATAGAACCCAGAGAAAATGATTCAGCGTTTCTGGACCCTTCAGGCTGGACCTGAATCTGATCAGCCTGGGCTGGTGGGAGGTGACCCTGTCCATGGCAGGGGTGGGAGTGGGTGAGCTTTAAAATCCCTTCCAACCTGAATGACCCTGGTCTGTTTATTAATTTAAAAACCTTTAAAAGCTCAGCAAGAGCTTTTAAATCTGGGAAGATTCCCATTAGGAATAGAAGACCTCCAGCTCCAGGACCACAGAGATGCTTTCGTCACAAACTGGATCTCAGATGAGCAGGAGAAAAATTAATTAAACTGATTAAACTGATGAATTAAACTGTCACCTCTTGCTGAGGTGACATTTTTCATTTGCAAGTCCCATTTTCCCCCAGGTGAACCCGAAGAGTTCACCAGGTACAGCGAGGCGTTGTCGTCACAGAATGCCAAACATGCAAAATTAATTACATTAATCAATTAGGCAAATGCTAAACACATCCCACACTACTGTTTAAGGGATAAAGAGAAATGAATAAACATAACCCAGGAGTTTGCAGGGTCAGAAGTTACAAATTTTATTGTCTTTCATGGCTAATTGGGGATTAAATAAAGAGCAGGGAGAAGGAAACGGTCCCATCACCAAGAGGGGAAGGAAGAGCAGCGCCAGAAACTCGCTGGGCAGCGGCTTCAAGGCACAGCCAGGGGACTAAAGGCACCAAAAAGAAATTCTAGGTGTCCAAGCACAGCAGGAGAAGCGCTGGGGTTGGGATCCATGTCCAAATCCGTGTCCAAATCCGTGTCCAAATCCGTGTCTGAGCCGGAGGTGCGCCAGGTGAGCTCAGTTGCCGCAGCAGCCGCCGCAGCAGCCGTTGTTGTTGTTGCTGATGGTGTAGCAGCAGGACATGGGCATGCAGCAGGACTGCATGGGCATGCAGCAGGGGCTGCAGCACTGCATGGGGCTGCAGCACATGGGGGTCTTGCAGCAGCGGGGGCTGCTGTAGCAGCACACGGAGTAGCTGTTTCCGCCGCCGCAGCACCCGTTGGGCATCTTGGAGGTGGTGGGAGAGGAGGCGGAGCTGGAAGGAGCAGAGAGAGGCTGTGAGGGGGAGCAGCAGGTTTGGAGTTTTGGGGGAACTCAAGGCTCTGGTTATTCAGTTCAGCTTTGGGGGTCCAAACCCAGGCGTGTCCTGTTTGGAAATTGTGGCAGCAGCTCTGGGTTTTTCTCATGGTGCAGGTGCCCAATGGCTCATTCTGGTGTCTTAGGAGGAGCAGCCCACTCTGGACCCTTCTGGAATGTTCTCCATGCCCCTGCCCTGCATGGCCCCGTTGATACTCCCAGAACCTCCCCGAACATTCCCAGCTCATCCCCTTGTGCAGAGTTCGTAAAACCCCAACGTCCAATCCCCACCCCAGATGCCCAAAATGACTTGGATCTGCTATAAATATCAGATATCCAAATTTTAGATGTCCAAAATTCCCCTTTAGGAGGTGAGGGAAGGGTTTGAAGTTCTCACTTACCCTGCTGAAGAGTGAGGAGAGCTGAAGGGAGGAGAAGATGAGCGAATGAAGTGAGCTGGGCCCGGAGCCCTTTTATACTCCCGGCCATCCTTCCTCCTGGAAGTGAGACAGCCATTGACCATTCCAGCTTCCCTGTTTATCCATCCAAACCCATATTTTTTAGCCATAGGTGTCGCCTGGAATTTGCATTTCGCCTCATTACTGATGATCACCACGCTCCTTCTGCCTCGTCATGGTTTAGCCTGGAGATAATCAAAGGGCTCCCGTGAATTTGGATGAATTTGTCCTCCCCACAACCTTGTGAGGGAGCTAAAAAATGCGGCCTCGTATCTGCTGGATGGAGATGTTCTGGGACTGACTCAGCAGCAGCTGGTGCTGAATCAGAGCTGGAGCCCAAACCCAGCCCCGACGTCGTGCCGGTCGTTCCGCGGGGATGGCGTTTGGAGCAAATTGGGAAAACGTCAGGAAAATGGGGATGTTTGTTTGCTCCTGGTCACTGGATGTGCATGTGAGGAGGGAGCCAGGGGTGTTTGGGATGTCTGGGGCTCAGTCACCCGCACGTGACTCCGTGCAAATGCATTGTGGAATGGTTTGGGTTGGAAATGATCTTAAAGATCATCCAATCCCACCCCTCTGCAGGGGACATGGGCAGGGACATGTCCAGGCTGCTCAGAGCTCCATCCAGCTGTCCTTGGACACTTCCAGGTTTGGGAAGTTCTCCCTTTATTTATTAATTTTTATTTTTATAGGTATTTTTATCAATATTTCAATTAAAAGGTTAAGGGGCAGCTCTGCCTGTGTAAGAGGCAACACGAGGGATGGTGGCTCCAGGACTGGGGGTGGAGCACCCCAAATCAACATTTCCCTCCTGCAGCCTCCCCTGGCATCCAGCTGAATTCCAGGAATTCTGGAATCCTGGCCCTGAGCAGGGACGGAGGGTTTTGGACTTGGCGCAGGACCCTCTGAGGGTGTTGGAAATGGAGGGAGCCCAGAATGAACCAAAAATGAGAAGGTTGAGGTGGAAGAGAAGGGCCCAGCACAGAAACTGCTCCTCGCTGGGCTGGCGGAGCTGAGTGGGAGGCAGGGACTCAGGAAGAGAATTTGTTGAGGTGAAACCATTTTCTGTGAGGGACAGAGGAAGGGAGGGACGTTGAGGTAGGGCAGAGCCTTGGGCAGCTGAAGCCTGGCAGGAGCACCGGGCAGGAATTTTGGGAGGGATTTTTTCACGGTCTGAAATTGCAGCTCTCAGTCGAGGACCTCGCCACATTATCCTGAGAGCTGCCTAATGAGAGGATGGAGGATCCTGCCTGGCCAGTTCCCTGCTGCTGTCTGACATCCTCAGGGATCCCAGGGCTGCTGGGGAGAGGGGTCGGCCCAGGTGAGCTGGGACCAGCCCCGAGGACAGTGATGAGGACCTTGCTTTGCTCTCTGTGCGGTGCAAGGGGGAGCAGATTGAGATCTCAGAGCTGTTTCATCCCTGCAGGAAATGCCAGCAGCTCCTTTCCAGGCTTCCCCGGCATGAGAGCAATTTCTGGAGTGAAACAAGGGAGAAGCAAGGCGGTAATTGTGACTTCTGCGTGAAGCGCAGGAGAACACGCGCGGCATTTCCTTCCTGGTGGGAGAGACAAATGCACCTGGGCAGATCCGTTTATCAATTTGCAGGGAATTAATGGGGCAGAAGCAAAGGGATGAACTCCACTCGTGCCTCCTGAGGGAGGTTTTCCATTGGCAGCTGTGAGAAGGGAGGTGGAGGTGGGCATTTCCCACCCCGGATGGTCGTGTCCAGCTCTCAGTGGAACCAGGGTACCCGAATTGTTTTTGGGGAGCGGGGTGTGGATCACAATGCAAACAAGGGACTGAAGCAGCGTGGAAACAGAGTCAGAAAAGGGCATAAAATGCATCAAAAGGATGGCAGTGCAGAACTTTCATGTTTTGGTAGAACTCCAACCGACCCTTGAAGGCAGCAGAGGCTCCTCAGCATTTGTTTTACAAACAAATGCCTGGAAACTCAGTTTGGCAGAGGCAGAACCTCCATGTCCTGAGTGTCAGACTGTCTGAAGGGACTGGCTGTGAGTCCTGAGGCAGATTTCGGCTGTCTGGGATGTGTCTGTGTCAGACTCTTCTTGAAAACATTCCTGGTTTTTCTGAGTTTATGGATTATTTTCATGGAACCAGAGACCACTTTGGGTTGGAAGGGACCTTAAAAATCCATTTATTCCACCCCTTTCCATGGGCAGGGACAACTTCCATTATCCAAGGTGGCTCCAAGACCTGTCCAACCTGGTCTTGGGCACTTCCAGGGATGGCACAACCAGAAATTCCCTGGAAAACCTGTGCCAGCTCCTCACCACCCTCACAGGGAATGATTTCTTCCCAATATCCAACCTCAATTTCCCCTCTGTCAGTCTGACCCCGCTCCCCCTTGTCCTGTCACTGCAGTTCCTGATGAAAAGTCCCTCTCCAGCTTCCCCGGAGCTGCTCCATATCCTGGAAGCTGCTGTGAGGTCTCCAAACAACAATTTTTTCTCCTATTCTCTTCCTATTTTTCTGCTATTTTATACAGAGAGGGCAAATATCACTCCCAGAGGTGCCAGGAACTCCAATTTGAATTGATTTACATCAGGAATGCTGTGATTTTATTTTAGTGAACACCTTGGAGACAGGAGAATCCCAACACTGGGAAAAACCACCACCAGGAAAAGGTGAAAGGCGCGGCAAAACCCCCTGGATCCACCAGAGAACAAAGAGCTCAACACCAGGAGGTTGCGGGGTCACAAACTACAGATTTTATTGTTTGTTTTTGTTTTTTTTTCCAGAAAGATCGAAAAGAAACAGTGATGAAAAGAGTGAAACATCCCACACACCAAGAGGAGGACGAAGAGCAGCGCCCAGCGCTCGCGGGAGGAACTCGCTGGGCCACGGCTTCAGGGCACATCACAAGGATGAGGGGAAGGAAGGCAGGAGGAGAAGAGGAGGAGTTCTACATCTTCTAAGCACAGGAGGAGGAGCATTCGGGGTGTCATCCATATCCAAATCCGTATCCAAGAGGGGACGAGCCGGGTGGGTTTAGTTGCCGCCGCAGCAGCCGCCGCTGCTCCCGCCACAGCAGCCGCTGTTGTTGTTGCTGGTGATGGTGTAGCAGCAGGGCATGGACATGCAGCAGGACTGCATGGGCATGCAGCAGGGGGTGCAGCAGGGGGTGCAGCAGGGGCTGCAGCACTGCATGGGGCTGCAGCACATCGGCCTCTTGCAGGTCTTGGGGCTGCTGTAGCAGCACATGGTGTAGCTACTTCCGCCGCCGCAGCATCCGTTGGGCATCTTGGTGATGGGAGTGGAGGCGAGGCTGGAAGGGAAAGAGAGAGTTTGTCTTTTTCTCTGCTTGAATCTCCCAGAGGCTGAGGCAGCTTAAAGCTTTCTTATCCCCAAATCCATCCCAAACTGGCCAGGAAGGTGCCTGGTGTCCTGAATCCCAGGACTGACTCCTGTGCTTCTGGCGTTTTGTCCAGCACTGGTTCTGCCAGAGAGAATCCACCTGGGCGCAGCCCAAAACCAATCTCTGGTCCCCAAAACCAATCTGTGATCCCAAAATCTTCTCCGGTGTCCAGTCCCAAACCAGACAGCCCAGAAAACCCTGGAGAAACCCAGGGAAACAGAGAATCCCAAAGTAAAGACAAGTAGCAAAGTCCAACTTACCCTGCTGAGCAGTGGAGAGAGGAGAGGAGAAGTGGAGATGATCGAATGAAGACCCCTGGGCTGGGGGGAGCCTTTTATACTCTCCAAAGCTTCCTCCCCTGGAAATGAGGCATCCCTTGGCAATTCCGACCCCGTGGATCAACCGGGGTACCCCCTCACGTGCCTTCCTCCCCCGGTGTTTAATCTCTGCCTCTTTCTGTTTGCTCACCACCTCAATTGTGCCCCATAATTACTCCTCCAGAGGAAACAACAGATGCAAATTTTCTAATGGATTTGCGTTAATGGCACCGGAGGGAGGGAGCTCTGAGGTATTCCCACCCCTTCCCAAGGAATGACCTTGGGACACAGGGACGCTTAACAATGTGCCTGGGGGGAGCCAGCTGCTGAAGCAGTGGGGCAACCATGCCTGGAACTTGGAGTTGTCATTGCTCATGTGTCCCCTCTGCCCTTGGCTGGGATCTCTGGGGGCCGGTGGAAATTTTCGGTCAACGGGAATAATTTTTTTTTTTTTCCTGCCTCTGTGGTCAAAATTTAGGCTGAAATTTGCCCTTTCTCAGTCTTGCTCTTGGGCCTCCCTTCAGGGTGCTGGGTCCTCACACTCCCTGTTTTGTAATTTTTTGTTGTATTAAGATTTTTTCTCATTTTCATCCATGGAATGGATGGGCTGAGTCTAAACGAAGCAGCTTTCAGAACAGCAGTGCGTGTGTGAGGGTTTTTCCCTGTGTTGGTTCCACACATTCCCATTTTCTGAGATTATCCCAAAGGTTTCTGGGACTGAGGAGACTTGTGGTGATCACGTTTGAGCGTTCATGTGAGGAACTGTGGCCACACGCCAAGCAGGGACAGCTCCACGCCAGAAGATGCTGGTGGGGCTTCCATGCGATGAGAGGGGCCTCCGGTAAAAGATGGGAATTCCAGGATGCTGAGGCAGCACCAATTCATGGCGAAAAGAGGCTGCCATCACATCCAGGAGACTCTGACTGTGAGGTTGACGTGGTGGCAGGTGATCCCTGGTGACTGGGACAGGATCTGCCTTTCCAGGATGTGACCACGACCTCTTGTGACGTGGGGTGTCCCCTCTGGAATTGTCCCCAGGGGAGGACATTGTTTTGGTCACTCAATGACAACCAGGAGTTGCCTGCAGGAAAGCGACGTCCTCCTTGTGTAAACCCTCAAACATCTCCCTTGAATCAATCATTCATCGCATTTTTATCGGGCTTTATTGCTGTCCTGTTGGCCAAGATGATCCTGGTATTGTAGTCATAGAAATATGGAATTATTTGGGGTTGGAAGAAACCCCAAAATCATCCAGTCCAACCCTCCTGGATGGGCAGGGACAACTTCCACTATCCCAGGTTGCTTCAAGCCCCATCCATCCTGGTCTTGGACACATCCAGGGACGGGACACCCATGGAATATCCTGTGCCAGGGATTACCACCCTCGCTGGGAAGGATTTCTTCCCAATGTCCCATCCAAACCTGCCTCTTCTCCAGGCTGAGCCACCCCACCACTGTCAGCATTTAGAGCATTTTCCCTGCTGTTCAACGCCATTTAACCTGCTCTTGGGTCAGAAATAACCTCCACTCAAAGTTCCTTTTATAGCCCACGCCCCATCCTGTGATGTTTTTGGAAACTTCCACGGTGGTTCTGGGAGTTTGAGATTTTTGGGAATCTGCTCCTGCAGCTTTTCCAGTGTGGGGTAAGGCCACGTTGGATGGAGCTCTGGCCTGGCTGCAGGTGTCCCTCTCCATGGCAGCGGTGTTGGAACGAGGTGGTTTTTGACATCCCTTCCGACCCAACCCATCCCGTGATTCTGTGATTCAAAGATGGAATGAATATTCACAAGATTCCTTAAAGAGAAAGCTCTTTATTGAATGTTTCGATCTGGGATATCCTCCTGCCTGATTTACAATACATAAAAAACCTCCTGAAGACCCAAGAATGTCTTTAGAGAAGTCAAACACGTAGAGAAGGTGATTTTAATGCAGATGTCGCGTGTGAAGGTTGGAGGAAGCAAATCAAGCCAGAGCTCCGGGCATTTTCTCCAGACCTGCAATTCCGAGCTGAGTCCTGCATTTTCATAGCAAAGAAAGTCTCAGCCAGGGAGGGAAGGTATCGTTGACTCATGGGTTTGCTATTTTAGGAATGAGGCTTTTAGGTTGGATGCCAACCCCGGGTTTCATTCCCGGCTTGGAACGCGCTGGGGAAACGCTCTGCTCCCGTAAAAATTCAACGATTTCTGGGGGTTTCTAAGCTTTTATTTTTGGAAGATGGTGGCGGGAAGAAGATGCTGCCTGCTGTCCAGTGAGTAGTGAATTCCTCCTGGTATTCCTGTTGGAATGTCCCTTCTGAGGCCAGGGGTGAGCTCCTGTGCATCTCAGAGCTGTCCACAACTTCCTCCCGAGGGGCAGCTCCCATCTCTGCTCCGGGACCAGGGGCAGGACTGAGGGAATGGCTGGAGCTGTGCCAGGGAAGCTCTACGTTGGATATTTCTGGAAAGTTCTTCCCCCAGAGGGCGGTGGGGCCCTCAGAAGGCTCCCCAAGGAATGGGCTCTGCTCCAAGGCTGCCGGAGCTCCAGGAGCATTTGGATAACGCTCTCAGGGACAGGGTGGGATTTTGGGGTGTCTCTGGAGGGGCAGGAATTGGGCTCCATGATCCTGGTGGATCCCTTCCAAGTCAGGATATCTGAGGAGTCTCTGTTTTATGGAGTGTTGTGTTTTCAGGTGGTGCAGTTACACCTCCTCGCTCAGTCCTCCCCCTTTGAGTTTTAATTACTTCAGCTTTCCATTCTGTAGTAAAATCTGAGTGAGGTGAGTGCTCAGGAAGGGCAAGGAGGAATCAAGGAATGGTTTGGGCTGGAAAGGACTTTAAAGCTCATCCCGTTCCTTCCCTTGCCATGAGACACCTCCCACTGTCCCAGGCTGTTCCAAACCCTCCAGCCTGGCCTTGGACAATTCCAGGGATCCAGGGGCACCCACAGCTCCTCTGGGCACCCATTCCAGAGGATCAGGAATGCTCTGCTTGCTTCAGACACGACTTCATGTGTGCCAAGAGCCTGGAGAGTTCTCTGTCTTCCAAATGTGTGGACTTTGGCCAAAGGCACAGATGGTGCCAGAATGAGGACAAACTCTGGGCAAGGTGACAAATCCTGGGCAAGGTGACAAGTCCTGGGCAAGATGGAAAATTCTGGGCAAGGTGGAAAATTCTGGGCAAGGTGGAAAATTCTGGGCAAGATGACAAATCCTGGACAAGGTGATAAATCCTGGGCAAGATGGAAAATTCTGGGCAAGGTGGAAAATTCTGGGCAAAGTGACAAATCCTGGGCAAAGTGACAAATTAAGGGCAAAGCCAAGTAAGAACGACCAAAAGACCAAATGTTGTGTTTTGCTTAATGCCAAGTTTTATTGTCTACAAGTCAAGAGAGGAAATGAGGAGCGGTCACAGTGACACCAAAGGTTCCCCAAACACCAAGAGGAGAATTAACACCCCACTAATATCTAATGCCTTATACAATGGGAGATAAATTCAGGCCTACTCAAGACAGTCAATAATTAATTAAAGAGAGTCAATAACTAAAGACAACTGATAAATAAGGGACAGAAAGGAGCAGAAGCTTAAGCTTGGAAAGAAGAAGAAAACCGCAACGAATTGTCTCCATCACCATGAGAACCAGAGGCAAATGAGGAGCTTTTCACCTCCTTGTGCCCATTCTCAGAGCCACCTGGGGCAGTTTAGCAGGTCTTCCTGAGGCTGGCACAGCACTGCTGGATGGGGATGCAGGGGGTGCAGTACTTCCTCACGGGGGTGCAGCAAACCACCACGGGCTTCTTCACCACGCAGCAGGGAGAGCAGCAGGGCCGTGGGACACAGCACACGGACTTGTGGCACACCTTGGTGCAGCACACGGACTGGCACGGGTCACAGCAGGACTGGCACGGGTCACAGCAGGACTGGCACGGGTCACAGCAGGGCTTCTGGCATGGATCACAACAGGTCTGGCACGGGTCACAGCAGGGCTTCTGGCAAGGGTCACAGCAGCTCTGGCACGGGTCACAGCAGGACTGGCACGGGTCACAGCAAGGCTTCTGGCACGGGTCACAACAGGTCTGGCATGGGTCACAGCAAGGCTTCTGGCATGGATCACAGCAGGTCTGGCATGGATCACAGCAGGGCTTCTGGCACGGGTCACAGCAGCTCTGGCACGGGTCACAGCAAGGCTTCTGGCATGGATCACAGCAGCTCTGGCACGGGTCACAGCAAGGCTTCTGGCATGGATCACAGCAGGTCTGGCACGGGTCACAGCAAGGCTTCTGGCATGGATCACAGCAGGTCTGGCACGGGTCACAGCAGACAGTCTTGCATGGCTCACAGCAGGGCTTCTGGCACGGGTCACAGCAGCTCTGGCACGGGTCACAGCAGGACTGGCACGGGTCACAGCAAGGCTTCTGGCACGGGTCACAGCAGCTCTGGCATGGATCACAGCAGGGCTTCTGGCACGGGTCACAGCAGCTCTGGCATGGGTCACAGCAAGGCTTCTGGCATGGGTCACAGCAGGTCTGGCATGGGTCACAGCAGACAGTCTTGCATGGCTCACAGCAGGGCTTCTGGCACGGGTCACAGCAGCTCTGGCACGGGTCACAGCAGGGCTTCTGGCATGGATCACAGCAGGACTGGCACGGGTCACAGCAGGACTGGCACGGGTCACAGCAAGGCTTCTGGCATGGGTCACAGCAAGACTGGCACGGGTCACAGCAGCAGGACTGCTGGCACGGGGAGCAGCACACGGTCTTGCAGGGACTGCAGCACACGGTCTTGCATGGGCTGCAGCACACAGTCTTGCATGGGCTGCAGCACACAGTCTTGCAGGGGCTGCAGCACACGGTCTTGCATGGGCTGCAGCACACAGTCTTGCAGGGGGTGCAGCACACGGTCTTGCTCTTCACGACAGAGCAGCATCCCGTGGAACAGCATCCAGTGGAGCACATGGTGTTGGGAGAGGAGTGAAGGGTGGCTGGAGCGAGGACCTGGAACACAAAGGACTTTGAGATTCAACCCATCTTTCCACCCTACCCAGGCCCTCATCCCACCCCTTTTCCTATTTTTTTTTGTCTTGAGTTGGAAACCCAAGATCCTCGCAGGAATCGAAGCGACTCCTGCAGTGTCCCAGAGATATTTGAACTCTCCTGGGAGCTGCCTGTTCTGTGCTCCTCCCTGAATTTCCACCCCAAGCAGCTCATTTTCCACTGTGCTCTGTCCGTCTTTTCCAAGAGGCAGCAGATCAACAGTCTCAGAAAAATCTGGATTTCAGGGAGAGCTGTAGATCACGGAACCCTGTAAACACTAAAACCATGGAATCGCAAAACCCACGGAACCGCAAAGCCATGGAACCTTAAACCCATGGATCCATAAACCCTTGGAATCAAAAACCCTTGGAACCATAAATCCGCGGAATCACAAAGCCATGGAATCAAAAACCCATGGAACCACAAAGCCAAAGAACATTTTGGGTCCGAAGACACCTTTGAAGGTTCATCCATCCCACCACCCTGCAGAGATCACACACAGCGACCCAGCCTCAGTCCACCTCTTGCCCAAAGCCAAAGAACCAAGAGAACCAAGGATCTCTGGTAGGAAGCACTCACCGTTCTTGTTCTTGCTGAGAGCTGAAGCTGTGTGAGGAGCAGAGGCACCTGGAGACCTTTTTATTGAGGTCGGAGTTGTCCTGCCGGACATGAGGTACCCCCCAGCAATCCGTGATTTACGCACTAAGCCTGTACTTATTCACCCAATGGGCCTTCATGTGTTTAGTCTTTGCCTCGTGGCTTTTGACCAACCCCTCAATTTTGGGTTATTATCAATTTGTTGTGTGAATTTTTTACAATTTTTTAATGTCGAGTTAATTCTTGTGGGACGCTCGGAGGCGTTGTTTCTGCCCGCTTTGCATATGGTAAGGCTGCTGCGTGGAGATGATTAATTGACATAAAAATCCTAATTAAGATCGAGGTGCAGTGGATTCCAGAGGCGTGCAGAAGCTTCTGGACGTCAGTTGCTCCTTGATATGATTTTTAAAATTGAATTCCAGGAAGTGCAGTTCCATGGTCCCGTGCTTTGCGTCTGAATGCAGAAATGGTGGAGCCCCAAGTCCTTCTCTGGGGTCACCAGAAGGGCAAACCCAGAAAGTTCTTGATGTCCCTTCCCTTGCATCCCATCCGTGCATGGGAAAACACCTGGGAATAGAATCATGGAATACCCCAGGCTGGAAGGGACTCACAGGGACCATCCAGACCAACCCCTGGCCCTGCACAGACCCAAAGACCCACCCTGTGCCTGAGGTCGTTGTCCAAACTCTCCTTGAGCTCTCTCAGGCTCAAGGCCTTGCCAATATCAAACATTTTCACTTGCAAATTCGTCATGGAAATTTGGGATTGGTTTTGGGTCAAATCGGAGATTGCGTTTTTCCAATTCCTCTTTGGCGCATTTAAATAAAAACAAAATGCAAAATGGCTCTGGAAGTTTTGCATCTTGTTTGTGCTTGGCATGACTTGATCTGCGAAATTCCTATTCAATTCTTTTCAGATTCCAAGATGCCCTGGAGTAATGGAAGAGCCACCCACGGATGCTAATTCTGGAAAAACTCCGTGCTCAGCTCCCAGTCACCCGCTGGCAGCGATTAGCGCCGATGCTAATGATCACGTTGTGATCAGCCATTAATGATGGATGTTAATATCTGTTTTGCATAAAAGCCTCCGTGTGATGTGTCCTGAGCATCTCGAGGATCTCAAATTAAACCACGACTTTATTGAAAAATGATCTCTCTCCCGTCACGGGAAATGTTTGGTGTCTGAGGTCACCCCTGGGGTGGAAATGGGCGCTGAGCACCGAAGGACCCCCTGCATCCCTGGAGACCCCTCACTTCTCCTGGGGTGAGGGAGGGGAGATTTAGGCTGTGTTTTCTCATCCAGTTCTGGATGTTGAGGACACTTTGGGCCACCAGAACCTTCAGTCTGGCTCCTGGTGACACAAATCCTCTGTTTCCCCTCAGTTCCGCTCTTGATGTTGGGCCACGTCACAATTGGAGGAGCTGCTCCTCCTTCTAGGAATTCACAGGACCGTGAAGTCACCACTTCTCCGGGCAAGGCCATCCCAAGGTCAACGTTCCAGTTCCCTCGGAGCTTAATTTCCTATTGGCTTCAGCTGCGTTAATGACCTTGAGCCGGGTGCCGCCCATTATCTCCTAATTAGTGATTGACATTTGCAGCGGCGGAGCCCCCGCGGCTCCAGGTGATTCCGGAGACTTCAGAGAAATTCCAGCATCAGAAATGTGGGATATCCTGAGCAGGGAGGTGATGGAAGAGGGTTTGGCCAAAATTAGGCCGTTTTATGTTGACTTTGTATAAGTTTGGTGCATGGTTTCATCCAGTGAGCCAAAAAATTCCCATTGTCCCAGTTGGATGTGAACACCAGAGGAGTTTAGAGCTCTGCAAGGTGGATTCGTAGATCCCAACAGCGATTTTGCAGAGGAAAATATTCAAATTAGGGCCATAAAAATGTCTCAATCATCTTTTGCTTTGAGTGAAAGCACTGTGCAGGCTCTGAAAGGTGCCCAGAGGAGCAGAGCTCCATTTGTTTGGATTGAAGATACAGGAAAGCAATCCTGAGGCAAATTCCTCCCCATTAATTCCTGGGGGTTTCCTCACAGTTTGTCCGGGTTGTGGAATCCACGGTGTCGTCATTTGAATTTAATTTTTAATTTGTTTTACTTTTTAAATTTGTTTATACTGAAGTGTAAACAACAGAAATTAATAAGCCTGAAGTTATTTGATGTGTCCTTAGCAGAGCAGAAATGTCCCTTCAGGCCACCTGGAAAAGAGGATTTCTCTTGCCAAACGTTTGTGGTTCTTCGAGGCCTTCCCACCCTCACAGGGAACAATTCCTTCATTTTATCCCACCTAAAACTCCTCTCCATCACTCTGAAATAATTCCCCGTGTCCTGTTCCTGCAGTTCCTGAGGAAAAGTCCCTCTCCAGCTTCCCTGGAGCCCCTGCAGATCCTGGGAGAGGCTCTGAGGTCTCCACAGGCTCAACATTCCCAACATTCCCAGCCTGGATCCATGGGGAAAAGGCTCCTTATCAACTTTATGGCTTTCTCTGGATTTGGAAAATGAAATAAAACGTGCCGTGGTCAGTGAGGGAGGAGGGAATTGGAAGCTGGGGCAGCACAGGGAAGTGAAAGTCTCTGCTTGAAGACCAAACCACCGCTGTGGTGAAACCTCACAAACTCAATTCCCACCTGCAGGGAGGGCAGGAATGAGTAAGAAAATTGGTTTTTTTCAGGCTCCTATGAGGCTGAGCCACCTCTTGGCAAGGGCAGGAACCCCCAGGCAGGTGAATCATTTTTTGCTCTCTGCCCCGACCTCAACTTTTCCTTTTTAACCCATTCCTCTCTAATGAGCATTTTCTCCAGAACCTATAAATAACTAATTCCAATTGCTTATTGACCAAGTGGTCATTTGGTGGCTATTGCAGCACCCAGCTCATTCCAGGCTGTTTCCCACGGCCAGGGATGGGTGATGAGGGATGAGTCACGCTGGGGAAACCTTCACTCATTTTACACTGCAGAAACTGGTTAATTGAGGCTGTTCCATGCTCAAAACCCTGCAGGGTTTGATTTTATTTCAGTTCCAAAAATAGCAGAACTGAAAGCAGAAGCATGAACACGCAGGTCAGGCGGAAACCTGAACCCCCAACATCTGCTGAGCCCAGGGCAAGGATTTGTTTCACCCCACGTGCTCCTCCCACCTCTTGCAGGCGTTTTCCATGGATTTCACATTTCCTTGGCATTCCTCCGGCTCCAGGGATTAAATCGTGATTCCAAACCCACAGGAAAACAGAGATGCCACCCAGACCAGCGTGGAATCCCAGAGAAAAGAGGTCCCAAGACCACCAAATCCAACCTATGCCCGATGCCCAGCTTCTCACCCAGCCCAGGGCACTGAGTGCCACCTCCAGGCCTTCCTCGGACACCTCCAGGGATGGTGGCTCCAAACCGCCCTGGGCAGCCCTTTCCAAGGCCTGACCGCCCTTTCCATGGGGAAATTCCCCCTGATGTCCCTCCTGAGCTTCCTTTTCTCCCAGCTGAGCCCCCCCAGCTCCCCCAGACCATTTTCCTGCTGCCCCAGCCCCTTCCCCAGCTCTGTTCCTTTCTCTGCCACACTCCAGCCCCTCAATGCCCCTCTTGCCCACCGACCCAGCCCATTTAATGCAGCAGTGACTGAAAACATCCAGGACTGCTCATTTGGCTTGAAACACCACTTTTATTGTCTTGCTGGAGGACGAAGCAGCAAAGCAAGAAGGGAACCATTCCCAGCGTTGGCACAGGAAAGATAAACATCTCAGAGCTCCTCAAACCGAGAGGTTTCATCCTAAAACTGCATCACCTCCGGCAGTTTTAGAAGCTTTTTCTTGGAGAGAAGTGGCAAAGCTGCGGAGCCACGAGCACTGGGATGAGCCGGAAGCTGTGGACGAGGGGCAAACCGATGCATCCAGGGGCTGGATCCTGCCCTCAGTACTTGGGGTAGGAGGGTGGCAGCTTGCAGATGTTCTTGGTGACCTGGGGGCAGACTGGGGGGCAGTAACGCTGCACCGGGGGGCAGTAACGTTGCACAGGGGGGCAGTAACGCTGCACAGGGGGGTAGCAGGGCTGCACCGGGGGGCAGCAGGGCGTCACGTAGCTGAACTTCTGCACGGGCTGCCTCTGGATGGTGTAGTGGCACGAGGGCCTCGAGTCGTGGCAGGAGGAGCGGGATCCGTGGCAGGAGGAGCGGGATCCGTGGCAGGAGGACTCATAGTCGTGGCAGGAGCCGCGGGAGCACATCGTGCTGGAGTTGTGGCAGAGCTGTTTGGAGCAAGGGATCAATGTGGTGAGAGGAGGCTCTGATTATTTTCTTATATTCCCCCCCCCCCCTTTTCTTTTTAATAATGTTTTTTCTTATGTCTCCTCTGAACTGTTTCTCTCCTTTTTTCACCTGCCAAATCCGGACCCAAAACCCCCTCGATCCTGCCGGGTCTGCTGGATATGCTCTGGGAATTGGGGTGTGAAATGAGGTCCCTGTGAGTCAATTGGAGCCCCAGGAGCCCACCTGCCAAGCCCCAGCTCCAGCAGAGTTTGTGCCACCCGAGGATCCCTCTGGGGGCTGCACCTTTTCCACGATTCCCGTGAATCCTTGTCCTCCATCCGCCATTCCCCACCCTTCCCTCCCTCAGCACAAACAGGAGGCACTTCCCTAAATCCCAACTCCCACAAAACCCGTAAAAACCCCTCGTGGAGGTTTTAAGAACAGAAATGGCCAAGTTGGTCTTACCCTGTTCAGCTGTAGCGAGAAGATTCTGGAAGCGAAGGCGAGCGACTGTGGAGGACGGGGCTGAGGGACCTTTTATCCTCTCCTGAGGTTATTTGGGGTGTGAGGCACCTCGTCACGATGACACCTTAATTAATTCCGTGCTCAATCCCGCAGATGTTTGCACATCCCCTGATTTTAGGTGTTCCCTCCTTGACGCCCCGTCCCGCCAGTGATTCCTACAGCAGGGATTTTGGAAGGGCAGCCCTCTCCCATTTCCTGGAGGCTGACGGGTGTTAATTAGGGATGAGGGACACCCGGGATTGCATCAGGCACAGAAAGGCCTCAGAAACGCTGACTCCTGGGGTTGATGCCTCGTTGGGTGCAGGTGACAGCTCAGGGTTTTAATTCCCCTGTTGTTGAGTGCCAAGAGGAAATGGGATTAGCGCCTGCAATTCCCGGGGATGGCACAACGCCGGAAAATCCGGCGGGATCTCCTCGGCTCCCTGGGATGGCAAGAAATGAAATGTTCCTGGTTCTTCACGTGTCCCTCAACTTGGCAGATGACTGGGATGATCCCATCAGGTTGTTCCACGTGAATCACAGGTTATTAAAAACACCTGACCCTGAGCTCTGTATGAGGTTTGAGGATATTACATTTTCCCGTTCCTTGGTTTCTGTCTCCTTCCGTGATCCCTCACATTTTTTTCACCTGACCTCACCTAAAGATTCAGAGAAGAGGAGCTGAAGTTTTGGGCAAGTGTTGGGTTTTGTCACTCCTGGTTTGGGCACTAAAGCTGGATTTATGGACCTGTTTGACTCAGAGTTTGAAGCGTAAGAAAATGAAACTCCTCAACCCGGGAAAATGCTGCCCATTAGAACAATTCACTGACTGGGAAGGGAAGATCTCCCAAACTAGGGGTGTCCCGCAGCTGTTCCCCAGGGCAAAGGCAGCCGGTTCCTCGTGGGGAGTTTTGTGGGTCCCTCAGCAGCCACCCAGGTGACAAAATGGGAGCTTTGTTCTCCTTTTGTCCACATTCGTGCTCCCCAACATCTTTCCACCTCCTCAAGAGCCTTCCAAAAACACCCAAAAAAACATCTCCGAACCTTTCAAATTCAGGGCCTGCTCAAGAAAACGGGATCTCAGAAGAGTTCCCATCCTCCTTTGCTCACAGTTCTTTCGCAGGAATTTGGGCCTTCTGTTTTCAGAGGCTCAAAGGCTTTCAAATATTTGAAAATTTATATCCAAGGTCTGAAATAGAGCTCGGAGTAAGTTATTACATATTGAGAAGTTGCAATGTGACCTTCTTATTCCCCTTCCATTTAATTTCCTGGAATCACTGAGGTGGGAAAACCCCTCTGAGATCATCGAGCCCAATCTTTTACCATCTCCCCCTTTCCTTCACTGACTTCCATCCATTCCCAAATGAACGTGGGAATTATTTGCCACCAAATTTTGGGATACTTTGGAAATACAAAGAAATTTGAATTGGAAACCTCTGAAAAAATTACCAAAATTATCAAGGAAAACAAGAATAAAAGAATTCAAAGGCAACGAGGGTCTCATGAATCAGATTTATTATTTCCCACACCCAGATGAGTCTGAACCAGAAGCGCAAGACAGAGAAAGATTCCCAACAAATAATTACACCCTGAAGAATTAGAAAAGGACATTTCCAGAATAATTAGCAAGAATGACACCATCTATGTTAATTAGGGGGGAGCATTTCCCCCCCACACCGTGGAGATCCGGGGGTTTCAGCGTGGACGAGCCGAGCCGAGGTCGGGGTGCCCAAGGGAGGAGCCGGTGGGTCCGGCTGCCGGGGCTGGATCCTGTTCAGTACTTGGGGCACGCCGGTGGAAGGCTCCAGATGTTCTTGGTGTACTGGTGGCAGTAGGGCACCGGGGGACAGCAGGGGACAGCGGGGGGACAGTAGCGCTGCACGGGGGGACAGCAGGGGACAGCAGGGGGACAGTAGCGCTGCACGGGGGGACAGCAGGGCGTCACGTAGGTGCATTTCTGCACCGGCTGCCTCTGGACGTAGCGGCAGGAGGGCTCGGGCTCGTGGCAGGAGGAGCGGGATCTGTGGCAGGAGAACCAGGACCTGAGGCAGGAGGAGCGGGACCCGTGGCAGGAGGACTCGTAGTCGTGGCAGGAGCTGCGGGAGCACATCGTGCTGGAGTTGTGGCAGAGCTGGAGGGAAGAGAGAGATGGTCAGGCTGGGACAGCTGCCCCCTCCTTGGCTCTTCTTCAGGACTGGGATGGGAAATGTTGTTTCCCTCTGTTTTGGGATGTACAGGACATGGTGGCCCTGCCTTTTGGATGACGCTCCATGATGGTGCGGCTCTGATGGGAATTTCCCTCCCAAGATGCTCCTGTTGGCTTTTCAGGGTAGAATTTCCCTCTAAAACTGCTCTGAATTGTCCAAGCTCTCTCTGCCTCCATCACCTGGGAGTGAATTCCTTGCTGGCCCCCAAAGGCTCCCACATCTGCTCCTTCAATTGCTCCTGCTTTTCTGCCATCCCACCTGCAAGCAAACCTTGTGCCTGTTCAAACACCCAGCCATCAAAAATAAGGAATTTCTAAGACAAAGGCAAAGTCCAAACACAGAACTCTGCGAACAACTGCTGCTCAAGAGTAGATAAATCAACATAATCCAACTCACCCTTGGCTGGAGCAAGAGGAAGAGCTCGTGGAGCTGGTGCTGAGTGAAGGATGGACAGGGGATGCCGGACTTTTATATCTCCCAAATGGTTGTTGTGGGAATTAGACACCTCTTGGCAATGCTGACACAAACCCTCATATTCATATTTATCTCCTGTGTCTCGTTTTTAGCATTTCCGACTTGACGCAGTCAGGGAAAAAAACCCAACGATGGCTTTTTCCTCAGCACTTTAATAAGTAAGGAATTTCCCAATCTGCTTAGAAGGGAATTTTGGAGGCAGTTGCATATTCCCGTGGCAAAAATGAACCTATCCCCGGAGTTATTAAGTGATTTGTCGTTGGGCAACCGGGATTGCATCAACTCCGGAGGGTTGACTCCTTCCCCGCGTGCTGCCCCTGGTTCTCCGTGGCAGAGTCACTTTTTTGATTGATAGGTTTTTTTCCCCTGACACAAGGGGCTGTAATTAAGAGGAGCCACAGCTCCCAGGGACTTCATTAGAGGGAGGTCCTGGTGACTACTTGGGACCCGACGCCTCGACTCCGGAGGTGACGCCAGAACGACGTCCCCAATCCCAATTTTTTCCGTTCCGTTTGCCAACCATCAGCTGTTTTTTTGTTTTGTGCCACGGTATTTTCCTCCTGGATGGAGGGAGCTTCAAATCCTCAGCAGGAAGGGTTTGTGTGAGGGTTTTGCCTCTTGCCAACCCCTTGTTTCTGCGGGGTCTCATTTAATTTAAGCAGTTTTTAAATTTTTTATTCTTTCCCACGTTTCGCTCTTTGGTCCCAAGTTTCTCTCAGAGCAGCCCAAGGTTTCAGGAGAATAAATTGGGCAATTGTCCCTTTCCTGTGACTTTTATATAGGTGAGAGCCACAGGAACATCTCAGGTGTCAGGGAATGAGGTGATCTTCAGGGTCACTCCCCACCCAAACTATTTTACGATTCTATGAATCTTTTTATTCATTTGTCAGGCCGTGGTTCAGAAATCAAACAGCTTTTAGGAAAATCTTTTAGAGTTTAGGAAAATCTGAAGCCTTCTGGAAGCTGCTGTGACGTAGAAACGCTTCATGTGGGTGGATAAAACTCATTTTTGGGGTAGGCCCTTGAGTCAATCCTCCGTCAGGCGGGAGGAATCCACGGAATCAGGGAATCGTGGAGTGACTTGGGTTGGAAGGGACATTAAAGATCGTCTCACCCAACTCCCAGGGTTATTAACTCCAGCTGAGTCTGGCTGCTGAGATCTTGGGGAAGCTGATGCAGCCACAGAGCCTGTTCTGGAACTGGTGGCTCAGCTGGACTGGGAGATAAGGAAAGTCTGAGGTTGTCAAAAGCCCAGAGAGATTTCACACGTATTTTAAGTGCCTGCAATGGTCGCTGAAAACAGTAGTTTGGAGTTCAGTGAAAGAAGGAGGGCTAGGAAAAGCCACCAGGTGCTTATTTGCGTTTATCAGACACCTCAAAATGTTTGTGACTCTGAGTCAAAGGGACGAACGAGGTGTGAGGAGCTGCTGAGGAGGGGACTCAGTTCCCATGGTCTGGATGGGGAGGGACCGTAAAGATCTCCAGTGCCACCCCTGCCATGGGCAGGGACCCCTCCCACTGTCCCAGGGTGCTCCAAAATCCATCCAGCCTGGCCTTGGAAACTTCCAGGTATCCATGGAATCACCTGTGCCACCCTCCTGTGAGCAATTCCTTCTGCATATAAATGTATAAATACCTATTCTGTGTATCAATATGTGAATAAAAAAGGGTGCAGGTGAGCTCCCTGAGCCTTCAGCTGCTCCAGGAATGCCTCTGGAATCGCCGGCTTTTATTATTTTGAAATTTCAGGGGCATTTTGTGATCAGCTTGAGGAGAAAAGTGGTGACTAAGAAGTCAAAGGTAACAATCATTTGGAATAAAAAAGGTCAAAGAATAAACAGACCATGAACTTCTCTTACTTTTGGAAATCAAATTTTATTGTTTTGGAGGCTGTCAGATGGGTGGAAAGCAGCAGGAATCATTCCCAGCTTCATGGGAAGCAACCTGAGCTGGGTCTTGCGTGCTGAGCAAATTAAACCAAATTAGAGCAAAACCAGGAACCCAATTCTAATCACAGACGAGGAATTCAAGGATCTAATTAAAAATGGGAATAAGGGACCATTGATTGAAGCTTCAGGCATGGAGAGCACCCAAAGCAGGAGCCATCCAGGGTGCCCTCAGTACTTAAACCAAATTAGAGCAAAACCAGGAACCCAATTCTAATCACAGACGAGGAATTCAAGGATCAAATTAAAAATGGGAATAAGGGACCATTGATTGAAGCTTCAGGCATGGAGAGCCCCCAAAGCAGGAGCCATCCAGGGTGCCCTCAGTACTTGGGGTAGGACGGGGGCAGCTTGCAGATGTTCTTGGTGACCTGGGGGCAGACTGGGGGGCAGTAACGCTGCACTGGGGGGCAGCAGGGCTGCACCGGGGGGCAGTAACGCTGCACGGGGGGGCAGTAACGCTGCATTGGGGGGCAGCAGGGCTGCACCGGGGGGCAGCAGGGCATCACGTAGCTGAACTTCTGCACGGGCTGCCTCTGGATGGTGTAGTGGCACGAGGCCCCCGAGTCGTGGCAGGACGAGGAGCGGGACTCATGGCAGGAGGTCTCGTGGCTGTGGCAGGAGCCGCGGGAGCACATCGCGCCGGAGAGGTGGCGGAGCTGGAGGGGAGAGAGGAACGGTCACAGGCAGCAGGAGCTTATAGATATTTGTTCTGGGATTCCCCATTTTTCTTCCTAATTTCCAGTTCTTCGGGGGTGAGAAAGCGGGGGGTCAGTGTTGTTGGGAGATGCTTTAATGCCTCGCTAAACCCTCGGAAACTTTTATGGGTGGGACTTGATTTCCAGAGAGAAATTGGTCCAAACATCAATTTCCCATGAGCAAAATTGGTCCAAACATCAATTTCCCAAGAGAAGCTCCAGACATTCTGGTTCCTCCTGCTTGGAAACCTCCAAGCCCCTTTTCCACAAACCCCTCTGTCTTTATTTTCTGCCCTTTCTGTTATTTTGGTTTGCCTTGAGCCTCTGCTCAAAGCCTTTATTTTAATTTGTTTTAATTGTTTGCTCTTGTGGGTAACAAGAACTTGGTCTCCAGCATGATCCAGATCCAGAGGTGAGGAGGGAGTGTCCCACTCTCCAATTCTACCCAAACTCATGGAAAAACTTCCAGTTTCCTTAAAGAAACTCCGGGGGAAGAGAAAAAATTGGACTCACCCTTCCAGTAGTGGGGATGGAGCTGTTTTGGAGCGGAGCAGTGAGTGAAGGAAACTGGGATGGGAAACCTTTTATACTTTTCTACGGGTTTATCTGGGACATGAGGCATCCCTAATTACAGATCCCATTTCTATCCGCTGTGTTCAGCTTCCCGTATTTTCCCTTTGATGCTCTGTGCTTTTAGTACTGTAATTATTAATAGCTCATTAATTCCTTCACCTCCCTATGAACGAGATTGGAAGGAATTTTCACGGGAAGTGACCAATGGATCTGCTCATGGACAACGTGGATCAGGCAGAAGAGGTGTTTGTAATCCCAAATTCCTCAGGGTCACCTGGACCAGGAGCTCTCCACGTGCTCGACCTCCATGTGAAAAAATAATTATTGATGTTAATCCCTGGGGATTAGGTTTAGGGCAGGAATTCTGCAGGGGAGTTGCACAATGGGGCCGGATATCTCGATGAGAGGTTTGTGTTAGCCCAAATCTGTCCTTCAGTGATCATTCCAACCTGCCTGTGGCCCAGCAAGGATTTCTCCTCCAGGTGTCCACCAGGGTGGGTTCCTGTCCATGGGGCCCACGGGTTCTGCCACCAAACCTGCCCCAGAGTGGGTTCCTGTCCATGGCCCCACAGGTTCTGCCCCAGAGTGGGTTCCTGTCCATGGCCCCACAGGTTCTGCCACCAAACCTACCCCAGGGTGGGTTCCTGCCCATGGTCCACAGGTTCTGCCACCTCTGTGGATCCCCATCCACCAAAACCTGGCCGAGCAAACCCAGCCTGAGGCTTCAGGTGCTGTTTCAGTCTGGTTTTGCACCCCAACGTGGTGTTGGGGGCAGTGGTATCAAATGCCAGGACAGGATGGTTTGGGGTGAACAGAATCCCGGTTTTCCGGAATCACTGATGTTGGAAAAGATCTCCAAGACCACTGAGCCCAACATTTGACCAACCCCCACCTGGTCAAGCACTGAGAGCACTCAGTGCCATGTCCAGGAGTTCCTTGGGCACCTCCAGGATGGCCCAAACCCTCCCAGAGTGGTTTTGGTTACTTTTGGTTATTTTGGTTATTTTATTTTATATGTGGTTATTTTATTTTATATTATTTTATATATGGTTATTTTCTCTTCTGATTTTTACCCAGAATTTTTTTGTTTTATCCAGGACAGAGTGCTGCTGTTGCTGCCCTGCTTCCAACACTTCTGGAATGATCTCAGGGATGATGAGACAGGGATGGAGACACGAACACAACAATGTGATGCAGGAGACACTTCAGAACCTGGATTTTCCCGTGAATCACGGGTGAACTTTGGTCTCCCATGCCTGGGTACAAGTCATGCCCATCCGACCCATCAATTACGTCTTCTTGTCCCATAAAAGGCAGGAATGTGTCAACACTGGGATGGCACTGGGGATTAGGAGCGAGGCACGAGGGATTTGGGGTGATGCTGTGCTGACTCACCGGGATCCCTCAGACTGGAGCGCTCACGGCTGAGCTGTGTTTCCCTGGTGCACGGAACCGACCCAGGACTCCTCCCTGAGAGGTTTGGGTCAGGCTGTGGTCAGGAAGAACTTCTGGGATATTTGGGCACGTGTGGGAGGAGATTTGCTGTCACCTGGGAGAGGTGAGGAGGGAAAAACGGGGAAAAAAAAGGGTGACAGATGTAAGTATCAGGAAGTGGGGCAGGAAACAGAAATGACTGAGGTCATGAGATGGCAAAGGCCCCATTCTCCAGGGGTGTCTCACTGTGGAAGCTTCCAGGTCTATGAGGTGTGGGATGAGCTCCATGAGGTGTGGGATGAGCAGCTGGAGCTCCAGGAAGCGTGGGATGAGCTCTATGAGGTATGGGATGAGCTCCATGAGGTGTGGGATGAGCTCCAGGAGGTGTGGGATGAACTCCATGAGCTCTGGGATGAGCTCCATGAGGTGTGGGATGAGCTCCAAGAGGTGCAGGATGAGCTCCAAGAGGTGTGGGATGAGCTCCAAGAGGTGTGGGATGAGCTCCATGAGGTCTGGGATGAACTCCATGAGCTCTGGGATGAGCTCCATGAGGTTTGGGATGAGCTCCATGAGGTGTGGGATGAGCACTGCCACTCCCTGTGGTTGACTGAGGAGGTTTCACCAACGGCCTGGACCATTTACAGGGAATTTTCCGTGTTTGCGCACCTGACTTGGCTCTGCCTGCACCCACCTGTGCTTGCTGCAAACACTGCAAGGTGGAGAGGCCTTTTTTTTATCCCTGGGGAATTTCTCCACAGGGGTTGGTTCAGCACCTTCGCTGCTGCAGGAGGAGAAGGTGGGGACAATTTCCTGCTGGATTCCTGCAGCTTTTCCTGCTTCCCTCCACAGATGTGTGTGGAGATAACACCACTCCAGCTCTCCAGGGAGAGATTCCCTGTCTCTGCTCCTCAGCCCTTCCCAAATCTTTCCTTCCATGGAGTGGCACAGCCTGGATGGCTCCGGCTCAGCCGGGAGCGTAGGTGAAACCTTGGATTGCTTGGAAAGGATTCACGCAGGAGATTTTTATCTCCCCTTCCCACAAAGGCAAACCCAAACCCAGCCTGGAGCCGCTGGTCTGGCTGGGTTGGCACAGTCTGGGTGAGGGGGGACAGGGATTGGCACCCCTGGATGTCCCCAAGCCAGGCTGGAGCCTGTTCCCGACCCTGACGTTCATTCCCTGCCCCTGCAATCACCGACCTCACACCTGGCATTGAGGCTCCTTGTTATTTTAATTAAGAGCAGTAATAAAACAAGCGCTAATAGCACCTTTCTAGTTCCTTTCAAAGGTTCATCATGAACCCTTGGCTAATTAAATGTCTTGTGCATTACACACAGTGCTGCTCTCATCCCACAGAGCCCCAAACCCCACAGAAATCAGCCTGATGCAGTGAGAAATCCAACTGCAGATCTAAAATTCCTCTTTTCCCCTTTCACACCTACAAGGGGGGCTCAGATCTTTCATGGTTTAAGTCAGTTTAAGCCTCTGGAGGAAATGGGAATGTTTTTCTTCTCACTCATGAGGGGCATTGACGGGTTGGAGTGTGGCAGAGAAGGGAACAGAACTGGGGAAGAGGCTGGGGCAGCAGGAGAAGGGGCTGGAGAACTCCCAGGGGGGCTCAGCTGGGAGAAAAGGAGGCTCAGGGGGGACATCAGGAGGAATTTCCCCATGGAAAGGGCGGTCAGGCCTTGGAAAGGGCTGCCCAGGGAGGTTTGGAGCCACCATCCCTGGAGGTGTCCAGGGAAAGCCTGGAGGTGGCACTCAGTGCCCTGGGCTGGGTGAGAAGGTGGGCATCAGGCAGAGGTTGGACTCAAAGGTCTCGGAGAGCTTTTCCACCCTCAGTTCCTCTGGGATTCTGGGATTTCCTCCAGGCAACACAGATTTTCAAAGCAGGGAGAGTTCCCTCGCAGAAATGACCAATCTAACCCGAAATTCTCCGTTTTATAGGGGTCAGAAGGGACACTGAGCATGACATGGTCCTTCCTCTGCTCGTGTCCTCCTCTTTAGGGAGATCAGGGATTTCCAGATTTCCTGGACAGAGCTCTGTGCTCACCAGCCATGAACAAACTGCAAACCCTTCACAACGTGCCCGTGAGGGTCTGAGGCTCCGAGCCAAGGGCCGGGGTTGCAGAGACGCTGATCTGCACCTTCAGCCCCAGACAGCTTTTGAAATCAGCCTGGCAGGCGCCCAAAGTGTGGGGACTGCAGGGCTGAGCCTCTGTAACGCCACGGGAAAAGGGAGGGAGCTGTGGAAAGCAGCTCCCCTCAGCCCAGACAGGCTGGGCAACGATGCCAAAGATAAAGGAAAAGCAGTGGAAAAACACCAGGACGCCAGCAGGTTGGATGAGCTTTTAGGCTTTAATTCAACATCACACCTTTGCTACTGGAGACAGGAGCAGGGAACGAAGAACAAATCCCAATTCCACCGCGCTAATGCCACTCGGGGGTTCTCAGGAGGAGGGGAAAGGGCTGCAGGGATGAGGCAGGGCCTGCCCAAGCTCAGGGGCAGGGAGCAGCTCTGAGCTTTTTCACTTCTGCTGCTGCTGCGGCGGCCACTGCACCGGCTGCTTGATCTGCTGCTGCTGCTGCTGGCACGGGACCTGGGCCAGGGGCACCTGCCCGGTGCCCGCCGGGCACTGCGGGGTCAGCACCACCACGGGGGTGACGTCGGGCACCGGGGTCACCTCGTGGCACACCAGCCCCTCGGAGCCGTGGCAGGAGCGGTCGCTGTCGTGGCAGGAGGAGCTGCCGCCGTGGCAGGAGGAGCTCTCGGAGCTGTGGCAGCCTCTGTTCTCACGGGAGCACATCTTTGGGGTGGCGGAGAGGAGGTCTGGGAGCTGGGAAGGAGAGGAGGTTGGTGTTAGGGGCAGGGAGGGCACGGTTCGCATCGATCTCAGATGCCCCAGCAGGATTTGACTTTCTGCCCACCCAGTTCCCCCGGTTTGGGGGTTCATTCCCACAGTGCTGGATCAGACTGGACCACCTGAACAGCCCCACGAGACCCCACAGCAGCCCTCATGGCTCTGCTGGGCTTCATGAGCCATTTCACTCTTCTTCCTTGAGCCATTTCCCTCCTATTTTTGTACCATTTCCCTGCTATTTCTTGAACCATTTTCCTGTTCTTTCTCGAGCCATTTCCCTGCTCTACCTTGAGCCATTTCCTTGCTCTCCTTGAGCCATTTCCCTCCTATTTTTGAGCCATTTCCCTGCTATTTTTTGAGCCATTTCCCTCTTCTTCCTTGAGCCATTTCCCTTTCCTCCCTTAAGCTGTTTCCCTGTTATTCTTTGAGCCATTTCCATGCTATTTTTAAAGCCATTTCCCTGTTCTTCTTGAGCCATTTCCCTGCTATTTTTCCAACCATTTCCTTGCTATTTTTGGGCCATTTCCCTGTTTTCCCTTGAGCCATTCCCCTGTTATTCTTTGAGCCATTTCCCTGCTATTTTTAAACCATTTCCCTGCTTTTTTTCAGCCATTTCCCTGCTCTCCCTTGAGCCATTTCCCTGCTATTTTTCAACCATTCCCCTGCTATTTTTTGAGCCATTTCCCTGCTCTTCCTTGGCTGCATCCCGGGATGCTCCTGGAGGAGCATTTGCTCTGTGTGATGCTGGGATGTCCCACACCAGCAAGAGGCATCTTGGCAAGAATCCCAAAAATTTTGTAGCCTTGAGGGGCCCTGGCACAGCCAGGACTGGTGGCAAAGCCCTGGAAAAATCCACTTCCAAAGGCAGGTGCCCAAAATAAAGACAATTTCCTCTGCTTTCCTCCCCCTCCTCATGTCCTCTGGTCTCTCCAGGCCCAATTTCCTGAGCATGAGGAAAATCCTCTGTGCACATCCCAAATCCTGCTGAGGATTGCTGGGATTTCAGGGAGGCAAAAAGCATCCAGGATGCTGAGCTGGAAGAGGATCCTGCTGCTCCTTCCTCTCACAGCTTAAATCTTCCTTCTCTGTCCTTTCCTTAATTTCTTCAAGGAAGAAATTTCAGTACTTCAAGGAAGAAGTTTTAATACTTTCATCTCCTGAATGTTTTCCAAAGGAGCTTATTAAAGGAGTCAGGCTCATAAAAGCAATTAAAATTCCCAGCTTAACCCCGAATTTTCTTATGAAAGATCAGCCTGCTGCCTCCCATTCATCACCGAATCCCATTCTTTGCTTTTATTAATTTCCAGTTTGTCCTTTGGATGCTGGAAAGCACCAGAGTAATCCAAACGTAACTACAGGTAATAAGTTTTGCTTCTCAGCACAGGCAGTCCTAATTTTTGGGAGCACAAAACAGCCCCAGCCACAGGGCCGAGGATTTGGCTCTCAGTAACCCCAGGAAATGCCCCCAGAGCCAAGCTCAGCTCAGTGCAGGGAATCCTCCTTGGAATTAAAGGTTAGCAGGCACTCACCTGGGCTGTGAAGGCTCTGGAAGAGGAGTGGAGCTGAGTGAATGAGTTGCTCTCCCCTCCAAGGACTTTTATACAGTTCCCAAGTCCCTTCCTGAAAATGCAATAACCCCCTGAGGGGAAAAATGACCAAGGTATTTACAAAACAGCCCCACCCCTAATTACCCATCACCTTCAAAAGCTCCTTCCACCCGATTTCTTTGATTGACTTGTCAGGCTCTGGATTGTCTTCCTCGTCTTACACAGCTTTAATTGCGCCCTGCCCCTGGCGGGCTCGGAGTGAAAACCGTGTGGGCGGCCGGGCTGGCTCACCCTCACGGCACGATGAATTTTAGGTTGCAAAACGGGCGGCAAAGGCGGCGAGTTTTGGGGTTCCTGTCCTCCCAAAACCTCTCACCTGGAGTCTGGCAGGAAGGAGAGGTCCCGGTGCCCCGTCCTCCCGGACTGGTCTCAGCAGGAGAAAAGCCTTGGGGCTCTTGTGGAGAAAACCCCACCATTCTCAGGTTGCCCCCACAAGAAATGGTGAATTCTTAGAAAGTCTTGGTTGGAGGCGCTTGGAAAATATCTTTAAAGTAATTTTCACCCTGTGAGGCACCTGCAGGTACCAGAAGTGAGCCGAGGGTCCCCTCTCTGGCAGGGTCATTTCCCAAAGGAACAGACCCAGGATGGTGAAGTCTGTGGCCACTGTGGGAGGCTCTGGCTGGGAGGTGACCTGGCAAACCCATCTGGTGGCACAGGCCATTGGAATCGTTGGCTTCTACCTGTGAACTCCCCAAAAATGTAACGAGGTTTCCTCAACACGAGGGAGAACTTCTCTCCGTGGAGGAGCCCCGGGACAGCTGGAGTGTCTGGGGTCGTTCCAGACCCTCCTGGACGTGTCCTTGTGTCACCTTCTCCAGGTGACCCCGCTCCCCTGCTGTTCTGGGGTTCTGTGATTGTGAGGTCAGGATTCTGAGCTTCCGTGGTTCCATGGTTCTGTGATTCCCCACCTGTGTCCATCTGCCTGGACATCTGCTCCTGGAGTTTCTAGCCCACCTGATTTTACGGCCATTCCACCATCACTGACACGGTCATCACCAATTTTCTTTGCTGACGTTTTTCCTGGCCAGTCCCAAGACGCCCCACACAGAATTTATCTGAAAATTTCCATTTTTTTCTCATATTTTACTCAGTTTTATTTGCTGGGCTCTGGAGCAACGATGGGAAACCGGCGCCGACGGAAGCCGCTTGTGCAAACCTTGCACCCGTGAGTAAGCTGTGAGTAAAATGCTGGGTCAGAGACCACACATCCGAGCTCCCCACGCATCCTGAGCTCCACCAGCTCTTCCCTGGGGCAGGACGGGAGCATCTGGGCACAGAGCACTGGGGTGGTGCAATCCTGGATGCAACCACGGCTTCGCAACATCCCCGAATTCTCATTTCCCCTCCCGACCATGGAATTCCAGCATGGACTCCTGATGTGTTCTCACTCACTTCCCACCTGAAATCCCTCATGGAGCCACGAGGTTTGGCTGGGCAGAGAGGCCCCGAGGCCGAGGGGTGGCAGGTTTTGTTGGGCAGAGATGCCCTGAAGATGAGAGGTGGCTCTGTTTGCTATCACTGAAACAATTCCTGGAGTTTCTCTCCAGAGGCGCCAGTTGGAGACTTTCATCCAGAAGCCAGAGTTGTGTTTACTGCTCAGCCTGTTTACCAACAGCTGCAGGAGAGGGGCCTTGGTTTGACAAGCACAGACAAGCTCAGGATGAGTCCTGGCTTATCAGAGTTTGGGATGAGGTGTTATCAGGCTTTGGGATGACTCCTGTGTTATCAGAGTTCCTCACAGGATGACTGTCCCTGCCCTGTTGTGCAAGGAGAGGGGAGGAAACCTCACTGTGCAAGAGGATAAAACCCAGCCTGGGACTCCTCCCAGCCTCAGGCTGGAGCTGAGCGCTGGGGAGGGAGGATCAGCTCCGGCTCCTCACGTCCAGCCTTGGGTGCAAACCTGTCTGCCCTGGGTTTATTAAATATTGAACCATCCAATCTTGGGGAGTGCCCTTGGATAGGAGACTCCAGAACCAGGGAGTAAAAAAAATGGGATTTTCAAGTGTTTTCTCTCTTTTGGGATGGACTGAAATTTTGAGGTGGTTTTCGGTCACTTGGGTTAACTTAAATATTTGAAGGCTCTGGGCTTGCTTTTGTGGAATTCTCTGGGAATTTGTTTGAGCTTTCAGAGTTTTTTGGCTTCCCTTAATGAAGGAAGGAAACCCACAGAAATATCAATAATGGAGTGGTAGATTTCAGAAATAGAAATAAAAGCGAATAAATGATAATGCTGCCTAATTTTAGAATGGAATTTAATAGGGTTTTTTTGCTTCCCTTAATGAAAGAAGGAAACCCACAGAAATAATAATGAAGTGGTAGATTTCAGAAATAGAAATAAAAGCGAATAAATGATAACGCTGCCTAATTTTAGAATGGAATTTAATAGGGCTGGTGGCAAAATCTTGCATAATGTCCCCACATGATGATCTTATGACACTTTACACGTGAAGGATCCTGTGGCATCAAACACGGGTTTAGAGCTCAGAGGATTTGGGTCTTTGGTGTTTCAGGGCAAAGTTTTCCGGATTTTTATTGAGTTGAAAAAGTCAAAATCCCCCCAGGTTGGTGAAAGCAGAAAGGTAAAAAACAAACAATGTGATTTCATGTCTAACTTTTAAATGCACCCAAATCTACGGGTGGTTTTTTTTTTCCCCTTCCTAATAAGTATTTGGATGAGTCAAACAAGAGAAGATTAAAAGTTGGGCAAACCCCATGTCCCAACCAGCACTGAAACCGTCCTCTCCCCGTGCCTAATTTAGGGCCTGATCCTATCAAAAAAAAAAAAAAAAATGCCATGAGCAGGTTATGGGGAGGAAGCCAAGGAGCTCCTCGGAGTTGCCTCATGCACGAGGTTCTACGTGCTCAGGGTTTCGCCATCGGGGCAGGAGCCGGGTAAACAACCTTTCACTGCCAGGTCACGCTGTAAATAATAATCAGTCGGAAATTCCCCTGGAGATTGGCAGATCTCCCCAATGAGGCTCCAGGGGGCTCCATGGGGTGGGAAGAGCAGCTCCAGAAAGAGCCGGAATCCCAGAATTAAGAACAGAACACCAAAATTCTGGAGTAGTTGGGGTTGGGAGGGAGATTGTCCTGAGGAAGCAGGAGATCTCTCCTGAGATCTTCCAGGTGGGGTTGGAATGTCTCTGGAAGGGGACACCCCACTCCTTCCTCTGCCTTCTCCGTGGAAATAAATTCTCCCCCATACTGAGGTGGAACTGGGGTTTGGTTTATCCTTGTCCTGTCATTGGGCACCACTGGGAAGAGTCTGGCACAACCTGAACTTCTCTGGCGGTTGAAAGTGATGTATTTTAATTGTACTAGCATAAAATTTACATTTAAATTTGGTGTAAAATACACATGGAAAAGGTCCTTTGTGTTGTGGAGATTCCTCAAGGATCTATTTGCATTTTGAGTGAAGGAGTGAAATGGTAATGAAAGAAATCATCCCAATATTGAAATTACCCACAGACTGTGAAATTTTATTTTTTGACCCATGATCCAGAGGAGATGGAGAAAAGAACCTTTTCCCATCACCACAGCACAAACCCCTTTTTCCAGCAGCTCCTGGGGCACTGCTGTCAGCACAGCCCCGCATGAGGAATGCAGAGCTCTGTGATGCAATGATGTCGAGAGGGAAAATTCTGCTGCTGCACATCCAGGGGCACTTTTGGCACGTGGGAGAGGCTGCTGGGCCACTCACTTCTTCTGGACGGGTGGCCAGTGGGTGCTCTGCTTGCACTGCTGGCTCTTGATGGTGGGGACGACCACGGGGCATTTCTGCTGCACCACCTGGGCGCACCCCCCGCCCACAGGGCCGAGCTCTGGCCCGGGCAACACCCCAGTTCCGTACGTTCCATACGTCCCATATCCATACCCTCCTCCGTAGTACCCCGATCCCTCAGAGACCCTCCCCGTGCTTAGGGTGTCACTCAGGGGTGCAGAATATCCATACCCAGCCCCTGCTCCCTCCACCACTCCTGAATTCCCTCCGTGGTAAACAGATCCTCCGCCTCCTCCCGCGCTGCTGATGGCCGACCCCACATCCTCACCACCGTACTCCATCCCCATTCCGGAGCCATAAACAGGGACCGTCCTCACCACGGGGTCCCAAGCAGACGTGACCCCACAGTCCCCACTGCTGACCACGAGGGACCCGTCGGTGTCACACGAGAACCTCCCTGAGATGCTGTAGGGGGCTGGCGCTGGCAGGGGCGGGCAGGACGAGGGTCTCCGGCTGTAGGTGACGGAACTGTCCCCGCCACACGAGAAGGAGGCGCGGCCGTGGCGGTTGGTGAAGGCGCCCGAGCAGAAGCCGCGGTGGCTCAGGGAGATCTCGCGGCTGTAGCCCCGGTTCTGCCGCGACCATTTGCGCCGCAGACAGTGGTAGAGCTGGAAGAGGAAAGGAAAACATCCCTGGTGGTAAAATTGGAAGAGGAAAGGAAAACTCTCCCAGTGGTAGAGCTGGAAGAGGAAAGGAAAACATCCCTGGTTGTAAAATTGGAAGAGGAAAGGAAAACACCCCTGGTGGTAAAATTGGAAGAGGAAAGGAAAACATCCCCTGGTGTAAAATTGGAAGAGGAAAGGAAAACACTCCCAGTGGTAGAGCTGGAAGAGGAAAGGGAAACATCCCCAAACTTGCACTGTTTCACTTTGTGCTGGTGCCAGGCAATGTGACAGTTCCAGGCTTTGAAACTGAGCTGTTAGAGGATCACGGAATTGTGGGGTGGTTTGGGTTGGAAAAGACCTTAAAGCTGATCCAATGCCACCCCCTACCATGGACAGGGACGCCTTCTGCTAGACCAGGTTGCTCCAAGCCCCAGCTCTTCAAATCCAAGGAAATCTGGGGTCTTCCTGGGATAGCTTTCCTCTTTCTACCTCTAATTCCACAGAATCCAAAAGCTAAAATATGTTCTGAATCCAAAAGCTATAATATAAAACCTGAAATGTACTATTTTCCCCTCTAAGAACTGCCTTGGTTTGCCTCACTCATTTTCGTGTCCACAGAGCTGCAAAATTACCGAGGATCATCTTCATTTCTCTTCCTCAGTTGTTGCAAGAGCAATGGATAAAAGTTTCCACCCTGGCTCTGTTACTGCAGCCCCAAAATTCTTTTATAGAAGCTGATTGGCTCAACCGCAGAGGTTCGTGGCCAGTCTGAGGTCCAGCTGTTATTAAATAATATAAAAATGTGCCCTGCACATTCAAACCCACAGAGGCTGTGCAGTCCCCACCTGCCGACCCATCTGGGTTTTTACCCTGCTCGTCCCTCTGCATCCCACTCTGGTGCCTTGATTTCATCTTTCTCAGCAGGGATTGGACCCAGAACGGAGCTGGAGCCCTCCCAAATCCCGAGGATTTGGCTCAGGCAGAGGGGTCCTGCTGCCACCACGAGCCAAGGTATCAGATCAGCCTCATCCCATGACTAGGAAAGGATAAAATCCCAGAAAAAAAAGAGACTTACCCTCTTCAGCCATCGGAAACACATTTAGAAGGTAAAAGTCGACTGAATGAGGAGCTTAAACAGCCTCGGGAACATTTATATGGCGTTTAACATGTAAGGGAAGTGAGACACCCTCGGGAATGAGAAGGATTTATTTACCAAACTGCGACTTCAGTGTTTGCTTTGACTCCCGATCCGTATCTCCCTTCAGACCGCTCATTTCGCTGCCGTAATTGTCACTTCTGAGTAATGAGCCCGTTCCTGCGCCCCTGCCCTGGGCTACGCAGGAATCCTCCGGCCCCCAACCCCGGGAGAGGTGGGTGGGGATGTGGGTGTAGCAGGGACCGTGGGGAGGAACAGCTCCCAAAGCTCTGGTGACAACCTGATCCCTCCCCGGTGGCTCCAGGGGGAACTTTTTTTTTTCCGAGGAAAATATTTGCAGATGAGCCAAAAGTTCGTTCAAAGTGATTGATGCCTGAAGTGGGAATTTTGCAAGGGTGCTCAAAGAGAGCTTAGAAAAGGCAGAATTTGCGGAGGTGGGAATGTCCCCATGCTTAAACCCAGCCTGGCTGGATTACGCTTTAATGAAGGATTATGCCTCCACATCCCTCCCTTCCTTCTTTTTCACCTCCTTCCCCTGGTTTGGAACAAGCAGCGGGGCCGCAGAGCAGCTCCTGGAGGCTGGACCAGCTCCGGAAAGTTCTGCCGTGGTGACAAAAAGTCCCAGTTTTGGCCAAAACCCCATCCCCGGGCAGAAATCCGTGTGTGGGGCTGTGGGGCTGCCAGGACAGGTTGCAAAGCCTGGGGAGAGGGGGATTTTTGAGACTGGGAGGGAGATTTGGAGCAGCCTGAGGGATTTGATGCTGGTTTTATTCCCTCCGGCCTGACCTCGGGCTGGGTTGGCTGGTTTGAAGGTGAGGCTTCCCTCTGGGTACAGATCATGGAATTCCAGAATCCCTGTGGTTGGAAAAGCCCTCCCAGACCATCGAGTCCTGCCTGTCCCTGCTTTGTCAGCCAGCCCAGGGCACTGAGTGCCTCTTCCCGTCCTTTCTTGGACACCTCCAGGGATGAGGACTCCAAACCTCCCTGGGCAGCCCCATCCAAGGCCTGACCATCCTTCCATGAGGAAATTCCTCCTGGTTCCACCCTGAGCCTCCCCTGGCACAGCCTGAGGGTGTTCCCTCAGCTTGCTGCAGGAAAGGGGAGGATGGCAAAGCTGTGGATGCTGTCATGGATGTTTTATTGCCCACCTGCTGCAGCTGGGTCATCCCCAATCCCTGCTCTTCCTGACTGAGCCTGATGGGCCTGGTCACATCTCCCCTCAGGTCCACGGAGGTGGCATTGAGTGCTGGCACCTCAGAGGACACAGAGGCCCTGCACCAAAGGGTGTTGGTGCTGTTGTTCCTTCTAATTTTGGGGTCTTCTGTTCCTCCCTCACAGAGCCCAGGTGGAAAATGAAAGTGAAAAACCTCTGGGACAATAAACCAGGTGGCTTTGGGGTGAAACATCTCGTCAGAGACTTTTCCACATCCCAAGACCATGAAGTGCGGGTTGGTAGTGCAAGAGAGAAATGAATTCCCAAAAAAAGGGCAGGTTTGAGCAGTTGTAACATTTATTGGGTGTAAGAAGTGGCAGAACACTATCAAAGGCACCCCAACACCAGGAGCAGGGTACAGCAGGGCAATCCTGGAGATCTCACACGAGGATCCAGGGAACAGGGACAGGAGAGGACACGCTGGGAAGGACCAGGCAGCAGAGCCAGGCTGGAGGCAAGGAGGAGCCATGGCAGAGACTCAGAACTGGAGCTGGCCAGGGCTTTCACTTCTGCTGGCCATAGGGCCAATAGGAGCTCTGCTTGCTCTGGTGGGACACCACGCTGGGGATGACAATGGGACATTTCTGCTGCGAGGAGCCTCCACCGCCACCTCCAGAGCTGATGATGATGGTCTGGCCTGAGGAGCCACCGCTGTATCCTCCTCCCATGTCATAGCTGTATCCTCCACCACAGTATCCAGAGGAGCCTCCACTACCTCCACCTACAATGATGCTCTTTGATCCTGAAGATCCACCACCGTATCCTCCACCCATTCCATAGCTGGATCCTCCAATGCAGCACCCAGAGGAACCTCCACTGCTTCCCTCTCCCATTATGATCTTGGTTCCTGAAGACACACCGCCACATTCTCCACCCATGCCATAACCTGAAGATCCTCCACCACAGTATCCAGAGGATCCACCACTACCTCCCCCTACAATGATGGTCTTTGATCCCGAGGATCCACCACTGTACCCTCCACCCATCCCATAGCTGGATCCTCCACTGCACCATCCAGAGGACCCTCCACTGCTTCCCCCTCCAATGATGGTCTTTGATCCTGAAGATCCACCACCATATCCTCCACCCATTCCATAGCTGGATCCTCCACTGCAGCACCCAGAGGAACCTCCACTACCTCCACTTACAATGATGCTCTTTGATCCTGAAGAGCCACCACCATATCCTCCACCCATTCCATAGCTGGAGGAGCCCCCACTGCAGCATCCAGAGGAACCTCCACTACCTCCACCTACAATGATGCTCTTTGACCCTGAAGAGCCACCACCGTACCCTCCTCCCATGCCACAACCTGAGTATCCTCCGCTGCTTCCCCCTCCAATGATGCTCTTTGATCCTGAAGATCCACCACAGTATCCCCCTCCCATCCCATATCCAGAGGAGCCCCCGCTGCAGCAGGATCCACCTCCTCCACCGCCAGAGCTGATGATGACTTTGCCCCCTCCGCCCCCGCAGCAGGAGGAGCCTTCGGATTGGTAACTGGAGGAGCTGTGGCACCCGCTGGACTGGGAGGACATCCCATGGCAGCCTCCGGAGCTTTGTCTGGAGCACATCTTGGAGCAGTGACCCTGCAAGGAACGGAGCTGTCAGAAAGGAGAACCTTGGAGAAGCAGCTGAGCCTTCCCAGCTCAGGAAGGAAGAGTTCCCAGGACTTGTCCCATCTTCTGCAGCCCTACTTTAAACTCCCACCCTGAGACCTGCCCCGACATCCCAGGGAGATCTCTGCAGGTCACAACAGTTCCAGGAACCCTCTGCATGCAGGGAGGTTGGGAACACTTCCTGAGGTTTGCACGCACGCTCTGACACGCCTCAGAAATGGTGTGGATCCTTCTGGATGTCTCACACTGACTCAGCAGCTCAAAGTTCAGCTTTCAGAGCTCCACCTGCAACGCCCCTGTCTAAGGGAGGGAGCTCTGTTGGCACCTCCAGTTGGTTTTGGAGCCATCACATTTCCAAGAACACCCAAGGACAAACTGATGGAGGGATCTCCCTGCGTAGATGTTCCAGAAGTTTCCGTATGCACGGGCTTACCTTCGGTGCTGGTGGGGACGTCGCGATGCTCGGTGTGGGTTGAATGAGGAGCCCGGGGATGGCTGAGCTTTTATACTGGCTGCACCACGCTCCCGAGGGAAGTGAGACACCCTAAGGAATGCTGAGAGATTTATTGACAGAGCTTGGCCTCAGCTGCCTCCTTCCTTGACTCACCTGCAGCAGAGGAGATGCGAAGGAGGCGCATCGGCCCCGTTCTGTATCGCGGCCGCTAATTCCGCCTAATGATTCCCTTCCGGGAGCCTTGCTCCGAATTTTTGGGGCGAACGACATCTTGGGGTCTATTTTGGAGGGGGCCCCAGTGTGTTTCTGCTGGGATGGAGCTCCCTGGGTGCTCAGGACAGAGTGGGGACTGAGCAGATGCCGAGTGGAGTGAGTTGGAGACAGAGTGATGGAAGTACAAGGATAAAGGATGTGCTTGAGAAAAGTCACACAGAATTTTAAGAATTCCCTCAAGGACTGGCAAGATGGGGAGCAGGAGCACATCCATCCTGCTGGGAAAGGCCAGAGGTGCCACCCCAATGGAGTTCCCTGCTTTGGAGCTGCCCACATCTGTGCCAGAGGACGCTGTGAGGGTGACAGTGACAAAGGGGACTTTTCCCTCCAGTCTTTTGTGACCCCCAAAGTGGAAGCAGCTGTTGGATTTCCACGGAGATCTGTGCTCAGCTCCAGCTTCTAGGGGTCTCAGTCTCCAGGCTGGAGTGGGGAAAACCCTGGAATCCTTCCAAGGTTCCAACCTCCTCCATCCTTGGAATCCAAAGTTTGCACTTGAAGGCCATCAAGACCTGACCCTTGAACTCTAGGACATTAAACACCCCCTCTACCTCAGCAGGACCCATTTCTGAGGGTCTTCAGTGGCCACCCCGCCCACGCCTGAGCAGGGCAGTCACCTGGCTGTGTTCCCTGCTGGAGGATGACAGTTTGTCAGCACAGCTGTCCCAGCACCAGCTCTGTGTCACGCGTGTTTGGAGCCTGACAGCAGCATCCGCCCTCCCGGCACACTGAGTAGAGGAAGGACTAATAGGGGTTTTGGCCGTGTGGATGGGTGACAGCAGCAGCAGGTCCCGGCTGTCACCACGAACGTGACTTTGAGCACTCACACGACACCCTTGGGATGGGGACAGGGCCACCAGCAGTGGGGACACACGTGCAGGGGCTTCCTTTGTTTGGCCTTGGAGTCCCTCCCATGGCCTTATCTCTGTTCTCATCTCCAGATCTGAGGTGTCGCCGCTGTTCTGGCTCCCAGCTCTGGCGTGTGGGTGTTGTACTCCTGAGGATCTCAACACATTGATCCCTTCCGTGCCTTCAACCTGTAGGGACTTGCCCAGATTAGGACTCGGGATTAGCCAGACTCAGGATTAGCAGCTCATTGGCACAGAGGGACACCCAGCGTGAGCAGCTCGTCCTGACCCAGGGATGTGGAAAGGCTGTGGAGGTTTTTGGAGGGGTGGTGAGAGGAGCTCCTGCAGATCACAGAGTGTGGAGAGCCCAGGGTGGGACCCCTGGAAGGAAGTACTGGCCCTGCAACCCATGGATTTGTTTGCCAGAGATGTAGGAAAAATGTGGTTGGGGTACAGGGTGGACACTGCCACAACCTCTCCAGGTTTGGGAGAAGTTTGGATGCGTGTGTTGGGCAAAGGGAAATGAGGATGTAAAATGCTTCAGGGACACATTCTCTTTTGTGATGCTCAGCTGGGCCCTTTTTCCTGGAGTCCTGGAGCCTTTGGGAAGGGCTGGTGGGTCATGGTGCCTCTTCATCTCCTCACTGCAAACACCTTGGTGGTGGTTGATACGAGAGAGGACAAATCCCTGGCCAGATCCTACCCTGGATCCCATTTCCCACCAGATTCCCTCAGGCACAGTGATGCTGACAATGTGGGCCGTGATCCTGGAGAAGAACTGTCCAGTTTTCTCCAAAAGGCAGGAATCTGTCAGCGGTGTTCCATCAGGAGTTTCATGGCCGATGATCCCTGTAACTCCTAATTTTGTTTCCTCCCAACCAGGTGTGTTTGTGAGGTGAAAAAAAAAACAAACCTCTGGGCTTAAAGTTTACCGGACTCAAGACTAATCCCACCAGTTCCAAAGAGGAATTTGAGAGTCCTTTTTGAGAGGATTTTCCTGATTTGAGAGGAAAGCCAGCTGTCTGTGGGCTGCATGCAAAGGATGGTGGGCAGGATGGTGAGGGAGAGGTATTTCTGCTCTGGTAAGATCCCACTGGGAATGCTGTGTCCGATTCTGGTGTCCCCAGCATAAGAAGGACATGGAATTGTTGGAGCAAGTCCAGAGGAGGCCATGAAATTGATAAGAGGAGCCCCTCCCCTGTGGAGCCAGGCTGGGAGGGTTGGGAATGTTCAGCCTGGGGGAGAGGAGGTTGCGTGGAGACCTCAGAGCCCCTCCGAGATCTGCGGGGGCTCCAGGGAATCTGGAAAGGGACTTTTCCTCAGGAACTGCAGGGACAGGACACAGGGAATGGGATCAGGATGAAAGAGGGGAAAATTATGTTGGGTGCAGGAAAGATCTGCTCCAGCACCGGAGGCTGGAGAACATTTCCCTGCAGAATGTTTTGGATGTTTTACTCATTTTTTTTTTTGGGAAGCAAACTGACAAAGGAGAATAGAACCTCACAAACCAGTTCTGTCCGTGCACAGAAATCTTTATTTCCCGTCACATTTGTGGCACAGAGGAGCCACCTGGGAGTTCACAGCACAGGGATGCAGCACCAAGGGAACACAAGGGATGGGAACGTGCTGGGGAAAAACTTGGAGGGCAAAGACTCGGCCATTCCTGATGGGAGCCAGAGTGTTACTTCTGCTGGCAGGGCCAGTTGGAGCTCTGCTTGGTCTGGTGGGGCACCATGCTGGGGATGACAACAGGACATTTCTGCTGCGAGGAGCCTCCGCCGCCACCTCCAGAGCTGATGATGATGGTCTGGCCCGAGGAGCCGCCGCCCGATCCGCCACCACAGCATCCGGAGGATCCACCACCGCCTCCACCTCCCATAATGATCTTCCCTCCTGAAGAGCCACCACCGGATCCTCCTCCACAGCAGCCGGAGGAGCCTCCTCCTCCTCCTCCTCCGCCGCCAGAGCTGATGATGATCTTCTGGGCTGATCCCCCACTGCCACCGCCGGATCCTCCACCACAGCATCCACCGGATCCTCCACCGCCTCCACCGCCCATCATGCTCTTTGAGGATCCACCACTGGATCCACCACCACAGCACCCACCGCCTCCACCGCCCATCATGCTCTTTGAGGATCCACCACTGGATCCCCCACCACAGCACCCACCGCCTCCACCGCCCATCATGCTCTTTGAGGAGCCACCACCGGATCCTCCACCACAGCATCCGGAGGATCCTCCACCACCTCCACCTCCCATGATGACCTTCATCCCAGAAGAGCCGCCACCAGATCCTCCACCACAGCACCCACCACCTCCACCGCCCATCATGCTCTTTGAGGAGCCACCACCGGAGCCTCCACCACAGCACCCACCACCTCCACCACCCATCATGCTCTTTGAGGAGCCACCACCGGAGCCTCCACCACAGCACCCACCACCTCCACCGCCCATCATGCTCTTTGAGGAGCCACCACCAGATCCTCCACCACAGCACCCACCACCTCCACCGCCCATCATGCTCTTTGAGGAGCCACCACTGGAGCCTCCACCACAGCACCCACCACCTCCACCGCCCATCATGCTCTTTGAGGAGCCACCACCAGATCCTCCGCCACCGCAGCATCCGGAAGAACCTCCACCTCCTCCACCTCCCATTATGATCTTCATCCCAGAAGATCCACCACTAGATCCACCACCGCAGCATCCAGAGGATCCTCCACCACCTCCGCCGCCCATCATGCTCTTTGAGGAGCCACCACTGGAGCCTCCACCACAGCATCCTCCTCCTCCTCCTCCTCCTCCCATCATGCTCTTTGAAGAACCGCCACCGCCACCGGATCCCCCTCCGCAGCATCCGGAGGAGCCTCCTCCTCCTCCTCCTCCGCCGCCAGAGCTGATAATGATCTTCTGGGCTGATCCTCCGGAGGATCCTCCACCGCAGCAGGATCCTCCTCCTCCCCCGCTGGAGGAGCCCTGGGACTGTTGGCTGCCCCGGCAGCAGCAGCAGCAGCCACAGCTGTGGCACCCGCTCTGTCTGGAGCACATCGTGGAGCAGTGACCCTGCAAGGAAAAGCTTTTTACTCCAGGGCAGCAACCATCAGTTCTCCCGAGGCTTGTGACCCCAGTCCAGCCCAACGCCACTTTGTAGTGGCCAGGATCATGTTTTAAAGACTTTTAGCCCAAAGTTATCCCATCTCCTTATCCCAAAGCCATTCCATCTCCATCTCAATACTGATGAGAGACAACCTGCAGCAGCACAGGCTGATCCTGCTTGAAACAGCTTCCTGCTTGTTTGGTCTGGTAGGACCAAGGCATCCACAAGAGATTTAAATTCACCCCAGCAACTTCCCTGCCCTTCCACCAGATGTTTTTCACCAAAACTTTTGCATTTTGGGAGCAGGAAAGAAAGAGAAGAATCCCTCCCTGGGGCAGACCTGGACTTACCCTTCTCGGCTCTGACCACGGACACCTCAGGGCAAAGCTGAGCGAATGAAGCACCCCGAGATCCACCAACTTTTATACCGTTTTTCCTGAGTGGGAAGTGAGGCATCCGAAGGAATGGTGATAGGTTTATTTACCAAACAGACTCTCCTCCTCCATCCCACTTGTCCTGACTCACTGGATGCGGACGATGCCTCTCCCGTGCATCACTTCCTCGGCTGCCCTGCATCCATGGCAGGTCCCACACGTGGGCTCGGCTCCTGCGGTTGAATTCCCGTGGCTGAATTCCTCCTGGGGCTCCAGAAGGATTCTGGAGGTTGCCACCCTCCACTCCAGCCAGGAGATGCCGCTGGTGACCGACACCAGAAGGGGCTGGGGAGCCTCTTTTTATTGAGTGTTACACACTGGAGGAACAGGGGGGATTGGTGGGGTGTCTGTGCAAGGCTGGAAATTGAATTTTGATGATCCTTGGGGGTCTCTTCCACCTCAGGATATTCTGTGACTCCACAGTGGAGATTCCCAGGGGGAACAGGGGTGGGACTGGAGTTTCTGGGGCACCACAGGAATCCCACGTGGCTGTGGGAGATTTCCCACCACGGCAGCGAAGGGTTTATGGGGATTTTTATTTGGTTCCCCCCACTCAGGAGAGAGCCGAGGTCAGGCAGGCCCCACCACTTCAAGTGATGGAGATGGAGGTGTACCAGATCCACCAACCCCCCTGTGCAGCAGCATCTCCATGGATATGGACCAAAAGGATGAATTCCTGCCCGTTTTGGGGATGACTCTGGCATTTCTGAAGAAGCAACAAGATTTGAGGCTGTGCTGTGGCTCCTGCTGCCACCCTGGGAATTTCTGAAATTTGGATCCTGGTTTTCTTGGTCCTGGGCCATTTCTGGGTGCAGGAGTTTCTGACAGCACCATTCCCACCCCCCTGAAATGGGACCCCAAACTGTGGCTTTGCTCTGTGCCTGCAACGTCAGTGTTTGTGCAATTCCCAGCCACTGGAATTTTAGCACCCTCGATGACTTCCCATTATGAAATCCCAGGAAACCCAGCTATTCCAGTGGCAGCACCGGCTGGAGGGGCTCATCTGGATGTGTTTTGAGGTGTTTGCCTCACTGAGGTCCCCACGGGGGGCTAGGGCAGAGGGTGGAGGGACAGGAGAAGCTGTTATGGCCGCGGGTCACTCCTGTTTCTCCTGGGACAATTCCAGGTGTCCGTCACCTGCCTCCCGTGGAACAATTCCGAGGTTTAATTCCCTTTCCCTGCTAATTGCTGGAATTGCTGGAGTAGACCACATCAAAGAGATTGCTCCCCACAGGGAAACTCCCTCTGGAGACTCACGCCCGGAGATGTTCTGGCCCTGTGGGAATGAGGAAATCCCAAAGTCTTCCAGCCTGAGCATCCCAGCCCTTGGAAGGGCCTTGCTGGAATCCCTGATTCCACTGGGGGTTCAAAGCTGGAAAAGTGTTGGAGAACTTAATTTCTCTCCCATTTGTGAAAGCACCAGGAGCTTCTGCACCACCTCAGGATGGGCCTGAGCTCCTCTCACCCCTCAATTACATCTCAAAATGCTTCATAGCTGAATTTTGTCATCTTCTCTCTCTGAACCCACTCAGAACTTTCTTGGGCATCACCAGGATTTTGGTGAGGTAGAGAGACCCCAGTGATAAATTCTGTGGTACCTTCTCTGACAGACAAAAGTCAGGATCATCATCATCATCATCATCATCATCAAGAGACATTAAAAAATGACCTGAGAATGTTTAGTGAATCCAAAATCTCTTCTACCAGTGGGGTTTCAGTGCAACAGCACTGGAATCAAACCAGGGATGGAAATAAAGGGATGATAAATAAAGTTTATTTCCAACCAGGGATGGAAATAAAGCAACTGGGGCCAGAAAATCCAACCACTCACACACAGAACTCTCTAGAACTGCAAGTTTTATTTTCTGGTGCATGCACTTGAAAACTGGGGGCAGGAACAGGGACACGGAACAGCCCTGGCTGGAATTATGGATGCACAACAGCAGAGGTTCCGGTCAGAACATTCCCAGGGGAAGGGAGAAGAGAACAATGCAAATAATCTTCAACTGAATAGATGAGGAAATGTCAGGCATCTTCATCTCCTGGGTTTCCTGGGTGGCAGAGTCCTTCTGGCAGCCACTACTTGCGCTTGGTCTGCGGTGGCCAGCAGATGGGCTGGGTCTGCTGCTGCATGGACATTCCTCCAGAGCTGGAGGAGCCACCTCCACCTCCACCTCCACCACCACCGCTGATGATGACCACGGGACCTTGGCCCTGGTGGCCTGAGCCTCCTCCTCCTCCTCCTCCACTGCCTCCCCCAATGCACACGGGGCCTTGGCTTTGCTGCCCTGAGCCACCTCCTCCTCCTCCTCCACTAATGATGATGGGACCTTGGCCCTGGTGGCCTGAGCCACCTCCTCCTCCTCCTCCTCCTCCTCCTCCCATGCCACCTCCGATGCAGATGGGACCTTGACCCTGGTGCCCTGAACCTCCTCCTCCTCCTCCTCCACCACCACCACTAATGATGATGGGACCTTGGCCCTGGTGGCCTGAGCCTCCTCCACCTCCTCCTCCTCCTCCCATGCCACCTCCGATGCAGATGGGACCTTGGCCTTGGTGGCTTGAGCCACCACCTCCACCACCACCACTAATAACGATAGGACCTTGGCTTTGCTGACCACCACCACCACCTCCTCCTCCTCCCATGCCACCTCCAATGCAGATGGGACCTTGGCCCTGCTGTCCTGAACCTCCTCCACCTCCTCCTCCACCTCCTCCCTTGCCACCACCACCTCCTCCACTGATGATGATGGGACCTTGGCCACCACCACCACATCCACCTCCTCCTCCACCTCCTCCTCCTCCCTTGCCACCACCACCACCTCCTCCACTGATGATGATGGGACCTTGGCCACCACCACCACATCCACCTCCTCCTCCACCTCCTCCTCCTCCCTTGCCACCACCACCACCTCCTCCACTGATGATGATGGGACCTTGGCCACCACCACCACATCCACCTCCTCCTCCACCTCCTCCTCCTCCCTTGCCACCACCACCACCTCCTCCACTGATGATGATGGGACCTTGGCCACCACCACCTCCTCCTCCTCCTCCTCCTCCCTTGCCACCCCCACCGATGCAGATGGGACCTTGGCTTTGCTGCCCTGAGCCTCCTCCACCACCACCACCTCCTCCACTAATGATGATGGGACCTTGGCTTTGTTGCCCACCACCACCTCCTCCTCCTCCACTGCCACCTCCAATGCAGATGGGACCTTGGCCCTGGTGACCACCGCCACCGCCACCTCCACCTCCACCGCTGCCTCCACCAATAATGATGATTCCTTTGCCCTGCTGGCCACCACCTCCACCACCACCACCACCACCGCCACCTCCTCCATCTATGCAGATGGGACCTTGGCTTTGCTGGCCACCCCCTCCACCACCACTACCACCTCCATCTATGCAGATGGGACCTTGGCTTTGCTGGCCACCACCTCCACCACCTCCTCCTCCCCCTCCGATGCAGATGGGTACATGGCTCTGGTGGTCAGAACCTCCTCCTCCGCCACCTCCACCCCCTCCAATAATGATGGGACCTTGGCTTTGTTGCCCACCACCACCACCTCCTCCTCCTCCTCCTCCTCCTCCAATAATGCAGATGGATCCTTGGCTTTGTTGGCCGCCTCCTCCTCCTCCACCTCCTCCTCCTCCTCCACCTCCACAGGAGGTCGATGCCATGTGAGTCTGATAAATGATCCCACCACCGCCACCGCTGCCACCGCCACCGCCGCAGCAGCCTCCTCCTCCTCCTCCTCCACCGTGGCAGGACGATCCCTGGCTCTGGTATCCTCCTCCACCGTGGCAGCATCCTCCTCCTCCTCCTCCACCTCCTCCATGGTGGCAGCAGCAGCCGCAGCCGCCGCCGTGGCACCCTCCGGACTGCTCGGACATCCCTTGGCCGTCGCCCTTCTGCTGGTGGGATCCCATGGTCTGTGTGATGGGAGTCCTGCAGGAGAGACAAAAAATCCAGGCCTGAGCACTTCCAGAGGGAGGGAAGGTTGTGTTACTGGGCCACCCCATTCCCTTCCAACAGGGAGTTGTCTTCTCTTCCCTTTTTGCTCCTTCCGCTGCCTCTGACTGATGCAAAAATTGTCAGCTTGAGGAATTAATGAATTAAACAGAAAACCCATGAAGCTTTTAGTTTATTCCATCTACAGAACCTCCTTATCCAGATATAACTGTTCCTTTTTTTATCTCGGACAACAATCACGCCTTAATAATTCCCTCTTGCATCAGGTGTGTCACTGCAAGAGGCACACGAGGCCGTGGTACCCCAGAATTACCCTCATCCAAATGTGGTTTGGGAATTGTGAAAGGGCTGCAGTGCTCAGGGACAGGAATTAATATTCCCTGGCCGCAGGAAAGAACCCGGCTCGTCATTTGCATAACAATAACTCCGTTGTACTTTGAAACTCTTCAATCCCGCTTTCAAAGGAGCTCAGTGTTTCATTTCTCCTTCAGAAGGAGAAGGAAGAGGAGCAGCCTGTGAAAAAGTTGTCAGAGATGCAAAAGAAAGGAGGGGGAGAAAAAAAGCCCGAAACTTCAGCAGCTCCAGGGCAGCACTTGCAGGGTTTGATGTGTGTCTGTGCCCGAGGGATGCTCTGAAGTTTGAGCTCTTCTTTAGCACTTAATCCCCACCCCAGCCATGTCCTCGTCTGCTGGCAGCAGGAATTGATGTTCCTGAGAAGGGAAGGGACCACTCTGAAGGGAAAAGATCAGCAGGATCTGGTGATCAAACCTCCAAGAAATGAAGAGCCCCTCAAGAAATGCTCCTCAAGAAACGCTCCTCAAATGAAGTGCTGAAAAGAAACCCCTTCCCCACCCAGACAAAAGGCTGGAAAATGAGGACAGAGCCCCACTTTGTGTTTCTGTTCCTTTGTTTCCCACTCTTTGCAGAGTACCTGCAAACCCTCTTTTTCCTACCCTTTCCTTCAAGGTTTGTTTTCCAAGAATATTCAGGAGTTGTGTGTGTGTGTGGTGCTGGGCCCAGAGAAACCAACCCAAGGGGCTCCAAACCCCAGATTTTCCACGTCCCAGCTCTCTCCTTTCTCGATCCCTGAACTGGTGGGGAAAAAAAAAAAACCCAAAAAACCTCCAAAACCTGCAAATAAAGAGGAATTTTTGAACCGTGAGACCCAAAAGCCACATTTAACCCCACACTTCCACTTCAGCGTTCCAAGCCTAATCAGCCAAATTAATTTCCATCTCTTACCGTGTCCCACGGCACGAACCAGTGGAAAGGAGTCAAGGGGACTGAGGGAACGTGGTGTGGGAGAACTTTTATATAGGATCTGGTCCTCCTCTTGGAAAGAAGAAATGATTGATTTATTTACGGCCAAGCCCAGCCCCGACTGCCCACTTACTCTGCATAATCTCGGGCTCAGTCACTGCAGAGATTGCTATCGCCCTTCCTTCCACCACCTCTTTTGCCAAAATTATTGGACGGCTCCACCTACTCTGAGCAAAGTGAGGAAACACCGAAAACCAGTAACATTTTCAGCGTAAGCAAGTGATTTTTGATTTCACGCCCCTCTCTAGAAAAGTGCAGCATTCCAGAGAGGAAACCTGGAGGTTTTTTTTTTTTTTTTTTTTTTGTCTTTATGGAGGCGGGGAATTTATTTCTCATTCTAGAAAATATTTCTGAGCTGCCAGAGGTGGCCCTGGCATGTCATTAGGGTGTGATGCAAGCCAGGCTGTGGATTATATGTTCCTGATGACACCCACGTTATTGCCAGGGACACGTTGGGCTCCGGTGAGTCCGAGGAGCTGCAGCTCCCCATAAACACAACAAATGCCTCCGGAGCCAGAGGTTGGAGTGATGCAAATCCGGGAGTGATTTGCAGCCCTTGGAGGGTTTGACCTACTGAGAAATAGAGGGAAGAAGCCCAAAAAAGCCCAAAGAAGCCAAAAAAGAAGGAGTGCAGTGGTCCTTGGGGAGCTTTGGAGAAAAGCTGAGGGAATTGGGGCTGTTCAGCCTAAGGAAGGGAAATTTTGGGGCGACCTCATTGTGGCCTCCCAGAACCTGAAGGGCCTACAAGGAACATGGGGAGAAATTTTTACAAGGGTTTGGAGCAACTAGAGAAGAGGGAATGGGTTGAAAATGAAACAGGGGAAATTTTGGATGGATATGGGGAAGAAATTGTTCCCCGTGAGGGTGGTGAGGCCCTCACCCCTGAACTGCTGGGGAATCCACTCTGGGTAGAGTTTGGTCCCATTTTTCCTGCCTTTCTTCTGCCAACCTGGAATTGTTCCAGACAGCAAAACTCTCCAGCTCCAGGCGAGCTCCAAAGTGCCGGAGTTGGGAGGATCTTTCGCTCAGATGGAGCCGATTGAGGCAACGGGAAGTTGATTTATTATTTCAGTTCTTGGCTCCAGAGCCTCAGGCTGTGTCACCCAGGTGCCACCTTCCTGCCCAAATCCTGCCCAAATCCTGCCCTGGAGGCTGCTCAGCCTTGTCTCAGTTTTATCTCGTCCTCACCAAATGCCACCACAGGACCTGGATGGAGGTGACACCACCACAGGTGGCACAAGACAAGGGGCTCCTCCTCAGGGCTGTGTTGGAGGCTTTCATCTGAATGGGATTTCATGGGATTTTTGTTATAAGAAGCCCCCCAAAAATATATGTATTTTTTTTATTTAACATATTAATATTTAGATAGAGAGAATTGCATTTATATATATATATATATTTATTTATTTATATATTTATATATATAAATTAACATTCATATATATATAAAAATATATATAAATTATGCATTATTTATATATACATATATAATATATAAATATATATAAAAGTAAAAATAAAAATAAAAATAAAAATAAAAATAAAAATAAATATAAATATAAAAAATATTTTATATCTATAAGAATTAACATTTTTTATTCTGAAAACTTTTTGAAGTCTCTTCTCCACATCACTGCCAAGGGATGCTCACACACACCTGGCTGTTGGAGGATGAGCAGGAGACTGGATAGATTAAAAAAACCCACAAAAAAAGTTCAATTTAAAAATCTTTTAAAAAATAAATAATAATTAATTGCTCTGTTAAATAAATAAACAGAGCAAAAATATTAAATAAAATAAAAGTCTGCCCTGCTGTCCCGAAATTTGGTGTTGTATTTCCCACAAAACTGAGGGAAAATTTAATTTTGATTGAATTAAAAGTGGGGCAGGGAAGGGAGAGGTGAAGGGACCCGATCAGGTCTGGAATCAGAGGAAGGGCTGTGGTTGCAGCACATCCTTGGCATATCTGGAGCAGCTTGTTTATCTCCGCTGCCGGGATCCAGGGCACTCAGGATGCACCTGCCAGGGCCCAGCACATCAAAAATGAATCTGGATTTCTGGGTGCACACTTCCTGATTTCTGGGTGTATTTCTCCAGATTTCTGGAAGCATTTCTCCTGATTTCTGGGAGCTGTTTTCCTGATTTCTGGGTGTATTTCTTCTGATTTATGGGAGCAATTATCCTGATTTCTGGGTGCAATTTTCCTGATTTCTGAGAACAATTTTCCTGATTTTTGAAAGCAATTTTCCTGATTTCTGGGTGTATTTCTGTATTTCTCCTGATTTCTGGGTGCATTTCTCCTGATTTCTGGAAGAAATTTTCCTTATTTCTGAAATAAATTTTCGTGATTTCTGGGTGCATTTCTCCTGATTTCTGGGAGCCATTTTCCTGATTTCTGGGAGCCATTTTCCTGATTTCTGGGAGCCATTTTCCTGATTTCTGGGTGTATTTCTCCTGATTTCTGGGTGCATTTCTCCTGATTTCTGGAAGAAATTTTCCTTATTTCTGAAATAAATTTTCGTGATTTCTGGGTGCATTTCTCCTGATTTCTGGGTGCATTTCTCCTGATTTCTGGGTGCAATTCTCCTGATTTCTGGGACCCATTTTCCTGATTTCTGGGTGTATTTCTCCTGATTTCTGGGTGCATTCCTCCTTATTTCTGGAAGAAATTTTCCTTATTTCTGAAATAAATTTTCGTGATTTCTGGGTGCATTTCTCCTGATTTCTGGGTGCGATTCCCCTGATTTCAACACCTGCTGTGATTTGCATCTCCCTGCCAAGGAATTTCGACACGGCTGACGAGGTTTGTGTACCCCAACCAGGACAACTTTCCCCAATAATTAACTGCCAGTGGTTTTGGCAGTGGAACAGTCGATTGTCCAGCTGTGCCTTGCTTCCCTAATTTCACTTTTATTTGGTCCCTGCACTTTGCCACCACCATTTAAGCCTCGGCCACACCCTGGCTTCCATTTTCTTCTTTCCCCCACGCCGGTTCCTCATTCTTCAAGATTGGGAAATCCTCGGTGCTTCACTGGGAATTTGGGAGCTGGGAAATGGGATGAGCTGGGCCTGCCCTTGGCATGGCCCAAAGCAAAGCTCAGCTTAACAAAACCCTGCCTGGTTTTAAATCTGGCACAGGAATGGCCTGGGGGCCAAAATTTCAGAGTGCTCTGGTGAATTTCTGGCAAATTCCTCCAAAACTTGGAGGATCAGGAGGTTGAAGAAAGGGGATTGGAGCCTGTTCCCAATGGATGTTGGGAATGTTGAGCCTGTGGAGATCTCAGAGCCCTTTCCAGGGTCTGTAGAGGCTCCAGGGAAGCTGGAGAGGGACTTTATAGATATAAATTATATATCTATAATATAGATATATATATAATTTCCTCAGGAACTTCAGGGAATAAGTTCACACTGAAAGAGGGGAAATTTAAGGTGGGTATTGGGCAGAAATTGTTCCCTGTGAAGGTCCAGGTTATTCCATGGATTTCCCATCCCTGGAAGTGTTCCAGGCCAGGCTGGAGGGGGCTTGGGCCAGTGGGCAGTGTCCCAATGTGGTCAAACAGAAACGATCATTTTTAAATGGCTGAAATTGCCCAAGAAGTGGAAGAACATTTCAAAAATAAATTAAACCTGTGACTTTCTGGCAAGCCAGGACCTGGAGCTGAGCCTGACCCAGGCAGACACTGGCGGCAGATGAAACAAAAAGGAGGAGAAATCAAAATTGAGCAAGAGCTCCGCCCCCTCAGAGGTGCAGATCCCTCATCATACCCGCGGCCTCATCACGGGAGGGTTTGGTAATGGCAGCAAAATCGGGGCCACTTCCTTCCTGCACGCACCAACCTCGGGCCCATTTGGGTTGTGTCGTCCCAGCTGCCATCAAATCATGCCTGGAGCTGGGCTTCCCACCGTGGTGGTGACCAGAGACAGCCCCAGGAGTGGCCCCCGACCCAAAATGTCGTAGCTGAGGCGGAGACAACACAAAGCAGCACTCTCCATTTTCAGAAGGCTTCAAACTGTTGTTATTCTAGTTACCCTATTTATTCTATTATTTCTATTTATTCTGTTTTTAAAAAGCGTGAATGCTTTTTGATACATTTTTACAAAGCTCATAAATTTACACTTATTGGTCACAAGAGACAAACAAAGTGTTTGTTGGAATGGGCAGTAGCAGGTTTCTCTTATTTCTCCTCTCTTCCTTGGTTTCTGTGTCAAGGACCTTGGTAGGAAATTCTCTCAGGGGTGAACATGGATCCTCTTCTCAAACTTCTCTCTGGCTCACAGAAGTTGCTGTAAAACCTCTCCCACAAATCCCCAAATATCCCTGTCATCGTTGAGATGGAGACAACACAAGGCAACACTCTCCATTTTCAGAAGGCTTCAAACTGTTTTTATTCTGTTTATGCTTTTTATACATTCTTACAAAACTCATAAATTTACACTTATTGGTCACAAGAGACAAATTGGAATAGACAATTGTTTAATGGAATAGACAGTTGTTTATTGGAATAGACAGTTGTTTATTGGAATAGACAGTTGCAGGTTTCTTGTATTTCTCCTTTTTTTCTTGGTTTCTGTGTCAAGGTAGGAAATCCTTTCAGGGGTGAACATGGATCCTCTTCTCCAACTTCTCTCTGGCTCACAGAAGCAGCTGTAAAACCTCTCCCACAGGAAAAGAACATTTCCCTCTGTTTCCAGAGGGGGAATGAGCCACGGGAGGGTCCCACACCCACCCTGGAGTGAGGCACCAGCTCAGACCGAGCTTCCTGTGCTGATAAGGGCACACCTGGCTGGCCAGGGCATCAGCTGGAGGTGACAAATCCGTCAGCTCAGGGACACCTGCGTGGCTCTGGGCACAGGACACCTGACAGGATGTCCTGGGAATCAGCTGCCACTGCCCCACCCCCTGGCACAGAGGGGAAGGAATATTTTTGGTTTTAATGTTTTGTTTTTTGTTTTTTTTTTTTTGCAGTTTTTCAGTTTTTAGTTTTAATTATTCCTGGGCTGGGGCAGGGTGAGGAGAGCCAGAGCTGCCTGGAATTCTATTTGCACGGCAGGATCCCCTCCCAGTGGGAATTCTGCTGTCTCCCAGGACCCTGGGCTAGGAAAAGCTGCCCTTGGGCGGATTGAGGTGATTTTTGGGGTTCTTTCCAACCCAAACCATTCTGAGGCTCTGTAATTTTGACATTTCAAGACATCCCCAGAGGGAAGAGCATCCATCATGAAGAGAGGGAAATAAATCCTCGTGGTTTTGTTTTGGGTCTCTCCCCGCAGCTCTAAACATCAGAGCGAGTTTTTATTTGATCTTTATTTGCTCCAAACCTTTTATCCTCACCCGCAGGAGTCTTCCAGAACCCCTCCTGGGCATTTTTCCATTCTCTCTCTCCTCCCCACCACAGGAGCTGAAGCATTTCTGGGATGCCAGCAGGGCTCGTTGGCCAAGCCTGTCATTGTCACCCAGACACCAACGTCACTGCCAGCCCCATTCCAGCGTCCACCGGGGATCCGTGGGGACAGGGCAGGACAAACTCCTGGGGAAGAGGGAGCTGCTCGTGCCCTGGCCAGTTCAGCTGCATTGCTTCCTATTTTTGAGGATCCACCCAGCTCCTTACTGGGTCATCTGCCCAGTTTTTTCCCTGTGACACTGAGGCAGCTTCCTCCCCTTGTTATTCAGAAAATTACAGTCATCAAATGGAAAGTCTTAATTGCTCCATTCATTATCCTCGGGAGTCATATCCGACTGTTAATTTATTTTGCCTGGGAACTCCCCAAAGGCTTCACGAGGTTTTTGGCCTAAATCAGGATTAGCTGCTCTGGGGACAGTTGGAGGAAGGAATGTCACCAACACAGGGGAACCTCTCAGTGCCACCAGCTCCTGGGCCACCAAAACCAACCCCAATTTTCAGCTGCCAATGTTCTCAGAGCGGGGAGAAACCTCTCTGCGGTTTTTGGGGATGCTGGAGCCTTTTTCCCTCACCAGCAGCTGGTTTTTGGTTACTTCCATGCTGATTTCAGTAGGGGACAGGAAAACCAGGACCTGTTTTGTGGGACAGGTGAAATACGATGTTTTGTGTGGGGTAGAAGTATCTGGAAGTCTCCTTATCCTCTTTCCAAGGGCCTGGAGTGACAGGACAAGGGGGAATGGCTTCAGATGGACAGAGAGAAGGTTCAGATGGGATTTTGGGAAGGAAGGAATCCTTATTGTGAGGGCGGGGAGGCCCTGGCACAGGTGGAGCAGAGGAATTTTGGGTATCCCTGGGTCCTTGGAAGTGCCTGGAGCAGCCTGGGATGGTGGGAACTGTCGGTGCCCATGGCAGGGGTGGGATGAGATGAGCTTCCAGCCCCTTCCAAGCCAAACCATTCCATGATTCCACCATCCTTGGGACTCAGATTTGAGAGCCAGAGTCCCCCCAGTTCCTCCTGGTGGAACTGCAGGTGCAGCACAGCCGGGTGAGGCCAGGCCTGTCTGCTGCTCATCCCATCAGCACCACCCAGAGAGAGCTCGGGGAAGTTGGGATGGAGAGGGAGGAACATCTCAGAAAAAGAGCAAACCTCATTATATTATATTATATTATATTATATTATATTATATTATATTATATATCACATCACATCATATATCATATCATTTTATATTATTATATTTATTATATGTTATTGTATTATATTAATTAGATTACATCACACTATATTAAAATATATTATATCCATTATATAGTATACATTATATATTGTAAATTATAAATTGTATACTATATATTATAGATTTTATTTTATATATTTAATATAAGATATGTATTATATAAAATATATATAATATAATATAATATAATATAATATAATATTATATTATATTATATTATATATTATAATATATAGTAATATACATATTTTTTATATATATATATAAATGTAATATATATTATATATATTATGTTTAATTAAGAAATAGTCAGCTTCTAATTGTGATGGCATGAATTATAACATCTGTATTGTCTCACCCTTCACATGAGACTGAAAAGGGAATAAAAATTTTTTAAAAGCCTCTCAGTTGCCCCATGTCTGGGTCAGAAAATGCTTTAATCCAACATCTGTGCTTCCTTCCAGGGCAAGAACCACCCCAGAGGAGTCCCGGGGAGCCCGGACCTGCTTTTCCAGCCCTGCACACAGGATGGGCCTTGCTCCATCCCTTTATCACAGCAGCATCTCCAGGGCAGCAATTTGGGATTTCCACACCGGCCCTGCTCCACCTTCCCCACCCAGAGCCGGCCTGAGCTCCCCAAATCCCTCGGAGTGTCCCCAGTAATTTATGTTGTTTGTGGGGTTTTTTGGTTTTTTTGTTCTGTGGAGTGGTTAGTGTTTTTTTTGATGAAGTAACTCTGTCCCTCTGTCTGTCCCTCTGCCTGTCTGGCTCCTCCCAATGCGGGATTTGGGCTGGAATCAGCAGAGCTCGTTATGCAGCAATTAATCCCCACTAATTATAATATATAATATATAATATATAATATATAATATATAATATATAATATATAATATATAATATATAATATATAATATATAATATATAATATATAATATATAATATATAATATATAATATATAATATATAATATACAATATATAATATATAATATACGATATATAATATATAATATATAATATACGATATACAATATAGTATATAGTATACAGTATACAGTATACAGTATACAGTATATCTAATTTGTATAATTAGATACAATTCTAATATATAATGTATAATTCTAATATAATATAATATAATATAATATAATATAATATATTAATATATAGAAATATATTATATTAATATATAATCTAATATAATATGTCAGAATATAACAGAATATAATAATAAGAAACACAGGCAATATAATATATTGTAATTAATAATTCGTTCCGAGCGCCTCCGGCCGCCCCGGGAACGAGCGGGGTGAGTCAGGAGGGAACATTCCAGAGGCTCTGCGCCCGCACTGCCACAGGAGGGCGCTCCGAGACCATCCACGGAGGCCAGCGCCGAGACGATCCCATCCCACCCCCGGGCGGGCCGAGACCCCATCCCGGATGTAAAATGGGGATTTTCAGCTCCGAGTCACGTGAAAAGGGATGGACGAAAACCCCAGTTTATAAACAAATAATTCCATGCAGCGGAGGTTGTTTTGGGGATGTTTGGGATGTGCCAGAGAGAGTGAAATAATGCAAACCACGGAGCAAATTCTCTGGCTTGCAGGTGATACATCTCAGGTGGATATTTCATGTATTTATTGTATCTGAGGAGTTTTTATTATTATATTTAAGGTGTAAATGCTTTGAGGGGGAATTGCTTGACACAAGAGACTCCCTTGACTTGAAAGTCAAGTTCTGGTTTTCACAATTTTAATTTTTTTTCTGTTTTTTTTTTTTTTGTTTGGTTGATTGGTTTGGTTTGGTTCTTTGTTTTGTTTTGTTTTGTTTTGTTTTTTGTTTTTTGTTTGTTTGGGTCTTTTTCCTGTTTGTTTCATATAGAATTAAAAATCCCTGAATCCCTGAGGCTGGAAAAGCCCTCCCAGGCCACCAACTCTGACCTGAGCCCCATCCCACCTTGGTCACCTCCAGGGATGTGACCCCACCACCTCCCCGGATTTCTTTACAAATTTCCCTCCGGAACAAAGTCGTAAGCAGAAAAATAAAAGTTTATTTTTAGCGGCATTGGCAGGGGGAGCTGTTTGGTGGCACTGGGGCCACCTGGAGGCAGCGTCATCCATGTGGGTGGCCGAGCCCACATCTCCTTCACACGGCCGCTGGAATCTCCTCGTGCCAGAGAGAGCAGGAGAAAAGAGGAGAAGAAAAGGAGCTGCGAGACCCCAAAATCTAACACAGGGAATTCACGGAGAGGACGAAACAACAGCTGGGTCCCATAGGTGCCAGAAGGTTCCTAAAGGTTCCAGAAGGTTCCTAAAGGTGCCAGAAGGTTCCTAAGAGTGTCAGGAGGTTCCCAATGGTTCCAGAAGGTTCCTTAAAGAACCAGAAGGTTCCTAAAAGTCTCAGAAGGTTTCTAAAGGTTCCAGAAGGTTCTCGAAGGTTCCAGAAGGTTCTTGAAGGCTCCAGAAGGTTCCCAAAGGCTCCAGAAGGTTCCTAATGATGCCAGAAGGTTCCTAAAAGAGCCAGAAGGGTCCCAAAGGTTCCAGAAGGTTCCTGAAAGAGCCGGAATGTTCCCAAAGGTTCCAGAAGGTTCCCAAAGGTGCTCAGGAGTGGTTTCAGCAGGAGAAGCCTGGTGTTCCTGGGAGTTGCCCCTCGGTGCTGGGTCTCCTCCTGCTCTTCACGCCCTGGCCGTGCCCTGGGTGCCCAGCGAGGTTTTACTGCCCACAGTTGTACTGGTAACTGTTGGACCACTGGTAGGAGTAGGGGCCGGAGCGCTCCTGGCACACGGGGCCCGGGGCGCACACCTGGGGACACCTGAGCACGCCCTGCCCGCAACGGGGCACACCCAGGAGCTGCGGGAAGGGCGCGGGGCAGGAATCCAGGCACCGGGAGCTGCTGCACGACGAGGAGGAGGAGGAGGAGTGCCCTTCCACCACGCGCATCTCCACGCAGCTCGGCCGGCAGGGGCTGGGCAGGGTTTTCCTCACGGTGCAGAGCTTGGGCGCCACGGGGGTGCAGGGCGAGCAGGGCGAGCAGGGCGAGCAGGGCACCACCAGCTCGGAGCTGGGGCACTGCTGCGGGAAGGCGAGCGTGCGGCTCTGCGCCCCGCCGGGGATGAAGCACTGCTGCTTGTACTGGTAGTTGTAGTAGGACATGGCTCCGGGGATCCTGGAAAACACGGGAGGGAGATGAAGGGATTCCCTGCTGGGCTCTGGAGGGGAGATCTCAGCCCTCAGCTCTGCACCCAAACTCGCTTTTCCCTGAAAAATTCCCCCGCAGCTCCAACTGTTGGGCTGTAATCCCTTGGAAAGGGGGAATTTCGGGACCTGGGATTGGTGCTGAGGTTCTCAGTTCTTTAGGATAAGGACCTTCATTTATTTCCTTTCCAGGTGCCTCACCTGACACTGGAATTTCTTTCTGCCAGGAGAAGGAAAAGTAAAGGAAGGAATTGGCCTTGGACCTCCTAGGATGGGAAATCCATGGAATTACCTGGGACCCTCACAGGGAACAATTCCTTCCTAAAATCCCACCCAAATTCCCCCTCCGTCCCCCCTGACCCCATTCCCTGTGTCCTGTCCCTGCAGTTCCTGAGGAGAAATCCCTCTCCAGCTCCCCTGGAGCCCCTGCAGATCCTGGAGGGGCTCTGGGGTCTCCATATTCCCAACATTCCCAGCCTGGCAAAGACTGATCCAAACCTGGATCATTATCACCCGAGCTACTGAAACAAGTGGCCTTTAATAAAGGAGAAGTCTAGAACTCAATTTTAACAAAGCAAATAAAAAAAATTGGATTAAATAAATGAATGAATGAATGAATGAATGAATAAATAAATGGAAGAAGGCAAAGAAAGCTCACATCCCAAACCAGGCGAGGTTCTCTAAATCTCAGGCTCAACTTTAAAACCATTTTCCTGTCTCTGCCTTAAAAAAAGCCAGCACCAAACCCAAGAAAGAACCTTTAACTGCAACAACCCTCTTCATTCCCAGTGCCAGGGTATTCCAGATTCCAGCTCCAAGTCCCTGCAGAATTGCATTTTCTTAGGCGTAGAAGTAGGGAAACAACTTACCGAGCTCACAGTGGAGAGTAAGGACTGGGTGGAAAGCTTGGAAATGGGGGTTTTTATATGGAGTTTTTATAGTCCTTCAGGCTTCATGGAAAACCTGAGCCACGGAGTGCCAAATCCTAATAAACCACAGCAGGGAATTTGTTCACATGCAACTTTTTCACTGGCTGTAATTATTTTTACTCACTTGGGCTTGTTAACGCATTGTTATCCCCAAATCCCGTGAAAAACACCTCACACCCTGCGGGATCTTTCCATTTGAAAGCTTTACTGGGAGAAGGAAAAGATGCCTTTTATCTGGCTGACCTCATTAGGTACCTGAAGAAATCTAAACCTCTCCTCCTAAAGCTCATTTCGTGGGTGTGACCACCGGGAAGCAGCGCTGGGGGAGCGGGAATTGATTGGGACCATCCCAACGGCTCTGGGACCATCCCAACGGCTCTGGGACCATCCCAATAGGTCTGGGACCGTCCCAATAGGTCTGGGACCATCCCAACAGCTCTGGGCTCATCCCAATGGCTCTGGGACCATCCCAACAGCTCTGGGACCATCCTAATGGCTCTGGGGTCATTCCAACAGCTCTGGGGTCATTCCAATGGCTCTGGCACCATCCCAACAACTCTGGGACCATCCCAATGGCTCTGGGACCATCCCAGCAGCTCTGGTACCATCCCAACAGCTCTGGCACCATCCCGACAACTCTGGGACCATCCCAAAAGCTCTGGGGTCATCCCAATGGCTCTGGGACCATCCCAACAGCTCAGCTTTGCACCAGAGCTTGGCTCTGTCCCCGTGCCTTGTGCTGGGCCCTCAGAAACGATCCTGTGATGTCATTCGGGTAATTAGCAGCCTTTGATGTGCCGGGACGCGGCCCTGAAATTGGCTCTGTGCTGGCGTTGCTGAGCCAGGCCGGCTTGGCTCGTGTCAGACATTAATGAGCGTTTGTGAGGGGTTTATGAGGTCCTGTTATGAAGGTGTTGTTTAATGTCCTGTTCTATGTGCAGGTAAACACCAGGATGAGCCAGCTCAGCACCTCCAAAGTGTCTTCATTAATCAGGAGCGTCTTAATTTATCACCAGAGTGTCTTCATTTATCACTAAAATGTCTTCATGTATCAGCAGGGCAAAGCTGAGTTTTGGGGTGAGGACAGGCTCTGATAAAAGTGTTTTTCCCTTTTTCCAGCTCAGAGCAGCCCTTGGAAAAACAGCCCAGCTGGACGTGCTGGTTTAGCCGTGGTTTTGTTTAATTAGTAAATGCAGCACGTGTTTGTGTGTTGGAAAGGGGAGCAAAGTCATCAGGGAATCGTGGGGTGGACTGGGTGGGAAGGACCCTCAAGAACATCTCATTCCACCCCCTCCATGGGCATGTGGGAGGTGGAACTGTCTCTCCAAACTCCTGAGATGGGATTTGGAGCCCCCATCCCTGGAGGTGTCTGAGGAATCCCTGGACGTTGGTCTGGGTGTCCGGGTGGGGTTGGGCACAGCTTGGACTCAGTGACCTTGGAGCTCTTTTCCAATCCCAGCGATCCTGGGATTCTGTTTTGGTGTTCCATTGGTCTCAGGGGTGGGTTGGATCCCTGGTGCCTGCTTTTTTGAACACTTCACCCACACTGGTGTCCTCAGGGCTCTCCCTCCTCCTGGGCTCAGATCTCCCTCGATCCTTTCAGGTTTATCTTTATGAAGCTGGTGATTTTTTTGTGTTTTGCATCTTTATCTTTAGAAGAGCTGACATTGGATCCTTCAGCCTGTCTGGGCTGGAAAATTGAGCTGACACTGCTCTTGTTGTGCTCCTCACTCAGGTGCTGAGTTTGGGCCACGTGTCACCTGTTGATTCATCACTTTTATTTCCTGGCTGTGCCTGAGCTGTTACAACTCTGTTAACAACGATATGGTGACAACATCAGGGCACTAATGAGCTTTTATGATGTGTTTGGAAACACCTGCAGAAAGCCTTGACATGGTTCTTGTCAGGGTTAATGTTTGTGTTCACGGAAATCCACCCTGCAGTGACAGGAGTCCTGAGCAGAGGGGACAAATTCCAGCTCCTCCCACGCTGGAGTAAAGATCTGGACTTTTCATCATTAACAAATCCCTAAGATAAGATTTAACATCTAGCTTAATCTTCAGCTGGCTGAAACCATTAATTAGGTATTAATTCCAATGTTTTTGACCTTGGGGATGAATTGCTGGCCAGTTTAATCCAAGGCGAAGGTGGATGTTGCAATCGTCGTGGTTATCTTTGATTATTGTGGCTGTCCCACCCTTGGAAGTGTCCAAGGCCAAGATGGACAAGGCTTGGAGAAACCTGGGACACTGGAAGGTGGAATGGGATGGTCTTGGAAGTCCCTTCCAACCCAAGAGAGAAGGCTTTGAGGCGAGGTTTAATAAAAGACGACAGAAGTAAGAAAATACTTTTGTTGGTTTTTTTTTTAACCAAATGGGAACCAGAGCGGGGCAGTCGCTGGGGGTGGGAGCGTCCATCCAGCTCACACCCGTGCCACCCTCGGCATCTGCCCCAGAGCCTCCTCCTCACGTTGAGCAGGATGATAACCCCAGCCAGCAGGGATTCATCAGCAGCTGGCATTCCAGAGCCCCACTTGTTGTTCCCAACGTCAGCTGTTCCAGCAGCTTCAGGTGCCCTTCGGTGACTCCGTGGAAAAAATGCCTGACGAGGTCTTTGCCTCGGTTACACCCCGTTTATGGCCCTTTTTGACATTCCCCAAATCCAGTCATGATTTATGGTTTTGAAAATGTGGGGCTTTTAATGTGATATTAAATGTGGTCTTGCCTTTCTTTCTGTTTTATTGTTCAAACGTGTAAATTGGGTGCTCGGTGTCAGGTTGAAAGAGGAATCCTGACTTATTTGGGTCTATAGCTATAACATTCAGCTCTGGCAGTTTGCCAGAGCTTTGATCAGACTTTTTATTAGTCTAAAGAACCCAGAACACAGGTTATTCCTATTTCATCAAATATTTCATTCCCAATATTTCATTCCCAAGAAGAACCCAGAACTTCAGTTTATCCCTCACTTTTTCAGCTCTTCCTGGGCTCAGTTGAGGATATTTTTATCCAGAAAAATGCCTGGTTCCCCCCTGCCAAGGAATGAGTCCAGTCATGGAGAAGATCAAGCCGAAACCCCATAAATATTTTCCCTTTGAGATGCAGAGACAAATAATCCCCTCCCCATAAAGCTGAAATTGCAGAGTGGGGAAGGCAGTAAAGGACAGGTCATGCAGGACACAAGGGCAAGCCAGCAATTAGCAAGAGTGATTTATCTAAAACAATTAGCATCCGTTAACAAAGCTGGATCTGGAAAGAATCGTTTGGTTAGTAATTGATTAGGAAGTTCTGCCCGTGGGTGATTCACATGCTGGGCACTTCGAGGCCGGGTATAAAAGTGCCTGTCCTCACATCTCGCACCATCACTTCTCTTGTCTCACTCTCTGGTGCTGTAGGTAAGTCAATTCCTAAATTCCTGAACTCCTGAATTCCTCCTCTAACCAAGCCTTTGAGTGTGGTTTGGGGATCAGGCTGGCATTCTGCTGATGGGCACCACTGGATGTGGCACTTGGGGCTCTGGTCTGGTTGGGAAAGTGGGGATTTGATCACAGATTGGTGATCCTGGGGGGATTTTCCAACCTCGGGCATTCTGGGATTGGTAAATGAATCCATTTGTGACTGTTCAGCCACTGAGAAATGCAGATCTGGGTGGGATCTGAGTAATATTCCATGCATATTCCATTTGCATTCAGTACACAATTCCGGGATGTATTTTGGGTTCTGAGCTATGCCAATCCTCCCTGTCCCTAGAGCCTCTTCGTAGCCTTTTACCCTCATGTTTCATTATGAAACCAATGTGAATTTTATTTTCCTGCTCTTCCCTTGCCCCACAGATCCCCACCCAAGCCATGGTTCACTCCCTGAGCCCCTGCACCGACGGCAGCGCCTCCCCCTGCGGCGTGGCCGTGCCCCAGCCCGTGGCCGACTCCTGCAACGAGCCCTGTGTCCGGCAGTGCCCGGACTCCACAGTGGTCATTTACCCTCCTCCCGTGGTGGTCACCTTCCCTGGGCCCATCCTCAGCACCTTCCCCCAGCAGAGCACCGTGGGCTCCGTGGGAGTGCCCGAAGTCGGAGCCGGCGTCGGGGGCAGCACCGGAGCCGGTGTCGGAGCTGTTGTTGGAGGCGCTTTTGGTGCTGCCCGAACCCCTGGAGCTTCCCAAGTTTATGGTGGGGCCAGGTGGGGCCGGGGGTACCCGGTGGGCAGCTGCAGACCCTGCTGCTAAGGCCATGGCTGGACGAGGGTGACCGGCAGGACGCGGCTCCAGGGAGAGCTGAGCACTTGGGGCGGCCTTAAAACCATCTGTGGATGTTTGAAGGCCTCAAAAATCCGTTTCCTTCCTTCTACCCTTCCTGGTTTTCCTTCTCTAAAGCTTTCCTCTCTTTCCGAGCACTCTGTTCTCAAAGCTAAGGGTTGTTCCTGGTTCCTTGGGGTGTTCTCAAAGCTAAGGGTTGCTCCTGGTTCCTTGGGGGATCTTTGTAGGTTTAGATTAGGGAGAAATTAGCATTTTAGGTTTTTGAAATTTAGATTTTAGGGAGAGATTAGGAGGGAATTCTTTTTTTATGAGGACCTGGCACAGGTTGCCCAGTGAAGCTGTGGCTGGCTCATCCTTCTGGAAGTTTCCAAGGCCTGGCTGGATGGGGCTTGGAGCAACCTGGGATAGTGGAAGGTTCCCTGCCCATGGCAGGGGTGGGACTGAATCATCTTTAAAATCCCACCCAAACCATTCTGTGCTTCTGTGACTGTGGCAATGTCAAGCATCTGGTCCGAGACCCCTTTCAGATCCATTTCTAAGCTCTTTCCATGGCTACTGATGGATAAAAATGGTTCTGCAGCGCCCCAGCCCCGTCTCTGCTGCCGTGCTGTGTGACCAGGGCTGGCTGTCACCACAGGAGGAGCAGCCCCAGACACTCCCTGAGTCACCCGGCATCAAACCACGGCTTGTGGGCAGTTTGTAACCTGTGCTGTGTCTCACCTGCTCTTCCTCATTAAACCAGATGTCACAGCAGCTTTCTGGTGTCTCTGTGTGTCCCCTGTCCTTGTCCTGCTGCCCCAACCCCATCCTGCCACCAGGAGAGGGAAATTCCTGAGGGATCTGGTCAAGGTCTGTGGGTGATCTCCTTTGCACGGCCTCAGCTGTCCCTTCCTTCCCCACATTTCCAGTTTCCAACTGAGATTTTTGCTCAGTTTTGGCTTTCTTGGCTCCTTTTCCTGGTGTTCTGAGGATCCAGAGCACAGGGTTGGAAAACCCTCCAGAATCACAGAGTCCAAGCTGTGATGCTGATCCCCACCTGGTCACCCAGACCAACGTCCAGTCCTTCCTTGGACACTTCCAGAGATGCCCACTCCAAGGCCTTTTCCCTTTTCCAGGAGGGATTTTCCCAAATTTCCCACCCTGAGCCTCCCCTGGCACTGCTCGAGGCCGTTCCCTCTTGTCCTGTCCCTGTTCCCTGGGGTCAGATCCCAAAATCCCTCCTGGCAGATCCCAAATTCCCCCTGGATCCCCCTTTTCCCCAGGTTGAGCCCCCAGAGCTCCCTCAGGATCCTCCATTCCCTTTTCCAGCTGCTCCAACCGCATTCCCACCCCTGGACACGTTCCCCCTTCAATAACCAGGATAACCAGAACATGATTTTGATGCTCCCCCATGGAATTGGGGATTTCTTTGGGAATAAATTGGCAATAAACCTTTCCCCAGCTCTGAAATGTTATGCAGAGTGTGAGGAACAGCCTCAGTGTCTTTAAGGATTGCAGGATGACGTGGGAATGCGGGATTATTCCAGGGTAGTCACTCTTTGGGGAATTATTATCCTCATGTGGAAGGAAAACAAAGCTGCCCAGGCACTGTAATAATGTGTAATTAATGCTGGCGAGCTCTGGAGCAGGTGATTAAACCAGATTCTCCCCAACCACATAATCCTTACAAAAGAGAAATCCCTGAAACCTCAAAAGCCAGGGAGAAATCCCCCAAAACCTCAAAGGCCTTTGTTGTTGGGAGTATTTGGGAAGGAGCTGCAGTTTACTGACACCTCTCAAGGTGCTCTTTCATGGCCTAAATTGAGATCTGTGTTTACCACAAACCAGAAAAATCAGTGAAATGATGGAATTCTGCCAGTGGGTTTTACAGAACTATTTTTTATACATTTTTATTCCATTTGATTTAAAAACTTTGTGTGAAATGTCTTTTCACAGGACTAAAGATATCGGGTGTCTCACTGTTAATTATGGGTTAATATCCATTTAAATAAAGCAAATTTTGAAATTCTTTTTTCTCTTGTTGCCATTTTTTTTTCCTGTTCCGTGCCCCACATTTCCCTTCTCCTAAAAGGCTGGAATTCTTAACAAATAATTTGAAAATTTTCTCCAGTTTGGGTGAATAACGAGGTGCCCAACTTCTCGTTTGGGAAGATCCTGAGCCTCGCAGGGAATCTTGCTGCTGGAGGCATCTCCTGTGGCATTAAATGCTCCCAAGGGAACATTTAAATGGATAATTCCCCAGTGAATACATTCCCGGAGTCGGGATGGAATTACAGGAGTTGGTTTGCAGTTATTTAAATCACCCGGCTGTCGTCTGTTATGATAACATCGCAGCCAGGCCGCAAGTTCCTCTCCCCATCCCACTTTTCCTGAGCCTCAGGACACGAAAGAATTCAGGTTTTAGGATCTGGGAGGGATCAAAGAAGCTGTGGAGGAGTGATAGTTGAAAACTGGAGGGACAGGAAATTGGTTCAGACCGAAAGAGGGGAAATTACGTTGGGTTTTGGGAAGTTCTTCCACGGAAGAACTTGACGGGGAATCCATGGAATATCCTGGCACAGGATATTCCATGGGTTCCCCATTCCTCAGGACACAAAAGAATTCAAGTTTTAGGATCTGGGAGAGATCAAGGAAGCTGTGGAGGAGGTGATGGTTGGGAACTCGAATGACAGGAAATGGGGAATTGGTTCAGACTGAAAAAGGGGAAATTTAAGTTGGATTTTGGGACGTTCTTCCATGTGAGGCCCTGGCACAGGATATTCCTGTGTCCTCGTTCTCCTGTGTCCTCCTGTGTGTCCTGATCCCTCAGGACACAAAAGAATTCAGGTTTTAGGATCTGGGAGAGATCAGGGAAGCTGTGGAGGAGCTGATGGTCGGGAACTGGAGTGACAGGAAAGGGGCAATCGGTTTAGGCCAAAAGAAGGGAAATTTAGGTTGGATTTTGGGAAGGAATTTTTCCACATGAGGCCTGGCACAAGATATTCCATGGATTCCCTGGAAGCGACCCAGGCCAGCTTGGAGCCACCTGGGGTGAACTTTAAGGTCTCTTCACCCACCCAGAACAGACGTAGGAGAAAAATGTTCCTGAGACATCAGGACAGATCCGTGGAAAACGAGTTTTGGTGTTGGGAGGGCTCTGGGCTGCAGTTCCAGGATGATCTGGAACTTCCTGACCTCTCCTGACGAGCTGGAACGAACAGGTGAGGAAACGTCCCGTCCCTGCTTGGTGACTCCTGCCACGGGAGCATCTGGGGTGAGGAATTTGGCACTCCGGTGTCTCCAGAAGGGTGACCTGCAGCAGAGGAGGAGATCCTGGAGGTGCCCTGGATCCCTGGAGCTGAGGGACGCCCTCGGAGCCACTGCATTCAAAGCAGGGAGGGGAAGTGAGGTGGGAGCCAGGTGGCTCCAGGTCAGCGTTGCGGCGGGAGGTGACAGCGGGTGACAGGGCTGGGGCTGGCAGGAAATCACCACCTGTGGGTCCTGTCCCCAGGGAAAGATCTGAGGGGGACATCAGGAGGGAAGGACGTCACAAATGGTGCTGTGCTGGCAAACTTGGGCAGGGACGGAGGTCAGGTGGCACCAAAGCACTCAGAATTTCACCCAAATCTTTGTCTTCCTGAGGTTTGTTCCATCTCCCCTCCTGTGCAAGGGTGTCCAAGCCCTTACACGCTCTCTGTGCAGGCAGGAGAAGGCTTTGTGTGCCCGAGGCATCCCAGGGAGATAAGCTGAGCTTACCATGCTGGGAGACTCCACCATTTCCTAATGCTTTCCTTGGGGAGCCCAGCCCATTTCCCTGCTGACAGCAGGAGGGTTGCAAAACCTCTCTTAAAGGCTTTGCCACTTTCAAAGGGCTGCTCTGATTTACTGGGGCTGTGCTCTGCTTGGGGGGAGGCTCCTCCCTGACCTTCCCCCGTTCCTGGGGCACCTCCATCCATCTGGGGCCGTCCTGCTCAAATCGGGGCGCGGAGGAATCTGACCAGCCCTCGCTCTTGGCTGGGGCTGCTCCTGCCCAGACAAGGAAATGGAGCTCTGGAGCTCAGCTCTGCTCCGTGGAACGGGCTCCAGGTCAGAGTTTTGGGGAAAATCAATGACACGATGGAAAGAAATGGATGTCGGGCTGGAGGATCAGCGTTTCTGCTGACGGCTCCTGGTTTTCTGCCCGTGGAATGGCTTCTCCAACCTCATCCCTTAATTATTTTGTCAAGCCTTTCCTCCACTTTGCTCTGAGAGCTGGGAAATGCAAAAATGCTTCTGCAGGAGGCCACCATGGCGAGAGGAGGGGCGGTCATGGCTGTCTCTGGGAAATCAGCCCAGAGGTGACCCCTCAAAGTCACTCCTGCAATGACATTTTTGATTCCTGCTGAGCTCTTTGGTGTGGAACTGGGCTCACGGGGGATCCAGGCAGCTCTGCCTGGTCTCTGCTTGTTGAAACACCTATCATCTTTAGTATTCTAAACTTAAATCGTCTTTGGTATTCAAAACTGAAATAATTTTTAATGTTCTACATCTAAATTATCCTTCATGTTTGAAGCCGACATAATTTTTAAGATTCTAAATCTAAATAATGCTTCATATTTGAAGCCTAAATAATCTTAATGATTCCAAATCTAAATAATCTTTAATATTTTAGACCGAAGTAATCTTTAGCTTTCTAAATCTAAATAATCGTTAATGTTTTGGACCTAAATCATCTTTAGCATGCCAAACCCATGCCAGTGCTCCTGCAGAGGCATAGCAGAGGCTGGCAGGAGCTCCCTGAAGAACCGGCTGCTCCATCTGCAGAGGAGTGAACCCTCCAGCAGCTGGCCATGGCTTGGCCGCCTTTGGTCTTTCGTCTTGGGTGGCTTTAACCTCGAGCATCACCGATCTCCTCCCTTGGACAACCACGAGATACCCCTCAATCTCCCGTTTTTTGCGATTTGTCGCGCAAGCACAAACCGCCGCTTTGCTCCAGGAGCCTCTCCTCTCCGGGGGCAAAATCACCCGAGCGATGCCCCTGTCTGGGGGAATATTTGGGTAAACCCAAAGTCTGGTTAAGGTTTGGCCTTCTGCTGGGGGAAATGAGTCAGGGCAGGGGCCATTGAGATGGAGATGTGGTGACAGTCCCTAACATCTGGAGTCCGGCCTGCCCTCTCATTGCAGGGCTCCTGAGGGTGGCTGGGGGTCCCTTTAAAGTGCCCAGACAAAAACAAAGCAGACATTTGATGCTTCTAACAGGAGTAATTTTAATGGAAATGAGAAGCAGTGAGGAACAGAAAGAAGAAGTTGGCAGAGATACAGAAGGGGCTTTGGCGAGCAGAGCGATCCTGATGGTGAGCGATGATTTTCCTGGTGGAAATGGTGGAGTTTGCCAGTCCAAATGTGTTTCTTTCTTCGTGTTCACTGTCAGGTGAGGTGCAGCAGGGACTGAGAGCAGGAGCTCCTCTGCTAAAAATCACCTTTGTTCAGAGTCGAACAAAGTGGATTTTTTGCAGAAACTCCCACACAAAGTCGCTGTGGATGAACTTGGAAAGCGCTTTCCTCACACCCAAAAGTCTCTTCCCACTCCACCAAAGTGCTCTAAAGGTGCCTCAGCCCTTTGAAAATGACAGCTAGAGAGACGGGAGATACTACAGAGGGTTACATGGGGTGTGCTACACAGCCTGGCGCCCACACATCCCCCAGAGTTGGAAGCGTGAGCGCTCGGCGTTCCTCAGTACCTTAACCAAAGCCATGAATCTGTGCCCTGCATTCCGTCCTATGGGAGCTACTCCTGCTGGGAACAGCTCAGACGGTTCTGTCCCCAAACTGAACAGAGAAGGGGACGCTTAATCCCATGTTTCCCAGGCTACCAAAGTTACCCAGGAGCCCCGGGAGCCCCTCCATCTTCCCCGAGAACTTCCCAGCAATATCCCCGTTCAGGCTGAGGTAGACGGTCCCGCGCATGTTCCCGGAGGAGGGGAAGAAGTTCCCGACGTTCCTGAAGCCAGACGGGGGCACATCTTGGCACTGGTCCCGGTAGAAGCTGAAGGAGCGCCTAGGACGGAAGTTGGGGCTTCCAAAGCCACCGAAGTTGTCGTTGCCTCCCTGGGCGCAGCAAGCGTTGTCACAGCACTCCTTGAAGGAATTCATCCTTGTTGATTTGGAGAGCCTGGAACACACACCCAGAAACAAAAATTTATGAGCTGCTGAGGGCAGAGCAAAGGCTCCGACTCGGTCCCTCCTGTGCATCGGTTTAACCCTCTTAATTAACTCGTTTATTTTTGTAATATCCTCAATCCCAAACAACTTTGCTTTTTTTTCCCCCGTCAACTTTTGTAAACTGCTGATTAAACATAGCGAATGACGGTTTTGCCAGCTGAGAGCTGAGCTTTCTTGCCCCAGAAATCAGAGAAATATAAAAAATGAAAGAAAAATGCGATAAATATAACCCAGAACTGAAAATTACTTTTTACTACAAGATTGTGGTAGCAAATTTCCAGTTTTCAGGGCTTCAAAGCCTAATATTTTAAAAAAGCACAGGAAAGACGAGCAAAACGCCTTGAGTGGAAGAGCAAAATTCCTTGAGATTGCAGGAAATTTTGCGCTTGGCGTTGGCTCTAAAACAAGAAATTTATTACAGAATGTCTGTACCTGCACATAGGCACAGGTTTTTATTTATATTCTATGAAATATATGCCGACACAGCAGTACCTGTTAAATAAATATATAAATAACCACCATAAATTTAATATATATTCATAATCATATCCAAGTCCATATCCATATTCATATTTGATATATAATTTTGCTTATGAAGAAATATTAAGAGAAACATACTCACAGGAGAGTAGAGCCAATGCTTACCTCTGCTTCGCTGAGAGGAGAAGTTGAGAGGAGAAGTCGAGAGGAGCGGATGACTTTTCGGAGTCAGGGGTCCGGTTTTTATACCATCCAAAGTGGGTCATCCCACCCCTTATTCCTCCAACCTACGTCACAACCATTTTCATATTTTCCGTGCTTGGCGTCGCGGCGCCAGCATAAACGCTTTAGAATTTCTTTAATCTTAGAGCATTTCTAGGGAAATTGCCCCTGAATTCCTTGTGGCCAAACAAGGGAGATACTTGAGGAGATATTTATTAATTTGGAGGGATATCTATTTGGGGAAATATTCAGGTTGTTAAGGCGGTGGCGCCATAGGTGGGCCGTCGGCTTGGTGTTGGCGCCTCTCGGTGCCGCTGGCGGAGGACAAAGAGAGAGAGGTTGTGCTTTGGTGTCCCAAGGATTGAGAAGCCTCCACTCAGCGCCTCCACGACCTTCCTGGTGGAGTCTCACGGGGGGGTTCGTATCCCAGCTTCTCCAACAAAAACCCAAAGACATTTTCCAACCACCTTGTGGGCAATCCCCAAATATTCCTTCCAATTTTAAGTGATTTTCTTTTGGGATAATTTTTGTCTTTCATGGAAGAACATCACCTTAATATGGTTCAGGAATCAGAGAACTTGAGGAGTGACCGTATTATTAAATTTGGTGGTGTCTTTCAGTGGCAAACTATTAATATTTAAATCCAGCAACACTTTGCAAATTGAAAACATTAATGAGTGTTTATGAAGTGCTTTGGTATTCAAAATTTGGAGGAAGCCTCAGCATCCTGCTTGCTCATTATTACGCTTATTTTATATTCAAATTAATGCCAGAAATTAGGTGAAGGTCACCCAAGGAGCTCTGCCCTAAACTCCACAGTTCCTCCCTATCACAACTTCTGCATGTGGTGATTCTTTGTGGAAAAAATACCAGCAGGGTTCTTTTAGTGTTCATTTAATGCTCTTTTAGTGCTAATCCTGGTAATTTCTTTATTTCCGGATCAAATTGAGGCTTGAATTCTCCACTTTGCTCTGCTGAACTGGGGTCAAGCCTCCAGTGAATGATGCTGCAAAAAATGCAGTTGGATTTTTGTTAAAAACATTCTTCCTGTTCCTGCAGCAGCACGGCTTTGATTCAGGAGCACTTTGGAATTGAGATTTATTAATAGTTCTGCTCCTTTTTCCTGAAGTTGATGAGATTTAATGTAAAATCTGTACATTTACATTTCCTTTAGATAAAACCCCATGGTGCATCTTCCCACTGAACACAAATACTTTCAAACAAGTTGGAAAGTTTTCCTTTTTTTACTGAAAATTTCTTTTTATCCAATGACCTTGAAAAATCAGAAACAGCATTCCTATAATTAAAAAAAATTTCAGATTCGACAAGGGAAGCAGTAAAATGGTATCAGGAATGTTGCTGGCCCAGAAAATGTTAAGATGAAAGAAACCTGTAATACGTGGGACATACGGGAACACACTAATAATCCCAAACAATGAGGAAAATTACATTAATTGAAGATATGACGCGTACAGGCAAATTTGTTTGCCAACCAGTAGGGTTCCAAACCTTTTGAATCCACAGGGCGTCTGAGATAAGCCAGGAGGGCAAAGCTGGAGTATAAAAAGGGCTTGGAGCTCAGGGCTCCTCATCAGCATTCCCGCCTTCTCCTCCCTGTGAACTCGGTAAGCTGTGCCTCCTTTCTCCCCCTGCGCTGGGAATTTTCCTTTCAGAATTTCTGTTGGGGTTGTGGCTCCTCTGAACTGTCAGGTTTTGCTGCTCCTTTTACGTGGGCTGGCTGGGTTCAGCTTTTAAAGCTGCAAGGTGGAACTTTCCTGGTCCTGTTGGTACCTGGGTTCCCTGATAAGGGATTTTCAGGACAGCAGAGGTAGGGAAGGGTTTCCCCACCATGACACTTGGTGGGTTTTTCTTAAATCTCCTATTTTAAGTGGGATTTTGGGTCTGTCTGGCCACACAGATGTTCTCATGTGTGTCCACGCTGTGTGGTTTCTTCTGTGGGCTCTCAGCATTTCCAGGTGCAAATTAAAATGGGTGGAAAGCACTGAAATGGGCTTTAGGGTGATGGAGCCAAAACCTGAGGGGTGTTATCACAGGAAAATTCTGGGAAGACTTTCCTGATAGCGTCAGGAATGCAGAGCTCCATGAAAAGCTGATATCCTAAAAGAAAATTAGGATTGCTAATCGCCTCAGAAAAAAAACCCTGAAGCAGCAGCAAGGTTTTGATCTGTGGCCACTGATTCCATCAGGAGTTCCACCAATGCCAGGAATACAGAAACAGTTTAATGCGAATATATTGAATCTGCATGAATGTAGAACATAAAATAATTTGAAGGCAGTGGGTGAATGAGCAGATTATACAAGCAGGGCATTAAGGAGCAGCTGAAGTCATAATTTTTCCTCTGCCCTTGTTCTCACGGGACTGGTGAGGAGGAAGATTTCGCCCTCTGAGGTTGTGCTCTCGGAGCATTCACCGCTCTTCCTTTGCTCCCCGCCGCAGGTTTCTCCTCCATCTCCCCAAGATGACTTTCCTCCAAGGCCAGTGCGACGACGACTGCTACTCCTCCTGCAACTACGGGGGCCTCTACGGCTACCGGGGCTACGACTGCGGGAGCCCCTGCGGCTACCGGGGCTACGGGAGCCTCTACGGCTCCCGCGGCCTCTACGGCCTCGGGGACCGCTACGGCTACGGGAGCCTCTACGGCTACCGCGGCATCTTCGGCTCCGGGGACTGCTGCGGCTACGGGGGGCTCTATGGGGGCTACCGGGGCCTCTACGGCTATGGGGACTGCTATGGATACCCCGGGTTCTACTCCGGCCGCTACGGGTACCCCTTTGGCTCCCGCTACGGCCGAAGGTTCAGCTTTGGGGGCTGCTACTAAAGCTGGAGGGAGCCACCTCAAAACCCAGCCCGGGTTTGGTGGGATTGGTGGAGAGTCCAGCAGTGGAGACCGTGGCTGGGCAGAGTTTTGGGGACAAGAGGCATGGCCAGGGTGCTCTGAGAGCGCTGCGCTGCTGCTGAAGGGCTGGGGATGATTTGCCTTCATCCCACTGCCCCAGCTCTCCTCTCAACCCAGAACTTCTCCTCAATCCTCCAAGCAAACCGAATTCCGTGTTTTTGGCAGTGCTGTACAAAAAGTTCCTTCTGACTGGATGATGTGGGTGTTATGTGACTTTGGGAGTGTGGTCTTTCCCTTTTGTATCCCTTTAAAGTTATCTCTGTGTTTCGTTCCTATTAAAGATTTTTTTCTGCATCAATTCAGCATTTCTTGGTTTATTTGTCATTTAAGTTTCTCAAACAGCTTGAAGTCTTTGGCATCCAAAATCCCGAGGAAGCCTCAGCATCCTATTTGCTCTTTTTTAACACTTATTTTAAATTCGAATTAATGCCAGAAATTGGGTGGAGGACACACAAATATGAAATCCTTCACAGCAAAAGGATTGGAAGACAAAATTATGAACTCAATCCTGTGTCCAGTTCTGGGCCTCTCATGCCAAGATGGACGCTGAGGGGCAGGAGTGGGTTCGGGATAAGGGAATGGAGTTGGAGCAGCTCGAAAAGGGAGTGGAGGATCCTGAGGGAGCTGGGGTGGGCTCAGCCTGGAGAAAAGGGAGATCCAGGGGGAATTTTGGGCTCTTCCAGGGAGAATTTTGGGATCTGATCCCAGGGAACAGGGCCAGGACAAGAGGGAAGGGTGGTGGCTTTGCTTGTGTGGATGTTGGTCTGGAAAATTCAAACCACCCCCTTGATCTTCCACACGGAACAGAAGAAAATCCATTTGAGCTGAATAAAATCCATTTTTATGGGTGCAGTTAAAATAACATACTAAATCCAAGGACTAAAAGCCAGAAAGTGGGGGAGAAAAGTTGGGGGCAAAAGGCAAATACTCCTAAAGACAAAAAAAAGATTGAAATGTCCTCATTCCTCCTGGGCAGCCCCTTCCAAGACCTGACCAGGAGGAAATTTCTCCTCATGTCCAACCTGAGCCTTCCCTGGCACATCTCAAGGCCATTTCCCCTTGTTCTGTCCCTGTTCCCTTGGATCAGATCCCAAATCCCCCCTGGAAGAGCCTGAAATTCCCCCTGGATCCCCCTTTTCTCCAGGCTGAGCCTCCCTTAGGATTCTCCAGACCCTTTTGCAGCTGCTCCAGCCCCTTTCCCATCCCTGGACATTCTCCAGCCCCTCAATGCCCCCTTCCCATCAGGGACCCAGAGCTGGACACGGATTTGAGTCCAGAAAGTCCCTTCAGAGTTCCACAACTCCCAGAATGCCCACCCAAACCAAGGACACAGGCAAGAAAACAACCGGACCTCAAGAGGTTTGGTTTTTTTTTCAAATGCAGAAAGTATTTAATAGAGCAAGAAAAAGAGCTGGCACAGATACAGAAAGATTATAGTTTTGGGATGCTGGAGGCAGCTCCAGGAGATGAGTCACTGCTCTCCAGAACATTCCTTTTTGCTGAAGTTGTGTTGTTCATCCTTCAGGTCCTCGTAAAAGCAGATCAAAGGCGAGACAGCCGTAACGCTCCCTCACCCAGGGCTGCAGAGCAGTGCTGGAAGTGCTCATTGAAAATGCAGATGACACCAAATCTAATTTCACAGAGGGCCTCCAGCCCCATTGCAGCAACTCCGAGAAGTTTCACATGAATTGCAGATCGCCCCTCCTGTTGCTGAAGGGGCCGTGGGAGGCTTTAAAAGCAGAATACCAGGAGAGTTGAGAAAGGCAGGAAGAAGGAGACAGAGACAACAACAAAAACCCAGAAATCCCAAGAGATTTCAGAGCACAGCAAAGGCCCCGCTGGTGGTGGCTTCACCGTGGGGGCTCCGTGCTTGTGCAAACATCAACGGCGGGCTCATCCGTTCGTCTTCCGTGGGTCCGTTCACAGGGGTTTTTCCGTGGGTCCGTTCACCGGGGTTTTCCCGTGGGATCAGCAGCAGGGGTAGCAGCAGGAGTAGGAGCAGCACGAGGGGTAGTAGCAGCGCGTGGTGCAGCGCCGGGAGCTGCAGCAGCTGCCGTAGGAGCGGCGGCAGCAGCTCAGCGTGCGGGTGATGCAGGGGTTGCAGCTGTAGGTGCGGGTGCAGGTGCGGTAGCAGGGGGAGCAGCACAGGCTGTAGCAGCACGGGGAGTAGCAGCACGGGGAGTAGCAGCAGGACATGGTGGGGTGCAGGGGCGGAGGTGAGCCTGGCACAGGGTGGGAGAAAAAGGGTTTGTGAGGGCAGGGCTGTGGTGTGGGCGAGGTGAGGTTGGGTGGAAGTGTTGAGTGAACCCCTCGGGTTTGCCCTGGATTTTCATATCGTAGATTCCCAGAAACCCAAGATCCTAGAATCCCAGAACCCCAGAACCCCAGGTCCCCTGAATTCCAGAACCCCAGGACCCCAGAACCCCAGAATCCCTGCATCCCAGAACCCCGGAATCCCTGCATCCCAGAACCCCAGGATCCCTGGATTCAAGAACCACAGGATCCCAGAACCCCAGGATTCCAGAACCGCAGAATCCCTGGATTCAAGAACCCCAGGATTCAAGAACCCCAGGATTCCAGAACCCCAGATACCCTGGATTCCAGAACCCCAGAATCCCTGGATTCCAGAACCACAGGATCCCAGAACCCCAGGATTCCAGAACCCCAGAACCCCAGAACCCCAGGATCTCTGGATTCCAGAACCCCAGGATCCCAAGATCACTGAAGTTGGAAAAGACCTCCAAGACAGAGTCCAACCCCAACCCAGAGCACTGAGTGCCACATCCAGTCCTTCCTTGGGACGGGGACTCCAAACCTCCCTTCCAAATCCTGAAAACCCTTTCCAAGAAAGGAAAATCTTCCTGAAGAAGGGATTTGTTTGGTGTCCAGGCTCCTGGGACAGGCTGGGGTAAATCCCATCGCAGTGAGGGAGTCCCAGTGTCTGACTCGAATCCCTCCCGGCATTTTCCGGAGTTCTTGGAAATGCGCAACTCAAGGAGTTCATTAAGTCTCCAGCCTCCCTGTCTGCTTTTAATCTTGGCACATAAACAATTCCTTCTCCTGGCTTTGTTAGTGCCAGTTCTAGCAAGGACACTCTGCTGGACAGAGAAGGTTTAAACCCTGCAGCTCAGAGCTGCCCCAGGGACTCCAGAGGGACAAAAACAATTCCTGGGACTTTTCCATATCCCCCATTGCAACACCTCACCACAAAGAGCCATTTCCTCCTTGCACAACCAGGCCTGAAAATTCCAGGCGTCACCACTGGAAAAAAAGAAACCCAGAACTTCTAACTCAGCCTCCCATCTTTCCAAAGACATGGGAATGTCCATGCCCCCCCAGATTAAAAGCATCCAGGAGAAAGCACCCATGAGCAAAGGATTTTCCCCCAAATTCAAGGATTCTCCAGGAGAACGGGATCCGGACTTACCGAGTTCAGTGGGAAGAGCAAACCAAGAGGAGCCGTGTGAGGAGCACCGGGGTTGGGAGCATTTTTATATTCCCATTGTGGAGGTCGGAGCAGTTCCCCGAGAGCTCCCCTTAGTCACGGGGCAAATTTGGGAAGTACATCAGCAGCCCAATTGCTATAATTGTTTTCCTCTGCATTTAGGACAATTTTGGAATTCCTGGGGTTGAGCACTGTGATTACAGCCCAGGAGGTTCTTTCATCTCCAGGCTTTCCAGGACAGAGGGATTTTTGGGAAAGCACCTGGAGGACAGCTGGGAATGGGGCTGGAGGCTACACAGAACAGCTCCAGCCCCAATTCCTGGTCAGCTGGGAAGCCATGGATTGGTTCTTTACCTCGTGGCCCCACCAGGGAGGTGGGCACTGCACATTTTGGGGTGATGTAAACCAGCCGGGGAGCGGAGGAGAATTACCCCGAGCGCTCCGGGATTTCCGTCACAATTAATGACAGGCGTTCCATTGATTCTTCTAGGCCCTTCTCCTGCCTATAATTTGTCCTAAGAGAGGTGCAGGCCGAGGCATGGGATCAATTAAAGCAGCATCTGAGAAATGTGGTTAATTTTTATGATGTGAGGGTTTTGGGTGGTTTTTGTTTTTCCTTTTTTTTTTTTTCTTCCCCCCCCAGATGAAATTATTGGAAAAATTTGCTTGCGTCAGTGTCTTGTGATATCATTCACGTGTCTGATGTTTGTAGGGTTTATATATGGGATCCATGGGCATGAGCTGGCCAGAATCCCTTCCTGTCCTGGGCTGCATCCATGGGCAGGGGGGTCAGGAAGGGGCTTCTCCCCTTCTTCTCTCTCTGGTGGGATCCCACTGGGAATTCTGTGCCCTGTTCTGCTGTCTCCAAAATAAAAGGGACCTGGAATTGTTGGAGCCAGCCCGGAGGAGACCACGAATTTGATAGAGGGACTGGAGCCCCCCCTGATGGAGCCAGGCTGGGAATGTTGGGAATGTTGGGACCCCAGAGCCCCTCCAGGATCTGCAGGGGCTCCAGGGAAGCTGGAGAGGGATTTTTCCTCAGGATCTGCAGGGACAGGACACAGGGAATGGGGTCAGGGGGACAGAGGGGGAATTTGGGTGGGATTTTGGGGAGGAATTGTTCCCTGTGAGAGTCCCAGGTAATTCCATGGATTTCCCATCCTGGAAGTGTCCAAAACCAGGACTTGGAGTAACCTGGGGTACTGGGATATGTGGTTATTCCAACCCAACCCATTCCATAATAATGAGCCAAAGATCTTCTCTTCAAAAAAAAAAATTTTTGGGGTCCTCCTCAGCTGTAGGGATGAAATCCAGGTCTCCAAAACTCACAGGAGTTAAAATAATCAAATTATTTTCCTGCCTCGGGTGGGCCGGAGAGCACAAAGGGCTGGAGGTTCCCCTCTGGAGGGATTTTCCCTGAGGCAGGAATTGCTCCCCAACCTGCTGTGGTGGCATTTTCCAGCAGGATCTCTGTCACTCTGCTCCAGGGGACAGCAGGAATTATAAATAAATATAAATAATTTAAATGAAGAAAAACCTCCCTTGTCCCCCGGGGGCTCCCTTCCCTGCTCTGCTTGTGATACTCGAGGAATTTAAACCGGGAAGGGTTGAAAGAATCCGAACATTGCCAAAGGAGCTCTAATGATTGTTTTGGGAGGGCGCTGATACCAGAAATTCTGATGAGGCTCAGCACTTCCCCAATGCCTGTCATTATCCTCATTTAATATGCAAATGAGGCTTGGCTCACTGCGGGGGAAGGTCATACAGGGAGGTATTTGCTGAATTTTAAAAAAAAAGCCTCTTGATTTGTGCTGGGACGGCTGAAAATCAGCGTTAGTAAGATTTGCTGCAAAATAATTTTATAATTATAACTCCCATAAATTCCCTTGTCCGTTCTGAAATCTGGATTTCATCACTAAAGCTGAGGAGGAGCCAAAAAGGTTTTTAAGACAAAAATATTGTGGGTGTTTTTTTTTTTTTGTATTGCCAGGTTGAGCTGAGAATAGATTAATAACCGCTGATGGAGAGGAAACCAATTATTTTAATTGAAGGTGTGACATGGGCAAATAAATTTAATTTTGTTGATGTTTACATTGGTCAGATAATTTCTGAGTGACCAAAGCACCTCCCAAAGGGCCGAGGGACACTGAAGGGCCAGGAAATGTCCTGGAAAAGTTCAGCAAATGCAGAACATTTTCCAAAGTCCCTTCAAGGATCCAAATGAATGCAAAATTTGGGTGCCCCAAACCCTGAAAATGCGAAATTCCTGCAGAAGCAGGAATTCACTTCTGTGCCTAAAAAACACGGGGAAGAACTCAAGAAAGGGTTCAGTCATTAGGTGGAAATATAATTTATAGAACCTTTAGTTAATTAGAGAAAGATGGAGTGAAATTCCTGGGGAATAATAAATGGAGGCATCTAATGAAGGGCTCTGATTCATGGGACGGGTTAAAACCTGCTCATCCCCATTCAGTGCTTTTCTTCTTTTTTTTTTTTAATATTCTATACAAAATTTAAGCCCGAACATTTTGAAAAAAATGCATCCTGAAAGTACAAATCGATTCCAATTGCTTTCAGACTCTGCAACAGGAAAGATTATTTTCTACTCCACTCTTTTTTTAAACTTTTAAACCAAATTCGTGCCTAAACCAGAGCAAGTTTAAATAAGAAATTAATCCCTTCAGCTGCTGAATTTGCACCTCCTAACCAGTGGAGGGAAACGTTGGTTTGCGTTTTTAGCCTGTTTCATCGGATCTGAACTCCCGCAGAAAAAGGAAAAGCCGGAATTCGGGGATCCCGGAGGTTGGAGAAGCCTCCAGGATCAAATCCAAGCTCACCCAGAATTCCAGGAATTCCTCGGACACCTCCAGGGATGGAGATCCAGCCCTCCCTGAGCCCCTTCCAAAGCCTTTCCAGGAGGAATTTTCCCAAATTTCCCACCCTGGAGCAGCTCGAGAGGATTTGGGGGTTTGGGGAGGGAATTCCACCTCCCACCTGCACTCTGGGGCTGTGGGGAGACAATTCCTGCTGGAAATCCCTTCCAAAACTGGATCGTCCTGCGGGGCAGAAGTTGGGCTGGGAATGTCCTGATCCATTTTTCCCAATCTTCACATTTTTCAGCGGGAGCTTTGGAAACAGGAATGGTTTTGGTGGAAGAGGGGCAGAGTCGGGACGTGGCAAATGTGAATTTTGGAGCAGAAACTGAGGTGCTCACTGCGCCCTCAGTCCCCTCAAATTCCGCTAAAAACCTCAGATCTGAAAACTGGTGCCACTTTTTGATTTTTTTTTTCCTATACGTGCCACATAAATATTTTATAAAGACAAATATAATATTGAAAAGAACATTGAAACACAACAGAAGGCAGCGGTGTGATGCAAGATCTTTTAATGAGAGGAAGAAGTTACAGCTCGTAGTAGCACAGGAGGTTCACACCATCATACACTGAGGAGCAGCTACACCCCAGAGCAGAGGCTTGGGGAGTAAAGCTGGTGTAGGAGAGGAGCGGAGCTGCCAGCACAGCCAGACGAGGCTCCCGCTCCTCGGGACACACAAAAAACCTCATCCCGAAAGAGAAGGAACAGCAAAAAAAAAAAAAAAAAAAAGAGCGAATTAATCAGAATAACATCATGGAAGAGACCCCAAACCCTCAGGGAAGCGGAGCTGAGCCGGAGCAAAATCCACCCAGGAGCAAAATCCACCCAGGAGTAAAATCAATGCAGCCAGGAGCCAAATCCATGCAGCCAGGAGCCTCCAGGGCGGGCGCTGGCGTTTCCCGGGCTGCGCTGCGCTCAGCACTGGTAGCAGGGGTAGCAGCTGCCGTAGGAGTATCTCTGGAAGTAGCGGGAGGAGTAGGGCGAGCAGTAGCGCGGGCTGAAGCTCGGGCAGTACTCGCGGTAGCCGCAGAGCCGCCCGTAGTAGCCCTGGTAGCCGCAGGGGCTGCCGCAGTCGTAGCTGCGGGAGCTGCAGACGGTGCCGTAGCTGCAGGGGGAGTAGCAGGGATCCTCGCACTGCCGCTGGTAGCAGAAAGTCATCTTGGCGCTGGAGAGGAGGGAGGCGAGGCTGCAAGGGAGGGAAAAAACCCGTGAGGTGAGACCCGACAGCAAGCAAACCCCGAGTAAGAGATGAAGGGAAGGGAGAGGCAGCGAATCACAGCACAGCGCCCTGACCCATGGCTCCATGCCGAATTTAGGGCCAGATCTTGCCCCGAATCCTCCATCCTGAGGAGGGAGGAGAGGCTGGAAGGGAGGGAAAGAGGAATGGGGGAGCTGGGGAATGGTTTGGGTTGGAAGGGAATTAAAGCTCATCCTGTTCTACCCCTGAACAGTGGCAGTGACAGGGGTCCATAACCCTACGCCCAACCCTAACTCTAAACCTAAACCTAAATTTAACCTTAACCCTAACCTTAAACCTAAACCTAACCTTAATCTTACACTCTAACCCTAACTCCATCCTTAACCCTTACCCTAACTTTAACCTTAACCTTAATCCTAACCTTGACCTTAACCCTAACCCAAACCTTCCTCCAGCCCGGGGGGCCCCAAGCTGGCCTTGGACTCTTCCAGGGATGCAGAATCCTTGGAATATCCCGGATTTCGGGCCTCCCCACCGTCCCAGGGCTCCCATCTGGAGCAGTGTGAAAGGAGAGCTCAGAGATGGATCCAGCAGGAATTTGCTGCTTTTGGGAGCCCCGTGGGAGGATGGGAAACAGTGAGAGGAGGGAAGGATGAACCCAGCGGGACCTCCCTGTGCAAGGCCACCCTCGGCGGGAAGAACCTTGCCCTGATGTCCCACCTGAACCTCCCTGGCACAGCCAACTAGCAATAAATCCTGAAATAACCCATAATATCCTCAGATAGTGTATTTCTCATAGGGCATGTCTAGATATGCTGTATTTCTACGTTAACTAAATGTAGAAATTAAGAATTCGTTTTTAAACATATATATATCTACGTAAAAACCCATAGTATAAAATGGGGTATTAACCCCTATTTTTATTTATATATATATATATATATGATGTCCATATATATATATGATGGCCATGCATCTGGGATATTTGTTAAAAATGGGGTATTAACCCACATTTTATATACATATATATATATATATATATACATGAAAATATGGATTTATTTTTATTTTATATGTATATATACAAAATATGGGTTAATACCCCATTTGTAACAAATACCTCAAACTGCACGGCAACGAAAATCACTTCTAAGCCACAATTTTAAAGTTTAACTCCCTCCCCTACCCCTCTACGGCCAAACCCAGCAGCAGAGCCCCTTAAGCCCGACTTACCACGCTGAGCAAGAGCGCTGAGGCTGAAGGCAGAAGGCGCGGGTGCAGAGCCGTGGACTCGGCTCCCTTTTATACATTTATCTACCCCAGCCTGTGGTGCTTTAAACTCCTTCTCATCACAGCCCGAACTCACCCCACACGTCACCCCGCAGCTGATGGGGTTGTTTTCCTCGTTTTGGGATCCTTACTCAGCTCCCAGGGCTGCCACAGGGATGACTTCGTGCTTCTCTTTCCTTTCATGTCCAGGCTCAATTACAAACGGGGAACGAGGGTGGTGAAATCTGAGTTACAGCAAGAAGAGGAAGGAAGGATATTGAGAGCAGAATTAATGGATGCTCGCAATCCCAGTTTGGGATGAATGGACAAATGGTAATATGTGAAACCTGCAATGACCCTGGATTCATTTAGGGAGGAAGAATTTCAGTTGTTTTTCAAAATGAAAATCCCCGGAAATGATTTATTGTTTGGGTCTATTTCAAAATCGCGTTTTTAGGCCAGAAAATTAGTTATAGTTATAGTTATAGTTATAGTTATAGTTATAGTTATAGTTATAGTTATAGTTATATTATACATTCATCTACTTCTATATTTATAGTTATAGTTATACGTTTTATTTATTTTAAGTTTTTATTTTTATTTTTAAAATTATTATTAAGTAATTCGACCCAGCGTTGACAAACCCCAAAGCTGCAGAAAGAAATAGTGATCGTTTTCTGTGCAAGACTGGAAATACATTTGAATAAAACCAGACATCAATGACTTAAATGAACCTCAGAGCAGGAAGAATTCCCCAACGAATCTAAATTATTTCAAGCAGGAAAAAAAACATATTTGTAATCTCCAGGTTTATTTTACGATATTTGAAATCTCCAGGCGTGTTTTATGACTTGAACAGAATTTCCTGCAGAGCCAGCCCAAGCAAGGCGAATTTCGCTGGCTCCATAAAGATCTGCTCAGAGTTTGTTTCCCCTTCGATCACAAAACGATTCTTTCGGGGGTTCCTGACAAGGAGAAACATAAAAAAAAGCCCAGAGAAAAGATAAAAAATCCCAGGGATTTATCTCTGTAACGACCACAGTTTTCCCGGGAAACCCCCCCCCCCCCCAAATTCCAAATATGGTTTAATGTAAATTCTTCTTCATATTGTTGAGGTGTTTAATTCACCCTAATGAAGGTGAATAATGCTGGGGTGACCTTCACCTCCAAACCCTGTTTTGCTGTTTACTCCCATCCCAAGGGAGGATAATGACAGGCAGCACGTCAGGAGTTCTGGGCCTTTCTCTAAATTTGGAATATCAAAGCCTTCATTAAGACTTATTAAATATTTTCAGGCACAAAGAGATTTATTATTTCAATATTAACAGCACCTTGCTACGCCCCGCTCTTATGTAACAGCCGCTCCAAAAACGTGCATTGGGGTGTCCTGTTTCCTGCTTTTATTAAAATTCTAATTGATACCTTTGGAATTGGGTCTCCGGGAGATTTTTTTTCCCCCCTTTAAAAATACATCCTGGACATGCCAATTCGATGCTCGCAGGCCAATTTTCTGGCTGAATCAATATTTCCTGGCTGAATCAGTATTTCCTGGCTGAATCAATAACATCCCCAGGCGCGGCGGATCCAAATCGCAGGAAATGCTGGGAGGGATCCGCAGGGGTGTTCCAGTGCCATCGGGAGTGATGAAATTCATCAAAAACGCACCTCCTGCCTTCCACGGTCATTCCAGGGGAGAAAAAAAAAAAAAGCACAACAAAGCACATTCGGTGTCCCAAAGATGCCACGCTGGGAATTCCATGGGACTTTGCTGATCCCGAGGAGTCGCCCGCCGTCCCAAAAAGTGCAAATTCAGCCTGATGATGAGGATGATGACGATGATGATGGCGAGCCTTAATTGCGCTGAGTGGCTTTGGGATGAAAGGGACGTGGCGGGCGGAGCCTCCCGGTGACGGTGCCGGACCTTGGGGTGCACAGGGATATCGATGAGGGGAGCAAAAGGGGCTGGGAATTAATTAGGGCTGAGCCCGACGAGTGTGGGGTGTGCGGGGCGGGACCCGGAGCTCCATAAAAACCCCGCATCCCTGCCGAGGAACCATTCCCTGCTCCTGCCTTCTCCTCCTTGCAGCCCAGGGTAAGTGGGAACGGATCTGGGGAATTCAGAGGATGGTGAAGGGACGGATTTGGGGCTGTTCCCCCTCCTTTTTTTTCCCCTGCTTATCTACAAATGCTGCAGCCAAGGGTTGAGGCTGTGACTTGGGAGTGCAAAACAATCTTTGCTCCCTGGATTTTTAATTTCAGACTGTTCGAAACAGCCTCAGCCCCCCACGGATCCCCTCTTCCCTTCACGCCTTTGTCCCAGCGCAGCGCTGAGGATTTTCCAGCCCTGCTTTGGGTCACAGCCCCATTTTTCAGCCGGGCTCTGTGGGAAAGCTCAGGATGGAGGATTAGGAGGAAGAACTGGCCCTAAATTCGGGATATCGCAAGGATTCTGCATCCCTTGAAGAGTGCAAGGCCAGCTTGGAGCCCCATGGACTGAAAGAAGGTTTGGATTAGCTTTAGGGTCAGGGTTAGGGTTAAAGGTTAAGGTTAGGGTTAGGGTAAGGGTTAAGGTTAAGGTTAGGGTTAGGGTTACGGTTAGGTTTAAGGTTAGGGTTAAGGTTAAATTTAGGTTTAGGTTTAGAGTTAGGGTTAAGGTTAGGGTTAGGGTTATGGACCCCTGTCACTGCCACTGTTCAGGGGTAGAACAGGATGAGCTTTAATTCCCTTCCAACCCAAACCATTCCCCAACTTTCCCATTCCTCTTTCCCTCCCTTCCAGCCTCTCCTCCCTCCTCAGGATGGAGGATTCGGGGCAAGATTTGGCCCTAAATTCGGCATGGAGCCATGGACCAGGGCGCTGTGCTGTGATTCGCTGCCTCTCCCTTCCCTTCATCTCTTACTCGGGGTTTGCTTGCTGTCGGGTCTCACCTCACGGGTTTTTTCCCTCCCTTGCAGCCTCGCCTCCCTCCTCTCCAGCGCCAAGATGACTTTCTGCTACCAGCGGCAGTGCGAGGATCCCTGCTACTCCCCCTGCAGCTACGGCACCGTCTGCAGCTCCCGCAGCTACGACTGCGGCAGCCCCTGCGGCTACCAGGGCTACTACGGGCGGCTCTGCGGCTACCGCGAGTACTGCCCGAGCTTCAGCCCGCGCTACTGCTCGCCCTACTCCTCCCGCTACTTCCAGAGATACTCCTACGGCAGCTGCTACCCCTGCTACCAGTGCTGAGCGCAGCGCAGCCCGGGAAACGCCAGCGCCCGCCCTGGAGGCTCCTGGCTGCATGGATTTGGCTCCTGGCTGCATGGATTTGGCTCCTGGGTGGATTTTGCTCCTGGGTGGATTTTGCTCCTGGGTGGATTTTGCTCCGGCTCAGCTCCGGTTCCCTGAGGGTTTGGGGTCTGTTCCGTGATGTTATTTTGATTAATTCGCGCTTTTTTTTTTTCCTGTTCCTTCTTTTTCGGGATGAGGTTTTTTTTTGTGTGTCCCGAGGAGCGGGAGCCTCGTCTGGCTGTGCTGACAGCTCCGCTCCTCTCCTACACCAGCTTTACTCCCCAAGCCTCTGCTCTGGGGTGTAGCTGCTCCTCAGTGTATGATGGTGTGAACCTCCTGTGCTACTACGAGCTGTAACTTCTTCCTCTCATTAAAAGATCTTGCATCACACCGCTGCCTTCTGTTGTGTTTCAATGTTCTTTTTATTAATATATATACACTAATAAAACTCGCAATATATCTATATAATAACTTTATATGTACATATATATCGTTCCCCGTTGTTCCTCCCAAATGCTTTTTTCCCCCTTTTTTTCTCTGCTGTGCCTCTCAGCCCTCCCTGGGTTTGGGTGGTGTAAAGGAAACTGGGTTTAAGATTTGTTTGCAAATCGCTCATTTATGGCTCTTTCCCAGCTGCCTTTAGTGAAACCTGGAGCATGCTTGTCCCAGGCATGAATTTCTGGCTTCGCTGCCTTTAAAACGGTGCCAAAAAAAACCTCAAAATCATCCAATCAGCTCTGTTTTATCAGACTGGAAAATTCGGATAGCAAAAAAATCGACAGCTAAAGTTGAACCAATGAAACTGGGAGATTTCCTGCCCATATAAATTCCTGATTTCTTTCTGCTCTCTCTGCTACTTTTGGTTGTGATTTTGAGCTTTACTCCCAATAAAAACGTTGCAGCATCCTGAAATGGCCCTGGTTTGCTTTTTCTGGCGTTCAGCTTTTCCTGGGCACGGATTTTTTGTTCCCAGCTCGGTGTTTTCGGGGGTCACACCACACCCTGGGGCCTTTCTGAAAAACTCCTTCTAAGCTCAGCTGGAACCACGCATTTTGCAAACCAAAAGGGATGCAAAATCACTCGGAAAACGAATTCCAAATCACGAATTTCCTGGGAAATATTTGGAAATATTCCTTTAAATTTGCTTGGACACAACAGCAGCTGTAAATCACTCAGGCGCGGACTGGCTGCTAATTAATTAAATGCTGGGGGATATCACCAGAAATTGAGAGAAAATCACTTTTTCTGCCGTGCTTTTGTGCTGGCCCTGCCTGAGATTTTCCCATCTTTCCGGATAGAGAGACCCGATCTGTTACACAGCAGAAAAATTCAATTCTTAGGGCAGAAAATTTCACTTTCCAGAGCAGAAAATGTCACTATCCCTTCACTCCAGCCTCTGTTGGAATGACACTGGAATTGTGAATTTCCCAGGCTGTTCCACCGCGTCCTGGGGAGGAGGAGCCACTCGAATTATTCATCACCGAGATGTCTCAGAGTCTGGGCACAAAGGAGCTTGGAAAACTCAATTAAACCCTCGAACCTTCATTGTGAGCGTAATTGCCGCCCTTTGAAGAGGCAGAGGCAATCCCGGCATCCCAGAATCCCAGAATTTGCGTGGGAAGGGACCTCTGGAGAACTCCCCACGAAGGGAACAGAGCTGGATTGGGCTCAGCCCAAAATATGAGAGCAAAACCCATGGAAAACCTTTGCCAGTAAAACTGGGGGTTATGTTTCCAGCAAATTTCAGGCTGGAAATAAAAAACTAATAATTAAAAAAAAATTCCTAAGGCTTTTGATGAATTTTGATGAATTTATCCATTCAGAAGCCCAGCTCAAGTCGCTGCTCAACCAAAATCCAAGCGACTGCAGCCATGCAGATTCTTTATCGTGAAGGAAAAGCCCACAGGCGCTGTCAGACTGATGGAGAGCAGGTTGAGGTGGGAGATTGGCCAGGAATTGTTCCCTGTGAGGGTGGAGAGGCCCTGGGATGGATTTCCCAGAGAAGCTGGGGCTGCCCCATCCCTGGCAGGCTCCAAGGCCAGGTTGGACAGGGTTTGGAGCAGCCTGGGACAGTGGAAGGTGTCCCCTGCCCACGGCACGGGGTGGAACAGGGTGAGTTTCAAGGTCCCTTCCAACCCAAACCGTCCTGTGACTCCACCATAGGACATTCCACACCATCCCTCAGTCAGAGCCTCATTTACAGCCAGGATGAAGAAATCCATGACAAAAAGAAGTATTTCGTGCAATGCAGATTCTTTATTTTGAGTCAAAAAGCCACAGGCGCTGTCAGCGGGAGACAAACCAGCACCAACGCCATGGAAACACGAAAATCCCAAGGCAGCAGCAGCAGCAGCAGCAGCAGCAGCAGCGAGGCAGAGCCCAGGGCAGCGCCGCAGAGATCGCCCCTGGCCAGGGCGGCTCCGGGGCTCGGGGCTGGGCAGAGCAGGGCAGAGCCTGAGCCCAGCTGGGCACAGCTGGCTGGGGGCGCAGAGAGGGGGCAGCGTTTGGAGGCAGCGCTGGGAAGGCCAAAGGCGCCGGCCGAGGCTCTGCGGGGTCACACGGCACGGACAGGGACCCTGCAGCTGCCGGGGCTGCCGCGCCGGCCCTGAGCAGGGGCTGCAGCTTCAGCCCGGCTCAGGCGGCACAAGGCAGCAGCGGCTGCCGGAGGAGCCCGCGGGCAGGGCCAGCGCTGAGCTCCGCCGGGCTGGGGGCTTTAGCAGGGCCCGCAGGAGCCCCCGAAGGAGCGGGAACCGCGGCCACAGCTCCCGTAACCCCCAAAACCTCCGTAACTCCCGAAACCTCCATAACCCCCATAGCTGCCATAGCCCCCATAGCCCCCAAGGGCCCCGTAGCCCCCGTAGCCCCCACGGCTTCCGAAGGCGCCCCCGGAGCCGGCGCCCACGTAGGGAGCTCCGGCCGAGCCCACGGCGCTCTGCTGCGGGAAGGAGCTGAGGATGGGCCCGGGGAAGGTGACCACCGAGGCCGGCGGCTGGATGACCACCGTGGAGTCGGGGCACTGCCGCACGCAGGGCTCGTTGCAGGTGTCAGCCAGAGGGGCCGGGGTGGCCACGCCGCAGCTGGGCACGCACAGGCTGGAGCAGGACATCGTTCGGTTGGGCTGGGAGAGCTGCAAGACAAGGCACGGCCACGGCTCACAACAAGGACTCGGCCCGAAGCCCAGCTGCTGCTCTGGCCCACCTGGAGCCCCTGTGCCAGGACTCGCTCTGCCTCATCCCAGGCACTGCCAGTGCAGCCCTGGCACGGCTGGAGCGGCTCCTGGCATCCCCTGCTGCCCTCACCAGCCCCGGCTCCTGCTGCCCGTGGCAATGGAGAAAAACTCCCTCATCCCAAGCACCGGGCTCCCCGAGAACATCAGGCCGCTGGTGGAACCCCAACCATCCCAGCCCTGCCCTGGGACAGCTGCTGGAGCTCGGGGACAGAGATCCCTTGGGAATTCCACAGGCAGAGATTCCTTGGGAATTCCACAAGCAGAGATCCCTTGGGAATCCCACAGCCAGAGATTCCTTGGGAATTCCGCAGGCAGAGATTGCCCAGGAAAGGCACAGAGGAGGAAGAGAGGACGGAGGGAAGACTCGGACTCACCACAGCGATCAAGGAGCTGATTCAAGTGGAGAGAGCTGGATGGAGCCCTGTGCAGCCCTCGGACCTTTTATACACCCCAGAGTGCCTGCGGCACCGTCCAGGGGGTGGGGGCAAACCTGCAGTAATTAGGAATTCAAGCGGACCAACCCCATGACACAAACTGAAATGTGCGGTAATTACATCTGTATGAACCGGGGCTAGACCAAGTAAAGGTGCCCTGCAGAGCCACCAGGCCCCGGAGGGACAGACCATGACCAATCTCTGTGTGTACGATCATTTGCTGCTGAAGCCGAGATCAGAGCCCCAATAAACCCCGACATGTCCCTAATCCCCTTCTTTGCTTATGCACGGGAGTTTTGGGCATCGCTCAGGAGCTCTTTGAAATGGCACAGCCGGCACTTATTCTGTCATTAATCCTTTTTACGGGCTGCTAAATAGGGACGCCGGGAGGGAGAAGCCATCCCACCCACTCGGGCCGCATCCCAAACGCCAAACGTGGCAGGGGAGGGCGCAGGACCAGAGTCCCGGAGTGGGGCAGGCTGGGCGAGCACGGACAGACAGACAGACAGACAGACAGACAGACAGACAGACAGCCATGTGCTGCCCGAGGAGGGTCACCCCACGCGGCACAGGGATGGGCACAGGGCTGGGCATGGGGGGCTCTGGGAGGGAGATTCCCGAAGGGATTTTTGTGCCGCTGGAGGATTTGTTAAGCCCCCGATCCAAGTGACGATGGTGCGAAAAGCAGAGGGGAAGATCCTATGTCAGAGGAAGCTTCACCTAAATCCATCCTGGCCCGGCTGTGGGAGTGACACGGGTGGGATCAGGAGGGGCATAAAGGAGCAAGGGGAGATGTACAGAGAGGAGCGGGAGAGCAGAGAGAGGATCCAGAACCACTCAGAGCCTGCAGCCTGGGTCCTGGCTGAGCTCTGCTCTGGACTGACCCGCTGGCCCCGAGGTCTGGCCCAGGGGCTGTTGGCCGAGCCCCCCAGAGCCAGGCTGGCCCAGGACAGGCCCAGCTGGGCACGGCTGCCTCAGGGCCACGGCCGGGCTGGGGCTCAGGGTGGTGAAGGCCGGGCACAGTCACGTCCCAAAAGATTCTTTGTAAGCAAAGTGAGGGATTAGAGACAAAACCTGGCATTATTGGGGCTGTGAGCTGCGTGAACTCCAGTAGCACCGTGTCTGTCACCTAATGATGGGCCACGGCTGTCCCTGCAAGCGCCTCTCTCCTGTCCACTCCTTTCCACACCAATATCCACAATGGGGGGATGACAGAATTTTTCTGCGTCCCTTCACTTTATGAAGTTTGTCAGCGTCAATTCCTAATTACTGGCGGGGGGGTCTGCCCGCAGCCCCGGCCGATGCCCCGGGCTCTCTGGGGTGTATAAAAGGGCTGAGCTCCTTGCACAGCTCCATCCACACTTCTCCACTTGACTCTCCTCATCACCCGGGTAAGTGCAGCTCTCCGAAGCCTCTCGTGGATCTCTCTCTGTCTCCTTCCATGAAATTCCTGCCTCACACCTTTGCCTCTTTTTTCCAGAAGCCTTTCCCAGTCTCCAGGATGTCCTGCTGTGTCCCCAGCTGCGGCGTGGCCACCCCGGCCCCTCTGGCTGACACCTGCAACGCGCCCTGCGTGCGGCAGTGCCCCGACTCCACGGTGGTCATCCAGCCGCCGGCCTCGGTGGTCACCTTCCCCGGGCCCATCCTCAGCTCCTTCCCGCAGCAGAGCGCCGTGGGCTCGGCCGGAGCTCCCTACGTCGGAGGCGGCTTCGGCGGCTCCTCCGGACGCCGTGGGGGCTCCGGGGGCTTCGGGGGCTCCGGTGGCTCCGGTGGCTTTGGGGGATTCGGAGGTTACGGAGGATTCGGAGGTTTTGGGGGCAGCTGCGGTGGCTCCAGAGGCTGCGGGCCCTGCTAAGCCCCAGCTCCATCCCTGATCCAGAAGAGCTCCACGAACGCCCCCGGCCCATCCCCGCACGCCAAGGCCCGAAGCAAGGACACACCGGCAGACAGACACACGGACAGACAGACAGACATCCCCCGGCCCGGCTCCGCCGCCTTCCCGCCGCGCTCGGAGCCCCGCAGCGATCGCTGCCCGCTCCCGGCACGGCCCCAGCTCGGCTCCTGCTCTGCCCGTGTCCCCCCCGGGACACGCGGCGAGCGCTCGGCCGGGGCCCCGCTCCGCTGCCGCCCCCCTGCCCCGCACGGCAATAAAAGCTGCCTCGCATTGCAATCTTCACCGCCTCTCTCGGCTGCTCTTTGCTCCGCACCCGCTGCCCACCCCGGCCCGGGCGGTCCCGGGAGGGTCCCGGGAGGGTCCTGGGAGGGTTCTGGGCCGCATCGCTCGGACACGGTGGATGAGAAGCCCCCGGCAGCTGCCCGGGCTCCTCCTGCCCGTCCTTGGCCACCCCAGCCCCGCAGCAGAGCCCCCCTGAGCCGGACCCTGCCCAGCCCCGGGCTCGGCGCCTCTGCCCATCCCTGCCCGGCTCCTGCCCACTCCGGGCTCCTCTCTGCAGCGCCAAAGGAGCCCCGGGCCCCAGCGCCAGCCCCCTGCCCTTGGGACACCCCCGAGCGATGCCTGCAGCCCCAGGGCTGGTGGGGATTGGGGCGCGAGTGGAGCCCCCCGAGGGTCCCGGTGATTTGCGGAAACAAACAAACAAACTCTACAACTCTTTGAAAGTTGTAAAGCGGGTGTGTTTATTACAGCGCTGGACGCCTGTGGGAATCGTTTCTCTCAATAGGACACGCGTGCCCTTGGCAACTCCAGATCCTTTCTTATTCCCCTTTCAAACACATATCCATGCAATTTTCCAAGAGGTTCATACAGATTCATTTTACTGATTTTGTGTGGCATTTGCCGCTAATTCTGTCCTTTATCAGGAAGAATTCCTGGGTCATTTTAACCCTGCTCTCCGTAGCAGCCTCTCTGTTTGTTTCAGAGTTCAAGGGGACAGAGTATGAAATAATATTGTCTAAAATTGATCTATAGGAACTTAAATATGAAATCACAAACCCAGGGAGTTTTTGGTGTTAATTGGGGAAGAAATTTTCAGACAGATCAATAGGCAATAGCAGGGCCCTCAGAGGGATGGGAACTCCAAGCTTCTGCTCCAAGAGTTCCACGGGACTGAACCCTGTGGTCATTCCACGGCGTGGAGAGGAGACTGGGCAAGATGTGCTCGGCTCTGTCTCCTCCCTTCCCAGCTGCCACCACCTCCAGCCAAACAGGCCAGGACACCTGGGACATGCCGAGCTCATCCTGCATTTCCCTGCCCCTTCCCATGAGACCGAGCAATCCCGCTCCTGTGTGGGAGAGGATTCACAGCGGCTTCTGTGAGCCAGAGAGAAGTTGGAGAAGAGGATCCATGTTCACCCCTGAGAGAATTTCCTACCAAGGTCCTTGACACAGAAACCAAGAAAGAAACAAGGAGAAATAAGAGAAACCTGCTACTGCCTATTGTAATGAGCAACTTTGTTTGTCTCTTGTGACCAATAAGTGTAAATTGATGAGTTTTGTAAGAATGTATAAAAGCATGCGTGGTATAATAAAAATGGTTTGAAGCCATGTGAAAATGGAGAATTGATTTGTGTTGTGACCATCTCCAGTACAAGAGCCCAGTCCCAGAGGCGATGTCAGCTTTGCTGCCCCGGCTGAGGATTTGGAAGAGTTTCTGCAAGGTCCTCATGGCCCTTTCCCATCCTCAACGAGGGCTTTGGGGGTGTCCTGAGTTTCCTGCTGCTGGGAGAGCACGGGGAGCTGGGGGAGATGAGCCCCCCAGAGCCAGAGGGGTGGGACATCCCCAGCTGGGACACAGGGAGCCAGCTGTGCCCGGGCTCCAGGGCACTGCCCAGGGCCGTTGCAGCAGCCCAGCAGACACCCAGGAGACTGGGGAGTGGGAAAAAGGCAGGATGAAGGAAAACCAGGAGTCAACATTGCAATGCAAGACAGCTTTTATTGCAGGGGGAGGGCAGGAGGGGCAGGGCAGAAGAGCAGGGTCATGGCCAAGGGCTTGCCATGGCCTGGCCCTGGGCACAGCCGGGTGAGCAGGAGCAGCCCCGGGAGAGTCTCTGGGAGCACCGTGGCACCAGGAGCCCCTCGGGGATGCTCAGGCAGGGCAGGGACAAGGCAGAGCTGCTTCCCAAGCTGGCACCAGGCTCCCGAGGTGCAGAGCCCGGCCACGCCCAAGGGGTTTTGGTCCACAGAGCGTCGGGTCGGGATGTGCCGGGGTTTCTCCTGGAGCTCTTCTTGGTCTGAGGCCGCGCTCGGGCTGGGGCTTAGCAGGGCCCGCAGTTGCCATTGAGGTAGCGGTGGCCGCTGCTCCAGCCGCCGTAGCCGCAGTTGCCAAGGCCTCCATAGCCCCAGCCTCCGTAGCCTCCACAGCCCCAACCGCCGTAGCCTCCACGGCCTCCATAGCCCCAACCCCCATAAAGACCACGGCTTCCATAGCCCCAGCCTCCAAAACCTCCATAGCCCCCAAAGGCCCCGTAGCCCCCGTAGGCCCCACGGCTTCCGAAGGCGCCCCCGGAGCCGGCGCCCACGTAGGGAGCTCCGGCCGAGCCCACGGCGCTCTGCTGCGGGAAGGAGCTGAGGATGGGCCCGGGGAAGGTGACCACCGAGGCCGGCGGCTGGATGACCACCGTGGAGTCGGGGCACTGCCGCACGCAGGGCTCGTTGCAGGTGTCAGCCAGAGGGGCCGGGGTGGCCACGCCGCAGCTGGGCACGCACAGGCTGGAGCAGGACATCGTTCGGTTTGGCTGGGAGAGCTGCGAGACAATGCACGGCCACGGCTCAGGCCAAGGACTCAGCCCAAAGCCCAACTGTTCCAGGGATCCCAGGCGTTCTGATCCGAGCCCCATTCCATCCAAATCCCTGCTCACATCCCTTGCTACCCTCACCAGCCCTCAGTCTTGCTTGCCCATGGGAATTAAGAAGACTTTGACATCCAAAGAAGCAAAGTCCTCACGCTTCCCAAGCCCTTGGTTGCCTGGTAGAACCCCAACCACCCCAACTCTGCTCTAGGAGAGCAAGAGGAGCCCACAGCCAAAGGTTCCTCCAGAAATCCCCAAAGATTCCCTGAGAAATTCAGGGATGAAGAAGGAAAGAGGAGGGAAGGCTTGGACTTACCAAGGTGATAAGGCAAGTCAAGTGGTGGAAGGTGGATAGAGCTCTGTGGAACCTTTGGACCTTTTATACATCTCCCAAAGGCCCTGGGGCATCAGGAAAGGGAGCGGTGGCAAAAAAACAGGTAATTAGGAATTCACGCTGACAAGCTTCATCAGAGAGATAATGATGCAATACAATTATACACCTCAACATCAGGGAGATTGGTGTGGAAACGTGCCCTGGACCATGGGAGGTGATGGGAGGAACACCTATGGCCCATTATTAGGTGACAGACCCTGCTCTGTTCCTAATCCCTCACTTTGCTTACAAAGAATCCCAAGCATCCTTTGGGACATGGCTGTGCCCAGCACCGCCACGTTGAACCCCAGCCAGGCCGTACCCCTGAGCCAGCCGTGCCCGGCTGGGCTTGACCTGGACCATGGCTGGGACCAGCCTGGATCTGGGGGGCTCAGCCAACACCCCCTGGGCCAGCCCTTGGGGCCGGCTGGGCAGTGCAGGCCCTCCAGGAAGGCTCAACCAGGACCCAGCTTGCCGAAACGGGGCTGGAGGAGCCACAAGGACACTTCAGCTCCTCCCATGGTGTCCCCTCTGTCATGGTCGTCCCAGGCTCTGTCCCACTGATCTCCACCTTCCCTGCGTGTTTGGGGTTCCACCAGTGGGATTTGCCCCCGGTGTGGGACCACCAAGGGAAACTGGGACGTGGAGATCCCAATGTCCTCCAGAACCCCCTAATTCTAACCCTAACCCTAACCCCAACCTTAACCGTAACCCTAACTCTAACCTTAACCTAAACCCTAACAATTCACAGATGTGTCAGGGGACCACAAAACCTGGCCATGAACATTTTTGCTGGCACTGGCAGTGGGTGGGATTTGGGAGACACCCCGAGAGTGGCCTCTGCTTTGCCCAAGCTGCCGCTGCCTCTGTTTACCAGCCTGTAAAAGGCTGATAATGACAGGGGTGATGGCTGGGGCAGCCCTTCAAAGCTGCTGCAAGATGCCAGGAATTGTTCTCTGTAAGCAAAGTGAGGGATTAGGGACAAACCTGGGTTTATTGGGGCTGTGAGCTGAGCGAGCTCCAGCAGCACCGTGTCTGTCATGTAATGATGGGCCACGGCTGTCCCTCCCATCACTTCCTTCACGTCCAGGACACGTTTTCACACCTGTGTCCCCAAGGAGAGGATGCCATGGAATTATCTTGCAACATTATCGCTCTGATGAAGCTTGTCAGCGGGAATTCCTAATTACTCGTGTTTTCTGTCACCGCCCCCTTTCCTGAAGCCCCAGGCTCTCTGGGGTGTATAAAAGGGCTCAGCTCCCTTCACAGCTCCATCCACACATCTCCACTTGACTCCTCTCATCACTTGGGTAAGTGCAGCTCTCCAAAGCCTCTTGGAGATCTCTCTCTGGGAAATTCCTTCCTCTCACCTTTACCTCTTTCTTCTCTGGGTGTTTTCCAGAAGACTTTCCCAGTCTCAAAGATGTCCTGCTCCAGCCTGTGCATCCCCACCTGTGGCGTGGCCACCCCGGCCCCTCTGGCTGACACCTGCAACGAGCCCTGCGTGCGGCAGTGCCCCGACTCCACGGTGGTCATCCAGCCCCCGGCCTCGGTGGTCACCTTCCCCGGGCCCATCCTCAGCTCCTTCCCGCAGCAGAGCGCCGTGGGCTCGGCCGGAGCTCCCTACGTGGGCGCCGGCTCCGGGGGCGCCTTCGGAAGCCGTGGGGCCTACGGGGGCTACGGGGGCTACGGGGCCTTTGGGGGCTATGGAGGTTTTGGAGGCTGGGGCTATGGAAGCCGTGGTCTTTATGGGGGTTGGGGCTATGGAGGCCGTGGAGGCTACGGCGGTTGGGGCTGTGGAGGCTACGGAGGCTGGGGCTATGGAGGCCTTGGCAACTGCGGCTACGGCGGCTGGAGCAGCGGCCACCGCTACCTCAATGGCAACTGCGGGCCCTGCTAAGCCCCAGCCCGAGCGCGGCCTCAGACCAAGAAGAGCTCCAGGAGAAACCCCGGCACATCCCGACCTGACGCTCTGTGGACCAAAACCCCTTGGGCGTGGCCGGGCTCTGCACCTCGGGAGCCTGGTGCCAGCTTGGGAAGCAGCTCTGCCTTGTCCCTGCCCTGCCTGAGCATCCCCGAGGGGCTCCTGGTGCCACGGTGCTCCCAGAGACTCTCCCGGGGCTGCTCCTGCTCACCCGGCTGTGCCCAGGGCCAGGCCATGGCAAGCCCTTGGCCATGACCCTGCTCTTCTGCCCTGCCCCTCCTGCCCTCCCCCTGCAATAAAAGCTGTCTTGCATTGCAATGTTGACTCCTGGTTTTCCTTCATCCTGTCTTTTTCCCATTCCCCAGGCTCCCGGCTGTCTGCTGGGCTGCTGCAATGGCCCTGGGCAGTGCCCTGGAGCCCGGGCACAGCTGGCTCCCTGTGTCCCAGCTGAGGATGTCCCACCCCTCTGGCTCTGGGGGGCTCATCCCCCCCAGCTCCCTGTGCTCTCCCAGCAGCAGGAAACTCAGGACACCCCCAAAGCCCTCGCTGAGGATGGGAAAGGGCCACGAGGGCCTTGCAGAAACTCTTCCAAATCCTCAGCCGGGGCAGCAAAGCCGACATCGCCTCTGGGACTGGGCTCTTGTACTTGAGATGGTCACAACACAAATCAGTTCTCCATTTTCACAAGGCTTCAAACCATTTTTATTATACCACGCATGCTTTTATACATTCTTACAAAACTCATCAATTTACACTTATTGGTCACAAGAGACAAACAAAGTTGCTCATTGCAACAGGCAGTAGCAGGTTTCCCTTATTTCTCCTTGTTTCTTTCTTGGTTTCTGTGTCAAGGACCTTGGTAGGAAATTCTCTCAGGGGTGAACATGGATCCTCTTCTCCAACTTCTCTCTGGCTCACAGAAGCCACTGTGAATCCTCTCCCACACAGGAGCGGGATTGCTCGGTCTCATGGGAAGGGGCAGGGAAATGCAGGATGAGCTCGGCATGTCCCAGGTGTCCTGGCCTCTTTGGCTGGAGGTGGTGGCAGCTGGGAAGGGAGGAGACAGAGCCGAGCACATCTTGCCCAGTCTCCTCTCCACGCCGTGGAATGACCACAGGGTTCAGTCCCGTGGAACTCTTGGAGCAGAAGCTCGGAGTTCCCATCCCTCTGAGGGCCCTGCTATTGCCTATTGATCTGTCTGAAAAATGCTTCCCCAATTAACACCAAAAACTCCCTGGGTTTGTGATCTCATATTTGTTTAAAGTTCCTATAGATCAATTTTAGACAATATTATTTCATACTCTGTCCCCTTGAACTCTGAAACAAACAGAGAGGCTGCTACGGAGAGCAGGGTTAAAATGACCCAGGAATTCTTCCTGATAAAGGACAGAATTAGCGGCAAATGCCACACAAAATCAGTAAAATGAATCTGTATGAACCTCTTGGAAAATTGCATGGATATGTGTTTGAAAGGGGAATAAGAAAGGATCTGGAGTTGCCAAAGGCACGCGTGTCCTATTGAGAGAAACGATTCCCACAGGCGTCCAGCGCTGTAATAAACACACCCGCTTTACAACTTTCAAAGAGTTGTAGAGTTTGTTTGTTTGTTTCCGCAAATCACCGGGACCCTCGGGGGGCTCCACTCGCGCCCCAATCCCCACCAGCCCTGGGGCTGCAGGCATCGCTCGGGGGTGTCCCAAGGGCAGGGGGCTGGCGCTGGGGCCCGGGGCTCCTTTGGGGCTGCAGAGAGGAGCCCGGAGCGGGCAGGAGCCGGGCAGGGATGGGCAGAGGCGCCGAGCCCGGGGCTGGGGAGGGTCCGGCTCAGGGGGGCTCTGCTGCGGGGCGGGGGTGGCCAAGGACGGGCAGGAGGAGCCCGGGCAGCTGCCGGGGGCTTCTCATCCACCGTGTCCGAGCGAGGCGGCCCAGAACCCTCCCGGGACCCTCCCGGAACCCTCCCGGGACCGCCCGGGCCGGGGTGGGCAGCGGGGGCGGAGCAAAGAGCAGCCGAGAGAGGCGGTGAAGATTGCAATGCGAGGCAGCTTTTATTGCCGTGCGGGGCAGGGGGGCGGCAGCGGAGCGGGGCCCCGGCCGAGCGCTCGCCGCGTGTCCCGGGGGGGACACGGGCAGAGCAGGAGCCGAGCTGGGGCCGTGCCGGGAGCGGGCAGCGATCGCTGCGGGGCTCCGAGCGCGGCGGGAAGGCGGCGGAGCCGGGCCGGGGGATGTCTGTCTGTCTGTCCGTGTGTCTGTCTGCCGGTGTGTCCTTGCTTCGGGCCTTGGCGTGCGGGGATGGGCCGGGGGCGTTCGTGGAGCTCTTCTGGATCAGGGATGGTGCTGGGGCTTAGCAGGGCCCGCAGCCTCTGGAGCCACCGCAGCTGCCCCCAAAACCTCCGAATCCTCCGTAACCTCCGAATCCCCCAAAGCCACCGGAGCCACCGGAGCCCCCGAAGCCCCCGGAGCCCCCACGGCGTCCGGAGGAGCCGCCGAAGCCGCCTCCGACGTAGGGAGCTCCGGCCGAGCCCACGGCGCTCTGCTGCGGGAAGGAGCTGAGGATGGGCCCGGGGAAGGTGACCACCGAGGCCGGGGGCTGGATGACCACCGTGGAGTCGGGGCACTGCCGCACGCAGGGCGCGTTGCAGGTGTCAGCCAGAGGGGCCGGGGTGGCCACGCCGCAGCTGGGGACACAGCAGGACATCCTTGAGACTGGGAAAGGCTTCTGGAAAAAAGAGGCAAAGGTGTGAGGCAGGAATTTCATGGAAGGAGACAGAGAGAGATCCACGAGAGGCTTCGGAGAGCTGCACTTACCCGGGTGATGAGGAGAGTCAAGTGGAGAAGTGTGGATGGAGCTGTGCAAGGAGCTCAGCCCTTTTATACACCCCAGAGAGCCCGGGGCATCGGCCGGGGCTGCGGGCAGACCCCCCCGCCAGTAATTAGGAATTGACGCTGACAAACTTCATAAAGTGAAGGGACGCAGAAAAATTCTGTCATCCCCCCATTGTGGACATTGGTGTGGAAAGGAGTGGACAGGAGAGAGGCGCTTGCAGGGACAGCCGTGGCCCATCATTAGGTGACAGACACGGTGCTACTGGAGTTCACGCAGCTCACAGCCCCAATAATGCCAGGTTTTGTCTCTAATCCCTCACTTTGCTTACAAAGAATCTTTTGGGACGTGACTGTGCCCGGCCTTCACCACCCTGAGCCCCAGCCCGGCCGTGGCCCTGAGGCAGCCGTGCCCAGCTGGGCCTGTCCTGGGCCAGCCTGGCTCTGGGGGGCTCGGCCAACAGCCCCTGGGCCAGACCTCGGGGCCAGCGGGTCAGGCCAGAGCAGAGCTCAGCCAGGACCCAGGCTGCAGGCTCTGAGTGGTTCTGGATCCTCTCTCTGCTCTCCCGCTCCTCTCTGTACATCTCCCCTTGCTCCTTTATGCCCCTCCTGATCCCACCCGTGTCACTCCCACAGCCGGGCCAGGATGGATTTAGGTGAAGCTTCCTCTGACATAGGATCTTCCCCTCTGCTTTTCGCACCATCGTCACTTGGATCGGGGGCTTAACAAATCCTCCAGCGGCACAAAAATCCCTTCGGGAATCTCCCTCCCAGAGCCCCCCATGCCCAGCCCTGTGCCCAGCCCTGTGCCGCGTGGGGTGACCCTCCCCGGGCAGCACATGCCTGTCTGTCTGTCTGTTTGTCTGTCTGTCCGTGCTCGCCCAGCCTGCCCCACTCCGGGACTCTGGTCCTGCGCCCTCCCCTGCCACGTTTGGCGTTTGGGATGCGGCCCGAGTGGGTGGGATGGCTTCTCCCTCCCGGCGTCCCTATTTAGCAGCCCGTAAAAAGGATTAATGACAGAATAAGTGCCGGCTGTGCCATTTCAAAGAGCTCCTGAGCGATGCCCAAAACTCCCGTGCATAAGCAAAGAAGGGGATTAGGGACATGTCGGGGTTTATTGGGGCTCTGATCTCGGCTTCAGCAGCAAATGATCGTACACACAGAGATTGGTCATGGTCTGTCCCTCCGGGGCCTGGTGGCTCTGCAGGGCACCTTTACTTGGTCTAGCCCCGGTTCATACAGATGTAATTACCGCACATTTCAGTTTGTGTCATGGGGTTGGTCCGCTTGAATTCCTAATTACTGCAGGTTTGCCCCCACCCCCTGGACGGTGCCGCAGGCACTCTGGGGTGTATAAAAGGTCCGAGGGCTGCACAGGGCTCCATCCAGCTCTCTCCACTTGAATCAGCTCCTTGATCGCTGTGGTGAGTCCGAGTCTTCCCTCCGTCCTCTCTTCCTCTTCTGCGCCTTTCCTGGGCAATCTCTGCCCTTGGATTTCCCAAGGAATCTCTGCCTGTGGGATTCCCAAGGGATCTCTGCTTGTGGAATTCCCAAGGAATCTCTGCCTGTGGATTTCCCAAGGGATCTCTGGCTGTGGATTTCCCAAGGAATCTCTGCCTGTGGAATTCCCAAGGGATCTCTGTCCCCGAGCTCCAGCAGCTGTCCCAGGGCAGGGCTGGGATGGTTGGGGTTCCACCAGCGGCCTGAAGGTCTCGGGGAGCCCGGTGCTTGGGATTTGGGAGTTTTTCTCCATTGCCACGGGCAGCAGGAGCCGGGGCTGGTGAGGGCAGCAGGGGATGCCAGGAGCCGCTCCAGCCGTGCCAGGGCTGCGCTGGCAGCGCCCGGGATGAGGCGGAGCGAGTCCTGGCACAGGGGCTCCAGGTGGGCCAGAGCAGCAGCTGGGCTTCGGGCCGAGTCCTTGTTGTGAGCCGTGGCCGTGCCTTGTCTTGCAGCTCTCCCAGCCGAACCGAACGATGTCCTGCTCCAGCCTGTGCGTGCCCAGCTGCGGCGTGGCCACCCCGGCCCCTCTGGCTGACACCTGCAACGAGCCCTGCGTGCGGCAGTGCCCCGACTCCACGGTGGTCATCCAGCCCCCGGCCTCGGTGGTCACCTTCCCCGGGCCCATCCTCAGCTCCTTCCCGCAGCAGAGCGCCGTGGGCTCGGCCGGAGCTCCCTACGTGGGCGCCGGCTCCGGGGGCGCCTTCGGAAGCCGTGGGGGCTACGGGGGCTACGGGGCCCTTGGGGGCTATGGGGGCTATGGCAGCTATGGGGGTTATGGAGGTTTCGGGAGTTACGGAGGTTTTGGGGGTTACGGGAGCTGTGGCCGCGGTTCCCGCTCCTTCGGGGGCTCCTGCGGGCCCTGCTAAAGCCCCCAGCCCGGCGGAGCTCAGCGCTGGCCCTGCCCGCGGGCTCCTCCGGCAGCCGCTGCTGCCTTGTGCCGCCTGAGCCGGGCTGAAGCTGCAGCCCCTGCTCAGGGCCGGCGCGGCAGCCCCGGCAGCTGCAGGGTCCCTGTCCGTGCCCTGTGACCCCGCAGAGCCTCGGCCGGCGCCTTTGGCCTTCCCAGCGCTGCCTCCAAACGCTGCCCCCTCTCTGCGCCCCCAGCCAGCTGTGCCCAGCTGGGCTCAGGCTCTGCCCTGCTCTGCCCAGCCCCGAGCCCCGGAGCCGCCCTGGCCAGGGGCGATCTCTGCGGCGCAGCCCTGGGCTCTGCCTCGCTGCTGCTGCTGCTGCTGCTGCTGCTGCTGCTGCTGCTGCTGCTGCTGCCTTGGGATTTTCGTGTTTCCATGGCGTTGGTGCTGGTTTGTCTCCCGCTGACAGCGCCTGTGGCTTTTTGACTCAAAATAAAGAATCTGCATTGCACGAAATATTTCTTTTTGTCATGGATTTCTTCATCCTGGCTGTAAATGAGGCCCTGACTGAGGGATGGTGTGGAATGTCCTATGGTGGAGTCGCAGGACGGTTTGGGTTGGAAGGGACCTTGAAACTCACCCTGTTCCACCCCGTGCCGTGGGCAGGGGACACCTTCCACTGTCCCAGGCTGCTCCAAACCCTGTCCAACCTGGCCTTGGAGCCTGCCAGGGATGGGGCAGCCCCAGCTTCTCTGGGAAATCCATCCCAGGGCCTCTTCACCCTCACAGGGAACAATTCCTGGCCAATGTTCTACCTAAACCTGCTCTCCATCAGTCTGAACCCATTCCCCTTTGTCCTGGCATCCCATCCCTTGGGAATTTTCTCTCTCCGTATTTTTGTTGCCCCTTCAGGTCCTCCGAGGCCACAACTGGGTCACCCCAAAGCTTCTCCAGGCTGAACCATCCCAGTTCTCCCAGCAGAGCTGCTCCATCCCTCTGATCCCATCCTGGAGCCTCCTCTGGGCTCTCTCCTCTCCCTGAGGTCGTTTTCCAAGCGCCCCTGGAGCTCTGGCAGCCTCAGGAATGTGCCCATTCCCTGGGGATCCCGGGCAGTGCCCAGCAGCCTCTGGGGGAAGAACCTTCCCCTAAAATCCATCCTAAACCTGCCCTGGCACAGCTTCATCCCGTTCCCTGGGCAGCCTGGGCAGTGCTCAGCACCCTTTGGGGGAAGAATTTCCCTGATATCCCACCCAACCTCCCATTTTTTAAAAAAAAAATATATATATGATAAAGGAAAACAGAAAATGTATTTAGGTCGAGAAAATTTATTTGGAAAGAGAAGCTTTCCTACAATTGTGGAACAAAACTGTACAGGATACAAAGAGCATCGTTCCGGGGGTTCAGCGAGGCTCTGGCAAATCACCGGCATCCAAGCGATGCCGCCTGTAAAAAAAACGGGGTAATTTCCCTTTTTTGGCAGCGTTGCCGTGTGCAATTCCGAGCATTTCAAGTCACCTCTCCAAGCTCAGTGCCAGTAAAAAAAAATCCGCGATAAGCCGAAGCGCGGCGGGAGCAGACGAGCGCGCCGCGAAGCTGTGGGAGAACAGCTCTAAACTAAGGGAAAAAAAAACCCGCTGGGATTTCACCCGGAATTTCCCTTTCCCCGGGGGCTCAGCACGTCCAGCGCTTCCCGGAGCGGTAGGAGTTGCAGGGATGAGTCCATTGCGACGAGTAGCTGTAGGAATATTTGGGGGCGCAGCGCGGCTCCGCTCGGGCCACCACCGGCGCCGCCACTTTGTCCCCCGCCGTCACCTCGGCGGCCACCGCGGCCTGGGGCTCGACCAGGGCCACCTCCGAGGGTTCCGAGGCTCCCACGACGGTTTGCTGCGGGTACGTGGTGAGGATGGGCCCCGGGAAGGTGACGACCACGGGCGGGGGGTAGATGATGACCCGGGAGTCGCCGCAGGTCACCACGCAGGGCTCGTTGGTGCTGCTGGCCAGAGGCTGGGGACACTTGGGCTCGCAGGGGGTGGCACAGGCCAGCTGGATGGAAGCCATCGCCTGGTGGTGCCGGGGGAGAGCCTGCGGGGTTCGAAAAGACACAAAGAAGAGGTCCAAAAGCGAAGGGAAGAACTCCCGGAGGCTCTTGGATGTTGGCATTTGGGTGCGAGAGATCGACAGAGGAAATTGGGATAGAGACAGAATTTGAGCGATGGTTTATTGACATTTGGCTCTAAAAGATCGTCGGAGATAATCGAGATAGAGACAGAACTTGAGCGTTGATTTATTGGCATTTGGCTCTAAAAGACTGTCAGAGGAAATTGGGAGAGTTAAAATTTGAGGGCTGACTTATTGACATTTGGCTCTAAAAGATCGTCAGAGGAAATTGGGATAGAGACAACATTTGAGCGCTGGTTTATTGACATTTGCCTCTAAAAGATCGTCGGAGGAAACTGGGATCAAAATTTGAGAGACAAAACTTGAGAGCTGGTTTATTGACATTGGGCTCTGAGGGTTTTTAGAGGTAATCGAGATGAAGACACGAGCCAAGGGTTGGTTTATTGACACTTGTCTCTAAAAGATCGTCAGAGAAACTTGGGATAGAGACAAAATTTAAGCGCTGGTTTATTGGCATTTGTCTCTAAAAGATCGTCAGAGATAATCGAGATAGAGCCCTTGTTTATTGACACTTGGCTCCAAGGGCTTTTAGAGATAATCGAGATAAAAACACGACCCGAGCGCTGGTTTATTTGGCTCTAAGTGGTTTTTAGAGATAATCGAGATATCTCTAAGGGGACATTGTGCTCCTAAACTCGGGAAAAGACGAGAGTTGAGCACTCGGCTATTGACATTCTAAGAGATAATTCGGGTAAGAACAAGAGCTGATCGCTTGTTTGTTGACATTTGGCTCTAAGTGGTTTTTTTAGAGGTAATTCGGATAAAGACAAGAATTGCTCTCTTGGCTATTGACGTTTCGTTTTGAGATCTTGTTAGGGATAACTGAGGCAAAAACAAGAATTGACCTCTTGATTATTGACGTTTCGTTTTGAGATCTTGTTAGGGATAACTGAGGCAAAAACAAGAATTGCTCTCTTGGCTGTAATTTCCTTTTAAGACCTTGTTAGGGATAATTGAGGTAAAACCAATAATTGCTCTCTTGATTATCGACATTTGGCCTTAAGGGATCCTCGGAGGTAATTTGGATGCAGTTTTATCGCCCACCTTTAACTTTCCCGCCCCGGTTTGTTCTGAATTCCTGTTAAATTTCCCCTTTTTCTCCTCCTCCCCGGGAGCAGAACTCCTCCTCTTTTCCTCCCCTGCCACCTCCCAGCCCTCGCCCTTTGCAGGAATTCCCGAGGACGCGCTGGAACTCGTTCCCACAGCGCCTCTGTTCCTCCCACACTTGGGAAAAGAAAAAAAAAAAAAAATCCGGATTTTCCACCTATTTCAGCGTGGCATAATCAGCTTAGCACCCTGCTTAATTTTTGTATTATTTTCCTTGCAGATTCCTGATGTTTTCAGGCAGGAAAACATTCTGCTAAAACACAGGGAAAAAAGCAAAAGGCTGAGAATAGGTGGGAGTGTTGAGTGCTCGTTTAATAAGTGAAACATATAATTAAAATATTTATATAATATAATATATATGTTAAAATATTTATAGAGTGATATAATCAAGCCAAATACGAAAACTGCATTTTCACCTAGGGGAAATTCATTCGATAATGTTTATTTCTTCAGGTAAAATCCTCACATAAAAGCCTGGTGTAGCATCAGAATATTTTTTTAAACTTGTAAATTAAATTTATCCTTTTTTGATAATAAAAAATAAAAAAATCAAAAATACCCGTGCAGGGCATTTTCCTCGAAATTCCTTCAAGTTAGAACGCAGCGCTAACCTACAGAAATTCTGAATTTTATCTCTGTAAAAGCGCTTTAGAAACCAAATGGCTTTTAAGAGTTAGAAATGAAAGTTATTGGCACAGTTATGTTAATAATCCATAATAGTAGCTTGGCGTAGCTCGCTAGGTTCCAATTAAATTAAGGACGAGCTGATCCAAGCAGCAGCAGAGCTGCACCGAGCTCAGTTCCAAGGAGGATTTTCCCCAGTTTTCCACGAATTCCACCCTGAACCCTCTCCCTGATCGTGCCACGCAACCAAACGCGAAGTTAAATCCATCCCCGAGACTTTCCTAAATATTTTTCCAGAATTCAGAGACTGAAATCCTCATTCTCCCATAAATCCCAAATCCCTGCAAAAGCCCCGCTTTGACTTTCGCCCCCTTTGCCCAGCACGAAAAGCGCTCCTAAACCCCTCAGAACCAGAACATTCAGGCAAAGCTCAGCCCCGATTCTGAGGAGAAATCCACGCCAAAAGCAGGAGGGAAATTGAGGTTTTTAGAGCCGGGGAGTCCGAACTTACTCAGAGAGGCGGAGAGGAGGAGTCGGGAGAGGCAGTGAGGAGATGCCAGGGTGGAGAGGGGATTTATACCCTGCCCCGATGGCCGGGGGCGGCTGAGCCACCCTTTGCTAAAGCGCTTTAATGACTCGGGAGCCGAGCCCGGTGCAGCGACCGCCGCTGGAGCCGCAGGAATTGTTTTGCTCGCTGTTTATGATTATCTAAAGCCGCGTTGGGCAATAACCCCAAAAACGCAGGCGGCAGCTCGCCAGGTCTTTTCATCTCGGAATTTCCTGCTTTTCTGCTCCCGGTTTCATTAAGAGGTGAAAATGCAGCGAGAATTAATGAGGGGTTTTTTAGCTTATCGTGGCTAAAAGCTGGAGTGCGCAGGGAATCTTGGAGCGCCAGGGTGATTTTCCTTGTGGAGGCAAAACCTGACACAGGGAATTGCGGCCGTGCCTCGCTTTCTTTCCCATAACATTGGTGGGATTTACGGATGCGCTCCTAAATCAGGGGAAGGATCTGGTGCAAAGCTGAAGAGCAAAGCTCGGGGTTATCTTTGGAATAAAAACGAAGCCGTTCATGAATTATGCCAGTTGTGAAGTTTAAAATGAGGAGTTTGATGAAGCACTTTCCATAATTTATTCTTGGTGAGGTCACAGCAGCCCGGATCCTCTAGGATGTCATTACCGTGATTACCACGAAATGATTTCCCTGGATGACAAACTCGCAGAGGTTTTGAGATCCTCTTTGAAATCTCATTTTCTGATGTCTCCGGAATATTCCTGATAAGCTCCAGATCCCTGCGGCATCTCTGGAGGTGCCTCATAAAATCAGAATAATTTTTGCCATGCCACAAAGCCCGGGATGGTTTTACCTCGTCTCAAGGTGGGCATTTCCAGGCGCAAAGAGGGAACAGGGAGTGAAAAGGGAAAAAAAGGGAAAAAAAGGGAAAAAAATGGAAAAAAGGGGTGCGGGGTACCGGGATTTTGGGAAGATCCTCCCAGCGGCTTCTTTGAGAGCCGGGAAGAGTTGGGGCCGTGTGGCTCCTTTTGGGATCACGTCCATGGCACCAAAATAATCCATTTTCTTCTCCTCCCGAAATTTCCCGTGTCTCTGGTATCACCCTTGGGAATTTCTTGCTCCAACACCTCCCCCTTCCCAAAATTCCTGTCCCAGACCAGGAGGATTAAAGCACGTGGAGAAAACGTGAAATTCACCCCTCGGAAAGGTTTCCAGCCCTCCTCAGCTGATACATTTGGGAATTCCCAACCCAGGAACGGAATCCTGGCTGGAAAAATCAGTCCCTGGAGCACAACGAGACCAACTCCTCCCCAAATCCCCCGAAGTGCAGAAATCTCAGGTGGAATTTTCTCTTTTCCACCCGCGTTTTGTGTTTTGCTCCTGTGCCTGCAGTTGGTTCGTCGGGAAATGTGGGGATGGATCCAGACTGAAGGAGAGGAGGTTTAGGGGGGGATTTTGGGAAGGAATTGTTCCCTGTGAGGGTGGGGAGGCTCTGGCACAGCTTCTCCAGGGAATTTCTGGGAAAATCCATTCTCAAAACTTTCCCCAGTATTTTTTTTTTCAGAATTAAGAAACCGAAATCCCTCATTCTCCCATAAATTCAAAAGCCTTGGGAAAGCCCCCGCTTTGATTTTTTGCACCCTTTACCCGGCACAGAAAGCAGAGCAGGAAAGCGCTCCTAAATCCCTCAGAACCGGAATATTTAAGCGGGGTTCAGCCCCGATTTTAAGGAGAAATCCACCAAAACGAAGAAAAGTGTCCGAGGCCAGGCTGGAAGGAGCCGGGACCGCGGCAGGGGTGGAACTGGGCGAGTTTTAAGTCCCCATCCAGCCCAAACCGCCCCGTGAGTAACAAAGGCAACAAAGAGCGAGCGCAGACTGCAAACCCCACAACACAGAACCTTAATAACCATTAATCCTGAATCGTTGTAGAAAATTACATCCTTGCGCAGGGCAGGGGCAGCTCTAGTACCGGTTAATTCGGTTTTTGTGCCCCAACCGGTTCGGCGGGGCTGCAGAGCCGCGGGGTTCGCTGCTGAGGCTGAGTCGGGAGGCTCTGCCTGACCGAGGAATCATCAAAGAGAGGATTTGGGGTGGGAGCGGCGCTGCCGGAGCTTCGCAGCCCTCGCTGCCCCCGCTTCAAAGCGTCTCCGCCCGCTGACATCAGCGGCACCAAGCTCGCATCAGCAACAATTCCGCCCATCGGGTAATTAACGGCAATTAACGCCTCGCTCCCCGCGCGTTCTGCTCTATCAGGAGTTCTGATTTCGCAGGGAAAGCCGGAGAATCCCAGAATCCAGGCGGTGACCCCCGGTCCGCTCAGGGCAGGGAGTGACCTCGGTTGCTCTTGGGTGGTTGCCCAAGAGGCGGCGGCTCCTGGGTGGGGAAAAATTCCCAAATCCGCCCAGGGAAGGATTCTGGGATTGGTGGGACCCGGAGAACACCCAGGGAAGGGTTCTGGGGTTGGTGGGACCCGGAGAACACCCAGGGAAGGGATTCTGGGGTTGGTGGGACCCGGAGAACACCCAGGGAAGGGTTCTGGGGTTGGTGGGACCCGGAGAACACTCAGGGAAGGGTTCTGGGGTTAGAGGAATCCAGAGCACGCTGGGGAAGGGGTTTGGGGGTTGGTGGAACTCGGAGAACACCCGGGGATGGGGTTCCTGGGGTTGGTGGAACCCGGAGCACACCCGGGGAAGGGGTTTTGGGGTTGGTGGAACCCAGAGAACGTCCTGGGAAGAGTTTTGGGGTTGGAGGAACACACAGAACGCTCAGGGAAGGGTTCTGGGGTTAGAGGAACCTGGAGAACACCCAGGGAAGGGGTTCTGGGGTTGGTGGGACCCGGAGAACACCCAGGGAAGGGGTTCTGGGGTTGGTGGGACCCGGAGAACACCCAGGGAAGGGTTCTGGGGTTAGAGGAATCCAGAGCACGCTGGGGAAGGGGTTTGGGGGTTGGTGGAACTCGGAGAACACCCGGGGAAGGGGTTTTGGGGTTGGTGGAACCCAGAGCACGTCCTGGGAAGAGTTTTGGGGTTGGAGGAACCCACAGAACGCTCAGGGAAGGGTTCTGGGGTTAGAGGAACCTGGAGAACACTCAGGGAAAGGGTTCTGGGGTTGGTGGAATCTGGAGAACCCTCAGGGAAGGGGTTCTGGCGTTGGTGGAACCCAGGTCCTGCCCAGGGAAAGGTTCTGGGGTTGGTGGAACCCAGAGAACTCTTAGGGAAGGGTTTCTGGTGTTGGAGGAACCCAGGTCCTGCCCAGGGAAGGGTTCTGGGGTTGGTGGAACCCGGAGCGTGCTGTGCTTTGGTGTTTTGTTTTTATTTTTTTAAATTTATCCTGGCTTTTGGTATTTTTGTTTTTATTTTTTTGATTAATCCGGGTTTTTGGTGCTTGGGTGGAGCCCCAGATCCGAGTTCCCTCAGTGACTCCGTGTCTCCCTCTGCTTGTCCCGGGTGGCATTGCACAACCTGCCTCAGTTTCCCCATAAAGCCCGGGATTTTTCCGCTCGATTTTAGAATTATTCCCACTCCATTCTGGAATTTTTCCCACTCGGTTTTTGGAGTTATTGTCCCTTGATTTTGGAATTACTCCCACTTGATTTTGGGGTTATTCCCACTTGATTTTGGAATTATTCCCACTCGATTTTGGGATTATTCCCACTTGATTTTGGAATTATTCCCACTTGATTTTGGAATTATTCCCACTCGATTTTGGAATTATTCCCACTCGATTTTGGAATTTTACCCACTCCATTTTGGGATTATTCTCACTCGATTTTGGAATATTTCCTGCTCCATTTTGGGATTTTTCCCACTCCATTTTGGGATTTTCCCCACTCCATTTTATGATTTTTCCCACTCGTTTTTGGGATTGTTCCCACCCGCCTCCCAGCAGGATGGATCCCTCCATCCCCCCCGGAGGAAAATCCCACATTTTCAGGAGGGTTTAGGGCAGGGAATTGTTTAATGGGAGCAAACCACAGGAATGTAAACATGCGGGAGAAGGAGGAGCCGGGTATTTTTAGCAACCCCTGGGCGCGGCAGATGCTCGGAGTCACCTTGGTCCTCCCGGGGTGGCTCCAGGGTGACAAATTCCGGCCAGCACCGGCCTCAGCTGCCACCAACCTGCCCCGGGGGCTGAATTTAATGGGAATCCGATCCCTCGGGGGCTGGAGTATTAACGAAGCGTCATTAATGAAGTTTTGTGCTTAATTGAGTGATGTTATCACCGGATATCCGAACATTTGAGGCTGATAAGATGTGGTTTGATTCATCCTTTTTAGTTCCGATGTTTAGCGTAGGAAAAGCAAAAATAGCTTAAAGATGAGGATTTGGGATTCGTGTATTCTAAATACCTGTAAGTGTCCCTGCCAGGAAGTTCCTTGAGTCTGTCCAAGGCACTCAAAATTCCCAAATATCCCAAATATTCACCGCGGAATTAATTTCTGCCAATTCCTTCGCCCTGCCCCGGGGCGCGCTGGAGCTGATTCACCGAAAATCCAAACCAGCTCCTGCCCCAAAAAATACTGAAATAACGATCCCGAAAAATGCCGCTCCCAACTCCCATCCTCGGGTTGCTAAAGTGCAGCTGTTGCCCAACATCTGGATGTCCAAATCCGAATCTTCGTGTCGCAAGGCTTGTGTACAAAGATAATTAATGTTTGTGGAGCGCTCCCAACGCCTGTCATTAGGGGAAGGATCACCCGGGAGCCGATTTGTGGAAAAAGCAGATTTGCAGATTTCCTTTGCGGATTAGACGAAATTAAAGTGGATTGGTGTGGACAGAAAACCCCCGGCGAGGGGGTGGGGGAGGATTTTGGAAATGCGATTCCCCGGAAATTCCAGCTCGTTAATTCCCAGCTTGATCACTCATTACTTCAAGCTATTACCAAATATTGGCTAAAATATACATAATATTTACATTTATTTCTTTCACATTTTAGGCTGCACGTCCCCACGTTGCAGAGAGTCCTTGCCTATTATATTTATATTTATATTTATATTTATATTTATATTTATATTTATATTTATATTTATATTTATATTTATATTTATATTTATATTTATATTTATTTCACACATTGCAGATTGTCCTTGCCCAGAATATATAATATTTATGTTTATTTATTTCGCATGTTGCAAATGGTCCTGGCCCACAATATATATTTATATTTATTTCTTTCACATTTTAAGCTGCACGTCCCCCTGCTGCAGATCGTCCTTGCTCATAATATATAGTATTTATATAATATTTATATTTATTTCTTTCACACGTTGCGTATCGTCCTTGCCTATAATATATAATATTTATATTTATTTCTTTCACATTTTAAACTGCACATCCCCATGTTCAGATTGGGCCTTGCCCACAATATATAATATTTATATTTATTTCCTTCACACGTTGCAGATCGTCCTTGCCCACAATATATAATATTTATATATTTATTTCCTTCACACGTTGCAGATCGTCCTTGCCCACAATATATAATATTTATATTTATTTCCTTCACACGTTGCAGATCATCCTTGCCCAACTTGTCCTAGCCTGGTGCCCCAGGGAGGGTGACAGTGCCCAGCTCCTGCCTGAACACGCTTGGCCCAGGATTTTTGTCCTATTTTTGGGGAGCAGCCTCATGAGTCAGCTGGAAAATTCATTCCAGGGCTTCAATTAATTAAACAAACAAAAAAAATCTGCATTTTTGTGCTGGGCCCAGCCAGCACCCACAGGATGCAGAATTTCACCCCAAAATCCAGGCTGGATGAACTCTGGGAAAAGGCAAAATCCCCTCAGTTTTGTGTGGTGGTTCAGTTAATGCTGATGTGGGGGGTGTTGAGCCTCAGGAAAAGTCCCAAAGTCACTTCTGGGACCAAAAAGGGTCAAAATTAAATGTAGAGGAGAGTTTTCCATCAGAATGGGAGTGACTGGACAGAGGGAGGGGGGGGTTCAGACTGAAAAACAGGAAATTTGCTTGGGATTTGGGTTGGAATTGTTCCTTGTGAGGGTCCCAGGTTATTCCATGGATTTCCCATCCTTGGAAGTGCCCAAAGCCAGGTTGGACCCACCTGGGATAGGGGAAGGTCCCTGCCCATGGAATTGGGGTGGGATTTTTTGGGATTTCAGGTTCCTTTCCATCCCAAACCATTCCAGAATTCCCTTGGATGGGATTTTAGGGATAAATCCTGCCCTGGCCCAGGTGATTCCATGGATTCTCCGTCCCTGGGAGTGCCCAAGGCCAGGCTGGACCCACCTGGGGTAGGGGAATGTCCCTGCCCATGGCAGGCGTTGGCGCTGGATGATTTCTTGGGGTCCCTTCCACCCCAAACCATCCTAAAAAAGCAAAACCCAAAAGTGCATCTGCATGACAGCATTTAATGGGAACGAGAAGCTCAATTCACAAGTGCAAAACTCACTGGAAAGGATAAAATCAAAGAATTCCAGGAGGGTCCACAACAAATCCCCACTCCCATGATTTTCATAGATTTTAGCAGAAGGATTTTGCAAAGAGATTTGCTCTTACAATTGCTGTAAATATTTTGATTTTGGCTTTTTTTTCCTTGCATTAAATGAGACGAAGGCAGGAAAAGAAGCTGGGAGAGCGTTACATGGTGAGGCTAAGCAGAAATAAAGCACAGCAAGGAACTACAAATTCCTAATTTCCAGAAATGCCAAGTAGAACTGATTTACTGATTTCTTTCTTTCTTTTTTTTTTTTTTTTTAATGCTGGTTCAGCAAAATTTGCAAATGAAGAGGAATTTGGGAAAATTTTCATTTTGGAACCCAAGATTTTCAGTCATATCGTTTGGGTGGATTTTGTAATTTTTTATTTTGAGAGAAATTGATAATAAAACGTCCGTGTTGGCATAAAAACGAATTTATTGACACACAGCTTTTAGCAAACCAAAAAAAAAAAAAAAAAAAAGAAAAAAAAGAAAAAAAAGGAGATCTGTATTTTTTTTAAATCTGGTTTCTTGGAAAATTCTGGGCTTTGGTTTATCCTAATTTGGAATGAGGTAAATAGAGAAATTTCAGTTTTTTCGTAGTTTGGAAATTCTAGTCCTCAGGCAGGTCTAGTGCCAGGAATCCCTGGATTTATGGACTCCATGGGAACCTCGGGAGCTCGGCACTTCTACAATCCATTATCCATAAACTTTAGTCGGGCTCTGTCTGACTGCTCAGTTGTGCTTTTTCAGTCTATCCACAGATATCCAGGCAGGGTTTAGGTTGGCCTGCAAGTTCCACAACAAAACTGGGATGAGTGAGAAGGAAAAGGATTAAAAATCCCCAAAGCGCCCCGAAGAGAGGCGCCCACACCTGAGCCCAAAGCGCACCTACCCCCAAACCCAAGGAATCCCTGGGAGCCCAGGAAGTTCCTGATGTCCAGCAGGGCCGTGGAGCCCACCAGGGTCTGCTGGGGGAAGGTGGTCAGCGTGGGCCCGGGGTAGATGACGGAGTAGGGGGGAAAGTCGGGCTCCACGATGTCCACCACGGTGTCGGGGTACTTGATGACGCAGGTGTCGCTGCGGGTCACGGCGAAGGGCTCGGGGCACGCCAGGCCCGGGGGCAGGCAGCACTCGTGGAAAGGAGACATGGGGCAGGGCAGAGCTGGAAAGGAGCAGGGAAAGAGGGAAAAATGAGAAAAAAAACCCCCCATCCTTGGTGTGGCGGGAAATATCCGGGATAAATAGCGGGTTTCTGGTAATGTGGTTATGGGGATTTACAGGAAATTGGGAATTACAAAGAACTCAGGTGGGAGTTGAATTTGGCAGGGCAGACCTGGAAATGAGCAGAAAAAGAGGGAAAAATGAGAAAAAATAATCCTTGGTGTGACGGGAAATATCTGGGATAAATAGCGGGTTTGGGTGACGTGGTTATGGGGATTTATGGGAAATTGGGAGCTCAGGTGGGAGCTGAGTTTGGCAGGGCAGACCTGGAAAAGAGCAGGAAAAGAGGGAAAAATGAGAAAAAGCATCCTCGGTGTGGTGGGAAATATCCGGGATAAATAGCGGCGTTTTGGCAACGTGGTTATGGGGATTTACGGGAAATTGGGAATTCCAAAGAGCTCAGGTTGGAGCTGAATTTGTCCCGTTTAGTTTTCCAACCAGGAGCTCTTTTCCTTCCTGGCTGAACTTCCTGCTTTTCAATATAATGATATTTTTCAGACCATCACCATTTTAACCCCAAAAATCTTTTATCCCACTGCTTCTCTTCCTGGGATTTTCGCTGTGTCTGTCCCACTCCTTTTTCCAGCAGAAAGCCACGACTCACAATTCAATCCCAGGTTTCAAACTCGGGTTTTAATCCTCATTTAAATCCCCAGTGTGGAGGTTGGAGCTTGTGTCCTCCTCCCACCTTGTTCCAAGTGGAACAGTGAGATCCAGGCTGGAGATCCACCCATTTTTTATGGGTCTCATTAGGGATCAGCTGAATATTTGAAATCCCAGAGCACTTTAAACCCAGCCTGATATCGAGGCCAGATTTTCCCTGGGCATGGTTTAATTATGGATTGAAGGCCATGCTTGCCCTGGATTGTGCCCACACAGATTGGGCAAGGAAAACACGGAGGGAGAAGGGATAATTTTCCTCATTTTCCTCATTTTAGCTCTGTGGAGCTGCTGGGGGAGAAATTAAGGGCTGGCAAAGGGGGGCTTGAAGTGATTTCCTAAATAAATCCCCACTTCACCCCAGGAATCTGTGGGGGAGACAAAATCCAGGGGGGATTTCTCACGTCTCCACCTGAACATCCCATTTTAACCTTCCCGAGTTCAAAATTCTGAGTTTTTTCCCAATTAATTCAAATCCACTCTCCTTAGACTTGAAGGTGAGGAGAAGGCAACCACAGGGTATTTTTCCAGCTGAAAAGCTGGATCTGGAATGGCTGATTTCGGCTTTAGGAAAAGAAGATTGGTCTGGGGATCTTCAGTGGTTCCACACGATTTGTGAAAGCTCATCCCAGAACTCCTGAAAGGAGGTTGAAAAAACTGGGATGTTCCTGCTACGTTTGGAATTCAAAACTAGAAATACATTTTAACCGAAGCCGGCAGTAAAGTGGATTTTGAGCAAGGAAAATCTGTGTTCTGCTCTCTGCAGGATTGGGAAAATATTTAGGGCAAGTTCTCCAACTTAAAAGACACCGGAGCCTCCTGGAAGACAGCTGAGGGTGAGAACATCGTAGAAATTAAATTTTAAGTGATAATTTCTTTAATGACACCGACTCTTTGGAATATGAAAAGAGCACCATGGAATTATTGAGGCTCTTCAGGATTCAGAGGGAGTTTTCTGTGCCCTCCCTGCTTTCCTGAGCTCTCCCCTCTGAAATGTAAAACTTCAATTAACTCCAAACTAAAGGATAATAAAAAGGCTCTTTCTGCTAAAACACCCCCTTGTCCTTTCACGAGCTCGCCCTGTCATTTGAGATTCAGATAGCGATAATAACAATAGCAATAATAAAAATAATAATTGATTTAAAATTCAATAATTGATTCAAAATTGACTTACCAGGATCACCCAAGGAGGAGAGGAAAAGAAAAGTGATTAGGGAGGCTTCTACGTAGCAAATGCTTTTATACACGTCCCCGAAGCGCCTGGAGGATGTGACACCCTCTTTGCATGAAGTCTTAATTAGTTGCAAAACAAACTTTGCTGCCTGCATAACTTCTGCGAGTAATGAAACTGTTTTGCTCCCTGTTTGTGTTTGTTCCCTCCCGGAGCTTCCCAGAGCGTGCTACGCCCTCCGGGCAGGATTCACTTTGCCCTTTCAAGGGCCAAAAATAGGGCTCGATCTGCTTCTAATTAACCACATTTCAGTTATTTCGGGGCCTGATCAAGGGTTCTTTTGTTGGCATTGGGTTTTCCCTCTCGGGTTCTGTGAAAGGGAGCTGCAGTGGCATCATTGCCCAGCAGGGAACTGAATTATTTTTATAATTTCCCGGTGCGGGTGGGATTCTTTTTATTCCCAAAACCACTCCCGAGGGCATCAATTGTACCCCTACATCCACGGATAAGGAGAAAAAAATAAATTCGCCATTCCAGAATTCTCAAGAAATCTCACGAATTCTCAAGAAATCTCACGAATTCTCAAGAAATCTCATGAATTCTCAATAAATCTTTAATTTCACGGTGTCAGTGACCCCGTGGAGAAAGCTCGGCCTTATCTCCCATCCTTTCCTTGCAAATCCTGGGATGGGGTTTAAGTGGAGCAGGTGGATTTGCTCCTGGGCTTTGCGGGGTTTGACCCCAGTGCAATTAAAGGCACCCAAATCCCACCCACGGTTCTGGCTCCTGACTCAAGGTGAAGTCACTGAGCCTTACATGGCCTTGGTTTTGTTTGTTGTTTTTTTTTTTTTTCCTCCCTTTTCCCCCAGTTTTTGGGTTGGAAGGGATAAAACTGTGGGAAAGGGAAGGTTGGAACCATCCAGGTTTTCTGGGACAGAATTAAGCGGGGGTAAAGTAGGCAAGAAATTGTTCTGTCCTGATGAAAACGTAATTTAGCACAAATTATAGAGAACCATTAAAATATTGGTGGTAGAAAATGATGGTGGGTAGTTGTAGAAATTTATCAACATTTTTGAGTGAGCCAGACATGGATTGAAAATGTTTTTATTGAGATTTTAAAGAGGAAATCAACACCAGAATAATCATAATAAAGACACAAATCAGGATTCCCTCAAAAAGAGATTTGTGAGGGAGCCACCAGTTGGGTAGACTGGAATGTTTTGGGATAACAGTCCCCAGACAATTTCATTTATTTACTACATAAAAACTGTCCTTAATTGAAATCCTATTGGAATACTGGGATGGGGCTCATTTTAATATTCGGGAACACCCTTAAAAGCAGAATTCCACCTCCGTGTTTCATCCCTGATGCCCAAATCTGCATAAATCCCTTGGGATCAACCCAAACCCTTTTGTTCCCGAGTGCCCACAAATGCTTTTGCCTTAGGACCCCTCTCAGGCTGCAGGTAATTTATGCTGGGAGGGAAAATTGAGAGTAAATAATAATTAGGAACAAAGGGAGGCAGCTCAACTTCCTGGCACCTCGCTTGGGATGTGAATCCTGGGAAAGAGGAATGAGAATTGTGGATATCCCATCCCTGGAAGTGTCCGAGGCAGGTGGGAACGTCCCAAGATTAACTTCTAATTAACCAGCCTAAGGTTATATGAAAGCTGTTCCATAGGATTAATTCAGCTGAAATTTCATTTATGAAGATATAAAAAGACACTAATGCATATTTTTGTTTTCATATTTATGTCTATATTTTAAAATATCTATATTTATATTTTTATATTAATATATTAATTTATTATATTTTATAGTTATATTTTATGTATATATGTGTGTATTTATATATTTACCTTTATTACTATATTTATATATCTATATATTTTTATTTCTATATGTTTATTTCTGTATTCCTTTATTTTTGCTTTTTTATATTTTTATATTTGATTTTCTTTCAGAATCCACATACTAAGATTTGCTTCTTGCCATTTAACCACTTGACACTCTTTTTAAAGACATTATTTAATTGTATTTATATAAAATTCACACAATGTGCTGCCAAGTGCAGATAAGCCTTAAACCTGAAGGTTTATCCATCAGAGGTTGGATTTGATGAAATTGGAGCTGGGATTCTATGAACACTCCCCTTTTCCCAGCCTCTTGTGCTGCAGAACATTCTGGAACTCGCGGGGATTTCTGCTCCCTCTGCATTTCTGGTCCCTCTATAAAAAAATCTCCTGGGCCCTTCCCTCTCAGGCGGATTTTCCGTTGCCTTTGGCAGATTTTAATTCCAGTTATTATCTGGGTGTAGGGAAGCACAGGAGGCAAATGAATCCTCCGAGGTCACCCCGGGAGCAGCCGGAGGAACCCGCAGTGAACCGGGCTGCCATTTATTTCAATTTATTTCAATTCCAGATTTGAATTCCCGTGGCTCCTCCAGGCCTCGGCTGCGGTTCCAGGGATCCGTGGGGGGAAGGAGAACCCCCAAATTCCGGGATCAGCTGGGAATGAAGGACTGGGAGCTCCAAACCCTGGAAGGGATTTAGGGAAGGGCTGGGAGCGCTTTTGGACGTGTCCTGAAACGGCTTTTCCAGTTGGGGCCTGGAAACCTGCGCCAGTAAACACAGCCCTGGGTTTTATTTTAATAAATTATTCCCTTTTCAAGGTGCTCTGCATAGTCACGTTCTCCTGGTACGTTGTTTTGTGGAGTCATGAAATGGTTTAAAGGAGGAGCTTTAAAAGTTATTTAATTCCAAGCCCTCCCAGGAGCACAGGCCGCATCCAGCCAGGTCTTGGGTGCTTCCAGGGATGGGGAATCCATAATTCCCTACAAAACCTCCCCACAGAAAATTTTATCCTGAATTTCTCCCTCAGAATGAGTAGTGAATTTTGATTTTTTTTCCATTTTCCCCTCATAAAAGGTGCTGAGTTTCCCGAAGCTGCATAAGGCCTTCAAGGCCCGATCCCTAATTAAAACCCCGGCCTTTGTTTATGTCTTTCGAAACCTGAAGCTGCCACTTAAGAAATCTGCAATTAGTGGGGCCTGCAAATTGCTGCCTTGGATGGGGTAATGATCCCCAGGCAGAAAATAATTCCTTTTTAATGAAAATCCCGCCTCAAAAATCACCCCTTAGGAAACGCCGCGCTGCCAAGGAATTATCGTATCAGCACGGGTTTATCGGCTTTTAACAGTTAAAGAGGGGCGAAACCATGCAAATAAATAATAATAATAATAATAATAATAATAATAACAATAATAACAAACACGAGGGTGAAGCTGTTGGAATTTTCTTCAATTGATTGAAATATTAACAAAGCCTTTTGTGTGTATGAGTGAGGTGTTAATTAATTCCAGGTTAATTTTTCAGGGCTGAGTTCTGCATTCTGTCCTTGTGGGTCACACTGGCCCTGTTTGCATTTATGACCTTCCTGTTCCTTCCTTAAGGCTGTTTTTTATCCCAGAATTCCAGAAGATTTGGGGGGTTTTGGTTTTTTTGGTCTTTTTTAGTTTTTTGAGGTTTTTTTTATTGTTGTTGTTGTTTTTGGGGGTTTTTTTTTGTTTTTTTTTTTTCCTGAGACTTCGAGGCTCAGAATTAAACTGAAAAATAAATTGTTTTTCTCAATTCCTTCCCCTGACAAGCCCCACATTTTTATTAAATCTTAATCAAAGTTCTTTACTTGTTATTCCTTTATCAATACGAAAAATTCAGCTCTGAGCCCCTTCCCCTAAATCCAAAATTAACCAGGAATGATCTCCACATTTTGATTTAACAATTATTCCCTGTTTGTGTAATTCCTGAGGAATCAGTGTTGTCCAATGTCAAGGTTTTCTCTGCAACAAATTCCAGCATTTGCCTATTCTGAGAAATCTGGCAGAAGTAAAAAACCAAAGTTTTCAAAACAAAATCAAACCAGAGAAAATATTTATAATTATTAAGATGATAATTATAACAAGAAATACGATTATTTATTAATTTATGAATTTATAATATAGTAATATTTATGATAAATATAATGAATATTTATACTTTATTATATGTATAACATTATAACATTAATTATAAATATACAATAGATTTAATGTTTATTTATATGTGTATAATTTTATATAAAAATATTTAAATATATTCATAGACAATATAAAAATATATTTAATGCTTTTATCTTTATTTTATATTTTAATATAGATTTATTTTGCTATTATATATTTAGACAATATATTTTATATATGATATTATTTTATATTAGTTATTTATTTCATTATGTATTTTAAAAAATGTCTATTTATGACCAGAGAATGCGCATTTCCAACATTGCCACGTCCTTCCGTCCTTCCGGGTGACTTTGCGACTCTCTTTGTGATCCTGCAATCCTGCTGCATCCCTAAAAGCTGCTAATGAGTGTTTTACATGAATAAATCATTCATGAGAGTTTGCAAAGGGCTTTGAAATCCTTTAATCTGAAACTTCCCGGGGCTGTTCCCGGGGGCTGGCGTTGCCTTGGGAACTTTGCAGAGTCACCCATTTTTGCAGGAATAATTCCAGACAGGAACGGGATGAATTATTAAAAAGAGGGGAAATAGGAATAAAAATTGAAAATTTAATGATTTTCAGGGAAAGAGGGAGGGAGCATGAGCCCTTTCCCTATTGAAATCTTGGGTCCCAATATTCCAATTATTTCGGATATATATATTTTATATATAATAAATTATATATATTTTTTCACATCTATATAGTTGCATATATAATTTTATATATAATTTATAGATATATTTATTATATATAAAATATATACTCATATATGTAAATATACACATACATATATGTGTATATATGTATATAAATATATAACGATAACAACAACTATAAATATAAATAGAAATATGTATATATTTTTATATATAAATATATTCCCCAAGAGGATGGAGGAAAGGCTGAGGGAATTGTTCTGCCCACACAGAAATTGAGATTTTATTCCTTTTTCTTTAATAAAGGACATTTCTGGGCACCCTCGTTGTGTTCTGTGACTCTTCTTTGAGCATCACCCCTATTCAAGGGCCAAGGGCCCGGGGGCTGACAAAAAACCTCATTCCCGACCTCATTTTGGGGTCATTTTACCAAAAACTGCAGCTTTCAGCCCAGGGAACGAGGCAGGGAAAGTGCCCGATGTCCCCTGAGCTCTGCCCTTCCCTACAGCCAGATTTGTGTTTTACCTGCTCCTTGTTTGCTCCTTTAATACAGCAGCAATTTTTAAATTTTTTTTTCCCCTCTTTAAATCCCTCTTAAATGACGAGGTGGGATGGGGAGAGCCCCGAGGCAGCGACTCTGATCCCAAAAGTGCCGTCCCAGGTGCTCATTAATGGTTTGCACATCCCCGTGTCATTATCCCCAGCACGGAATTGGCTTCAGCCACCCATGGGTTGAGCAAGAAGAGCCCTCAAAGATAAACAGATCAGAGCTCAGCTGTCATTCCAGTCATCGGCTCCTAATCAGGTCAGGATTCTTGGCCTCGTAAGGCTTTTTAAAATTTTATTATTTCCTATGCTGCGTGCATTTTAAAGCCTAATAGTGGAATAAATGAAATCCCAACAGTGGAATAAATTAAATACCAGTAGTGGAATAAAGGAAATCCCAATAGTGGAATAAAGGAAATCCCAATAGTGGAATAAATGAAATCCCAAGAATGGAATAAAGTAAATCCCAACAATGGTATAAATTAAATCCCAGTAGTGGAATAGATTAAATCCCAAAAGTGGAATAATTAAATCCCAAGAATGGAATAAATTAAACCCCATGAAGGGAGTAAATTCAATGGAATAAATTCCATTATAATTAATGGAATAACCTGGATCCAGGGAGAAGCGATTAAACTCCTTTCCCTGGGTTTGACAAATCCATTCCCTGGGTTTGTGTTGTGATTCCCTGTCGGTTTCCCAGGAAATCATGGAATGCTTTGGGATGGAAAGCATTCATTCCCTGCCGTGGACAGGGACATTCCCACCATCCCTGCCTGCTCCAGACTGGCCTTGGACACTTCCAAGGATGGAGAATCCATGGGATAACCCCTGCTGGGACCTCCCCACCCTCCCAGGGAGGAATTCCTCCCCAAAATCCCACCTAAATTTCCTTTCTGTGGGTCTGAACCTTCCCAAAATTCCATTTAATTTTCCTGTCTGTCAGTTTGAACCTTCCCAAAATCCCACCTAAATTTCCTTTCTGGCAGTCTGAACCTTCCCAAAATCCCATCTAAATTTCCTTTCTGTGGGTCTGAACCTTCCCAAAATCCCACCTAAATTTCCTTTCTGTTTGTGTGAACCTTCCCAAAATCCCATCTAAATTTCCACCCTGTCAGTCTGAACCCTTTCCCCCTTGTCCTGGCACGCCATCCCTTGGGAATTTTCTCTCCCCCCGTTCCTTGTTGCCCCTTCAGGTCCTGCAAGTCCATAACTGGGTCACCCCAAAGCTTCTCCAGGCTGAGCATCCCCAGTTCTCCCAGCAGAGCTGCTCCATCCCTCTGCTCCCATCCTGGAGCCTCCTCTGGGCTCTCTCCAGCAGCTCCAGGGCAGCTCTGCAGGTGAGGTCTCACCTGAGCAGGGCCCTGCTGGACCCCCTTTCCCCATCCCCACCTCGTTTTGTTCCCAGTGCTGCTGCCTGAAATTGTCACAAGAATCCCAAGCAGCCTTGGATCCGCTCCAGAGGCTCCGTGGGAGGTTATTATGACACGCAAAATGACTTTTTAATGAAAAAATTAATAACCCTGGGTTCTGACGCTGTCAAATGCTGTCTGCCCGGGGAGTAACCAAATTTCGGGTGACGTTGTTGCCCAAGTGACAAAACCATCCCAATTTTGCATGGTAGCTGCAATATTTCCATGGCTGATGCACTCTGTGTGTCTCAACCATTTAATGAATATTTGGGATTGGCTTTGAAGTTCTTCCCTTTCAAGAAGCTGAAGAGCTTCAGTTGTTCTGCAGACAGACACCTCCGAGGCTTTGGGATGTGGGACGAAGGTAAATGAGAGATGGAGGTTCTGATACTGCTGGGAGGGAGCTTCCAGTGAAATGTCCTTTTTTTTTTGTTTAATTAAAAAAATGCTTCCTAAAAAAAATTCCTTTTTTTTTTTTTAATTAAAAAAATACTTCCTTTTGAAGTATTGAAATGTCCTTTTTTAAATTAAAAAAATACTTCCTAATAATTACACTTCGAGTGAAATGTCCTTTTTTTTTGATTAAAAAAATACTCCCTAAAATAATTCATGTTTTTAAATTTAAAAAAAACCCCAAAAACAAACTCTTAAAGAAATTCCCATCAGTTGTGGAGTCACAGAATGGTTTGGGGTGGAAGGGACCTTAAAGATCACCTTGTCCCAACCCCTTCCATGGGCAGGGCCACCTCCCACTGGGTCAGGTTGCTCAATATCCCATCCAGCCTGGCCTGGAATGGATCACATCCTGGAATTGATCATTTCTTCAGCCTCAATCACCACAGGAAGCATTCCCAATTAATTTGGTCCTTCTCTGAACTGAAATCTTCAAATAATTCTAAAAATAAAACCCCCAGTCTGGGGATTGAATCATTTTATCCCTTCACGGTCAGTTTAATTCTTGTTTTGCTGCAATCATGATGTGGAAAGCGTTTTTTTAATGAATAAAATGAAACTTTACTCTCCTCACAAATATTTTGGGGAGGAAAAATTGAAGCTGGAGACTTCCTCCCCTTGGTTAGCCAAAATTACCCGCTCTAATTATCCGAGTTGAGCTGAAATGATTGTTGGCTGCACCACCTGAATGAAGCATTTGGGGTTCTGGCTTTGGGGATGGCCATAAATAAACCAAAATTGGGTGTCCCAGCAATTGCAGGGATGCCACCGGCCCTGTGTTCCCAATTGCTCCCATTCCTGTCCTGCAGCAGGGCTGTCAGGATGTCACCAGTGGCCACCCTGGCCTCCAAACTCTGGTGCCAGGACATCAAACCTGAGCTCATTCCAGCCCTAATTAGGCCAGGGAGGCAACTTGCCCAGTAGCCCATAGCCAACACCAGCTCCTGAATGTTTTATTTCCACTGAAAAACAGAATTCAGCTCCTTGTTGGAAAAAGGGACAGAAAAACCACTCCTGGAGACTTTGCAGAAGTTGCTCTGAGGGTCAAGGGGGAATTATTCCCCCTTAAAGTGTGACGTTTACTTGGAAAAAAACCACATTTTAAAAAATTCAGATTTTGGTTCTTAAATACACTTGGAGTTTCTACACAAAATGAAGGTAGTGACACAATAAACTACAAACCATGAAGTGAATTCTGGAATAAAATGCTGAATGTTGACTGAAAAACTAAAAAAAAAATTAGTGCCAAGCCAGGTTTGTGACCTAATTAGGCTCTCACCTAAAGCAGGGCTTCATTCTCGATGAGAGATTCAAACCAGACATGTGGCACAATCGGAAAACACAGGGAAAAATAGCTGCAATTACATTTATGCAAAACATGCAAATGCTGTGTGAATCTGGAGCTATCTGGGATGAGTCTGGCATGGTTTTAATTTGGAAATGGCCACGAGACAGACGAGGCAGTGACTAAACTGCCAGACAGAGGAGGAAAAACACGTTGCTTTCCAAGGAGATGGCCACAAAGGCCTGAATTATCTGAATCAACAATGCTGGCCAGGAGAGGCCTTTGATCTCTAATTAAGTCACATAAAACGAGGATCCAGCGTGGAATGGGGATGCCAGCAGCAAGGAAACGGGGAAGGAGCGTTGCAGCCCCAAATCAAAGGTTGGTGCTGGAGGAAGGGAGTGTTTTCCATGCAGGATGAGCTTGGGAAACACATCCCATGAGCAAAGGCTGGCCCTGGGGCTGTCCAGGACGGTATAAAACCCACTCTGAGCACAGGATCCCTCATCCACCTCTCCTGCCTTCTCCTCAGTGACACAGGTGAGCTGAAAAGGTCTTTGCCGTCCTCTTCTCCTTCTCCTTCTCCTTCTCCTTCTCCTTCTCCTTCTCCTTCTCCTTCTCCTTCTCCTTCTCCTTCTCCTTCTCCTTCTCCTTCTCCTTCTCCTTCTCCTTCTCCTTCTCCTTCTCCTTCTCCTTCCCCTTCCCCTTCCCCTTCTCCTTCTCCTTCTCCTCTTTGTCTCTGCCTCCATCCCTGGCCTTGCTGCTGTGCTGCTCAGAACTTTGCTCCCAGATCCTGCTCCCAGCCTCTGCTCACTGTAAGGAGCTGGGAGAAGCTCTTGGGCTCTTTGCAGAAGGCCCTGGGGATGGAGCTCCTGATCCTTTCTTCCTCCCTGTTCCCCGTCCCTTCCCTCGGCCTCTGCTCCTCCTGCTGCTGAGGCCGTGCCTCACGTTCTGCCTGTGCCTTCTGCAGGTTCTCCTCCAGCCCCAGCCATGTCCTGCTACGACCTGTGCCGGCCCTGCGGCCCCACCCCGCTGGCCAACAGCTGCAACGAGCCCTGTGTGCGCCAGTGCCAGGACTCGCGGGTCATCATCGAGCCGTCCCCCGTGGTGGTCACCCTGCCCGGGCCCATCCTCAGCTCCTTCCCGCAGAACACCGCCGTGGGATCCTCCACCTCCGCCGCCGTGGGCAGCATCCTCAGCGAGTCTGGGGTCCCCATCAACTCGGGGGGCTTTGGGCTCTCAGGGCTCTCCGGCCTCGGTGGCCGCTACTGCGGCCGCAGGTGCCTGCCCTGCTAGAGCCGGGCCGTGCGTCCAGCGAGTGCCTCCCCAGGCCAAGTGTCCCCTGGAGCTGCTGGCCAGCCTTTCCAGAGGCCTCGGGGCCCCTCCTGCCAAGGCGGGAGGCAAACGTGCCCACCTGAGGCTTCTGCTTGTCCTGCTTTCTCCTGTGCCTCCCCGGGCCCTGCCGTGCCCTGCTCTGCTGGCCCAGGGGCTCAGCCCCGGCCCAGCCCGGCCCCGGGGTCCTGCTGCTCCCGCTGGCCCCGTGCCCGGGCCAGGCAGACCTGTGTGCCACTGCTGGCCAGGCCTGCCTGCCCACCCCTGCTTTGGTTCTGTCTTCACACTCAATAAACTTCACTCTGCATTCGAACTGGAGTCTCCTGGAGTTCCTTCCGCTTTGGGATCCCCAGCTCAAGCTGCTCCATGGGTGGGGGTGATGCCCTGCAGGTGTTTGGGTGGTTAAAGGCCATGGATGGACCTTTCTCACACCTGGGCAAGGTGAGAACCTCCAAGGCCGCAGTCACTGGAAGGGCCATGGGGCAGTGGAGGGTGTGTGGCCTGGTGTGAGTGTGCACAGGGTGACCAGGAGGTGCCCCAGGGGACATCTGAGCCAGGTTGAGGTTGGGGACGTGCTGAGGGTGCGTGTGTGACGTGGACATGGGACAGGGATGGGCACACAGGGACCATGATCCCTCCTCTGAGGGTGTGTGGCCTGGTGTGAGTGTGCACAGGGTGACCAGGAGATGCCCCAGGGGACATCTGAGGCTGGGGACATGCTGAGGTGGGTGTGTAACATGGACATGGGACAGGGATGGACACACAGGGACCATGATCCCTCCTCTGAGTGAGGGCAGCAGTGATGGTGACAAGGCCTGGGCCTGTACCCAGGCCTAGAAGGGACCTGTGGATCCATCTTATCCCCCACCCAAGTTGTCCTGTGGTCGGGAGCTGTAATTGCTGTGGGCTCATTCCGTGTGTCACCGTGTCCTGAAGGAGCAGGAGTCTGGAGCAGACCTGCAGAACTCTGCTGTCTGCACTGGCCACTTGATCTTGGAACTTTTTTCCAGCCTTGAGGACTCTGGGATTCCTCCACAAGAGTGACCCATCCTCAGTCCATTTCCACTGTGCCAACACCGGGCACAGGACTCACATTTCTCTTTGCACACCTACCCTGGGTGCCACATGTCACCTCAGCACCTTGGGTTCTCCCTGTGGCCCAGGGTTTGGATGCTGTGCTTGGATGCAGGCAAGGAAAACAACCACTCATAGCTGGAAATGCACAATAAAGGCTTTGTGAAGGTGCCTGTAAATCCGCACAGAAATCTCTTCTGGAAGGTCAATGTTTTGCTGGAACCCAATGTCCAACCTCCCTCCTGAGTCAAATGTCCTCTGGAGCACCTCCTGTGACCAATGACAAGGCCACACTCCCTCCAATCCCACCCAAACCCTCCAGGGCATCACCCCCACTCATGGAGCAGCTTTAGCTGGGGATCCCAAACCAAAAGAACTCCAGGAGACTCCAGTTCCAATGCAGAGTGAACTTTATTGAGTGTGAAGACAGAACCAAAGCAGGAGTGGGCAGGCAGGCCCTGGGCCAGGCTGGCCCAGCAGCAGGGCCGGGCACGGGGCCCTGGCCAGCAGTGGGACAAACGCCTGCCCGGCCCGGGCACAGAGGAAAGCAGGACAAGCAGAAGCCTCAGGTGGGCACCCTCCTTGTCAGGAGGGCAGGAGGGGCCCCGAGGCCTCTGGAAAGGCTGGCCAGCAGCTCCAGGGGACACTTGGCCTGCGGAGGCATTCGCTGGACGCGCGGCCCAGCTCTAGCAGGGCAGGCACCTGCGGCCGCAGTAGCGGCCACCGAGGCCGGAGAGCCCCGAGAGCCCAAAGCCCCCCGAGTTGATGGGCACTCCCTCCTCGCTGAGGATGCTGCCCACGGCGGCGGAGGTGGAGGATCCCACGGCGGTGTTCTGCGGGAAGGAGCTGAGGATGGGCCCAGGCAGGGTGACCACCACGGGCGAGGGCTGGATGACCACGCGGGAGTCCTGGCACTGGCGCACGCAGGGCTCGTTGCAGCTGTTGGCCAGCGGGGTGGGGCCGCAGGGCCGGCACAGGTCGTAGCAGGACATGGCTGGGGCTGGAGGAGAACCTGCAGAAGGCAGGGAAAGCACCCGCGGGCTGTGAGGCGCACAGGGAGATGCTGCTCACAGGAGGAAACACAGCCTGGGCAGAAGGGACAGCCTGGAGAGGGAGCAAGGGAGGAACCCAACAGCCCTGAGCCCAAAGAGTTCCCTGCAAAGAAATCGCAGCATCTCCCACCTCTCCCCAGCAAAAAACAGCCACAAAAACCTGCGGAGAGCAGGATCAAGGAGAAAGACTCTCAGAGAGCACTGCGGAGAGGCAAAGATTCCATTGAGGGTCAAGGCAGAAGAGAGAAGAGGAGAGAAAAGAGAAGAGAAGAGAAGAGAAGAGAAGAGAAGAGAAGAGAAGAGAAGAGAAGAGAAGAGTGAGGCAAAGGCCCTTGCAGCTCACCTGTGTCACAGAGGAGGACAAGGCAGGAGAGGTGGATGAGGGATCCTCACTTGCTCTGCCTTTTATACTGTCCCACACAGCCCCGGGCCTGACGCGCCCCTGCACAGGGAATGTGTTTACCAACAAGCTCATATTTTATGCAAAGCATCCCCAATTAAGTAAACTGGAGGTTGTTTACGCTCCCTTCGAGGCTGCCTTTTCATTTCCCTGTGCAGGACATGCCCATTCAGCCAAACTGGCTCCTTTCAAGTGCCAGCATTAGAGGACAAAATGTTTTTAGGGTATTTTTCAGCCAGAACCAGGCTGATGTTTCAGCCAGCTGGGTGGAGTGGTGCTGTATTTCCAGGTGATGTCAGCATCTTCCCCTCCTGAGGCAGCTCTGAGCCTTTGGAGTGATAAATGCAGTTTTTTTTATTATGAACTCAGGATTAAAGGGCTGGCTTTGGCGGGGACTGGCCGTAGACATTGCTCCCTGTGACTCCAAGGCCTTTCAAGCCTTCTTAGACATCATTTATTCATCAGAGAGACTACATGGGTTGGTTTTGAACTTTTATTGAGATCTCACATTGCCTTTGGAAAAAATTATCTCGTTTCTCCTGCCTTTCACCTCTTTCAGCATCGCCTGGAGGTCTCCGATCAGCAGAACAGGACAGTTCCAGAAGGAAGGACGCTGCTTTCCCAACAAATATTATTTCCTAACAAATATTAGTCAGGGTCATTGTCTTGCAGAAAACACTCCCTAATGAGAACATCTGACTTCAAAACTCTTCCTTCTCCCATTCCTCACGGCCATCCCTCCACTCCTTTTTTCTCCCTGCCTCTGACCAGACCCTACACCCTGTCCCAAGCACTCGGGAATGTTTCCAAGCAGGACACAGGGAGCAGCTGAGGGCTGGCAGTGCCCACAAACCCAGCCTGGGCAGCAGCAGGGGCCAGGATGTCCCCAGAGATGGGCAAGGGAAGGATTCCTCACTCTGAGCTGCATTTCCTGGGGCAAGGGCAGAGCTGGTGTCCCCAGGAGTGGTGACAGCCCTGCCTGGGCACCACCGTGACACCCCTCGGGGCAAATGGGACAAAACTCCTGTCCCAGCGAGGCTGGAGCTCCATCAGAGACAGAAAAATCTTAAATCCCAGAGGTTCCTCATCCAGGAGGATGAAGGGAGCTCTCAGGTTGACAGGAGAAGTTTCTCCAAACAAACACATTCAGGAGAGAACCCCAGGCATGACAGGGCAGATCTAACAGAGAGATTTCCTTCAAAACTCACACACACCATGTTTCCATCTGGGCATTTCCACTTAAATCCCTTCTAGAGGCAAAACACTGGGTGCAACAAAGGCATTTCCAGCCCTCTCTCCTTCTCCCTCACCCAGCCCTCCTCACTGAGGGGCTCCATGAAGCCCTGGGTGTCCCCACCCACCCCAGTCTCTCAGGGGTGTCCTGGGGGTGTTGTCTCCCTTCCCCGGTTCCCATTTTGTCACTCCAATGTCCCCTCCTGGCTCAGGCAAGGACAGGAGGGCATGTCCACAGCAGATAAAGAGACAGAGGAATTTGGCAGGATGGATTTGTTTCAGACACTGAAGCCCCAAATAGGGCAGAGGAGCAGCCTTTGACTGTCACCAGATGGCTGCAGGGCCAGGAACACCCAATTCCCTGGGGAGAAGATGGATCCACAGAATGCAGGAAAACAAAACTGGGCATCACGTTGGCTTTGGCAGTTGGGCACATGTCCCTTCAACTCGTTTGGGACTCCCTCTGCATATAGGGCTGGGGAGAAGGGCTGGAGGAGGGAAGGCAAAGGCCCAGGGGTAGGTGGCAAAACACAACCATGGCCTTGGGCAGGTGGGTGAAACTGGCACAGAAAAATCAGGACGGTGGCTTGACGCATCAGCTGGAAGTTGTCCACCCTCAACCTGGCTCAGATGTCCCCTGGGGCACCTCCTGGTCACCCTGTGCACACTCACACCAGGCCACACACCCTCCACTGCCCCATGGCCCTTCCAGTGACTGCGGCCTTGGAGGTTCTCACCTTGCCCAGGTGTGAGAAAGGTCCATCCATGGCCTTTAACCACCCAAACACCTGCAGGGCATCACCCCCACCCATGGAGCAGCTTGAGCTGGGGATCCCAAAAGGGAAGGAAGTCCAGGAGACTCCAGTTGGAATGCAGAGTGAACTTTATTGAGTGTGAAGACAGAACCAAAGCAGGGGTGGGCAGGCAGGCCTGGCCAGCAGTGGCACACAGGTCTGCCTGGCCTGGGCACGGGGCCAGCGGGAGCAGCAGGACCCCGGGGCCGGGCTGAGCCGGGGCTGAGCCCCTGGGCCAGCAGAGCAGGGCACGGCAGGGCCCGGGGAGGCGCAGGAGAAAGCAGGACAAGCAGAAGCCTCAGGTGGGCACGTTTGCCTCCCGCCTTGGCAGGAGGGGCCCCGAGGCCTCTGGAAAGGCTGGCCAGCAGCTCCAGGGGACACTTGGCCTGGGGAGGCACTCGCTGGACGCGCGGCCCGGCTCTAGCAGGGCAGGCACCTGCGGCCGCAGTAGCGGCCACCGAGGCCGGAGAGCCCCGAGAGCCCAAAGCCCCCCGAGTTGATGGGGACCCCGGACTCGCTGAGGATGCTGCCCACGGCGGCGGAGGTGGAGGATCCCACGGCGGTGTTCTGCGGGAAGGAGCTGAGGATGGGCCCGGGCAGGGTGACCACCACGGGGGACGGCTCGATGATGACCCGGGAGTCCTGGCACTGGCGCACGCAGGGCTCGTTGCAGCTGTTGGCCAGCGGGGTGGGGCCGCAGGGCCGGCACAGGTCGTAGCAGGACATGGCTGGGGCTGGAGGAGAACCTGCAGAAGGCACGGGCAGAACGTCAGGCATGGCCTCAGCAGCAGGAGGAGCAGAGGCCGAGGGAAGGGACGGGGAACAGGGAGGAAGAAAGGATCAGGAGCTCCATCCCCAGGGCCTTCTGCAAAGAGCCCAAGAGCTTCTCCCAGCTCCTCGCAGTGAGCAGAGGCTGGGAGCAGGATCTGGGAGCAAAGTTCTGAGCAGCACAGCAGCAAGGCCAGGGATGGAGGCAGAGACAAAGAGGAGAAGGAGAAGGAGAAGGGGAAGGGGAAGGAGAAGGAGAAGGAGAAGGAGAAGGAGAAGGAGAAGGAGAAGGAGAAGGAGAAGGAGAAGGAGAAGGAGAAGGAGAAGGAGTGAGGCAAAGGCCCTTGCAGCTCACCTGTGTCACCAAGGAGGAGAAGGCAGCAGAAGTCGATGAGGGATCCTCACTTGCTCTGCCTTTTATACTGTCCCACACAGCCCCGGGCCCACAGGCACCCTCGGCACATGGAACGTGTTTACCAAGCTCATATTTTATGCAAAACATCCCCATTAGAGAAATGGGGACACTGCAATGCTGCTTTTTCATTTCCCTGTGCAGGACATGCCCAGTCAGCCTCCCAGGCTCCTTTCAAGTGCCAGCATTAGAGGCCAAAACGTGTCTGGGGGCAGTGCCACGTCAGCAGGGCCGGGTGATGCAGCCACGGTTGGGGACTGTCCTATTTCACCAGGGCACTCCAGGCCCTTTGCCCTCCAGGGCCTCACTTTAGGACTCCCAGAATGGTCAGGGCACTTTTTCTGGCATCCCTAAAATAACAAGCCATGCTTTAAAATGTGTTTTCTGTGTCAGGAGTCACCTCATCTGCTGGGTAACCAAATACTCGAGTCCAGCAGGGCTGGGTGTAAACTTCCCTGCGCCTTGGACACTCTGAAGAACCAGGGATTTCACATCCTGACAAATCCATGTGCTCTTTGCCCTTCCATGCCTTTGTGGAGAGCCCCCAGCATCCTCGAGTCAACAGGAGGATGTTTGAAAAGCAGAAAATCCTCTCCAACACACCCTAACTCTGCTCCCACCAGTTCCACCCAGCAACAAGCGTCCACGTTGGGCCTTTCCCACTGCTCCTTCTCCATCCCCAAATCTCCAAAACCCTTCCGGGAGCCTACACCCGAATGGTGGAAAGAGCCTGCAGAGCTCTCCAAGGAGACATCAAAACACATCAGAAGGACTCATGGTCTGGGAATGTCAGCAGGAAAACACTGGAGGCAAGCAGACAGCAAGATCACGGGCTGCTCTTCCATCCTATCAGCACACTCAGCACACTGGCCTGGCCTCGTCCCGTGGTCAGCACTGAGGGCTTGCCCTTAATGGTCTTTGAGACCTCCATTCCCTGCCCTCCATCCCTGGAATGGTCTCTGACCCCTCCATTCTTCTGCTCCAGGTGGAGTGAAGTCACTTCTTGTGTTTGGACAACGCTCTCAGGCACAGGATGGGATTTTGGGGTGTCAGTGCAGGGCCAGGAGTTGGATTTGATGATTTTTGGGTCCCTTCCAATCTGGATATTCCACGATTCTGTGATTCCCTGAATGACAGGGAGTAGAGGACATGGGAGGAAGCAGGAGCACCTTGTCCTCTTCTGCATCACCACCCACACAATTCAACACGCCAGCAATGTTCTCCCCATGTCCAACGTGTCCCTGTGGCCTCCTGAGCTGTGCCTGCAGCCCTGAGCCCTCCAGGAGGGACAGGAGGGCGCAGGGGATGCTGTGGTGGCAGAAGCGAAGGGTGACAACTCCTTGGGATTCCCTTGCATGAAGGACACTGTAGATGAGATGGTCACAACACGAAGCAACACTCCATTTTCAGAAGGCTTCAAACCTGGTTTTATTATAGCATGAATGCGTTTTTAGACATTCTTACAAAGCTCATAAATTTACTCATTGGTCAGGAAAGACAAAGTGTTTATTGCAATAGGCAGTTGCAGGTTTCTCTTATTTCTCCTTGTTTCTTTCTTGGTTTCCGTGTCAAGGACCTTGGTAGGAAATTCTTTCAGGGGTGAACATGGCTCCTCTTCTCCAACTTCTCTCTGGCTCACAGAAGTCACTGTAAAACCTCTCCCACGGGACACAAGCCATGGAAGGTGTCCCAGGAAATGTTTTCTACTGACTGATGGAACACATGGACCAGGGAGGTTATTATGGGGTGTCCATCCTTGGAGAGATTGAGAAGCCATTGGCATCTAGAGCAACTCCCTCAAGGCTATCCCACCTGAGCAAGGGTTGGGCCACTTAACCTCTGGAAGTGTATTCCAACCCCAAAAACTGTGACTTTGTGACCCCCACCCATGGAGCAGCTTGAGCTGGGGATCCCAAAAGGGAAGGAAGTCCAGGAGACTCCAGTTGGAATGCAGAGTGAACTTTATTGAGTGTGAAGACAGAACCAAAGCAGGGGTGGGCAGGCAGGCCTGGCCAGCAGTGGCACACAGGTCTGCCTGGCCCGGGCACGGGGCCAGCGGGAGCAGCAGGACCCCGGGGCCGGGCTGGGCCGGGGCTGAGCCCCTGGGCCAGCAGAGCAGGGCACGGCAGGGCCCGGGGAGGCGCAGGAGAAAGCAGGACAAGCAGAAGCCTCAGGTGGGCACGTTTGCCTCCTGCCTTGGCAGGAGGGGCCCCGAGGCCTCTGGAAAGGCTGGCCAGCAGCTCCAGGGGACACTTGGCCTGGGGAGGCACTCGCTGGACGCGCGGCCCAGCTCTAGCAGGGCAGGCACCTGCGGCCGCAGTAGCGGCCACCGAGGCCGGAGAGCCCCGAGAGCCCAAAGCCCCCCGAGTTGATGGGGACCCCGGACTCGCTGAGGATGCTGCCCACGGCGGCGGAGGTGGAGGATCCCACGGCGGTGTTCTGGGGGAAGGAGCTGAGGATGGGCCCGGGCAGGGTGACCACCACGGGCGAGGGCTGGATGACCACACGGGAGTCCTGGCACTGGCGCACGCAGGGCTCGTTGCAGCTGTTGGCCAGCGGGGTGGGGCCGCAGGGCCGGCACAGGTCGTAGCAGGACATGGCTGTGGCTGGAGGAGAACCTGCGGAAGGCAGGGAAAGCACCCACGGGCTGTGAGGCGCACAGGGAGATGCTGCTGGGCAGGAGAGAGAGCAGAGAGTGGGCAGAAAGGACAGCCTGGAGAGGGAGATAGAAAGGACAAGGAATTGCAGTCCCCAAGAGGGGCCTAAAAACACAGACAAGACCTTCTCCCACCTCCCTCCAGTGTGGCACAGAGAGTGGAGATGACCACCAACTGTCCCAACAAAACTGAGGCGAAGCCCCAGTGGGAACCAGAAGAGACAGAGGAAAAGAAATGGAAGCAGAGGAAAGCACTCACCTGTGTCACTGAGGAGGAGAAGGCAGGAGAAGTGGATGAGGGATCCTGCACTTGCTCTGCCTTTTATACTGTCCCACACAGCCCCGGGCCCAGGGACAGTCTTTGCACAGGGAATGTGTTTACCAAGCTCATCTCGCATGCAAAACATCCCAATTACAAAAATTAGTGTTTTTATTTTTGCCCTGCAACGCTGCCTTTTCATTTCCCTGTGCTGGACGTGCCCAGTCAGCCTCCCAGGCTCCTTTCAAGTGCCAAGATTAGAGGCCAAAATATTTCCAGGGAATACGATTTGTCAGCAGGGCCAGGTGAAGCAGCCAGGGCTGAGAAGTGTCCCACTGACCATCTGCTGGCAGCCCCTGGCCCTCCAGGGCAGGACTTTGAAGTGCAGAGGCAGCCCCATGTCCCCTGCTGGATATTGGCACCACGGGGCTGGACTGGGGCTGGTCCCTCACCTGAGGGGATTCCTGGGATTGGAAAAGCTCTCCCAGAACATCAAGTCCCACTTGGGATCCATCTCCACTTTGTCACAGAGCCCAGAGCACACAGTGCCATGTCCAGTTTCCCCTTGGACACCTCCAGGGATGGCGACCCCAAACCCCCCTGGGCCACCCCAAGGCCAGAACAGCAGTGCCCAGCCTGGACAGGGACAGACATGAGGGACAGAGCTGACCCTTGCAGGGCAATGGCCAGGCTGGAGCCTGGGGCCCTGAGGAGCCCAGCCCCATCATCAGGAAACACTTTAAAGTCCTGCCCTGGAGGGCCAGGACTGGAATTATTTGGGATGTCGGACACTGCTCAGCACCGGCTGCATCACCCGGCCCTGCTGACGTGGCACTGCCCCCAGACATGTTTTGGCCTCTAATGCTGGCACTTGAAAGGAGCCTGGGAGGCTGACTGGGCATGTCCTGCACAGGGAAATGAAAAAGCAGCATTGCAGTGTCCCCATTTCTCTAATGGGGATGTTTTGCATAAAATATGAGCTTGGTAAACACGTTCCATGTGCCGAGGGTGCCCGTGGGCCCGGGGCAGTGTGGGACAGTATAAAAGGCAGAGCAAGTGAGGATCCCTCATCGACTTCTGCTGCCTTCTCCTCCTTGGTGACACAGGTGAGCTGCAAGGGCCTTTGCCTCACTCCTTCTCCTTCTCTTCTCTTCTCTTCTCTTCTCTTCTCTTCTCTTCTCTTCTCTTCTCTTCTCTTCTCTTCTCTTCTCTTCTCTTCTCTTCTCTTCTCTTCTCTTCTCTTCTCTTCTCTTCTCTTCTCTTTTCTCTTTTCTCTCCTCTTCTCTCTTCTGCCTTGACCCTCAATGGAATCTTTGCCTCTCTGCAGTGCTCTCTGAGAGTCTTTCTCCTTGATCCTGCTCTCCGCAGGTTTTTGTGGCTGTTTTTTGCTGGGGAGAGGTGGGAGATGCTGGGATTTCTTTGCAGGGAACTCTTTGGGCTCAGGGCCGTTGGGTTCCTCCCTTGCTCCCTCTCCAGGCTGTCCTTTCTGCCCAGGCTGTGTTTCCTCCTGTGAGCAGCATCTCCCTGTGCGCCTCACAGCCCGTGGGTGCTTTCCCTGCCTTCTGCAGGTTCTCCTCCAGCCCCAGCCATGTCCTGCTACGACCTGTGCCGGCCCTGCGGCCCCACCCCGCTGGCCAACAGCTGCAACGAGCCCTGCGTGCGCCAGTGCCAGGACTCCCGTGTGGTCATCCAGCCCTCGCCCGTGGTGGTCACCCTGCCCGGGCCCATCCTCAGCTCCTTCCCGCAGAACACCGCCGTGGGATCCTCCACCTCCGCCGCCGTGGGCAGCATCCTCAGCGAGGAGGGAGTGCCCATCAACTCGGGGGGCTTTGGCCTCTCGGGGCTCTCCGGCCTCGGTGGCCGCTACTGCGGCCGCAGGTGCCTGCCCTGCTAGAGCCGGGCCGCGCGTCCAGCGAGTGCCTCCCCAGGCCAAGTGTCCCCTGGAGCTGCTGGCCAGCCTTTCCAGAGGCCTCGGGGCCCCTCCTGCCCTCCTGACAGGGAGGGAAGGAGGGAGGTGCTGTCTGGTCTCGTGGCCAGCCTGTTTCAGCCTTGAAAATCCTGCTTTGGAAGAGTTTCCTTGTCTCTGATTTTGCATTTCACGGTGGTTTGATGCTGTGATTGCCAACAGTCAGTGGAGGGGTTTTATTCAGGAATTAAGGAAAGGTGGAGTCTTGCTTTCTGTCTCTCAGTTGGAATGGTTTCTTTTCCCTTCATAAATATATATTTTCCCTTTGTTTTTGCTGAATGCTACTTGACTGTTTGTCAGTAAACTGATGTTGCATCTGATTTTGAGTTTCGTTGTGGTTTTTCTCTCCTTTTTACCTCCCCTTGGGGCAGAATTATGTGAAAATCTATGCAAGGATTTCACAGAGGAAAATGTGCGTTCAAAAGTCACCACAACTCATCTGATAAAAATAATTTCATTGGTTTTTATACTCTTGAGAAGCACTGAACAGGTCTCAAATCTATTTCTCCTTCTAGGATGTTTTTCCCCAGTTTGTTTATCCCACCTCTGTATTTAAAAGTACAATTGTGGTGTTTAAGCTTGAGAGATTTTAGATCTTGTCCCCTATTTGGCATCTCTGAAACTCTTGAGAATCTGAATGAATATTAATATGGCAGAAGCAACACTTGCCACTGTGGCAACCAAAAAGGATCCAAGAAAAATAAAACCACCAAATAAAATCTATTTGAAAATTAAATAATCCTGGAGCTGAGATATAAATATTTGAGGAGCTCAAGGGAATGTTCTTGACATTCAGGTGTGGAGCCAGTCCAAATGTCCACACAACAGGCAAAAGAGGTGGGGTTTTATATTAAAATGTTTTATGCTTTGTTTAAAGTTTATTAAAAACTATTTACTTGCAAATTTACAAATTTGGGAGGAGAAGAGTTCAGCAAAAAGATGGAATGGAATCCTAAAATATCCTCATTGGAAGGGGATCCAATCCAGCTCCTGGTCCTGCACAGTCACCTCAAAACCCCAAAACATCCCTGGGAGCGCCACCCAAATGCTCCTGGAGCAGCCCCGGTGCCGTGCCCATTCCCTGGAGAGCCTGGGCAGTGTCCAGCACCCTCTGGGGGAGGAATTTTCCAGAAGAATCCAGCCCAAACCTCCCTGGCACGGCTCCAGCCATTCCCTGGTCATGAGGGGCAGAGGAGCTTTGCTGGGGCCCCTTCCCGCCTGCGGCTCGAGGCAGAAACGCCAAAAAAAATGAAAACTGGGGAATGAAAATGTCCCAGACCGAGAGGAGCCTGGGCTGGAAAAGAGGTTTCCATGGGTAAATTTTCCAAACAATTAACCAGAGGGACTGGTGGGATAAGCTGTTCCCTGGGATCCGTGAGGAACCCAAGGGCGGCGGCGTTCCGCGCCGCAGAACAGCTGCAGTTGTACTTATGATCAGAATGATTTTTCTAGTTTTTTTAATATAAAAATGACCTTGTGGTCAGTTAAAGTGACACTCCAGATATGGCACTTGCTGATAAAAATGTTACACATAATGTTTCTGTGCTATCACAATTTTATTATGGTGTGAAATTGATGCAATATCAATTAAAAATATGGGGTTTAAAAGCCAGTTAAAAACTGTTTTTATTGAAACATATGTAAGGCATTTGTATTCTGTATCTACCATCAACAGACTATGTAATCTATTCAATCTATTTAATCCATTTAATCTATTTAAAGTATTCAATCTATTCAATCTATTTAATCTATTTAATCTATTCAATCTATTTTATCTATAATATCTATTTTATCTATTCTATCTATTTTATCTATTCAATCTATTCAATCTATTTTATCTATTCTATCTATTTTATCTTTTAATCCCGCAATGCAAATGGACACGGAGCAGGAGGGGTGGAGGAAGGGAATTTGGGAGAGTGAAGAGTCTGGGAAAGGGGAAATAAACCCCAAAATTTCCCCTTGCTAACCTAAAGGGAAAAAAAAAAGGGAAAAAAGCCACATTCCAGAACCTTCCCAGCCCAGCACAGCAGGGCGGTTGTGCAGGATGTTGAAGTTTTTATTAAATGGAGGCGCTCAGCTCAATTTCAAGCAGAATTTTGTACCTTTGAGGGTCTGATCCATCACCTGCAATGACTGAAATCACTGGAGAAACAATTTCTGAAGAATGTGAACGTGGTTTGGAAGCCATGTCCCCTTTGGATGTTCGGGTGGAAAAATGGGTGTGATAACTCCATAGATATTTTTGACTTTATGGGGATATTGAAGCATCTTTTTTTTTGTTTGGTTTTTTTTTTGCATTAATTAGTTCCCACACATATTTTTGCAAGTGGAACCTTTCCCTGATAAAGGAATTGTCCTGCTTTTGTTTCCCAGTCTAAGTTTAGGCTGGCATTGCGTGAGAAGCATCATCCACCCATTAAAAAATTCTTTCATCTTCCCAAATTATGGGTACTTTTAATTTCTGTTACTTTTAGACCGACTCTAATAATGTCAACCTGAAATTACTTCAAGCACAGTCTAATAAAGACAATTTTTTTTCCAGCTCCTCAGCAATTTGTTCACTTGTGGCCACCTTGGGATCCAAGATCAAATCCAAGAGGAGCCAAAACTCTTTGTGTGCCAAAATTCCCAGTCTGACCCAGTTGCAAACAATTGTCAATTAAAACGTTCACATCTCCTAAAAAAACCTCTGAGGACCTTTCCAAGCTTGGTGAAGCTTTGGGGTGACCTCATTGTGGCCTTCCAGGACCTGAAGGAGCCAACAAGAAACACGGGGAGCGGATTTCCAAAGGGCCTGGAGTGACAGGACAAGGGGGGAAAGTGGTAAAACGGAAAGAGGGGAAATTTAGGTTGGATTTGGGAAGGAATTCTTCCCTGTGGGGGTGGTGAGCCCCTGGCACAGGTGGTTCCAAGGATTTCCCACCTCTGGAAGTGTCCCAGGACAGGTTGGACGAGGCTTGGAGCAGCCTGGGATCATGGGAGGTGTCCCTGCACATGGATTGGCACAGGGTGAGCTTTGAGGTCCCTTCCCACCCAAACCATTCCATGATTCCATGGTTCTGACTGGTGCTTGTGAGCTGAGGTGGAACAGGAGGGGTTTAGAGGTCTCCTTGGCAGAAGAACTGACAAATCAGGATTAAATGTCCCCTTGTTCTTCCAGCTGTGCCTCAAACTGTGTTACCCAGATTTAACGCCATAAAACCACCTGAAATCAATGTGATAAAGTGGCAATTTGTCTCTGAATTCCACAATTCTGGCACTTCCTTCCTTCTGTGGGATTTCAGGGCTGGATGTACTCTTGAGGCAGGGCCTTGCCCAAACCCGGAATTGAGATTTTTCCGGCGCCCTGCTGGAGGCAGAGCTTGGTGAGCATCGCTGGAGACAGGAATTTATTAAGGATTTACACTCATACCCTTAATAAAAGAACGCCTTGGAATGATGAATTATGTATTATAGACATTCTTAGTATTTTTCTTTATGACTAAAGTCAAACGTACGCCGGAGTCTGGATTTTGTTGTGACTGAAAGGTGGCCCTGGAATAAATTTGATCCCTAATTCCCGAGATGAGAGAAACCTGCGGGACGGAATCTGTCTGTCAGAAGATAAGGAGGAAACAAAAACAAAGTAAATAAGCAGTGAGGAAAGGAACATTTAATCAGGTGGAACATTTGACATTCAGGACATACTCGTTGGGAATTAATTCCAGGTACAAAGGCTGTCTGTGGTCCCCAGGCCATCAGGGCTGAGGTATAAAAACCAACTCAGCCCAACTCCTTCCTACCACTTCTCTTTCCTCTTTTGTGAGCAAGGTTAGTTCAAATCCACTTCTCTTTCTCTGTTTGTTGAGTCCTTGCCTTTTAATAATCTGGGGTTTTTTTTCCCCACAGTGTTCTGCTGCTTGCTGGATTCTTTTTTTTGGGGGGGGAGGGAGACTTTTTCTGTTTAAAAAGTTGGGGTTTGATGTTGGAATCGTGGAATTTCTGGAGTCCCAACTTGGCTATAGAGATCCTTGAATTGGTGATAGAAATTTATTCAATCGTGGGGTTTCAGACGTGTTAAGTGACATAGAAAATATTAGAACTAATAAAGATTAATGAATTACATGGGTGGAGTAACTCTGCAAGGGGTTGGAATTCTCGGATCTTTAAACTCCAACTATTTATTAAAACAGAAAATTCAGGAGCTCAGTTGTTGTATTTCAGCAGCATTTTATATCTTGGAGCGTCTTTTCCATCCTGGAATGTCAGCTGAGTCACCAAGTGTGGAAATTTTGTTCCAGAGTGCAAAGGCATCTCCTGGAATGTTGGGGAGTGGGATCAGGGATTGTGGGGCGGAAGGGAAAGAAGGGGAAAAACTGGAGCAGAGCTGAGCGCCCTGTAGAAATCAGAGAATTTTGGTTTTATTGCTGTGGTGTAGATAGAACCCCTGGAATTCCTGCTTCTTCTCACATCCATGGACGAGTTGCCTGGGAAAAAATTCCAAAGACCTCTTCTTCAAGGCTGCTTAATGACGCTGAAATTTGTCATTGAAATTTGTACCTCTTTGTAGGCAAAGCTGGAGCCTTGAAATGAATCCTCCCTTTTCATTTTTCCAGCTGCCTGTGGACCTCTCTCCACAGGTACATTTGTGGTTGGGTTTCACTCCTAATTGCTGCTCCCCCAACGCTCTGGGTGCGTGGAGCTGGGTCTCTCCAGACGTGCAATCAAAATCCTACAATTAAATTAATGACACAGGTTTGTTTCTTTTGTTCTGCTGCCAGTTCTTGCCCAGATCACCGACAGCCCAGAGGACATTTCAGCCTCTGTCTCTCTTTGTTTAAGAGTTTGGTTTCCTCCTCAGCTCCTGGCTCTGTTCCTAAACGGCCCCTTGGAAAGTCTCTGTCCCAATAACCGAACTAAAATGAGTAAATGAACTAAGCTGAGTAAACGCAGGTGTGACGCAGCTCCTGCCTTGCCCTCAGGTGTGCTCCTGTATTCCAGACCTCATCCCCAGCCATGTCCTGCTACGAGCGATGTCCCCCCACCTCCTGCGGCCCCACCCCACTGGCCAACAGCTGCAACGAGCCCTGCGTCCGGCAGTGCCAGGACTCCACTGTGGTCATCCAGCCCTCACCCGTGGTGGTCACCCTGCCCGGGCCCATCCTCAGCTCCTTCCCCCAGAACACCACCGTGGGATCCTCGGCGTCCGCGGCCGTCGGGAGCGCTCTGAGCGCCGAGGGCGTCCCCATCAACTCGGGGGGCAGCTCCTTGGGTTTTGGGGGCTTTGGCTCAGTTCCTGGGCTGGGCAGTGGCTACAGCCGGCCCTACCGGCGCTACAACGCCTCCCGCAGCGGCTTCTACGGGCCCTGCTAAGGAGGGAAGAGAAGACCAGGAATGCTGAGCCCCGACCCGTCCCTGGAGCAGGACTGAGCTCACGGTGTCCAAAGCGGGGTCAGATCCCCATGGCTCTGCCTGAATGGAGTCCATCAGGCCCTGGAATGAGGCCACTGCTCCTGTTTTACTCCTGGGTGTTTCTGGTCCTGTTTGTAGCTCTGCTGCTCGGTGTATTTGGTACTACCCGGTGTAAAGTTTTAAATTTAGGTTGTAGGCAGGACGTGGTTCTCAGGGTGCTCTGGAAGAAGAGCTCTGCCTTGGGAACACGTCCCCCTGAGCTGAGCCTTTCCTCCCACACCAACCCCCGGTGCTTTGCAGGGCTTTAATCCTCTTGTTGGGATTAATAAAATGATGCTTTTATCATAATCTCCTGAGTCTCCTGTTGGTTTTTTCCCTCCCCTCCTGTTCTTATTTGAAACTTTTTCAGTTTCATTTTTTTAGGTGAAATTTATCACTGATTAGCTCATCAATAATTTGGGAGAGTTGGGAATGTGGGGAATGTTCAGCCTGGAGAGTGGAGACCTCAGAGCACCTCCAGGATCTGATTTAGATTTACAACAGCCACAGAAGGCACTAAACCAGTCCATTTTGGGGGAAAAAAAGGGAAGAAATTCTCTTGTTGGGAAGGTTTGGGGCATTCCAATAAACCAGTTATACAAATAATGTCTGCAGCAGGTTGAGCTGTCCCCAGGAGTTAAACTGCTCATGGTTTATGTCCCAGCCTGGCATGAGATGAAAAACCTCCCTCAAAGAGCTTCTTTCATCTCTGGGACCCGGCGTTCATTTCAACCCTTTGTTCCATCACACCCAGGGCTCCAGAGCCAGCACAACACTACAAATTTCAATTCACGCAGTAATTTGTCAACCCTTTGGTGCCTCACCTGTCCCGGGAGCTCCAAAGGCGTTAATTGAGTGTGGGGAGTGCCAAACTCCGCGAGCCGGGGTTGGTGTGTCCTGGTTCTCCATCCAAGGGCTCCCAACCTCTTGGATGAACTCCGGGGGTTAATTAGGGAGCTGGAATCCCTGCCAGGCTGTTAATGAGGCTGTTCCCAAAATGGGATCTCCCCTCCAAGAGCAGAAGTTTCTGTGCCTGGAGGGGAGGATGAGGAGGAAGAAGCGTTCCTGGGTTATCTCAGTTTTACCGATGAAAAGGAAGTGAATTTTCCTTGGGAGGGATCTCTACTAGAAGGAATGGATTTTGTAACATATTGAAAAAGATTCTGGGCTGTTGGATTGTGGAGAGTTTGAGGAGAAGGAGGAGAAAGACTCTCCTTTTCTCCTTTTCTCCTTTTGTAGAAAAACCTTTCTGTAGAACAGACTCTAAAAGGAAGAGAATCTTCTTCTGGCGAAAATAGGAGGAGTTAAAGAATTTTAAGGAGATGAAGATTTGTCTTAATTTTATTTTTTTTAATATAAATGATAAAAAAGTTTAATAAAATAATTAAAGTTTTTGAAGGTGTTTAACTTGAATTAGGAGAAGTCCTTTGAGTTCTCCTGACTCACCGATTTCGATTGAAGTTTTTACCCAGGGGTTGCAGGCGCCCAGATCCCCCACAACCTCGGGGAGCCAAAACTTTGCATATTTGAGCCATTAGCAAGAAATGGCAACTTTGAAGTCCTTTATTCCTCTGAAGTCCAAGCCCAGTCTTTGTACAAAGCCTCCTCATTTGGAGTTAATTCCTATCTTTTGCTGACTTCTCCCCATTCCTGTTTTTTGCATCCTTTTCGCGCAGGAATTTCCAGCAGGGACAAATCGAGCTGTGATAAATGGGGTGAAGACTCGGGTGCAGCTTCTCCTGACTCTGCACAGCCTCTAACCCCCAAAATTTGAATTAATCTCCAACATCCAGCTTCGTGTTTAATTTGTCGTGAAAATTGCTGCACATCCTGGCGACTTCCTGGGATTTCGGGCAGAAACAGGGGTGACTCAGGCATGGAAATGATACTAAAATTTATGTTTGGGTAAAGAAAATGCAGGATTGTGGGCGTTTGGATTGGCTGTGGCTTGGAGAGGGACTTTGGGCAAGGGCAGGGGGTGACAGGACAAGAGGAGGTGGGTCCAGAATGACAGAAAGGGCGTTTAGATGGAAAAAAACCCCACTTTGTGCATGGGGTTTATTGTGACTATTCCTGGCAAATCCTGGCTCCCAGGGGATGGATCAGAACACCCAATTCACCAGCCTGGGTGGCACCAAACCTTGTTCTGTGAGGAAGGTGGAGCTGGAACCCAGGGCAGCGCTAATTGCACTCATCCAATTTGAAACGTAATTAAAATCTGCATTTGAAAGCTTACGCAAAAAACAGGTCTGAAAAACAAACAAAACCCTCCCGTTCTGGGTGTGTTGTTTTGCAGAGGTTCTGGTGAGCAAATAATTTCTACCCTCGAGTGTGAATTAATTTTTGGAGCTGTTTTGTGCTGTTCCCAGCAGAATTCCAGCTGGGAATTCCACGCTACCCCAGCTCCCTGCAGGAATTCTCCGCAGATCCATCCAGGAGTGAGTGACATTAATTTTTGGACAAAACCAGAAATAAAAACAGAAATTGTTGAAGTTTATTAGCCCAGAGTAAGACGCCAAAGCAAACCCCAAACCTGAGTGATTTTAAAGTTGTTCGTGACAGAATCTGAATAAAATTAACAAGGAAATGAGCTCCAGTCGGGTGTGAAAATGGAGGATTTCACATCTCCCTGTGCCTTCAGGGGGGTTCTTCGAGGAGGGGTGAGGTCCCAGGTTCTGCCTACCCCAAAAACCATCTCAGATCACACATCCACAGCTTCATCTGCCTGGGCAGGGCAGTAAATTCCAGCCAGGAACAGGGGGTGGCTGCAAAAACCCCAAAATTCCAGGCAGACGTGGCCAGAGGGGCTGAATGAAGCACCTTAAACCACAGGAACACCTTGAGGTTCAAACAATTCCCAATCCAGGGGGAGCTGGACAGGCTGGAGGGGCAGGACTTGGCCAAACCCAAGGGTGAAGTCCCAAACCCAGGTCGGGGCAACCCCGAGAATCCAGGGAGGGGATTCTGCCCCTCTGCTCTGCTCTGGGGAGATTCCACCTGGAATTCTGCCCAGCTTTGGAATCATGTTCAGCTCTGGAATTGTGTCCAGTTCTGGAGTTGTGTCCAGCTCTGGAATTGTGTCCACAATTTTAGAACCATGTCCAGCTCTGGAATCGTGTCCAATTCTGGAATCATATCCAGCTCTAAAACTGTGTCCAATTCTGGAATCATGTCCAGTTCTAGAACTGACCTGAATTGTGGTGGGAACCTCAAATGGCTCCACAGAGTCCTCACGAGCTCTGTCCAGAATTACTGAGAGAAAAGCAAAACCCAGCACAGGAGGGAACTCAGGAGCTGCAAGGATTTTACACAGGCTCCAAACCTTTGAGGAACTAATTCTTCATAATGAGCTAATTAATTACAATTCAAAACGAATTGCAGATGCTGCTCTTGCCAGGGAAATTCCCTCTGTTTCTCCATGGATTTTGGGGTCACCTCTGTGCCCAGAGACTTTACCCAGGGATGACTGTGAGTAACCTCCCAGTTCCATTTTGATTAAAGATCTCTTTTTTCAGAGGTTCAGTCACTCACAGGTGTCTCGGGAGGATGTTCTCACATTATGCAAAAAGTCTTAATTATAATCTGAATATTTAGGTCTGGCCTTGATGACAAAAATCTGTGAACTCTTAATTTGCTCACTTTAATTCATCTCAAAATCAGGCCATTAAGTCGTTCTGAGAGTACAATAAAATAAAGGCTTTAGTTGGAACAATATTTATTGTAATTGCTTACAAGGAAGTCTCCAAACAGATCTGAAGTGCTGCCAGATCTGTTTTTAAATTCACAGCTGGATTTGAAACATGCTTTGTGTTTTCTGAGCAAAGCTTGGATGAAGGAGGAATAAAAAGAATGAAGAAAATTTTTTAAAAGATGAAAGAAACTGTGGATGGTGTTACGCAAGTTAATTCCTCAACTAACTCCTGGAAATACTGGGAATAATAGGAAATATTTTTAAATACAGCCGCTAATTCCTTAAAATATGGACAAATAGTGGGGAACGCACTGCTAAAAACAGCCAAGGAATTTTTTTTGAGAATCCTCCTGAAATATGAGATGGCGCGAGCCGAACCTTGAACTTTTCCTTTTTGATCTAAAATAAAGCAGCTGTAATTCCTGCAGAGAGAAACAATGGCATCAATTTCACAGCCCAATTACTGCCCTGCACCCCCAAATCTTCGTAACATCTTATTAAATAAAATACAAGAATTCAGATCTAGGTCAGGGATCTGAAATGTGCCCAGGATGGGACATTTGCATGGTGGCACTCCAATAAAGCTGCTGATAAACTTTGAAGTCCCGAGGAAGCTCTGCCCAAGCCAAACGAGTTTCTGCTCCCAGGGGATCCCCACAGAGACGGCCCTAATTTAAATGTGATTTGCATGTCTCGGGAGTGGATGCGCCAGCAGAGTGAGAACCTTGGGGTTAATCCCTGCATTCAGGACTGCTCACAGATTTGGGGTTGGAAAAGATCCCCAGGATCACCAATCCCAACCTGTGATGGATCCCTTGATGTCCCCTCATTCCTGGGACACCTCCAGGGATGGGGACTCCAAACCTCCCTGGGCAGCCTCTTCCATGGAAAAATTCCTTCTTCCATTCCCAGAGAGCCTCTCCACGCCCAGAGGTGCCCAAGGAATGAGCGGACCTTGGGCTGATGACCAGGTTGGGGTTGGGAACACCTCGGATTCGATGGTCCTGGAGGTCTTCTCCAACCTCATGGATCCTGTGGAAAGCAGCTGGAAATACTCATGGCCTGCCTTCCAAAACCTGCAATTCTCCGTGAATTCCCCCAGGATTTACCTTGCAGAGGAGGGCGCTGCATTATGCAAATGAGGCCTAATCTCCTTTAATGACACCAAGCAGATCCCAAAGGGGTTTGAAGGCTGAATAAATCCCGCTGAATTAATCCCTGCAGTGTTCCCAGAAATGAACCCGGCCTGGAATATTTTAAGATGAAAGCACCCTGTGGTCAGATAGACAAACCACAAGATAAGGAAGTGAAGCAAGTAAAAAACACAAATACTGAGGCAAAAAAACCTGTAATCAGTCGTGGCCCATAAATCACGTCTTGCACAAAGAGTGGCCCAAGTCGTTGGGCAACTCAAAACTCGGTATAAAAACCTGAGCAACTCCCGGCTCTCCCAGCCACTTCTCTTCCCTCCTTTGCCTTCGTGAGTAAGGTGAGTTTGAACCTATTTATTCTCTTTCTAAAGCCTTGATTTTGTAGCTTTTCCCTCACTCCTCTTGCCGCAGTTTCTTCTCAGAGGGAAGAAGGGGTTTTATACCAGAGAGGGAGTTTTGTGTTGGTGGCGACTTATAAAAATCATTCATTAGCCACATTAGCGAAATGGCTATGGGTTATTTATTAAATGGGTTATTTATTAAAGGGGTTATTTATTCAGTTTTGGGATCCAAGGCAGTTTTAAGGTTGTACAGCTGCACTTTAATATCAGCAGTGAATTCTCGGGCCTGTTGAGTCGCGTGACCGCGTCCCACCGCAGCCCAAGCAGGGAATTCACCTGAGGCCAGAACACGAACCACTCTAAAAATCCAATTTCCTTCCCGATTCCCAACCCTGAAAGAACCCCTGGAAAGCTGCTGATAAATGTGGGTGTAACTCAGCTCCTGTATTCCAGACCTCCCTCCGACCACAGCCATGTCCTGCTACGACCTCTGTGCCCCCACCTCCTGCGGCCCCACCCCGCTGGCCAACAGCTGCAACGAGCCCTGCGTCCGGCAGTGCCAGGACTCCACCGTGGTCATCCAGCCCTCGCCCGTGGTGGTCACCCTGCCCGGGCCCATCCTCAGCTCCTTCCCCCAGAACACCACCGTGGGATCCTCGGCGTCCGCGGCCGTCGGGAGCGCTCTGAGCGCCGGGGGCGTCCCCATCAACTCGGGGGGCAGCTCCTTGGGTTTTGGGGGCTTTGGGGGCTTTGGCTACCCCGGGCTGGGCAGTGGCTACAGCCGGCCCTACCGGCGCTACAACGCCTCCCGCAGCGGCTTCTACGGGCCCTGCTAAGGAGGGAGGAGAAGACCAGGAATGCTGAGCCCCGACCCGTCCCTGGAGCAGGACTGAGCTCAAGGCCACGGTTTTTGGATGCCATGTGAGATGCCCCCAGCCTGGAGTTAAAGGAGCTGTGGGAGTTTGGCATCTCCCCAAACCAGGCCTTTTCTTGTCTTTTGTTGTGCTTTACTTTGTGTTTCTGATCAAATGTCTTGTCCTGCTTTTTTTTGGTTTGGTTTGGTTTTTTTTTTTTTTTTTTTGTATTTGACAATAGGCAAAATATTAATTGCTGGCAATTGTTGTGCATGGCTGGATTAGCACAGGTTGTTCATCGATGAAGAAGGAAGGTTTCGACTCGCTGAGTGTGTCTGAGTGGGTTCTGTCCTTAGTGAACCATGGAAATGTATTCCTGACTTTTTCGTTGCTTCCTTCCCTTCCTCAACCCATTAAATTCGTGCTGCATCACCCTCCGAGTCTGCCTGGCCTTCTTTGCTCTCCCAGCCCCTTTTCCAGTGCCTTTGGAAGTCCCCACTTCCAGAAAACACCACGCAAATAATTTCAAAGGAGAAGGAGTCAGATTCCAGTGGTGGAAAATGTTTAAACCCGAGCCTGAGACCCCTCATTAAAGGCAGAAAGGGACCCTGCAATGGGTGCCTCCTGCTGGGACATAAACAGGGAAATTTTAAAGATGTGATACTTGGGAAAAGTGTTTTAAAAGAAGGGAGCTCATCTGAGGTTTCTCAGGGAAATGTGGAGGGAGACAAGCAGCAATTGGGGCATCCTTTTTTGGGATGCAGCATCTCCTGGCAGCTGAGCTCAGCCCCTGGTGAGTCAGGGAGGGGAAGCACAGAAGGATGGGGAGTGTTTCTCCCTTTGGAATTTGCTGGGTTGGGAAGCAAGTCTGGGACAGAGAGATTAAAGGACTAAAATTTAAAGAATTTTTAGTTCCAACCCTCTCTTTAGGGTGTTTTAAGACAAAGCTGAGCTTTATCAGGCACGACTTTGCTCCTCCTGGATTGGGACGAAGGTGTGGTTTAGACACCCTGAAGGAAGAAGGTTTGGAAAACTTCCCCTGAGGGCTCCAGATGACTCAACCTCCTGTCACCCCTTAAAACTCCTGACATCTCTGAAAAGTCTCGCTTGGAGTCTTTGTCTGCCTGTCCAGAATGAGGCTGAGCTGTAATTAAAGATGCTGATGAGGTTCTGCCGACTGCAGTCATTAGTGGAATGAAATTAAAGGAGGTAAATGAAAGAATTAATAATTTTAAAGAGGAGGGTTTTTTTAATAAACACTAGAAGACAGTGGAAAGCTGGCAGTTTGATGTTCTATTACAGGACGAGCTTGGTCTGGATTAAATGTTCAATTTAATATTTTTTTGCCATCTCAACTAAAGCTATTCCCTGATCAAAGGTGATGAATTCCAAAAAGTCCAACGGCTCGAAAGGGCTGTGACTGAGGCACTGCTGAGAAGGTGCCTTGGACAGGTTCAGGTGGATATTTCTCATAACAAAATTAATTTCCTTACCCTTGTAGTCCCCTTCTCATTAATTGAACCAAATCCTTTCCCAGATCGCAAAAAAAACTCCCCTCAAAGTTGGGATGTTTCCTCCAAGCATTCAGAAATCACATCAGAATAAAATATGACCCTCAAGTACCACTTCCCCCCTTCATTCCTGTCCCAAACGGCCTTTTTGGGTTAAAACTTGGTGTGGCAACCAGTAAAGCACAATTCTGAGGATAAAAGGGAAATCTGGGTGGGTTTGCAGCCAGTTAGAAAGTGATTTATTCACTGCTGCAGAAAATGAGTGGGAATATCGTGTTGGAATGTTTTCCACAGGGAAGGATTTCTCCTGAAGACCTTGGTCCCACAGAAATAAAAAATACCAATATTTTTGGCAGAAATACTTGTTGTCAGCGAAAATCCCTTTCAGCACCAAATCCTGCAGAGCTGAGGCCAGAGCTGCAGCGTCTCCTGGGTTTATGGGGAGAAGGGAAGAGGCAGGAAGGCTCTCCAGAGCTTTTACGGCTTTCTGGGGCTGCCTGGAGGATCCCAGACATTCCTGCACCTTTTATTACCCAGTCCCCGCAGGAGCTGTGGGTTTGCTTTGCATTTGGCCGGGTTCCCAGCAGGGAAATTGGTTTGTTTACTGTTTATGTTCATGACGGTTTATCCTGGCCGCGGATGAAACCCACGACCCGCGAGGCCGCTTTCATCTCCCTGCTTTGCATCCATTAAATATTCCCGGCTCCATCGCGCCAACTCCACCTCCCAAAGTGGGGATGAGTCAAAATCCCATTTGTTTAGGACTTCTGGCATTTTGGGCACACACTTGGGAGCAGCCCCTGGTGTGGCAGCGGGTTTTAGTTGGAGTCCTGAGTGTGCAATTCCAGCTGTGATAAGTGCCCAGGAGATTTCGGATCGCTGCTCCTTGTAATCTTCCCATGAGCAACATCCCAGAAGCTCTCGGCTGCTGGGAGGAGAAGATGGAGCCACCCAGACAAGCTGGACTGAGGATCACCTTCAGAAGTGGAATTTGGGCGCTTTTCTATCTTCTCTGTGGCTTTGGATGAGTTGGCCTTGCAAACCACAAGCTGCTCTTAGAGTCGATAGATAATTATTGTTATTAAGGAAAGTCAGGGAATCATGGGATGGTTTGGGTGGGAAGGGGGCCTTAAAAATCATCTAAACCATGGGCAGGGACACCTTCCACTATCCCAGGCTGCTCCAAGCCCTGTCCAACCTGGCCTTGGGCACTTCCAGGGATAGGGCAGCCACAGCTTCTCTGGACAAACAATTTTTTAACATTTCTGTGCATGCAGGGAGAACTTTGGGAAGGTCTGGTCAATCTCGAGGGACAGAAGAGTTTCCATCCGTCATGTCATCATTTTGGGTCATCCCAAACTGGGGACATCCAGTGACTGAGTTGATGCAAATTCTTATTTGTGTTTCAAGGACAAGGTGGAAGGATTGGAGCTGGTGGGGAAGTTTTGTGGAATCCATCAGGAATCTTGGCCACCCCTTTGAACCCCTGGTCATGTTCAAAGAGCCCTTCCCTGCCCATTTGCTGATCGTCCCCCGTTTGCATGTCTGAGTGGTCCAGGGAAATGTTTGGGGAACTTTGAAGGCTTCTGCTCTTCAGAAGTCTCCAACCAGCGTTTATTTCCCAGGAGATGTTGGGGCAGATACTCCCAGTTCGGGGCTGATTTGCCTGTCTCTGCCTCGGAGATTAAACACCACGAGAGGCTGGAAATGCTCGGCCCTGCCCTCCAGACTGCTCCGGCATTGTCTGCGATTACTTTTTAATCTGGAAATTGCCTTTGAAAAGGAACTGGAATTGCTGCACGCTGAGGTGATCTGTGAGACGTGCAGATTGGCTTTCAAAGAAGGAAAAAAGGAACAGGAACATTACAAACATCTCTAAATAACTGCTATTAATTTGGGGAACGATTTTGCATAATGGTGCGAAGCCCAGCAGGGGAAAGTAATAATTTAGTGGCAGATGTAAAAGGGTTTGGCGTCTTTGATGACCCCAAAGATGAGCTTGGGCAAGGCTTTGAGCAGCCCCAAATTCCCAGGCATCCTCCAGCTGACCTCAGTCGCTGTCCTGGTTTAATGTAGGGAGAAAACCCAACCTGGAGACTCCTGAGATGAAGGACTTGGACACCCAGTTCCTAAATTGTGTGTCAGATTCCATCATGGGAGCGTGGTGGTTTAATAATAATAAAGGAATAGATCAGATGCTGATCCTCCTTCATGCTCTCTGCTGAGTCAAGAAAATAAAATCTGTTCCCTCAAATAATCCATTTCCCAGTACCTTCGAGAGTGGGGGAGCTTAATCAGTTCTAAATGCCTTCTAACGATTTTATTTCCTTTATTTTTGTGCATCTCCCTCTGTTTGAGAGGAATTTGGCGAAACACTGAGGCAGAAACAGGAATTAATGCCCTTCTCAGAGCGAGGTGCGCCAAAAACTTGTGCCCTCCGTGCAGGGGGAAAGGGATTTCACAGGGAAGGTCACTGCACCTTTCCCGATGGTTTCATTCATCCGTGTCATGGTTCCTTGGGATGCAAAACAATTTCCTGAGTAACCCAGATGAATCAGCCTCTGATCAGGAATTAACCGGGCTCGTAAGATTTGAGGATAAAAGAAACCTCTCCGGAGGAATGCATACATTACAGGGAGGAAACGAAATCCAGGCAAGAAACACAAACAGAGAGGAAAAGTAAATCCCCAGCCAGGGGTGCTTTGCATATGAGGAATCGTTAGCAATTGGCTGCTAATGAGCTACACGCACAATTTTTGTCCCAGGTCCTCGGGCTCTCTGGGCCAGGGTATAAAACCAGCCCGGTCGGAGGACCTACAACCACTCCTGGCTTTCTTCTCCTTGGAGAAAAGGGTAAGTCTCGATCTGTTTCCCATTTTCTCTGGATGGTTGCTGTCTTTGTGCTTTATTTTTCTGCTGTTCGTCTTTAGCAGCCCGAGGTCTGCGCTCTTTAGAATTGCTGGGGAAACCTCCAAGAGGCTTTTTCTCCAGGGAGGGACATTCTGTGAAGGGTGGAGATCGTTCCTGTGCTGATCCCGGATTTTTTTCATTTGTGTCGCCCGAATCTTTCTGTTCCAAGAAGTCCCGAGCTCTGCCTGAGCATTGCCCAGCAGCTGGGAGCGGATTTGGGGTATCCGCGCAGAGCTTTTGTCTCTCGGGATGGAGTCACAAAATATTCGGGGTTGGAAGGGACCTCTGGAGATCTCCTGGGGCAGGTGACACAGGAAAGCCTCCAAGCGGGTTTGGAATGACTCTGGAGAGAGGGAGACTCCCGGGCACGAGGGTCTGAACGTCTCCAGAGCGAGATTCCCTGAACTCCCTTGATCAGACCCACTTGTGCCAAGGCCTCACAGTGAAATTTCTGCTGAGGAGTTTGTCGGTTTTTTTTTTTTTTTTTTTTGTTTTTTGTGTGTGTGTTGGTTTTTTTTTTTTAATTTTAAAATTTTATATTTTTATTTTTTATTTTTCCCTCTGTTTTGGGGCACAGTTTCTCCTTGCTTTCCTGACCGCCTGCTCCCTCCCTCACCTCCCCACTTATTTCGGGGCTGCAGGAGGAGCGTGGTGAGGAAGGAGCCGCTCAGGAGGAGCTGGAGCTGCCCTTTGCAGAGTGTGTGGAGAGCTCTGAGCTTCACTGAAATCCCCTTTCAACCCCAGACCCAACCCCTCCTTCCCTTCCCCACTCACTCCTCGCGCTCTCCATCACCACAGCAGCTTCATTACGCGGCTAATTACACCTGGTTCCTTGCATTCCAGAGCTCCCTGCCTTCCAGACTCTCACCCCACAGCCATGTCCTGCTACGACCTCTGCGCCCCCACCTCCTGCGGCCCCACGCCGCTGGCCAACAGCTGCAACGAGCCCTGTGTCCGGCAGTGCCAGGACTCCACCTACGTGATCCAGCCCTCGCCCGTGGTGGTCACCCTGCCCGGGCCCATCCTCAGCTCCTTCCCCCAGAACACCGCCGTGGGATCCTCGGCGTCCGCGGCCGTCGGGGATGCTCTGAGCGCCGGGGGAGTCCCCATCAACTCGGGTAGCTCCTCGGGGCTCGGCAGCTTGGGGTACTCGGGTTTGGGGGGGCTCTACGGGAGGTCCTACAGGCGCTCCAACCGCTGCGGGCCCTGAGGGAGCCGCGGGAAGGGACGAGCAGGAGATGGAAACGCGACTGGATGCAGGAAAGCGCGATCGGATGCAGGAAAGCGTGATCGGATGCAGGACTGAGCCCGTGCCCTCCCGCTTGCTGACCCCCTCGGCTTTGCCCCGAGCTCCCGGCGCTGCAGGAGCTTGGCTTTCCCCATTTGATGCCTTTCTGTGCAATCAGGGAGGCGAAAAATGTCACTCGATTGTCGCTGGGTGTCCAGCTGTAAAGCACTGCCTGGAAATGGGTGATGAATTTTAATCCCTTATCCAACCCTTCTGTATTCAACCCTTCTGCTTTCTTTTGCTGTATTTTTTTTAAAATTCCACTTCTCGCTCATTAAATAGATGGCGCATCACAATTTGTGGTTTGCAATGTTCCTTATCTCTCTTTCTCTTTGGAGCCTTCTCTGGCAGAGATTTGCCTGCGCATAAATTGTGAGTACCAAGCAGATCTGCATTTAAGTTACACCGCGCTGATCACTGAGGAGTTAGAGAAATATAAACCATGAGTAATATCCTTTTTTGAGGGGGAATATTTTCCCTCTTCCCGTTTCTGGAAGATCAATATGAAATAATCACTCCTGGTTAGCAACAAATAGGGGGAAAATGGTGGGAAATCTAAAGCATCTTTAGGAACAAAACTTTATTTAATTTATTCCCAGTATCCCATCTAAACCTCCTCTCCATAAATTTGAACCCGCTTCCCCTTGTCCTGTCCCTCCAGGCCTTTGGAAATAATTTCTCCCCATATTTCTTGTCGGCTCCTTGAGACACTGGAAGGTGAAATGAAGTCACCCCGGATTTTCTCTTCCTCAGGCTGAACAAACCCCGGCAGAACTTTCAAAACCCAACGTACACAAAAGGAAAACTTAGGTCTCGTCCTTCCCTTGTCTTCCTGCTAGCTTAGGAACGCTGCAATTATGTCTTAATTGTTTGCTAAGCGTTGTGGTGATTGAGGGGCCTGGGGTGTCACCAGGAATCCTCAGAGCAAGAACAATTACTCAGAACCTCGGGGAAGTTAATGACGGGCAAATTGCTAAACAAACATTCCTCAACATCGTGTTAAATACCCCAATTAAACTCCCATTCCACATTTCAAACACGGGGAGCAGGGTAGATCCTGTGATAAGGAACTCTCAGCACGCCGGGGAGTTCTGCTCCCGGAGGAAAAAATAAAGGGCAAATAAAAACCAGAGAGGCTTTTGTGCAACACCAACAGGGCTTTAATGTCAGAGAGAAGAGCAACAACCAAGGGCAGAGAATCCAAAAGATCCCAGGGGCAGCAGGGGATGCAGAATTCGTGCTCTGGGAGCAGGGACCAGCTCAGGACCAGGATAAGCCAGGGATGGAGGGGTCTGGGCACAGAGAGAGGATGGAGGGCTCAGGGAATCCCGAGGGGATGGAGGGCTCAGGGAATCCAGAGGGGATGGAGGGCTCAGGGCACACTCAGGGCTGCTGGGCACACTCAGCTGCCACTGCCAGCGCCTCCTGCCCTGTGTCCCCATGGCCCGGGCCAGGCTCCCGGGCTGGCGCTGCCTCTGGGGCCTGGCACTGCCTGGGGGGCTTTAGAAAACCCCACAGCTCCCGCGGCGGGACCTGCCCCATCTCTGGGAGCCAGGCAGGGAATAGCCCAGGCCCCGTGAGGAGAAGCCGGAGCTGTAGGACCTCCCGCAATTGCCAAAGGAGCCCCCATAGCCCCCAAGGGAGCCCCCATAGCCCCCAAAGGAGCCCCCATAGCCCCCAAAGGAGCCCCCATAGCCAGTGTCACCTCCATAGCCCAGGGAACGGCCGTAGCCAAGGGAGCCCCCATATCCCAGGGAGTCCCCATAGCCCTGGGAGCCCCCATAGCTCCCACAGCTTCCCAGGCCAAAGGAGCCCCCATAGCCCCGGGAGCCCCCATATCCAAGGGAGCCCCCATAGCCTGAGAAACCCCCATAGCCCCGGGAGCCCCCATAGCCTGAGAAACCCCCATAGCCCCGGGAGCTCCCATAGCCCCCATAGCCCAGGGAGCCCCCATAACCTCCAGACCCAAAGGAGCCCCCAGAGCCAGAGGAGCCCCCCAAGGCCAGGGGGCCCCCGTAACCCCCAGATCCTCCCAGCCCAAAGGAGCCCCCGTAGCCCTGGGAGCTGCGGGAACTGAAGGAACGCCCCGGCAAGGCTGGGCCCGACGATCCCACAACGCTCTCCTGGGGGAAGGTGCTGAGCACGGGGCCTGGGATGGTCACCACCACCGGCGGGGGCAGGATCAGGGCTCTGGACTCGGGGCACTGCTGCACACACGGCTCGTTGGAGCTCTCGGCGATGGGCTGGGGGCAGCTGACGCCGCAGGACTCGCTGGAGTAGGACATCCTTCTCTGCTGGGAGGCTGCAACGCACAGCAGAAAGGACTTTAAAGCTAAACTGGCTGAGAAGAATCGAAATTAAACTCTGCGTGTGAAATATCAGAGGGAAACAGATACAATCAAAGAAATCTCATTATTGTATTAGCCCTCGTCTCACCATGATCATCCTTGCAAGAGAAATTCTGTGCTGGATAAATTAAACAAACTTGTAGCAACTCAGTCAAAGGTGTACGGCCAGTGAGAAAGAAGCCAAGAGGAAGAGGAAAGAAGCAACATTGACTTTATGCAGTAATTCAGATTTTATGGGGATCAGTGCCGCCGCTTACCTTGTTCGCTGCAGGGATGGGAACAGGAGCAGTGGATGAAGGGCTGTGGGTGATGTGAGCTTTTATATCCTCCTCAAAGCCACTCTCTGAGCCTCCCATCCTCGTTTATTACAAAACCAACGCCACAGTGGGTGCTTCCATTCTGTCACCTCAGCAATGTCCCTCCCAAACTCGCGTGGCTGTGACACAACCGCTGATGGCAATCAGCTCCCTCTGAGGGCGATCCGAGGGGATTTGGGGAACTTGGGGCTGCAGGGTGGTCATGGGGTCATTGGTTAAAGCCGGTCCTGCTTGAGTCCAATTTTAATGTCCCGTTAAATTGGGACATTTTAATGGCCACAGTAACCATGGTGTGGAGCCCTTTGTGGTGCCACCTTCACCAGGTGGAGTTCACCCAACTGGACCTAAAATCGTGGCTCTGAGAGGACATGAATTCTCCTGGTAGCTGAGTAGAGATCTGTAAAAGCTGTTCCCAAAGAGGCAGAAATTGGTACAGCCAGAAGAGGCCTCGGCCTTAAGCTAATTCCAAATATTTCATTATTTCATTTGAAATCTCAACTTCCAGAAGTTCAGTTTGACCTACATTAAAAATCTTAATTTTCTTTCCTCCCAACCCTGAAGGTCTGACCACTACAGAAAAAAAGAATTTAATAAAGTAGTAATAAAATAAAAATATATTGTAGTAATAAAATAAAAATATATTTCATTAGGGTGAGTCTGGGACATCCTGCAGTTATTTATTTTCTTTCCTCTTGCAATTGTTTTCTAATTTTATGACATTGCAAAAGTGAGGCAATAAATTACCTCTAAATTGTAAAATAGCTCTGTTTGTGAAGTGTCATCAGGATTTGCTGATAATAATGAGAGGTACTGGAGGATAATGACTTTAAGCTGCCTCACAAATACTCATTAATAGTCAGTGCTTGCAATTTCTGTTATTATCCCATTAAATGGAGGCTGGGAGTTATGAGGATTTGTTCTGAGTTAGGAGCTCCCTTGTTATGAAACAGCATCATTTAAAAATATCAATCAATGTCACTCCTCTTGATTCCTTAATCAGCATTTGATTAATAATTTCAGTGCTGGCAATGATTTAATTTTCATTCCTGAGGTCAAATTCTTTATTTTATTACCTGTTAACATGTTTGGGATGACTGTGACAAGTACATCATCTGCCATATCAAGTGCAGCTTCTTCTTAATTTATGAGGCAGCATTTCGCTGAAATATCTTAAATTTTAAGGGAGAAATTAAAGCCTGACTGCAAATTATCTGAGTTTTCGGGCTTAGCTATCAATGTTCTGCAAAAAAGGGGTCTCAAACTGATGTTCTAAAGTCTCAGTTCTTGGAGTTTCACCTGTAAATATTTTGTCCATGAAATTGTGCCTCATGACACAGAGCGCTCAGCTCACGCGTCTCTGAACTGACGCTCCTGCCCCACTTTTGGGCGCTGACATTTCCGTGTTCGTGCCTAACACACCAAATATGAATTTCCTGTGGGCGCTGACAAAGCCCCTGATGGTCCTGGAAGGATCTGGAACATCCCCCAAGTGTCGCTGCCTCCGTGACATTCCAAAGCCAGCAGGCGACGGAGCAATGGAGCCCAACTTGGAATTGTTGAGTGATTAATGGCATTTGAGCTGCAAACACAAATAAAAACCCCTCACATTTCTAAAGCATTTGGAGATAATTGATATTTTCTTCATTTTTCTTATCCGTCTCCCTCTTTTTGTGCAGCTCCCGTGGATTTTTCACGGGATTCACTTGAATTTTAAAAGACAAAGTTAATTAATCTGAACTCATCGAACCCAAAGACAGCTCTCGTGATGGGGATTATTACCTCATCTTTCACCAGCTCGATGCCCTCAAGTCTGTCCTGACATGGCCTCACGCCCGTTTTTTGCGCGTGGGGAGTGGCAGTGCAAAGCCAGCAGAATTAAATCCCTCCATGTGAGGGTTGTTCTGTGTGGGACTGGAGGCACAGAGGGCGTTTTGTCCTTGTAAGCACTTTGGGAAATGTATAAAAGCTGCCACCACTCCGAGCCTCTCCATCCGCATCTCCTGAGTTATTCACCTTGGTGAACAGGGTAAGTCCGATTTGAGCTCCTCTATCCTTCTCTATCCTTCTATTTCCCCATCCAATTCTTTGATGTTATGGATTGGCAGATTTAAAAATTGTGGGTCTGACAAGGCTGCTGTAGAATAAAATGTGAATTTTCACCATGCCGCTTGGAATATCCATTTCCAGGCATTTTAGGTGCAATGCGTGGCTGCAAAATTTAAAAATATCCGAGTGATCATTCCCACTTTGTGGGAATATAAGGGAAAATGTTCTGGTTTGGAAGCTGAGGGCTACTTGGGAAAGGATATGAAATTACAGAAATTGCTGCTTTGTATCTGACAATTCTTAACTTCCTATAGATACATTGCTAGATTTCAGTCGGACTTAATAAATTTATAAAGAGAAAAAACATTTTTCCCACAGTGTAAGAAGTGTCACCCAGAGATGACACCAGATGTTTTCATCTGTGCGTGACATCTTGGGGACCTTGACAGCAGCCAGAGTCTAGAATGTGATTTTTGTGCTCAGATGAGGGTCAGATTTAGAAAGCAACAAACTCCGGGCTCTCTCACATTTTCCAAGGCAAAGCACAGGCAGAGTCAGGTAGAAATTTCTGGATCTGAAACCTTTCTCCTGCTGTGCGTTGCAGCCTCCCAGCAGAGAAGGATGTCCTACTCCAGCGAGTCCTGCGGCGTCAGCTGCCCCCGGCCCATCGCCGAGAGCTCCAACGAGCCGTGTGTGCAGCAGTGCCCCGAGTCCAGAGCCCTGATCCTGCCCCCGCCGGTGGTGGTGACCATCCCAGGCCCCGTGCTCAGCACCTTCCCCCAGGAGAGCGTTGTGGGATCGTCGGGCCCAGCCTTGCCGGGGCGTTCCTTCAGTTCCCGCAGCTCCCAGGGCTACGGGGGCTCCTTTGGGCTGGGAGGATCTGGGGGTTACGGGGGCCCCCTGGCCTTGGGGGGCTCCTCTGGCTCTGGGGGCTCCTTTGGGTCTGGAGGTTATGGGGGCTCCCTGGGCTATGGGGGCTATGGGAGCTCCCGGGGCTATGGGGGTTTCTCAGGCTATGGGGGCTCCCTTGGATATGGGGGCTCCCGGGGCTATGGGGGCTCCTTTGGCCTGGGAAGCTGTGGGGGCTATGGGGGCTCCCTGGGCTATGGGGACTCCCTGGGATATGGGGGCTCCCAGGGCTATGGGGACTCCCTGGGATATGGGGGCTCCCTTGGCTACGGCCGTTCCCTGGGCTATGGAGGTGACACTGGCTATGGGGGCTCCTTTGGAGGCTATGGGGGCTCCTTTGGAGGCTATGGGGGCTCCCTTGGGGGCTATGGGGGCTCCTTTGGCAATTGCGGGAGGTCCTACAGCTCCGGCTTCTCCTCACGGGGCCTGGGCTATTCCCTGCCTGGCTCCCAGAGATGGGGCAGGTCCCGCCGCGGGAGCTGTGGGGTTTTCTAAAGCCCCCCAGGCAGTGCCAGGCCCCAGAGGCAGCGCCAGCCCGGGAGCCTGGCCCGGGCCATGGGGACACGGGGCAGGAGGCGCTGGCAGTGGCAGCTGAGTGTGCCCAGCAGCCCTGGGTGTGCCCTGAGCCCTCCATCCCCTCTGGATTCCCTGAGCCCTCCATCCCCTCTGGATTCCCTGAGCCCTCCATCCCCTCTGGATTCCCTGAGCCCTCCATCCCCTCGGGATTCCCTGAGCCCTCCATCCTCTCTCTGTGCCCAGACCCCTCCATCCCTGGCTTATCCTGGTCCTGAGCTGGTCCCTGCTCCCAGAGCACGAATTCTGCATCCCCTGCTGCCCCTGGGATCGCTTGGATTCCCTGCCCTTGGTTGTTGCTCTTCTCTCTGACATTAAAGCCCTGTTGGTGTAGCACAAAAGTCTCTCTGGTTTTCATTTGTCCTTGTTTTCCTCTGGGGGGATATTCCCTCTTGTGCAGGGAGGAGAGACCTGGAGTTCCTCACTTGGCCAAGGCCCTTGGGTCTTTGTCATTTGGGAACAGGAGGCAAAGAGACAGAGATTGGATGCAGGAAAACTTTATTGTAGCAAGAAGGGCAGGAGAGGCAGGGAGAGAGAGGGTGGGCAGGCCGGAGGCAGGCCGGGTGTCACGGGCTGCAGGAGGCCAGGGCAGCTTGTGCAGAGCTCAAGGGGTCCATGCTGGGCCGAGGCGGCGTCAGGGCCTTGGGGGCTGTTGCTGGTGGCTCTAGCAGGGCCCGCAGGTGTCCCAGAGCTTCTTGCTGTAGCGGGGCAGGGCGCAAGGGCTGCAGGCGGGAGCAGCGTAGGCTCTGCCAAAGGTGCAGAGGCCGCCCGAGGCCTGGGTGGCGCCGGCGCCGTAGAGGCCGCCCAGCCCCAGGGAGCCGCCAAAGGCCGGTGCTCCGGAGGAGCCCACCACGGCCTGCTGGGGGAAGGAGCTGAGGATGGGGCCGGGGAAGGTGACCACCACGGGCGGGGGCTGGATGAAGGCAGAGGAGTCGGGGCACTGGCGGGCGCACAGCTCGTTGCAGCTCTCAGCGATGGGCTGGGGCACAGCCACGCTGGTCCTGGGCGGGCACAGGTCGTAGCAGGACATCTTGGAGTGAGAGAGATGAGGCTGAAAGGGAATTCAGAAAAACATGGGTTAGAACAGACAGGGCGATATCCCAATTCAGCAGTGGCCTGCTCGCAGACTTGCCACAAACCCTGAGTGACCAAAGTCACACAGTCTTGCCCACCCTGCCCAGCGCTGGCCCTGTGCCCTGCAGCCCCCTCAGAGCCCTGACCCCCACATCCCCAGTCCTCACAATCCCTGACCCAGTCCCTGTGCCCAGCCTGGCTCTGTCTGTCCTGGCCAAGGGGCCATAGCAGGACATCCTCCCGGGCTCAGGGTTGGTTTGCAACAGATAGAGACGTAAAAACTATAAAAACTGAGAAGCTGATGAGAGAAATTTTCAACATGAGTGAAATGACTGTATTGTGATTTATGTTCAGCCTTGATCGTCATGGTCAACACCCACTGAGCACCTCAATAAAAAAATTCCTGTGTAAAACCATCCTCAGAATGACCAGACGTCATAGGCTGATCTTTGTTTGGCCTCACATGGTTGTGTCATTCAGCTTTTGGAAATGTCTACCCTGAAGAACAATATAAAAACCCCAATCCCATCTCCCATTAACTTCCCTAAAGTTGGGAAGTTGGGAAGATCTGGGAACTCCCAAATCCCACATTTCCCACTGTTTTCATTAAGAGTGATTCCAGACAGAAATGATGTAAAGCTGTTCTAAATCTCAGCATTCCTAAAGGAATCTTCCACAACTGCTCTGGTACAGGGTCTGATTAAATAAATATAAAGAAATTAAAAATTCATACTCACTTAGCTCCTCAAGGCGAATGAGCTGTGAGAAGTGTCTGGATGGGCCCAGGCACTGGAGCTTATATAGAGGATCCCAACATTCCAGAGGGCTTGCAATCTTGCTTGGACTGGGGGTTCTGCCTGAAATAAATTGTTTACCAGCTTTGAGTCACAAAAGTTTGGAGTTTGTGGCAGTTCTGATTTCATTCACATTCTCCTATCGTGTGATGTCGGAGTTTCACCACCCTGATTACTTTAATCTTGGGTCTTAATTGGTGCTGGCAACTCCTGGCATCATTACAGTGACCTCACCTCTAATAGTGAATTACCATGTTCATTAAGCTGACTCCACATGTTGCTTCTTCCTTTACAATCTTGTCATGAGCTTGTCTGCTCCAAGATTTTGTAAGACTCATCTTTGGCTGACATGGACATTTTTCCTTAACAGCCCTTTAAAATTATCTGATAAATTAATTAGAAGCAGAAACCAGCTTATTCCAGAACTACCCAGGAATAAATGTGTTTTCCAGCCCTAATTAAAGAGACGTTGTTGGTCAGAGATGGATTTGAGGGGTCATGAATATCTGCTGAGATCATCCAGGGCACTCAGCAATTCCCCAATAATTTTCCATTGAGAGGAAGGCTTGGAATCAATCCCACATAAAAATCCCTTTGTTTAACTAAGAAGGTGTTAGTGGAAAATTAAATTCAGTTTTAAAAGGGTCAATGGTGCTGAATGTTCCCATATCAAGTCCTGTGATTCCAATTTTGAGGAAAAACCAAAGAGACAGTTCAAGGTTGTTCTTTAATGTCCTGGGTGCAATCTCTTATCAAGAGTGTTCTGGCCCTTCTTGAGAAAAACACTTTGTAATGATTTCACAAACATTCATTATCTGCTGTTCAACCCAGCTAATGTTCGGTGTTGTATGACATGAGTGATTTAGACATTTCACTCTTACACAACCCCAGCTGCTTTAATGTGCAGGAAACAAGGTGGTGCCTGCCATTACTTTAATTAAATCATTATTTGTGCCATTGGAAGTCAAGGGTTAATGATTAATGCAGCTCTTCTTTTCCTTCTTTAAAAAAGAATCCTGTCCATATCTGTGGTTGAATCCTCTGTGAGTTTAAGATTCCACCTTTGCTGTATTTCCCTAATTTCAAGCTATATTTTCCATTAAAAAATAAATATTTGTGGTTTTATACCTTTTTTGGGTGATTTTTCAGAGCACAACTTTTAGGTCTTCACCTGCATCCAGTGCATTTTACGGACCCTTCTTGTAATTCCTGAGAAATCTCCCAGAAATCTGCTCTGAATTCCTATGCTGAAAATTGGTCATTGTGGTCCAAATATTGGTTTCACGCAAATATTTTCATTTCCTCTGCAGGTGAAAAAGGATTTGGGTTTAGGTTTGTGTTTTGTTTGTTGCCCCAACAAGTTCCCCTGTATTTTCTGCAGGGGAAGGAAAAAAATTATTCTCCAAGCACAGAAAGGGATTGAGTTGGTTCCCACATCTCCCAGCCTGGGGGGGATTTCCTTGCCTTGATTTATATTTTATGAAAATCTGACAGTCAGAGCAAGTTGTGCCTCATCCCTGGCACAAACTCCCTTCAAATCCAAGCCCTTTTGATGGGCTGCATCAAAACCCCTGTGGGCAGCAGGGGAGGGGAGATTCTGCCCTGCTCAGGTGAGACCTCACCTGCAGAGCTGCCCCAGCCCTGGATCCCAGCCCAGGGAGGAGCTGGAGCTGCTGGAGAGAGACCAGAGGAGGCTCCGGGATGATCTGAGGGATGGAGCAGCTCTGCTGGGAGGAAAGGCTGAGAGAACTGGGATTATTCTGTTGGGAGAAGGGGAAGCTCTGAGGCGACCTCACTGTGGCCTTGCAGGACCTGAAGGAGCTACAAGAAACATGGGGAGGGACAGTTCCCAAGGGATGGGGTGACAGGACAAGGGGGAATGTATTCAGAGGGACAGGGAGGAGGTGTAGATGGGATCTGGGGGATAAATTCTTCCCTGTGAGTGTGGGGAGGCCCTGGCACAGGATATTCCATGGCTGTCCCATCCCTGGCAGTGTCCAAGGTCAGGCTGGACAGGGCTTGCAGCAACCTGGGCTGGTGGAAGCTGTGCCTGCCCATGTTAGGGCGTGGAACGAGATGATTTTAAGATCCCTTCCGACCCCAACCATTCCATGATTCTGTGATTACCTCTCTCCACTTTGTATTAAAAACACCACGATTTCAGCGTTCTCTGGACTGCAAAATTTATTTGGAAGATTCTTGTGAGGAAAAAAAACCCTCTAAGTGCAGACTTTCTGAGGAACAAGGGTTGCGAGAGCACTTGGGAAGCACTGAGCAATGATCTCTGCTCCCTGTTTTGTAGCCCTTGCATGTCCCAGGGCTGATTAACAGCACCCAAAGCAGGGAGGAGCTGCCAGGCACCTCAGCCCTGATCAGATCGTTCGTAGCCGCTGGGTTTGGCCAGGCCGGGCCCTGCCCTGCCATTACTTTCCCTTTTGTGTCATCCAGGGCAGGCTGCTCCTCTCAGAATGGCTCCAGCACTCCCAGGCCCTCTCCAGTGGCCCTCCAGACACTTAAACAACCAGAAATGGTCAAGCTGAATAGCTCTGTTACGAGCAGGTAAGGCCTCAAGTGAGTACTCAGCATATTTTAAAATGACTAAAGATGAAAACGCAAAAATTTGATGCATAAAAGATTTATTGCAGGAACAACTTGAATAAATCACAGAGAGTAAAAAGGAAACCATCGGAAAAGGAGAGGTACAAAGACAATTGGAAAAAAAAGATAAATCTTTTAACGAATTCAGTTGTCAAGAAGCAGAGCTGAATAAATGCAAATATGACATGAGGTTGACAGAGACAATAAAGGTCAAAGATAGGTAAAGAACAATGAAATTGTTATACATAATAAATTCACAGAAGACATCATTAGAGATTAGACCTTCACACGGGAGACAAAGTAAAATACTAAACATAGGAAAAGACAACTTTTAAAGGAAACAGTAATGGCGGAAAAATGGAGATTAACAACTTCTAGATTCTTCCATTGCTGACAGATAAAAAAGAGGCCGGGATGAGTCTAGCAGGGCCCGCAGGTGTCCCAGAGCTTCTTGCTGTAGCGGGGCAGGGCGCAAGGGCTGCAGGCGGGAGCAGCGTAGGCTCTGCCAAAGGTGCAGAGGCCCCCCGAGGCCTGGGTGGCGCCGGCGCCGTAGAGGCCGCCCAGCCCCAGGGAGCCGCCAAAGGCCGGTGCTCCGGAGGAGCCCACCACGGCCTGCTGGGGGAAGGAGCTGAGGATGGGGCCGGGGAAGGTGACCACCACGGGCGGGGGCTGGATGAAGGCAGAGGAGTCGGGGCACTGGCGGGCGCACAGCTCGTTGCAGCTCTCAGCGATGGGCTGGGGCACAGCCACGCTGGTCCTGGGTGGGCACAGCTCCGTGCTGCTCCTTGGTGGGCACAGGTCGTAGCAGGACATCTTGCAGTGGGATGCGAGGGTGCTCTGCAAGAGAGGGCAGCCATGGCAGGAGAGCAGCCCAGGGCAGCGCCCAAGGGGCCACAGGGGCTGGAGCAGGGAGCCGCCAGCAGAAGCGCTGGCACACTTACCCTTGTTCCTGGAGAGGAGAAGGTGGCCAGGGCACTGCTTGCTCCAGTCTGGCCCAGGCAGGGCTTTTATAGCAGCCCCGGCATTGCTCAGCTCCAGCCTGGCCAATCTGCACAGGGGACACTCCCTGATGCTGCTGCTGCTGCTGCTGCTGCTGACACCAGGGCTGTGCGGCCCCTGCCCCTCCCTGAGTCAGCATCCCCCAGGTGCCAGCCCAGCACAGCCCGCTGCCCCAGCCATCTTGTCCTTCCTGCCACATCAGATCCTTGATAGCTAGGATGGCACCCAGCAATGGGCTGCAGGAACACCTGTAATGGTCCAAAGGGGTGGGGCAGGGCTGGATGGACATGTGGCAGGCTGGGCCAGATGGACATGTCTGATCCTCACACTGTGAAGATCATGTAATGTTTTTTTTCCCAGCCTCGTGGAAGCCCTTGGACACTGCAGGTAGGCAGATGTGGTCTGGTTCACTTGGACTGCCTTGTGATGCACAAATGCCTTCCACAGTGAAGGCTCCTGCTACCCCTACCCAAGATGCTCTAACCCTTTACAGAGGTTCCTGGAGCCGATTCCTCGGTGCCATCCGGGCTCTGAAGTGTCTGAGGTGTCAGGAAGGACAAGATGGCTGGGGCAGCAGGATGTGCTGGGCTGGCACCTGGGGGATGCTGACTCAGGGAGGGGCAGGGGCTGCACAGCCCTGGTGTCAGCAGCAGCAGCAGCAGCAGCAGCAGCAGCAGCAGCATCAGGGAGTGTCCCCTGTGCAGATTGGCCAGGCTGGAGCTGAGCAATGCCGGGGCTGCTATAAAAGCCCTGCCTGGGCCAGACTGCACCAAGCAGTGCCCTGGCCACCTTCTCCTGCTCGGGAACAAGGGTAAGTGTGCCAGCGCTTCTGCTGGCGGCTCCCTGCTCCATCCCCGGCCCCTGTGGCGCTGCCCTGGGCTGCTCTCCTGCCATGGCTGCCCTCTCTTGCAGAGCACCCTCGCATCCCACTGCAAGATGTCCTGCTACGACCTGTGCCCACCAAGGAGCAGCACGGAGCTGTGCCCGCCCAGGACCAGCGTGGCTGTGCCCCAGCCCATCGCTGAGAGCTGCAACGAGCTGTGCGCCCGCCAGTGCCCCGACTCCTCTGCCTTCATCCAGCCCCCGCCCGTGGTGGTCACCTTCCCCGGCCCCATCCTCAGCTCCTTCCCCCAGCAGGCCGTGGTGGGCTCCTCCGGAGCACCGGCCTTTGGCGGCTCCCTGGGGCTGGGCGGCCTCTACGGCGCCGGCGCCACCCAGGCCTCGGGGGGCCTCTGCACCTTTGGCAGAGCCTACGCTGCTCCCGCCTGCAGCCCTTGCGCCCTGCCCCGCTACAGCAAGAAGCTCTGGGACACCTGCGGGCCCTGCTAGAGCCACCAGCAACAGCCCCCAAGGCCCTGCTGCCGCCTCGGCCCAGCATGGACACCTTGAGCTCTGCACAAGCTGCCCTGGCCTCCTGCAGCCCGTGACACCCGGCCTGCCTCCGGCCTGCCCACCCTCCCTCTCCCTGCCTCTCCTGCCCTTCTTGCTACAATAAAGTTTTCCTGCATCCAATCCCTGTTTCTTTCCCTCTTTTTTGGGACTTATGATGACTCATGGGAATGGGGAATTCCGGGAGTGGGTGGGGAAATGATGTTCCTGGGCAAACTGAAAATGGAATCTGACAGCAACCGTAAAGTAGAAGAGGGAATGTTTTATAGGCAGTTAAAGTTGAAAAGGAAATGGCTTCAAAGTAGAAGTGGATGGATATGAAGGAGACTAGTGGGAATGTGTCACATAAGCTTAAGAAGAAGGAGAAGAAGAAGGAGAAGGACAAGGACAAGGACAAGGACAAGGACAAGGACAAGGAGCTCTGAGCACTCTGCCTCAAAACATACAAATACGCTCTTGCAGGCCATGACACCAGGGGCCTTTACAGACCTGCTGCCATGCTGGCAAAGAGTAGGACTGTTCCCAGAGCTGGGAGTCATCCAGGGGAAGAGGCTGTCGGAGCTCCAGTGCCTCTGGATCAATCTTGGCTTTGCTAAATGACCATGGCCTGAAATCAGAAAGAAACTTGCCTGTCCCTACACTCTATACATGAAATTTCCCCATCATCAGTTTCGTCTTTCTTTCTCTTTCTTTTTATTTCTTTCTCTTTCTTTCTCTTTCTTTCTCTCTTTCTCTACTTCTTGCTCTTGTTCTTTTTTTATATTACTTTGTCACCTTCGGTCTCATTTTCTCCTCTTTTTTGACCTCCCTCTAGGCCAAACCTTCCAACGGTACTTTGTCTTCTGATTCACTTTCCCATTTGATTTCATTTTCTTCTCTAGGTCACAATCCTCTGTCCTCTTCCAATTTGACTTTCCATCCCCTTCCCCTTCCATTTTCCACAGCCCCGATTATTCCTCAACACCATTTCCCCTCCTACTCTCAGAATTCCCCCTTCGCCAGGGATATCCATGACTCCAGCAAAGGAGGCAAAGAGATAGAGATTGGATGCAGGAAAACTTTATTGTAGCAAGAAGGGCAGGAGAGGCAGGGAGAGGGAGGGTGGGCAGGCCGGAGGCAGGCCGGGTGTCACGGGCTGCAGGAGGCCAGGGCAGCTTGTGCAGAGCTCAAGGTGTCCATGCTGGGCCGAGGCGGCAGCAGGGCCTTGGGGGCTGTTGCTGGTGGCTCTAGCAGGGCCCGCAGGTGTCCCAGAGCTTCTTGCTGTAGCGGGGCAGGGCGCAAGGGCTGCAGGCGGGAGCAGCGTAGGCTCTGCCAAAGGTGCAGAGGCCCCCCGAGGCCTGGGTGGCGCCGGCGCCGTAGAGGCCGCCCAGCCCCAGGGAGCCGCCAAAGGCCGGTGCTCCGGAGGAGCCCACCACGGCCTGCTGGGGGAAGGAGCTGAGGATGGGGCCGGGGAAGGTGACCACCACGGGCGGGGGCTGGATGAAGGCAGAGGAGTCGGGGCACTGGCGGGCGCACAGCTCGTTGCAGCTCTCAGCGATGGGCTGGGGCACAGCCACGCTGGTCCTGGGTGGGCACAGCTCTGTGCTGCTCCTTGGTGGGCACAGGTCGTAGCAGGACATCTTGCAGTGGGATGCGAGGGTGCTCTGCAAGAGAGGGCAGCCATGGCAGGAGAGCAGCCCAGGGCAGCGCCCAAGGGGCCACAGGGGCTGGAGCAGGGAGCCGCCAGCAGAAGCGCTGGCACACTTACCCTTGTTCCTGGAGAGGAGAAGGTGGCCAGGGCACTGCTTGCTCCAGTCTGGCCCAGGCAGGGCTTTTATAGCAGCCCCGGCATTGCTCAGCTCCAGCCTGGCCAATCTGCACAGGGGACACTCCCTGATGCTGCTGCTGCTGCTGCTGCTGCTGCTGACACCAGGGCTGTGCGGCCCCTGCCCCTCCCTGAGTCAGCATCCCCCAGGTGCCAGCCCAGCACATCCCGCTGCCCCAGCCATCTTGTCCTTCCTGCCACGTCAGATCCTTGATAGCAGGGATGGCACCCAGGAGTACATTAGAGGAATACCTGACAGGGGTTGGAGCATGAGGCACAGGAGTGGCAGGAATCTTCACCATGGAGGGCATCGGTGCATCACAGCACAGCCCAGTAGAACCAGTCCCCATCTGCGTCGAGTCAGTGCCCAGGGACTTCCAGGAACAAAGACTGCTCCTGTCAGGCTTGATCTTCATAGGCCAAAGAGCAGAGATGTCCATCTGGCCCAGGCTGATTCCAACGCTGCCCCACCCATTTGGACCATCAAAGTTCTTCCTGGAGCCCATTGCTGGGTGCCATCCCAGCTATCAAGGATCTGACGTGGCAGGAAGGACAAGATGGCCGGGGCAGCGGGATGTGCTGGGCTGGCACCTGGGGGATGCTGACTCAGGGAGGGGCAGGGGCCGCACAGCCCTGGTGTCAGCAGCAGCAGCAGCATCAGGGAGTGTCCCCTGTGCAGATTGGCCAGGCTGGAGCTGAGCAATGCCAGGGCTGCTATAAAAGCCCTGCCTGGGCCAGACTGGAGCAAGCAGTGCCCTGGCCACCTTCTCCTCTCCAGGAACAAGGGTAAGTGTGCCAGCGCTTCTGCTGGCGGCTCCCTGCTCCAGCCCCTGTGGCCTCTGTGGTGCTGCCCTGGGCTGCTCTCCTGCCATGGCTGCCCTCTCTTGCAGAGCACCCTCGCATCCCACTGCAAGATGTCCTGCTACGACCTGTGCCCGCCCAGGACCAGCGTGGCTGTGCCCCAGCCCATCGCTGAGAGCTGCAACGAGCTGTGCGCCCGCCAGTGCCCCGACTCCTCTGCCTTCATCCAGCCCCCGCCCGTGGTGGTCACCTTCCCCGGCCCCATCCTCAGCTCCTTCCCCCAGCAGGCCGTGGTGGGCTCCTCCGGAGCACCGGCCTTTGGCGGCTCCCTGGGGCTGGGCGGCCTCTACGGCGCCGGCGCCACCCAGGCCTCGGGGGGCCTCTGCACCTTTGGCAGAGCCTACGCTGCTCCCGCCTGCAGCCCTTGCGCCCTGCCCCGCTACAGCAAGAAGCTCTGGGACACCTGCGGGCCCTGCTAGAGCCACCAGCAACAGCCCCCAAGGCCCTGCTGCCGCCTCGGCCCAGCATGGACACCTTGAGCTCTGCACAAGCTGCCCTGGCCTCCTGCAGCCCCTGACACCCGGCCTGCCTCCGGCCTGCCCAGCCTCCCTCTCCCTGCCTCTCCTGCCCTTCTTGCTACAATAAAGTTTTCCTGCATCCAATCTCTGTCTCTCTGCCTCCTTTGCTGGAGTCATGGATATCCCTGGCGAAGGGGGAATTCTGAGAGTAGGAGGGGAAATGGTGTTGAGGAATAATCAGGGCTGAGGAAAATGGAAGGGGAAGGGGATGGAAAAGACAAATTGGAAGAGGACAGAGGATTGTGACCTAGAGAAGAAAATGAAATCAAACGGGAATGCGAATCAGAAGATAAAGTACCGTTGGAAGGCTTTGGCCTAGATGGAGGACGTAAAGGCGAAGAAGAAGGAGAAGGAGAAGGAGAAGGAGAAAATGAGACAGAAAGTGACAAAGAAATATAAAAAAGGAACAAGAGCAAGAACTAGAGAAACAGAGAAACAGAGAGAGAACGAGAAAGAAAGAGAAAGAAATAAAAAGAGAAAGAAAGAGAAAGAAAGAAGAAACTGATGATGGGGAAATTTCATGTACAGAGTGTAGGGACGGGAAAGTTTCTTTCTGATTTCAGGCATTGGTCATTTAGCAAAGCCAATATTGATACAGAGGCGCTGGAGCTCCGACAGCCTCTTCCCCTGGATGACTCCCAGCTCTGGGAACAGTCCTACTCTTTGCCAGCATGGCAGCAGGTCTGTAAAGGCCCCTGGTGTCATGGCCTGCAAGAGCGTATTTTTATGTTTTGAGGCAGAGTGCTCAGAGCTCCTTGTCCTTGTCCTTGTCCTTGTCCTTGTCCTTGTCCTTGTCCTTCTCTTTCTTCTTCTCCTTCTACCTAAGCTTATGTGACACATTCCCACTAGTCTCCTTCATATCCATCCACTTCTACTTTGATGCCATTTTCTTTTCAACTTTAACTGCCAATAAAAAATTCCCTCTTCTATTTTACAACTACTGTCCCCTTCCATTTTCCGTTTGCCCATGAACACCATTTCCGCTCCCACTCCCAGAATTCCCCATTCCCAAGAGTCATCATGAGTCCAGAAAAACAGGCAAAGAAACAGGGATTGGATGCAGGAAAACTTTATTGTAGCAAGAAGGGCAGGAGAGGCAGGGAGAGGGAGGGTGGGCAGGCCGGAGGCAGGCCGGGTGTCACGGGCTGCAGGAGGCCAGGGCAGCTTGTGCAGAGCTCAAGGTGTCCATGCTGGGCCGAGGCGGCAGCAGGGCCTTGGGGGCTGTTGCTGGTGGCTCTAGCAGGGCCCGCAGGTGTCCCAGAGCTTCTTGCTGTAGCGGGGCAGGGCGCAAGGGCTGCAGGCGGGAGCAGCGTAGGCTCTGCCAAAGGTGCAGAGGCCCCCCGAGGCCTGGGTGGCGCCGGCGCCGTAGAGGCCGCCCAGCCCCAGGGAGCCGCCAAAGGCCGGTGCTCCGGAGGAGCCCACCACGGCCTGCTGGGGGAAGGAGCTGAGGATGGGGCCGGGGAAGGTGACCACCACAGGCGGGGGCTGGATGAAGGCAGAGGAGTCGGGGCACTGGCGGGCGCACAGCTCGTTGCAGCTCTCAGCGATGGGCTGGGGCACAGCCACGCTGGTCCTGGGTGGGCACAGCTCCGTGCTGCTCCTTGGTGGGCACAGGTCGTAGCAGGACATCTTGCAGTGGGATGCGAGGGTGCTCTGCAAGAGAGGGCAGCCATGGCAGGAGAGCAGCCCAGGGCAGCACCACAGGGGCCGGGGCTGGAGCAGGGAGCCGCCAGCAGAAGCGCTGGCACACTTACCCTTGTTCCTGGAGAGGAGAAGGTGGCCAGGGCACTGCTTGCTCCAGTCTGGCCCAGGCAGGGCTTTTATAGCAGCCCCGGCATTGCTCAGCTCCAGCCTGGCCAATCTGCACAGGGGACACTCCCTGATGCTGCTGCTGCTGCTGCTGCTGCTGCTGACACCAGGGCTGTGCGGCCCCTGCCCCTCCCTGAGTCAGCATCCCCCAGGTGCCAGACCAGCACATCCCGCTGCCCCGGCCATCTTGTCCTTCCTGCCACATCAGTTCCTTGATAGCAGGGATGGCACCCAGCAATGCGTTAGAGGAACACCTGTCAGAGGCTGGAGCATGAGGCACAGGAGTGGCAGGAACCTTCACCATGGAGGGCATCGGTGCATCACAGCAAAGCCCAGCCGAACCAGACCCCATCTGCGTGGAGTCAGTGCCCAGGGGCTTCCAGGAGACTGGGAACAAAGACTGCTCCTGTCTTGATCTTCATAGGCCAAAGAGCAGAGATGTCCATCTGGCCCAGGCTGATTCAAGCCCTGCCCCACCCCTTTGGACCATTACAGGTCTTCCTGGAGCCCATTGCTGGGTGCCATCCCAGCTATCAAGGATCTGATGTGGCAGGAAGGACAAGATGGCTGGGGCAGCGGGATGTGCTGGGCTGGCACCTGGGGGATGCTGACTCAGGGAGGGGCAGGGGCCGCACAGCCCTGGTGTCAGCAGCAGCAGCAGCAGCATCAGGGAGTGTCCCCTGTGCAGATTGGCCAGGCTGGAGCTGAGCAATGCTGGGGCTGCTATAAAAGCCCTGCCTGGGCCAGACTGGAGCAAGCAGTGCCCTGGCCACCTTCTCCTCTCCAGGAACAAGGGTAAGTGTGCCAGCGCTTCTGCTGGCGGCTCCCTGCTCCAGCCCCGGCCCCTGTGGCCCCTTGGACGCTGCCCTGGGCTGCTCTCCTGCCATGGCTGCCCTCTCTTGCAGAGCACCCTCGCATCCCACTGCAAGATGTCCTGCTACGACCTGTGCCCGCCCAGGACCAGCGTGGCTGTGCCCCAGCCCATCGCTGAGAGCTGCAACGAGCTGTGCGCCCGCCAGTGCCCCGACTCCTCTGCCTTCATCCAGCCCCCGCCCGTGGTGGTCACCTTCCCCGGCCCCATCCTCAGCTCCTTCCCCCAGCAGGCCGTGGTGGGCTCCTCCGGAGCACCGGCCTTTGGCGGCTCCCTGGGGCTGGGCGGCCTCTACGGCGCCGGCGCCACCCAGGCCTCGGGGGGCCTCTGCACCTTTGGCAGAGCCTACGCTGCTCCCGCCTGCAGCCCTTGCGCCCTGCCCCGCTACAGCAAGAAGCTCTGGGACACCTGCGGGCCCTGCTAGAGCCACCAGCAACAGCCCCCAAGGCCCTGACGCCGCCTCGGCCCAGCATGGACACCTTGAGCTCTGCACAAGCTGCCCTGGCCTCCTGCAGCCCGTGACACCCGGCCTGCCTCCGGCCTGCCCAGCCTCCCTCTCCCTGCCTCTCCTGCCCTCCTTGCTACAATAAAGTTTTCCTGCATCCAATCTCTGTCTCTTTGCCTCCTTTGCTGGAGTCATGGATATCCCTGGGGAAGGGGGAATTCCAAGAGTGGGAGGGGAAATGGTGTTGGGGATGGTTGGGGCAATGGAAGTTTGAAGGGGAAGGGGAAAGAGATGGAGGACAGGGACCGAGGAGAGTAATTTGGGCAAGAAATGGAATCAAAATGGAGTCCGAATCAAAAGATAGCTAATCTAGTTTGTTTAGGTGAAGGAGGAGAAGGAGGAGAAGGAGAAGGGGAAGGGGAAGGAGAAGTAGGATGAAGAGGAGAAGAAGAAGAAGAAGAAAGCGAAAGAACAAAGAACAAAGAAAGAAGGACAAGAAGAACAAAAAGGCTGAGAAGGAGAAAGGGAATGAGAAGTAGGATGAAGAGAAGAAGAAGAAGAAAGAGGAGAAGGAGGATAAAAAGAGGAAAGAGAATTCAAAGAAAGACAAGATGAAGTAGAAGGAGAAGAAGAAAGAGAAGATGGGAAAGAAGGATTTGGACAAATATTAAGATGACAGACTAAGACGTAGCAGGGGGAGGAGAAGGATTAGAAGACAAGAAAATTTAATGTACAGGGAAGAGTAATGGGGAAGTCTCTCTTTGACTTCAGGCCCAGATCCTTTAGCAGAGCCATGGTGGCTCAGACGGGCTGGAGCTCTGGTAGCCTTTACCCGGGAATGACTCCAAGCTCCATTTGCAACCCCACTCTTGGCCAACACAACTGCACATGGGTAAGAGCTCCTGGTCTCATGGCCAGCAAGTTGGGGGATCTGTCTCTCTTCAGGCAGAATGCTCAGAGTTCCTTGTGCTTGTGCTTGTGCTTGTGCTTTTCCTTGTCCTTGTCCTTCACCTTCTCCTTCACCTTCTCCTCCTCCTTCTCCTTCTTCTCCTTCTCCCTCTATTTCTCATCCTGTGTCTCATTCTCCTTCTCCTAGTTCTCTCTCTTCTAACATCTCTGTTTCCCAAAGTTCTCCTTCATATGCTTCCACTTCCACTCTGATTTCAATTTCATCTCCACTTCAACCTCTGATGACCATTCACATTTTCTGTATAACTTAACCATTCCTCTTAGATTTTCCATTCCCTGTGGCCATCCCAGCATCACCAATTCCCCTCCCGCACTTGAAAAAAGTTCCATTCCAAGGAGTCTTCATGAATTGGCAAAAGGAGGCAAAGAGACAGAGATTGGATGCAGGAAAACTTTATTGTAGCAAGAAGGGCAGGAGAGGCAGGGAGAGGGAGGGTGGGCAGGCCGGAGGCAGGCCGGGTGTCACGGGCTGCAGGAGGCCAGGGCAGCTTGTGCAGAGCTCAAGGTGTCCATGCTGGGCCGAGGCGGCGTCAGGGCCTTGGGGGCTGTTGCTGGTGGCTCTAGCAGGGCCCGCAGGTGTCCCAGAGCTTCTTGCTGTAGCGGGGCAGGGCGCAAGGGCTGCAGGCGGGAGCAGCGTAGGCTCTGCCAAAGGTGCAGAGGCCCCCCGAGGCCTGGGTGGCGCCGGCGCCGTAGAGGCCGCCCAGCCCCAGGGAGCCGCCAAAGGCCGGTGCTCCGGAGGAGCCCACCACGGCCTGCTGGGGGAAGGAGCTGAGGATGGGGCCGGGGAAGGTGACCACCACGGGCGGGGGCTGGATGAAGGCAGAGGAGTCGGGGCACTGGCGGGCGCACAGCTCGTTGCAGCTCTCAGCGATGGGCTGGGGCACAGCCACGCTGGTCCTGGGTGGGCACAGCTCCGTGCTGCTCCTTGGTGGGCACAGGTCGTAGCAGGACATCTTGCAGTGGGATGCGAGGGTGCTCTGCAAGAGAGGGCAGCCATGGCAGGAGAGCAGCCCAGGGCAGCACCCAAGGGGCTGGGGCTGGAGCAGGGAGCCGCCAGCAGAAGCGCTGGCACACTTACCCTTGTTCCTGGAGAGGAGAAGGTGGCCAGGGCACTGCTTGCTCCAGTCTGGCCCAGGCAGGGCTTTTATAGCAGCCCCGGCATTGCTCAGCTCCAGCCTGGCCAATCTGCACAGGGGACACTCCCTGATGCTGCTGCTGCTGCTGCTGCTGCTGCTGACACCAGGGCTGTGCGGCCCCTGCCCCTCCCTGAGTCAGCATCCCCCAGGTGCCAGCCCAGCACATCCCGCTGCCCCAGCCATCTTGTCCTTCCTGCCACGTCAGATCCTTGATAGCTGGGATGGCACCCAGCAATGGGCTCCGGGAAGAACTTTAATGGTCCAAAGGGGTGGGGCAGGGCTTGAATCAGCCTGGGCCAGATGGACATCTCTGCTCTTTGGCCTATGAAGATCAAGACAGGAGCAGTCTTTGTTCCCAGTCTCCTGGAAGCCCCTGGGCACTGACTCCACGCAGATGGGGTCTGGTTCGGCTGGGCTGTGCTGTGATGCACAGATGCCCTCCATGCTGAAGGTTCCTGCCACTCCTGTGCCTCATGCTCCAGCCTCTGACAGGTGTTCCTCTAACGCATTGCTGGGTGCCATCCCTGCTATCAAGGATCTGATGTGGCAGGAAGGACAAGATGGTTGGGGCAGCGGGATGTGCTGGGCTGGCACCTGGGGGATGCTGACTCAGGGAGGGGCAGGGGCCGCACAGCCCTGGTGTCAGCAGCAGCAGCAGCAGCATCAGGGAGTGTCCCCTGTGCAGATTGGCCAGGCTGGAGCTGAGCAATGCCGGGGCTGCTATAAAAGCCCTGCCAGGGCCAGATTGGAACAAGCAGTGCCCTGGCCACCTTCTCCTGCTCGGGAACAAGGGTAAGTGTGCCAGCGCTTCTGCTGGCGGCTCCCTGCTCCAGCCCCTGTGGCCCCTTGGGTGCTGCCCTGGGCTGCTCTCCTGCCATGGCTGCCCTCTCTTGCAGAGCACCCTCGCATCCCACTGCAAGATGTCCTGCTATGACCTGTGCCCACCCAGGACCAGCGTGGCTGTGCCCCAGCCCATCGCTGAGAGCTGCAACGAGCTGTGCGCCCGCCAGTGCCCCGACTCCTCTGCCTTCATCCAGCCCCCGCCCGTGGTGGTCACCTTCCCCGGCCCCATCCTCAGCTCCTTCCCCCAGCAGGCCGTGGTGGGCTCCTCCGGAGCACCGGCCTTTGGCGGCTCCCTGGGGCTGGGCGGCCTCTACGGCGCCGGCGCCACCCAGGCCTCGGGGGGCCTCTGCACCTTTGGCAGAGCTTACGCTGCTCCCGCCTGCAGCCCTTGCGCCCTGCCCCGCTACAGCAAGAAGCTCTGGGACACCTGCGGGCCCTGCTAGAGCCACCAGCAACAGCCCCCAAGGCCCTGACGCCGCCTCGGGCCAGCATGGAAACCTTGAGCTCTGCACAAGCTGCCCTGGCCTCCTGCAGCCCGTGACACCCGGCCTGCCTCCGGCCTGCCCACCCTCCCTCTCCCTGCCTCTCCTGCCCTCCTTGGTACAATAAAGTTTTCCTGCATCCAATCTCTGTTTCTTTCCCTCTTTTTTGGGACTCATGATGACTCATGGGAATGGGGAATTCTGGGAGTGGGAGGGGAAATGGTGTTCATGGGCCAACTGAAAACGGAAGGGGACAGCAACCGTAAAGTAGAAGAGGGAATGTTTTATAGGCAGTTAAAGTTGAAAAGGAAATGGCTTCAAAGTAGAAGTGGATGGATATGAAGGAGACTAGTGGGAATGTGTCACATAAGCTTAAGAAGAAGGAGAAGAAGAAGGAGAAGGACAAAGACAAGGACAAGGACAAGGACAAGGAGCTCTGAATACTCTGCCTCAAAACATACAAATACGCTCTTGCAGGCCATGATACCAGGGGCCTTTACAGACCTGCTGCCATGCTGGCAAAGAGTAGGACTGTTCCCAGAGCTGGGAGTCATCCAGGGGAAGAGGCTGTCAGAGCTCCAGCGCCTCTGGATCAATCTTGGCTTTGCTAAATGACCAATGCCTGAAATCAGAAAGAAACTTTCCCGTCCCTACACTCTATACATGAAATTTCCCCATCATCAGTTTCGTCTTTCTTTCTCTTTCTTTTTATTTCTTTCTCTTTCTTTCTCTTTCTTTCTCTCTTTCTCTACTTCTTGCTCTTGTTCTTTTTTTATATTTCTTTGTCACCTTCGGTCTCATTTTCTCCTCTTTTTTGACCTCCCTCTAGGCCAAACCCTTCCAACGGTACTTTGTCTTCTGATTCGCTTTCCCATTTGATTTCATTTTTTTCTCTAGGTCACAATCCTCTGTCCTCTTCCAATTTGTCTTTTCCATCCCCCTCCCCTTCCATTTTCCACAGCCCCGATTATTCCTCAACACCATTTCCCCTCCCACTCTCAGAATTCCCCCTTCACCAGGGATATCCATGACTCCAGCAAAGGAGGCAAAGAGAAAGGAGTTGGATGCAGGAAAACTTTATTGTAGCAAGAAGGGCAGGAGAGGGAGAGGGAGGCTGGGCAGGCCGGAGGCAGGCCGGGTGTCACAGGCTGCAGGAGGCCAGGGCAGCTTGTGCAGAGCTCAGTTGTCCATGCTGGGCCGAGGTGGCATAAGGGCCTTGGGGGCTGTTGCTGGTGGCTCTAGCAGGGCCCGCAGGTGTCCCAGAGCTTCTTGCTGTAGCGGGGCAGGGCGCAAGGGCTGCAGGCGGGAGCAGCGTAGGCTCTGCCAAAGGTGCAGAGGCCCCCCGAGGCCTGGGTGGCGCCGGCGCCGTAGAGGCCGCCCAGCCCCAGGGAGCCGCCAAAGGCCGGTGCTCCGGAGGAGCCCACCACGGCCTGCTGGGGGAAGGAGCTGAGGATGGGGCCGGGGAAGGTGACCACCACGGGCGGGGGCTGGATGAAGGCAGAGGAGTCGGGGCACTGGCGGGCGCACAGCTCGTTGCAGCTCTCAGCGATGGGCTGGGGCACAGCCACGCTGGTCCTGGGTGGGCACAGCTCTGGGCTGCTCCTGGGTGGGCACAGGTCGTAGCAGGACATCTTGCAGTGGGATGCGAGGGTGCTCTGCAAGAGAGGGCAGCCATGGCAGGAGAGCAGCCCAGGGCAGCACCCAAGGGGCCACAGGGGCTGGAGCAGGGAGCCGCCAGCAGAAGCGCTGGCACACTTACCCTTGTTCCCGAGCAGGAGAAGGTGGCCAGGGCACTGCTTGCTCCAGTCTGGCCCAGGCAGGGCTTTTATAGCAGCCCCGGCGTTGCTCAGCTCCAGCCTGGCCAATCTGCACAGGGGACACTCCCTGATGCTGCTGCTGCTGCTGCTGCTGCTGCTGACACCAGGGCTGTGCGGCCCCTGCCGCTCCCTGAGTCAGCATCCCCCAGGTCGTAGCCCAGCACATCCCGCTGCCCCGGCCATCCTGTCCTTCCTGCCACATCAGATCCTTGATAGCTGGGATGGCACCCAGCAATGGGCTCCAGGAAGACCTGTAATGGTCCAAAGGGGTGCGGCAGGGCTGGAATCAGCCTGGGCCAGATGGACATCTCTGCTCTTTGGCCTATGAAGATCAAGCCTGACAGGAGCAGTCTTTGTTCCCAGTGTCCTGGAAGTCCCTGGGCACTGACTCCACGCAGATGGGGTCTGGTTCGGCTGGGCTTTGCTGTGATGCACCGATGCCCTCCATGGGGAAGACTCCTGAAACTCCTGCCCAAGATTCTCCAGGCCCTTTGAGGTGTTCCTGGAGCCCATTGCTTTGTGCCATCCCACCCATCAAGGATCTGACGTGGCAGGAAGGACAAGATGGCTGGGGCAGCGGGATGTGCTGGGCTGGCACCTGGGGGATGCTGACTCAGGGAGGGGCAGGGGCCGCACAGCCCTGGTGTCAGCAGCAGCAGCAGCAGGGAGTGTCCCCTGTGCAGATTGGCCAGGCTGGAGCTGAGCAATGCCGGGGCTGCTATAAAAGCCCTGCCTGGGCCAGACTGCACCAAGCAGTGCCCTGGCCACCTTCTCCTCTCCAGGAACAAGGGTAAGTGTGCCAGCGCTTCTGCTGGCGGCTCCTTGCTCCATCCCCGGCCCCTTGGGCGCTGCCCTGGGCTGCTCTCCTGCCATGGCTGCCCTCTCTTGCAGAGCACCCTCGCATCCCACTCCAAGATGTCCTGCTACGACCTGTGCCCACCAAGGAGCAGCACGGAGCTGTGCCCACCCAGGACCAGCGTGGCTGTGCCCCAGCCCATCGCTGAGAGCTGCAACGAGCTGTGCGCCCGCCAGTGCCCCGACTCCTCTGCCTTCATCCAGCCCCCGCCCGTGGTGGTCACCTTCCCCGGCCCCATCCTCAGCTCCTTCCCCCAGCAGGCCGTGGTGGGCTCCTCCGGAGCACCGGCCTTTGGCGGCTCCCTGGGGCTGGGCGGCCTCTACGGCGCCGGCGCCACCCAGGCCTCGGGGGGCCTCTGCACCTTTGGCAGAGCCTACGCTGCTCCCGCCTGCAGCCCTTGCGCCCTGCCCCGCTACAGCAAGAAGCTCTGGGACACCTGCGGGCCCTGCTAGAGCCACCAGCAACAGCCCCCAAGGCCCTTATGCCACCTCGGCCCAGCATGGACAACTGAGCTCTGCACAAGCTGCCCTGGCCTCCTGCAGCCTGTGACACCCGGCCTGCCTCCGGCCTGCCCACCCTCCCTCTCCCTGCCTCTCCTGCCCTCCTTGGTACAATAAAGTTTTCCTGCATCCAATCTCTGTCTCTCTGCCTCCTTTGCTGGAGTCATGGATATCCCTGGGGAAGAGGGAATTCTGAGAATGGGAGGGGAAATGGTGTTGGGGAATAATTGGGGCTGTGGAAAATGGAAGGGAATTGGGATGGAGAAGACAAATTTTAAGAGGACAGAGGATTGTGACCTAGAGAAAAAAATGAAATCAAATGGGAAAGTGAATCAGAAGATAAAGTACCGTTGGAAGGGTTTGGGCTAGAGGGAGGACGCAAAGGAGAAGGAGAAGGAGAAAATGAGACAGAAGGTGACAAAGAAATATAAAAAAGGAACAAGAGCAAGAACTAGAGAAACAGAGAAACAGAGAGAGTAAGAAAGAGAAAGAAATAAAAAGAGAAAGAATGAGAAAGAAAGAAGAAACTGATGATGGGGAAATTTCATGTATAGAGCGTAGGGATGGGCAAGTTTCTTTCTGATTTCAGGCCATGCTCGTTTAGCAAAGCCAAAATTGATGCAGATGCGCTGAAGCTCTGACAGCCTCTTCCCCTGGATGACTCCCAGCTCTGGGAACAGTCCTACTCTTTGCCAGCATGGCAGCAGGTCTGGAAAGGCCCCTGGTGTCATGGCCTGCAGGAGTGTATTTGTATGTTTTGAGGCAGAGTGCTCAGAGCTCCTTGTCCTTGTCTGTGTTCTTGTCCTTGTCCTTGTCCATGTCCTTGTCCTTGTCCTTGTCCTTCTCCTTCTCCTGCTCCTTAAACTTATGTGACACATTCCCACTAGTCTCCTTCATATCCATCCACTTCTACTTTGATGCCATTTCCTTTACAACTTTAACTGCCAATAAAAAATTCCCTCTTCTCTTTTACAGTTGCTCTCCCCTTCCATTTTCAGTTTGCCCAGGATCACCATTTCCCCTCCCACTCCCAGAATTCCCCATTCCCAAGAGTCATCATGACTCCAGAAAAAAAGGCAAAGAAACAGGGATTGGATGCAGGAAAACTTTATTGTCGCAAGGAGGGCAGGAGAGGCAGGGAGAGGGAGGGTGGGCAGGCCAGAGGCAGGCCGGGTGTCACGGGCTGCAGGAGGCCAGGGCAGCTTGTGCAGAGCTCAAGGTGTCCATGCTGGGCCGAGGCGGCGTCAGGGCCTTGGGGGCTGTTGCTGGTGGCTCTAGCAGGGCCCGCAGGTGTCCCAGAGCTTCTTGCTGTAGCGGGGCAGGGCGCAAGGGCTGCAGGCGGGAGCAGCGTAGGCTCTGCCAAAGGTGCAGAGGCCCCCCGAGGCCTGGGTGGCGCCGGCGCCGTAGAGGCCGCCCAGCCCCAGGGAGCCGCCAAAGGCCGGTGCTCCGGAGGAGCCCACCACGGCCTGCTGGGGGAAGGAGCTGAGGATGGGGCCGGGGAAGGTGACCACCACGGGCGGGGGCTGGATGAAGGCAGAGGAGTCGGGGCACTGGCGGGCGCACAGCTCGTTGCAGCTCTCAGCGATGGGCTGGGGCACAGCCACGCTGGTCCTGGGTGGGCACAGCTCCGTGCTGCTCCTGGGTGGGCACAGGTCGTAGCAGGACATCTTGGAGTGGGATGCGAGGGTGCTCTGCAAGAGAGGGCAGCCATGGCAGGAGAGCAGCCCAGGGCAGCGCCACAGGGGCCGGGGATGGAGCAGGGAGCCGCCAGCAGAAGCGCTGGCACACTTACCCTTGTTCCTGGAGAGGAGAAGGTGGCCAGGGCACTGCTTGCTCCAGTCTGGCCCAGGCAGGGCTTTTATAGCAGCCCCGGCATTGCTCAGCTCCAGCCTGGCCAATCTGCACAGGGGACACTCCCTGATGCTGCTGCTGCTGCTGCTGCTGCTGCTGACACCAGGGCTGTGCGGCCCCTGCCCCTCCCTGAGTCAGCATCCCCCAGGTGCCAGCCCAGCACATCCCGCTGCCCCAGCCATCTTGTCCTTCCTGACACCTCTGACACTTCAGAGCCAGGATGGAACCGAGGAATCGGCTCCAGGAACATCTGTAAAGGGCTAGAGCATCTAGGGTAGGGGTAGCAGGAGCCTTCACTGTGGAAGGCATTTGTGCATGACAAGGCAGTCCAAGTGAACCAGACCACATCTGCCAACCTGCAGTGTCCAAGGGCTTCCACGAGGCTGGGAACAAAAACATTACCTGATCTTCATAGTGTGAGGATCAGAGATGTCCATCTGGCCCAGGCTGATTCCAGCCCTGCCCCACCCATTTGGACCATTACAGGTCTTTCTGCAGCCCATTGCTGGGTGCCATCCCAGCTATCAAGGATCTGACGTGGCAGGAAGGACAAGATGGCTGGGGCAGCGGGATGTGCTGGGCTGGCACCTGGGGGATGCTGACTCAGGGAGGGGCAGGGGCCGCACAGCCCTGGTGTCAGCAGCAGCAGCAGCAGCAGCAGCAGCATCAGGGAGTGTCCCCTGTGCAGATTGGCCAGGCTGGAGCTGAGCAATGCCGGGGCTGCTATAAAAGCCCTGCCTGGGCCAGACTGGAGCAAGCAGTGCCCTGGCCACCTTCTCCTCTCCAGGAACAAGGGTAAGTGTGCCAGCGCTTCTGCTGGCGGCTCCCTGCTCCATCCCCGGCCCCTGTGGCGCTGCCCGGGGCTGCTCTCCTGCCATGGCTGCCCTCTCTTGCAGAGCACCCTCGCATCCCACTCCAAGATGTCCTGCTACGATCTGTGCCCACCAAGGAGCAGCACGGAGCTGTGCCCGCCCAGGACCAGCGTGGCTGTGCCCCAGCCCATCGCTGAGAGCTGCAATGAGCTGTGCGCCCGCCAGTGCCCCGACTCCTCTGCCTTCATCCAGCCCCCGCCTGTGGTGGTCACCTTCCCCGGCCCCATCCTCAGCTCCTTCCCCCAGCAGGCCGTGGTGGGCTCCTCCGGAGCACCGGCCTTTGGCGGCTCCCTGGGGCTGGGCGGCCTCTACGGCGCCGGCGCCACCCAGGCCTCGGGGGGCCTCTGCACCTTTGGCAGAGCCTACACTGCTCCTGCCTGCAGCCCTTGCGCCCTGCCCCGCTACAGCAAGAAGCTCTGGGACACCTGCGGGCCCTGCTAGAGCCACCAGCAACAGCCCCCAAGGCCCTGCTGCCGCCTCGGCCCTGCATGGACGGCTTGAGCTCTGCACAAGCTGCCCTGGCCTCCTGCAGCCCATGACACCCGGCCTGCCTCCGGCCTGCCCAGCCTCTCTCTCCCTGCCTCTCCTGCCCTTCTTGCTACAATAAAGTTTTCCTGCATCCAACTCCTGTCTGATTTCCTCCTTTTCTGGAGTCATGAATACCCCTTGGGACGAGGGAGTTCCAAGAGTGTGAGGGGAATTGGTGATGCTGGGATAGCCAAGGGAAATGGAATGTGGAAGAGGAAGACCAAGGTTATACAGAGGCGGGGTTGTTACACTGGTAGTTAAAGTGGAAAGGAAAATGAACTCACTGTGCAAGTGGACGGATACAAAGGATAGCTGTGGGCACTGGTGGACTTAGGACACCAAGGAGGAGGAGGAGAAGGAGAAGGAGGAGAAGGAGAAGGAGAACGGGAAGGGCAAGGAGAAGGAGAAGGAGGAGGAGAAGGAGAAGGAGAAGGAGGAGGAGGAGGAGGAGAAGGAGAAGGAGAAGGAGAAGGAGAAGGAGAAGGAGAAGGAGAAGGAGAAGGAGAAGGAGGAGGAGGAGGAGGAGAAGGAGAAGGAGAAGGAGAAGGAGAAGGAGAAGGAGAAGGAGAAGGAGAAGGAGAAGGAGAAGGAGAAGGAGAAGGAGAAGGAGAAGGAGAAGGAGAAGGAGAAGGAGAAGGAGAAGGAGAAGGAGAAGGAGAAGGAGAAGGGCGTGAGACACAAGGTGACAAATAAATTTCAAAAAAGAGAAAGAAAAAGAGTAAGAGAATGAGAAAGAGGAAGAAGGAGCTGATGGCAGGGAAATCGAACGTATTTGTCTTAGTAATAGCAAAGTTTCTCTCTGATTTCAGTTCTTGGTATTTAGCTGAAGGCAAGGTTGATAGAGAGGTGCTGGAGCTCTTACAGCCTTTGCTCTGGGGACAGTCCTACTCATTGCCAGCATGGCAGCAGAACTGTAAAGGCTTCTGATGTCATGGCCTTTGTCCATCTTTAGGCAGGCTCCTTGAAGCTCCTTATTCCTATTCTTGTCCTTGTCCATACCCTTGTCCTTCTCGTTGTCCTTGTCCTTCCCGTTCTCCTTCTCCCTCATCTCGGACACATTCTCACACCTCTCGTTCATATCCATCCACTTCCCCTTTGATTTCATTTTCTTATCCACTTTCACCTCCAGTGTTACATTCACAATTCTATTGTACTGTTGCTGTTCACTTCCAATTGCAGTTTACCCAGGAAGACCGATTCCCTCCCACTCCCAAATTTCCCCAGTCCCCGGGGTCTTTATGATTCCAGCAAAGGAGGCAAAGAGACAGGGATTGGATGCAGGAAAACTTTATTGTAGCAAGAAGGGCAGGAGAGGCAGGGAGAGAGAGGCTGGGCAGGCCAGAGGCAGGCCGGGTGTCACGGGCTGCAGGAGGCCAGGGCAGCTTGTGCAGAGCTCAAGGTGTCCATGCTGGGCCGAGGCGGCGTCAGGGCCTTGGGGGCTGTTGCTGGTGGCTCTAGCAGGGCCCGCAGGTGTCCCAGAGCTTCTTGCTGTAGCGGGGCAGGGCGCAAGGGCTGCAGGCGGGAGCAGCGTAGGCTCTGCCAAAGGTGCAGAGGCCCCCCGAGGCCTGGGTGGCGCCGGCGCCGTAGAGGCCGCCCAGCCCCAGGGAGCCGCCAAAGGCCGGTGCTCCGGAGGAGCCCACCACGGCCTGCTGGGGGAAGGAGCTGAGGATGGGGCCGGGGAAGGTGACCACCACGGGCGGGGGCTGGATGAAGGCAGAGGAGTCGGGGCACTGGCGGGCGCACAGCTCGTTGCAGCTCTCAGCGATGGGCTGGGGCACAGCCACGCTGGTCCTGGGTGGGCACAGCTCCGTGCTGCTCCTTGGTGGGCACAGATCGTAGCAGGACATCTTGCAGTGGGATGCGAGGGTGCTCTGCAAGAGAGGGCAGCCATGGCAGGAGAGCAGCCCAGGGCAGCGCCACAGGGGCCGGGGATGGAGCAGGGAGCCGCCAGCAGAAGCGCTGGCACACTTACCCTTGTTCCTGGAGAGGAGAAGGTGGCCAGGGCACTGCTTGCTCCAGTCTGGCCCAGGCAGGGCTTTTATAGCAGCCCCGGCATTGCTCAGCTCCAGCCTGGCCAATCTGCACAGGGGACACTCCCTGATGCTGCTGCTGCTGCTGCTGCTGCTGCTGACACCAGGGCTGTGCGGCCCCTGCCCCTCCCTGAGTCAGCATCCCCCAGGTGCCAGCCCAGCACATCCCGCTGCCCCAGCCATCTTGTCCTTCCTGACACCTCTGACACTTCAGAGCCAGGATGGAACCGAGGAATCGGCTCCAGGAACATCTGTAAAGGGCTAGAGCATCTAGGGTAGGGGTAGCAGGAGCCTTCACTGTGGAAGGCATTTGTGCATGACAAGGCAGTCCAAGTGAACCAGACCACATCTGCCGACCTGCAGTGTCCAAGGGCTTCCACGAGGCTGGGAACAAAAACATTACCTGATCTTCATAGTGTGAGGATCAGAGATGTCCATCTGGCCCAGGCTGATTCCAGCCCTGCCCCACCCATTTGGACCATTACAGGTCTTTCTGCAGCCCATTGCTGGGTGCCATCCCAGCTATCAAGGATCTGACGTGGCAGGAAGGACAAGATGGCTGGGGCAGCGGGATGTGCTGGGCTGGCACCTGGGGGATGCTGACTCAGGGAGGGGCAGGGGCCGCACAGCCCTGGTGTCAGCAGCAGCAGCAGCAGCAGCAGCAGCATCAGGGAGTGTCCCCTGTGCAGATTGGCCAGGCTGGAGCTGAGCAATGCCGGGGCTGCTATAAAAGCCCTGCCTGGGCCAGACTGCACCAAGCAGTGCCCTGGCCACCTTCTCCTCTCCAGGAACAAGGGTAAGTGTGCCAGCGCTTCTGCTGGCGGCTCCCTGCTCCATCCCCGGCCCCTGTGGCGCTGCCCGGGGCTGCTCTCCTGCCATGGCTGCCCTCTCTTGCAGAGCACCCTCGCATCCCACTCCAAGATGTCCTGCTACGATCTGTGCCCACCAAGGAGCAGCACGGAGCTGTGCCCGCCCAGGACCAGCGTGGCTGTGCCCCAGCCCATCGCTGAGAGCTGCAATGAGCTGTGCGCCCGCCAGTGCCCCGACTCCTCTGCCTTCATCCAGCCCCCGCCTGTGGTGGTCACCTTCCCCGGCCCCATCCTCAGCTCCTTCCCCCAGCAGGCCGTGGTGGGCTCCTCCGGAGCACCGGCCTTTGGCGGCTCCCTGGGGCTGGGCGGCCTCTACGGCGCCGGCGCCACCCAGGCCTCGGGGGGCCTCTGCACCTTTGGCAGAGCCTACGCTGCTCCTGCCTGCAGCCCTTGCGCCCTGCCCCGCTACAGCAAAAAGCTCTGGGACACCTGCGGGCCCTGCTAGAGCCACCAGCAACAGCCCCCAAGGCCCTGCTGCTGCCTCGGCCCTGCATGGACGGCTTGAGCTCTGCACAAGCTGCCCTGGCCTCCTGCAGCCCATGACACCCGGCCTGCCTCCGGCCTGCCCAGCCTCTCTCTCCCTGCCTCTCCTGCCCTTCTTGCTACAATAAAGTTTTCCTGCATCCAACTCCTGTCTGATTTCCTCCTTTTCTGGAGTCATGAATACCCCTTGGGATGAGGGAGTTCCAAGAGTGTGAGGGGAATTGGTGATGCTGGGATAGCCAAGGGAAATGGAATGTGGAAGAGGAAGACCAAGGTTATACAGAGGCGGGGTTGTTACACTGGTAGTTAAAGTGGAAAGGAAAATGAACTCACTGTGCAAGTGGACGGATACAAAGGATAGCTGTGGGCACTGGTGGACTTAGGACACCAAGGAGGAGGAGGAGAAGGAGAAGGAGGAGAAGGAGAAGGAGAACGGGAAGGGCAAGGAGAAGGAGAAGGAGGAGGAGAAGGAGAAGGAGAAGGAGGAGGAGGAGGAGGAGAAGGAGAAGGAGAAGGAGAAGGAGAAGGAGAAGGAGAAGGAGAAGGAGAAGGAGGAGGAGGAGAAGGAGAAGGAGAAGGAGAAGGAGAAGGAGAAGGAGAAGGAGAAGGAGAAGGAGAAGGAGAAGGAGAAGGAGAAGGAGAAGGAGAAGGAGAAGGAGAAGGAGAAGGAGAAGGAGAAGGAGAAGGAGAAGGAGAAGGAGAAGGAGAAGGAGAAGGAGAAGGAGAAGGAGAAGGAGAAGGAGAAGGGCGTGAGACACAAGGTGACAAATAAATTTCAAAAAAGAGAAAGAAAAAGAGTAAGAGAATGAGAAAGAGGAAGAAGGAGCTGATGGCAGGGAAATCGAACGTATTTGTCTTAGTAATAGCAAAGTTTCTCTCTGATTTCAGTTCTTGGTATTTAGCTGAAGGCAAGGTTGATAGAGAGGTGCTGGAGCTCTTACAGCCTTTGCTCTGGGGACAGTCCTACTCATTGCCAGCATGGCAGCAGAACTGTAAAGGCTTCTGATGTCATGGCCTTTGTCCATCTTTAGGCAGGCTCCTTGAAGCTCCTTATTCCTATTCTTGTCCTTGTCCATACCCTTGTCCTTCTCGTTGTCCTTGTCCTTCCCGTTCTCCTTCTCCCTCATCTCGGACACATTCTCACACCTCTCGTTCATATCCATCCACTTCCCCTTTGATTTCATTTTCTTATCCACTTTCACCTCCAGTGTTACATTCACAATTCTATTGTACTGTTGCTGTTCACTTCCAATTGCAGTTTACCCAGGAAGACCGATTCCCTCCCACTCCCAAATTTCCCCAGTCCCCGGGGTCTTTATGATTCCAGCAAAGGAGGCAAAGAGACAGGGATTGGATGCAGGAAAACTTTATTGTAGCAAGAAGGGCAGGAGAGGCAGGGAGAGAGAGGCTGGGCAGGCCAGAGGCAGGCCGGGTGTCACGGGCTGCAGGAGGCCAGGGCAGCTTGTGCAGAGCTCAAGGTGTCCATGCTGGGCCGAGGCGGCGTCAGGGCCTTGGGGGCTGTTGCTGGTGGCTCTAGCAGGGCCCGCAGGTGTCCCAGAGCTTCTTGCTGTAGCGGGGCAGGGCGCAAGGGCTGCAGGCGGGAGCAGCGTAGGCTCTGCCAAAGGTGCAGAGGCCCCCCGAGGCCTGGGTGGCGCCGGCGCCGTAGAGGCCGCCCAGCCCCAGGGAGCCGCCAAAGGCCGGTGCTCCGGAGGAGCCCACCACGGCCTGCTGGGGGAAGGAGCTGAGGATGGGGCCGGGGAAGGTGACCACCACGGGCGGGGGCTGGATGAAGGCAGAGGAGTCGGGGCACTGGCGGGCGCACAGCTCGTTGCAGCTCTCAGCGATGGGCTGGGGCACAGCCACGCTGGTCCTGGGTGGGCACAGCTCCGTGCTGCTCCTTGGTGGGCACAGATCGTAGCAGGACATCTTGCAGTGGGATGCGAGGGTGCTCTGCAAGAGAGGGCAGCCATGGCAGGAGAGCAGCCCAGGGCAGTGCCCAAGGGGCCACAGGGGCCACAGGGGCTGGAGCAGGGAGCCGCCAGCAGAAGCGCTGGCACTTACCCTTGTTCCTGGAGAGGAGAAGGTGGCCAGGGCACTGCTTGGTGCAGTCTGGCCCAGGCAGGGCTTTTATAGCAGCCCCGGCGTTGCTCAGCTCCAGCCTGGCCAATCTGCACAGGGGACACTCCCTGATGCTGCTGCTGCTGCTGCTGCTGCTGCTGACACCAGGGCTGTGCGGCCCCTGCCCCTCCCTGAGTCAGCATCCCCCAGGTGCCAGCCCAGCACATCCCGCTGCCCCAGCCATCTTGTCCTTCCTGACACCTCAGACACTTCAGAGCCCGGATGGCACCGAGGAATTGGCTGCAGGAACATCTGTAAAGGGCCTGGAGCATCTAGGGTAGGGGTGGCAGGAGCCTTCACTGTGGAAGGCCTTTGTGCATGACAAGGCAGTCCAAGTGAACCAGACCACATCTGCCGACCTGCAGTGTCCAAGGGCTTCCACAAGGCTGGGAAAAAAAACATTACCTGATCTTCATAGTGTGAGGATCAGAGATGTCCATCTGGCCCAGGCTGATTCCAGCCCTGCCCCACCCATTTGGACCATTACAGGTCTTCCTGCAGCCCATTGCTGGGTGCCATCCCAGCTATCAAGAATCTGACGTGTCAGGAAGGACAAGATGGCTGGGGCAGCGGGATGTGCTGGGCTGGCACCTGGGGGATGCTGACTCAGGGAGGGGCAGGGGCCGCACAGCCCTGGTGTCAGCAGCAGCAGCAGCAGCAGCAGCAACATCAGGGAGTGTCCCCTGTGCAGATTGGCGAGGCTGGAGCTGAGCAATGCCGGGGCTGCTATAAAAGCCCTGCCTGGGCCAGACTGGAGCAAGCAGTGCCCTGGCCACCTTCTCCTCTCCAGGAACAAGGGTAAGTGTGCCAGCGCTTCTGCTGGCGGCTCCCTGCTCCAGCCCCGGCCCCTTGGGCGCTGCCCGGGGCTGCTCTCCTGCCATGGCTGCTCTCTCTTGCAGAGCACCCTCGCATCCCACTGCAAGATGTCCTGCTACGATCTGTGCCCACCAAGGAGCAGCACGGAGCTGTGCCCGCCCAGGACCAGCGTGGCTGTGCCCCAGCCCATCGCTGAGAGCTGCAACGAGCTGTGCGCCCGCCAGTGCCCCGACTCCTCTGCCTTCATCCAGCCCCCGCCCGTGGTGGTCACCTTCCCCGGCCCCATCCTCAGCTCCTTCCCCCAGCAGGCCGTGGTGGGCTCCTCCGGAGCACCGGCCTTTGGCGGCTCCCTGGGGCTGGGCGGCCTCTACGGCACCGGCGCCACCCAGGCCTCGGGGGGCCTCTGCACCTTTGGCAGAGCCTACGCTGCTCCCGCCTGCAGCCCTTGCGCCCTGCCCCGCTACAGCAAGAAGCTCTGGGACACCTGCGGGCCCTGCTAGAGCCACCAGCAACAGCCCCCAAGGCCCTGCTGCCGCCTCAGCCCAGCATGGACACCTTGAGCTCTGCACAAGCTGCCCTGGCCTCCTGCAGCCCGTGACACCCGGCCTGCCTCCGGCCTGCCCACCCTCCCTCTCCCTGCCTCTCCTGCCCTTCTTGCTGCAATAAAGTTTTCCTGCATCCAATCCCTGTCTCTCTGTGTATTTTTCTGGAATTTTTTTCCGTCATCAGCTTGAGTATAAGTTTTGCTCCCTCTGTTTTTCACCAGGGCCTATCATACAGTTTTTACCTCTTTGAGAATTCAGGTGATTTCCGCTTTGTTCATATCCCTTCATGTTCTACCCTTTGGTTTACTCAGAATTAATTCCAATATTTTTCCTGGATTCACTCTGTCTGTCAGACAGGCTGGGGCATGTTTGCAGTGAAAGGGAAATTGGGTGTGCTCTTTCCCTTGGTTTTACAGCTTCTGCTTATGTTATGATGTCTCTTGGTATTTTATGCTTTCAGTGTATTCACTACAGAGCATGTAAAGGTCACAGGGACCTCTGGCACACTCATGGTCACAGCAGGAACTGATGTCTCCAGGCTTTGAGGGTACAAAATCCCAACGTGCCCTTTGTTTGTCCCTCCTTGGAGGCGCCATCTTGAGCTGTTTTGCTGGTTTTGCGCCATGATTAAATTATTTTAACCATGTCGGGGTCTGAGTCTCTGCTTGGAAAACCTGCGGTCGAGGAAGTGAGAAATCCTTGTGTGACCGTGACTGTGAGAAGTGTGGGGACTCAAGTAGAGGTCACTGGAACCGATGGTCTCTGGAACCAGTGGTGGATCAGATGGTTCAACTGCATGTGACCTTCCGTGCCCTGGGCTGGTTAACAATGTGGGGATTGGTCCTGGCTTGGACTTGATGATGTTGGAGGTGTTTTCCTGGTTCCTGGGATGCTGAGGTGGCTCCTGGAAGGTGGCACAGGAAGGTTTCTTTGTCATTGCAGCACCTCCTTTCCCCACAGTCAGCAGGTACCCGGCTCTGCCCCATCCCATGATGGTCACTCCGTTACTGCTGCTCCCAGCAGTTCAGCCACCCCGTTTTTCCAGTCTGAAACTCTGATTCCCTTGGGCTCAGTGCCACTCAGCTTCCTGTTATCAGGGCTCCCAAAAGATGTGCCAATGCCAGGAACGCAGATGAATAATTAGAGGTTTTTCGGGATCCTTGAGTAACGAATGGGGTGAACTCCCTCCACCCCGTAACTCCCGAGTAGACACTGAGAGAAAGGTCAGCCCTTTGCTGGATTTTGCAATCAGACATGAGCTCACTCTGAGCAGGCATCCAGCCCAAATTAAAGCTGTGTAATCGTTGTTCCCTAAGTGCTAATGGCTTTCTTCAGGGGCGTTATCTTGGGCTGAGCACTTGTCTGACACAACAGCTGATTAAGCTGCTACCTGCCTGGCACTGCCGGGCTGAGAGGATCAGGTGAAATTTGCCAGTCGCAGCTCAGGTGTTCGGCTGGGCTCATGATTTACACCCAAGCACCTCTTGGAGGCTGCAGGTGGAAGCAAAGATCAGAAGAGAAATGGAGGGAAAAGCATCGGCGTTTTGGAAAGTTGTTCCAGGAGCTGGATGAGAGGAAAGGGGACAGGGGGGATGAAGCAGGGAGAGAGAGGAGATCCAGCCAGGGGAGAGATTTGGGATGTTCAGGTTGGACATGGGAATTTCCTCCTGGAAAGAGCAGTCAGGCCTTGGAAGGGGCTCAGGAAGGTTTGGAATTCTCATCCCTTGAGATATCCAAGGAATTCCTGGATGTTGGACTTGGTGACCTGGTGGGGATCCAGCACAGCTTGGATGATGTCAGAGGTCTTTTCCAACCTAAACAATTCTGTGGGTTTTTTTGGTCAAAATATTCACAAATAAATGTTTGTTTACCCATAAAAATTAAGTCTTGTTTTGTGAAAATAAAAGCAGCATTCGCAGGTACCGTGGACTAATTTCCATTTCAATTTACTGCTTAGGGCCATCTGACAGATCCAGTCCAATACAAGGAAGAATTCTGAAATTACCTGTGAAAAATAAGATTTGCTGTTCCTTGACACTGATCAAGATAATTTCTTTGAAATAGTCCCGGTGAAGGAAGAGGTAAATCCTCTCTAATGCATCAGTTCATGTTCTTTTTGCCTCACCTGCTGACAGGTTCAGCCAAACCTTCCCCGAGGCAACTTTATCACAGCAGTGATTAACGAAAAAAGAGAAGGTAGTGCCTCATCTTTGCTCATCAGATACCTATCTCAAAAATTGTTTCCCTTTGTTCACCTTCCTCCTATCATTCCTTTAGAGAACGTGCTTTGGCAGAACTTCAGGCGGTGTTTTTTAGCTCTGTCTTTGAAGGCAGTTGGATGATTTCTAACACATCGCCCGGAAGATGTAAAATTAAAAGGAGTTCCAGCACTAAATTAACGACTTAAAAAAAAGAACCATGGAATATCCTGGGCTGGAAGGGCCACACAGGGATTGAGTCCAACTCCTGGCCCTGCACAGGCACCCCAGGAATCCCACCCTGTGCCTGGGAGCGTTGTCCTTGAGCTCTGGCAGCCTTGGGGATTTGACAGCTCCGTGTCCCAGCCCCAAACTGGATGGAAATAATTGGAATAACTACTGGAAGTCTGAGAACTGGAATAATCAGTGTAAGGCAGAGAGGACTCTCAGCTGCAGGTCTGACCAAAAGTATCTCAAGCCTGGTTCTAACAGGGAGGAATCCCACTCTGGAAAATTTGAATTTTCAGAAAAAAACAAAGGCACGTGTTGGATGCAGGATTTTTTTATTGCAAGGGCAGTGAAGATGCCACTGGACAAGGGCATGGGAGGCAAAGACAAGCAGGTTGTCCCTCACTAGAGCTGCTCCCTCAGCCTTGTGGCAGGAGGCAGCAGTTTCAGGGAGAGGCCAGTGAATGGTGGAGCCGCACATTTGGCCACTGGAAGGGGCGGGGAAGAGGAGACCGAACAAGGGAAGGAGGAAACAAAAAGGAGAATTTCTAGAGGGGTTCTGTCTCCATGATCTGAAGTGAAGTTCTGAATCTCTGCCCCTTCCTCAGGAGATCAGGTGAGGATCCACTGGTGTTGTTTGCCGAGTCGAGGGATTTTCCCCTTGGGTTTAGCAGGAGCCACAGCTGCCGCGGCGGTAGCGGCCGAAGCGGGAGGACCAAGGGCCGCAGGAGCCAAAGGATCTCCCAAAACCATACAGACCCCGGTAACCCAGGGAGGAGCCCCCACAGGACCCCAGACCCCCATAGCCCAGGGAGGAGCCCCCATAGCCCCACAGGCCCCCATAGCCCAGGGATCCGTAACCCCCATAGCCCAGGGAGCCAAAGCCCCCACTGCCCAGGGAGGCCCCGGAGGCTGCAAGGACGGGAGCTCCAGCAGATCCCACCACGGAATCCTGCGGGAAGGAGCTGAGGATGGGCCCGGGGAAGGTGACCACCACGGCGGGAGGCTGGATCACGGTGGTGGAGTCGGGGCACTGGCGGACGCACGGCTCGTTCCCGCTGTCAGCCAGGGGCTGGGGCCGGAGGACGCCGGAGCCACCGATGAGGCCGGAGCCACCAAAGAGGCCGGAGCCGCCGATGAGGCCGGAGCCACCCATGGAGCACAGGTCGTAGCAGGACATCTTGCAGGGATGGAGGTTAATCTGTGGGAAGTGTTAATTTGTATTAATTTGAAAAGGAATAGCAAACTTTAGGCTGTGCTGAAGCAGTCCAAGGGTATCAGTTATAAATCTGGGAAGTAAATTTATTTCCTTGTCTTCTTTTTTCCTGTGGCTGTGATTGCCAGGCTACTTTTGACTTCAGTGCAACACAGTCTGTACTCTTCAGTTGTATCTTAGAATTTCCAGACCAGATAATTTCATCAGTATTACATTTCTCTCAGTTGATGATTTCTACTCAGATTTTATCTTTCCTGTTACAAACTCAGCAAAACTCTGAGTTTTGTGGCTACAGGACATCTTGCAGGGATGGAGGTTAATCTGCAAGAGTTGATTGTAGCAACTACAAGATGTTATTTACAAAGAGAAAAAGCCTCTGGAGCTGACTGCTTTTCCCCAGGCAGGAGAGCTTTGAAGCGCCGGAATTTCCCCATGTCTCTTAAAGATGAAAATTGGATAAGAACAATTATTTGTTCTTAAATTGTAAGAACAAAAATTATTTGCTGGGGCACTTTGGTGAGTCAGGGGATCAACAAGGAGTGGGACTCCACTCTAGGAGTAGAGTGTGTTGTTATTCAGGATTTCATGACTCTGGCTCCTCATTCCCACTGATCTCCTTTGTGCTGATCCTTGTCTAAACAGGGATTATAACTCATTGTCTGTTCAGATTTGCTCGGTAACTTCTTGGATGAGACCATTACAGGGGAATTGCAAAGGTGATTGTCCCAAATTTCCAAACATTGAATCAGGGCTTTGAGAGCCCTACAATGAGCTTAATATCCCAGAATTTTGATTTTGAGCCACAAACTATTGAAAAATTCTCACACCAAACCACTTGCCCTCATTAACCTGGAAAAACACAGTGCTCCACGTTTCAGCTCCTTAAATTCCCTCCAGGATCCCTTTTAATCTTAAATAAATCTAATACAGAGCATTTTAAACAGTTCTCAATTATTCTCTGTGTCCTACTCCAAGCCAGGGTGTTCATGCCCATTTATCTTGAATTAAAAGCATTTCAGTTGATTTGGAATAGAACAAACTGCATCTAATGGCAGGTTTGCCTCCAAACTCAACATTTCCCTGTGAACCAGGAAGATTTAAACTTTCCAGATAATTCCCAGTCACCCATTTAGCCAAACAGAGGATAGGAATAAACACTGAACCTTTCACATTATAGATACAACTGGTGAAGGCAACCCAATATCCAACAGAATTTTCTGATAAGGAATTTTCGGTTTGGTTTGGAACAGAGCTCTAGCCCCGAGAGCAGAGAGCAGCCTTCCGTAAAGTTTTTGCAAGGTTAATCTCATCACCTAAAATTTTGCCTACGAGTTCCCAGTGGAAGAGAGCACCCCGGATGAATTGTACATCAAAGAGAGATTCCAAAAGCAGCATAGAGCAATTCCAGAAGCAGCAAAGAGCAGCTCCAGACTTACCAAGTCGTTGAGAAGAACGAGTGAAGAGAAGACGTTTGGGACAACCCCAAGCGGAGACGGCTTTTATACAGTTCAGACTTGCCTCAGGGCTCAGAGGAGCTCATTAGTTGACACAGAACATTTCTTTGTATTGATTGCTCCTCAAAGTGACGAAATTGCCGCTCTTTGTGTTTATTCTTGATCTCAAATGTTGCCTTACGTCACGCAAGGTCCTTTGATCTGGACCGCTGATGGATGAAATTGGTGCATCTTTCATCCTAAAACATGATTCATGAATTCGTGTCAGTTTTTTGGGGTGACATCGTGTGCTGAGCCATTTACACGCAAATATTTTTGTCCTGTCTTATAAGACAATTATGCCCAGACATTTACAGAAATTATGGAACTCTTAGAATGGTTTGGGGACACAAATATCCAGAACAGTCTTATGTTTTTTCCAACCCTTAAGCCACAGTTTAAACCTGAATTTAGTTCTGAAGGGAGAGATATTTACGATTTTAAGGATTAGAGCGGAAAGCTCAAAATAATCAGAGTGTACATTGAATTAATAATCAAATTTATGTTTTATTGAGATGGTTCCATCTCTGGAAGTGTTCAAGGCTGGTTTGGATCAGCCTGGGACTGTCGAAGCTGTCCTGCCCATGGCAGGGGTTGGAACAAGAGGGTCTTTGAGGTCCCTGCCAATTTTAAACCATTCCATGATTCTATATAGGAGAAATCCCAAATTTAGCTGTAGTGGAAATAAAACCCCTTTGTTTTTAGAGAGGATCTTGCACCTAATGCCATCCTTGTTGTGTCTTTCAGCACAGAGTAATTACGAGCTGGAAATCTGCTGGGAAAAGCAAATGTTAGATTTGCTGAGGTTTCTCTCTCTGTTTACACCACGATCATCCTACTCTATCATTATCATCGTTATCATAATCACCCACATGGTTATCTTCACACCGTGTATTATTTATAAATTATGAGCTTTTTCAAATCTGAAGATAGACATGGGGAGTTCCTGAGCCATCATCCTGGAAAAAAAAAAAATCACATTGAAGTTTTACAAGAACATTCCAAGGGATTTTCAAGCACCTCTTGAACACCCATTACTGACTTATTCCTACTGTGTCAGAGTTATATAAAATCTGCGCCTGGGTGTAAACACCCCACAATTATAAGATTATCTCATTAAAATGCATAAATTGAGGCCACTTGAGTTTTTCCCATAATCAGCTCTTGGTTTATAACATTGACCTTCCTGTCTTTGACCTTAAGAATAAAATTATTTTTCTTTTTTATTTAATACACAGAATGTTGTGTCTCTAACATGTAAAAATAGGAGGGGAAAACATGAGGAAGGAAAGGAAAGCTCGATGAAACAACTCAGAAAACTCAATTTCCATGGAATTGTGGCTGCCAGGTGAAATATTTCTCTGTTTCCAGGGACTGAAAGAGAACCAGAGGAGAGTTTAAAAAAGAACACGGGGAGAGATTTCTTCTAAGGGTTGAATTGGCAGGAAAAGAGGGATTGGATTAAAACTGACAGAGAGGAGGTTTAGATGGGATGTTGAGCAGGAATTGTTCCCTGTGAGGGTGGGGAGACCCTGGCGCAGGATATTCCATGGATTCCCCATCCCTGGAAGTGTCCAAGGCCAGGATGGAGCACCCTGGTCTATGGACGGTGTCCCTGGATGATCTTGAAGGTCTTTTTCAACCCAACCCATTCCATGATAGCGTTTTATGGTATAAAGTCCATTCAAAGATGCTCCTGACTGTCGTGTTTGCCTTGCCTTGAGTGGGTGGAGGGAGAAATGCTGAGCCTGCAGAACCAGTGTTTTTCCCTTTGTTATTTGTCCCCAGTCCTCATCTGAGTCCCTAAAAGAAACTCCATTGTCTCCGTGTCTCCTGTTGATCTCACTCAGGGACCTTTGCCTGGAGAAAACCATGAGTGTCCTTCAGTCATCCTAATTATGAGGGATTCATAAATAAATCAAGTCAGCTTTATTTCCTCCCCCAACGCTAAGGAAAGCAATGGCATCACAAAAAATAATTCCCCGCATAAAGCCCGGAGACAATAGAGGTCTGGGGTGGAATGTGCAGCTCACGCTATGTGTGGGTTTGGAGTGCACCAGCAATGAGCAAAGACAATTTCAGCACTTTGGGGAATTATGTGGCCTGCAATTTGGGGCTGGGACCTAATTATGAGCTGGTGCATCAGGTGCCCAGTGCCCTGTGGGCAAGCAGGGAGCTGTATAAAAGGTGCCTGCACCAGGTCCTTCCATCCACTTCTCTCACCTGTTCAGCCTTCGTGAACCAGGTAAGACACTTCTGTCTCAAACTTCTCTAAACTGAACTTTCTGTCAAGAAATCTGGTTGGGGTCAGGCTGCTGCTGCTCTGTAGGATATTTGGTGTTTAATTTCTCATTTATCTCTATGTCTTTTAAGAGAGAGAGTCACTGAGTGGTACTGAACCCGGAACTTGTACTGTTTTAGCACTCCAAAGGGTTCCTTGGCTGTATTTTAGGAGATAAAGAATAACCTGTATATGTGGCTACATTTGGTAGCCACAAAACTCAGAGTTTTGCTGAGTTTGTAACAGGAAAGATAAAATCTGAGTAGAAATTATCAACTGAGAGTAATGTAATACTGATGAAATTATCTGGTCTGGAGATTCAAAGTAATGTAATACTGATGAAATTATCTGGTCTGGAAATTCAAAGATACAACTGAAGAGTACAGACTGTGTTGCACTGAAGTCAAAAGTAGCCTGGCGATCACAGCCACAGGAAAAAAGAAGACAAGGAAATAAATTTACTTCCCAGATTTATAACTGATACCCTTGGACTGCTTCAGCACAGCCTAAAGTTTGCTATTCCTTTTCAAATTAATACAAATTAACACTTCCCACAGCTTAACCTCCATCCCTGCAAGATGTCCTGCTACGACCTGTGCTCCATGGGTGGCTCCGGCCTCATTGGTGGCTCCGGCCTCTTTGGTGGCTCCGGCCTCATCGGTGGCTCCGGCGTCCTCCGGCCCCAGCCCCTGGCTGACAGCGGGAACGAGCCGTGCGTCCGCCAGTGCCCCGACTCCACCACCGTGATCCAGCCTCCCGCCGTGGTGGTCACCTTCCCCGGGCCCATCCTCAGCTCCTTCCCGCAGGATTCCGTGGTGGGATCTGCTGGAGCTCCCGTCCTTGCAGCCTCTGGGGCCTCCCTGGGCAGTGGGGGCTTTGGCTCCCTGGGCTATGGGGGTTACGGATCCCTGGGCTACGGGGGCCTGTGGGGCTATGGGGGCTCCTCCCTGGGCTATGGGGGTCTGGGCTCCTGTGGGGGCTCCTCCCTGGGTTACCGGGGTCTGTATGGTTTTGGGAGATCCTTTGGCTCCTGCGGCCCTTGGTCCTCCCGCTTCGGCCGCTACCGCCGCGGCAGCTGCGGCTCCTGCTAAACCCGAGGGGAAAATCCCAAGAGAGGTCTCGCCAACAGATGAAATGTGATGGTTTCACAGCCAAAGAGCTTGGAACTACTGCTGCTCCATCTCAACACCACGAATTTGTAGCTGTTCAGCCCCTTTTGGATTTCTCCTCTTTCAGCTTCTGCCATAATGCTTCTCCTGCCCCATTTCTGTGTTGCCTGGGGTAAATATGGAACAAAAGGGCTCAAAATGGGTCCTGTTTGCTCACATCAACAGCTGGGATTTGGAAGAGAATCCCAAACAATCACATGTGAATTTGCCTCTGGCTGGAGAAGAGCTTCTTGCTTCTTGGAGACTCTGCAAATGCATTGCTTTGCTTGCTTTCAATAAAAGTTTATTGAATCAAAGTTGCCATGTTCTGGTGGTCTTTTCTCCCGTTTTCATCATTGTTATTTGCCTTTGGAGAAGCCTCACCTGTGCAGGTGTCAGTAACAGCCTAAAATATCCTGGAATCATGGAATGTTTGGTGTAAGAGTCGAAAATAGGGATGCAGGACTCCAGGCAGCTCTCCAAAATGCAGTTTATTACATCTAAGACATTAGGGTAGCCCATGGGTGACAGAGCTGTGCCCACAGCTGTCAGCTCCAGCTGCAGGCGGGTCTGGAGACCCTTTGGTTTTGGTTGCATTGCATTATATATTTTATAATGCATTAGTTTTGGTTACATTGCATTATATACTCTTCTTTGCTGAGCGTCTTAATACAGCAGAACCAACCTATACCTTAACTATTATCTGCAGCCTATCATAACTGCTGTAATTACCATATTCATGTTGCTGTCCTCCAATCACTCAAAGTCAGTACATTACAGTTTAAGCTAGAAGTTGTTTTTCGGTTTTCTTGCAGTGGAAAGTTCTGAGACCTTTTTTCTACTTACAACATCTGCTGCCCTGTTTGCCTGTGCTCTCTTCCTGCTTGGTAAAAACATCTTCTTGTTTGGAGTGGGTTTATCCTTTGTTCCAAGTCATAAAACCCCTTCTAACTAACACACCCTCTGCCTCCTTGGTTATCCAGCGAGACTGGCTCAGCAATTCTTTTTTTCTATATCAAAACTTGCTTCCATCTCCATTCCTTCTTCAGATTCTAGATTCAAAAATCTTTCTGCCAAGCACACGTATCTGTGAGACTTTCTTGTCAAACTTTCATCCTTCCCAACAGTTTGGGCTGGGAGGGATCTTAAAGCTCATATCATTCCACACCCTGCCACGGGCAGGGACACCTCCCACTGGCCCAGGTGGCTCAGAGCTTCATCCAGTCTGTCCCCACACCATGGAGATAAATGTCCTGCCCAAAAAAAACAGGGAAAATTAAATTTCCGTATGAATTTCTTCCAGGTAAAGCTTTAATCTCTTTGAGCTTTGTGTTCTGACTCAAAGATTTCCTCGGTCAAATATTTAAACTCTGTCCTCAGCAACAGCCTTGGCAAAAAGTTAAATCAATTTCCTGTCAAATCTTTAAATAAAGTTTTCTGGGCCACAGAGTGGAGCTTTGAAATCTGAAATCTTTCTGAATAATCATGAAATCTAAGGTGTTGGACGGCTTTTGACAGAAAAACAGCTCCTTCAAGGATTCATTCACTCCAGCAAGAAAAGCTGGAGCAGAGAGAGCTTGGAAAATGATTCCTGGAAAAATTAAAAGGCAGAAAATGCCTTAACCTGTGAGCAAATCCAGCCTTCTTCTTGCTCTGGTGACATTCCACCTTCCAGGATCTACAGGGAAGCTGGAGAGGGATTTTTCATTGGGAACTGGAGTGACAGGACAAGGGAGAATGGATTCAAACTGACAGAGGGCAAATTTAGGGTGGATATTGGGAAGAAATCTTTCCCTGTGATGGTGGATAGGTCCTGGCCTATTGTGAGGATTTGTATTCACCCCCTGCCCCCCCTCTACAGAGAGAAGTGTTGCAAACCCACAGCCAGAGAAATTGAAACTAAAACTTCATTTGTATTTTTGCAGAACAGAATCACTTTAATGAGAAAAAAAGCATTCAAAGGAAAGCATTGCAGAGTATGAAGAATATCAGGTCACAGGCAACTCCTTCCGGGGTTGCTCTTTTCCAGTTGGACAGTGAAGTTGCATTTTAGAAGAAGATAAACTATTGTTTCATCCCACATATTGCACACACAGAGTCAAGAAAAAAGCCCAGAAGACAACAAGTAGAAGGTGAACAAATCAAGGAGGAGTTCTGTGCTTCCAGCTCCACTAGAGTGGGGTGGCCATGGTCACAACACCTCCTCTGGGGCCAGGATTGCATCTCTCCATTGCCGGCGATTCCTTCTCCGGGATGCTTCCGTAGGGTTTAGCAGGAGCCCCAGTAGCCGCGGCCGTAGCGGCCGTACCAGGAGGAGTAGGGGCTGCAATAGCCGGAGCCAAAGCCTCTGCCAGAGCCATACAGGCCCCGGTAGCCCCCACAGGACCCCAGACCCCCATAGCCCCACAGGCCCCCATAGCCCAGGGATCCATAACCCCCATATCCGTAGAGACCCCCGTAGCCCAGGGATCCGTAACCCCCATATCCATAGAGACCCCCATAGCCCAGGGATCCGTAACCCCCATAGCCCAGGGAGGCCCCGGAGGCTGCAAGGACGGGAGCTCCAGCAGATCCCACCACGGAATCCTGCGGGAAGGAGCTGAGGATGGGCCCGGGGAAGGTGACCACCACGGCGGGAGGCTGGATCACGGTGGTGGAGTCGGGGCACTGGCGGACGCACGGCTCGTTCCCGCTGTCAGCCAGGGGCTGGGGCCGGAGGGCGCCGCAGGCAGCCGAGGGGTACAGGTCGTAGCAGGCCATCTTGTAAGGGGTTGGAGGTCAACACGGGCTAAAAAAGAAGGCAAGGAGTTCAAAATTCAGCAATTTAAATTAAAATAATGAGTGGAGTGTTCTGAGAACTTCTCAATCTCAGTGCTGTCTTTTTCTCAAAAAGGGTTTTTTTTTCAAAAATTCTCTAAAGGGTGTCCACACACAAGAGCAAGTGGGGAATGTCCTAAAAGCCTTGTCCCATGTAACTTCCTGCAGACATCTATGAATGATTCTTCCACATTAAACTGAAACCTGGGAAGCAAAGGCAGCGAGAGCAAAGTGACTTTGTCCAAGGTCATTGGATGAGTCATTAGGAAAACTGAGATTTGGGTTCAGCAGGTTTGCATGAGATGGAGCTTATAGAGAACTTAATTACAGTAGCTTCATCTTCCCACTCATCCCAGTTTTGCTGAGAGTCAAGGGAACAAAAGATTATAGGATTGTGAGCACCTGGCTTTCCCAGAAAGGCATTTGACAAGACAATAAAGAACAAATCTCCAAGGATGTTCTGTAAATCCTCAACAGAGTTCTGAGGAGAAACTTGAAAGCAAGAAGGTGAAGGAGAGCCTGAGGACTTGTGGTAGCAAGACACAAATGGCTTTATCACGTGTGAACGGCTGCAGGGGTGGCACCCTTGTCAAACCCTGAACCTTTTATGCAAATGTTGAGATGGGTTAAACGTATCAAAATGAGGATCAGAGAATCACAGGCTTCCTCAAGCTGGAAGCGACTCAAAAGGCTCAAGTCCAACTCCCTGCTCTTTGCAGGTTATTTAGAGCTAAACAGAGAAGCTTGGAATTGCCTGGTTTGGAAGAGACCCTTAGGATCATCCAGTCCCACGCCCTCCATGGGCAGGGACACCTCCCACTATCCCAGGTTGCTCCAAGCCCCGTCCCAACTGACTTTGGACACTCCCGGGGATGGAGAATCCATGGAGGATCCAGTGTGAGGGCCTCCCCACCGTCACAGGGAAATATTTCTTCCCAATATCCAACCTGAATTTCCCCTCTCAGTCTGACCCCATTCCCCTGCAGCTCCTGGAAAGTCCCTCTCCAGCTTCCCTGGAGCCCCTGCACACCCTGAGGTCTCCACACAACCTCCATTCCTCCTGGCTGAACATTCCCAGCTCTCCCAGCCTGGCTCCATATGGGAGGGGATCCAGTCAACTCAGTTGACCCCGAGCACTGTCCAGTTGCTCCAAGGTCCGCAGTTCCTGACACCAAGAACTCCACACACCAAAAAGACAGAAAGGTCCTTGATCTTCCCCAAGCCCATGCAGATGCACCCAACAGAAAGGATGTTGGACATCAACTCAAGTTGAAACCAACAATAAAAAATACACCAAGAGCAATGGAGAAGATTCAGACTTACCCAAGTCTCCGAGAAGTCAAGGGAAGCGTTTGGAGGAGCGAGGAGAGACCGGAGCTTTTATATCAGCTGGAGGTACCAGATCAGCATCTCTTGCCCGCCCCAATTTCAAATTCATGCAACCATCAGGATGATGAAATTGTTGGTTTCATTATTGGCTTTTATGAGGCCTTTCAAATTTGTTTGTAATAATGATCTAAGCATCACCTGAGATTATAGAGAATTCTTTCATCTTGTGACGAATTGGGGGGAGATTAACACGCGGCATTATTCCTGTCACTTCCTTGGAATTACATCAGGAATCACCAAGCCAGCTCCTCTTGGTATGAACTGAATACCTGGAGAATGGCTCATGGGTTCATCGGAATCACAAATTCCACCAGAATTTAATTCTAAGCAGGAAAAACAGTGAAATCCTTAATTTTGGCCACTTCCACAGAGTTCCATGGAGGAGACCAGGAGGAACCTTTGTCCTCCTGAGGCTTGTTTGGGTTTGGGAGATGATACAAGGAATGAATTCACAAAATTAACAAAAACCACAAAGGGATTGGAGGTCCTGAAGAGACTTGTCTCTGGTGTTGAGGGTCCGATGTTTTCTGGACAAAGGTGGCACCTGAGAGCATTGAACGGGCCTGAGGAAATGTGGGATTTTCTAGGAAAAAATGGATCCTGTGGTGCAAAAGTCAAAAAGTGACGCAATGCTTTGAATTATTGCCTCGTGTTCTTAGGAATTCATGAGCTCCTGTGATACACAAGTCATAAACCCCAAAAAGGGCTGAGCTGGAAATTTCTGGGGTGAGGGAACAATCAGGAATTTGGAACGTGCGACACAAAGGCTCCTTCTTGCCTCGTTTATGGGTGGGCCATTTTAATATCGCAGACTCCACGCCACAGGTGATCCCTAAATGTTGAGGTGGCGTTCTCAGCCTTTGGGGGGCAGGGGCTTTTGGACAATAATATTTTCAAGCTTCCAGGGAGCAAGTCCATGCAGATCCTATTGATGATCCAGTAGATTAAAGGCGCAGAGCTGGATTTAGGTGCCTCACAATTATGGAGAATGACATCACATTCAAACACCTCAGTCAAGATACTTGCGTCCTTGGTATCATCAGTTCAAGGGCAAATACTGGAGGTTTATGCCCCGTCAGGTTTTTTCCCAATGAAAAAGAATTTGAAATAAAAGATTCTGAATAAATCCCGGAAATCCATGAACCGTATTTTATTCAGAAACAATTCCAAGGATGGGGCAACCACAGGCTCTGGTCCCAGGGAACAAGCGACAGGAGAACAGGGAATGACCTTGGGTGAAGGTCGGCCACAGCTTGGACTTGATGGTGTTGGAGGGCTTTTCCAACCAAAATAATTCCAAGATTCTGTAGCAAAAACCTTTTAAGGACCACAGGATGATTTCCATGCCTTCCTTTGGGTTCCGTGTTGTCCTCCCATTAAGCAGAGAGTAATAATAATAAAAATTACCACCCCAAAGTTGCCCTAAATAATTTTTTTCTGCAGGCATTTTGTTTTTTTAATGGAAAAAACTCTGCACGCGAGGTGACCCCAAGCGAGCAGACAGGTTTTGCCATTAACAATGGAGAAGCTCTGGAGGAGCGTTGGGATAATTCCTGCTGTAACGCCAGGGCTGTGAATGGAATGATAACAGGAATGAGGATGACTTGTCACCATTCCAGATGAAAGAGTGCTCTGTGATGAAACACGCCTATCACATTTCACGAGACTTCGGACCAGCAAATAAACAAAGAGTCAGCAGAACTTTGAGGACCTACGTGTCACATTCATTTCGGGTTTGTCCCAATTATGCACATCCCCAAATTGCACCTTAGATGTTCCCCAGGATCTTGGGAATGGTATAAAAGCTCTCCCAACCCGGGGCTCTTCACTTCGCCTTCCTCGCTTCATTCAGCTCCGTGAGAAAGGTAAGCACCATTCTCAGGGATCTCTTCCCTTGGAATTCCAGTCTCTCTTTTCTGCTGGTCTTAATCAAGGTTGGGAGCATCCATAAGGATTCTAAGATTCTTAATAATTGGGTTATTTTGTGATGGTTTTATTTTTAGTCGGTGCTGGACATTCATAAGTTCGAAATGGCAAAATCATTCTTTCTTCTTAGTAGAGGTTAGAAAAATTTAGAATTAGAAACCAAACCAGCTTCCAAACCTTGCAGAAGGTTTGTTCAGCCAATAAGAATTTTCTGTGGGTTTTCTATGGTGGGAATGAAGAAATTAGGAATGAGACCCCAGGAGAGATGAGAGTGAGCTCAGAGGGTGAGTGATTCACAAAAACACTGATGAGAAGGAAGGACCACCAAGACTTGAGGCATAACAATTCTTTTCATCCACATGTCCTACTGTGAAATATTTTAACCACTGAATTTCTGCCTTTTGCTCACTCCCCAGCATCCGCTGACCTCCAACCCCTTACAAGATGGCCTGCTACGACCTGTACCCCTCGGCTGCCTGCGGCGCCCTCCGGCCCCAGCCCCTGGCTGACAGCGGGAACGAGCCGTGCGTCCGCCAGTGCCCCGACTCCACCACCGTGATCCAGCCTCCCGCCGTGGTGGTCACCTTCCCCGGGCCCATCCTCAGCTCCTTCCCGCAGGATTCCGTGGTGGGATCTGCTGGAGCTCCCGTCCTTGCAGCCTCCGGGGCCTCCCTGGGCTATGGGGGCTACGGCTCCCTGGGCTACGGGGGTCTCTATGGATATGGGGGTTACGGATCCCTGGGCTACGGGGGTCTCTACGGATATGGGGGTTATGGATCCCTGGGCTATGGGGGCCTGTGGGGCTATGGGGGTCTGGGGTCCTGTGGGGGCTACCGGGGCCTGTATGGCTCTGGCAGAGGCTTTGGCTCCGGCTATTGCAGCCCCTACTCCTCCTGGTACGGCCGCTACGGCCGCGGCTACTGGGGCTCCTGCTAAACCCTAGGGAAAACCCTCTGGATGATGTAGAAGGGCAAAGCAAAATGCAGAATTTTCTTCCCTTCAGTTTCTGTCCTGATACCTTCGTGAGTTCAACTCCTTGTTATCTTCTTTATCACCCCTGTGGCTGAGTGCAGTGACAGACTGAAGTGTCTTTCAAGCTCTGCCTGCATTTACAACCCTGATGTTACCATGTTGTTTGTGTTCTTTTCATTCTCATTAAAACTGTTGCATCACTGAAAATCCTCGTGTTGAGCTTTTGCGTCCTCACCCACCCTGAGTTTGCCAACCTCTGCTGGGTAAAGCTCCCTGCTCCGCATGAGGCTGCAAAAACATTGAGCAAACCCTGCCCAGAGGGGAAAGTCTCTATGAAGAGCCTTCCATGAGGCCAGTTTGTACCCATGAATTTACAATTTCAGTAAATTTACATTTACGGAATTACAGTGTGCTCACAGCATGGTGGCCAAAGGTGACCAGAAGTTTCCTCTACATGTTAAGCCCCGTGTGCAGAGGGAACTTCTTTAAATTCACAACAAGAACCTCATGAGTGGTCACAGAATCACTGAGTTGGGTTGGAAGAGCCTTGAAGATCGTCAAGAACATTGGTTTAATTTATTTATATATTAAATAGAAATAGAACTTGTGTCCGTATTTTATAAGTAGCCTAAAACCCAACAAAAGCACTGCACCATAAATGTCATTATCTTCTTATGTCATCAGCAAAGCACAAAGCCACCTCCTGATTCAGGCAGATCCTTATCTCACAGGGAGTTTTCCTCATCTGGTTCAGCTGCCAAAAGATCTCAGGGTACACATTTTCCCGCAGCAAAAAGATTTGTTGAACATCACCACGTGTAGAGAACTTCTGACCAGAAAACTGAAGGGAAAACACAAATTAAAAAAAGGCAAAACCTGCTGCAAAATTGAATGACTCCCGGCAGAACCCAGGGCTTCCCCAGTGGTATCCAAATGACAGGCGGAGGGGATGTTCTACATCCTGCCAGGACCTGATAAATCAGTCAGAAAATCTGTCTACATCCTGGCAGGACCTGATAAATCAGTCAGAAAATCTCTACCTCCTGCCAGGACCTGAAAAATCAGTCTGAAAATCTGCCTACCTCCTGCCAGGACCTGAAAAATCAGTCTGAAAATCTGCCTACCTCCTGCCAGGACCTGAAAAATCTGCCAGAAAACCTGTGGTGGTGAAGAGCAGGGTAAGAAAAGCTCAGGTTACAAAAGGAGCCCTTAAGCAGGGTTTAGGGCAGGCTCTAACGGAGATCCCGCGGTGCTTCTGGAGGGAAGGGACAAAGGATCCGTGTGGTGACAGTGGATGGTGGCTGAGCCACCACCCTCGGGTCAGGGCAATCCTGGAGTTGGTCATCAGGAAATGCGATGGTCAGCAGGTGACGCGAGCGTGGCCATCACCCGGCAGAACCTTCTGAAGAACAAGGGGAAAATCCTGGAAATCTGATGGAAATGGGAAAATCGGGTGTCCAGTTCTGGGCCCCTCATGGGGACATTGAGGGGATGGAGAATGTCCCGGGATGGGAACGGGGCTGGAGCAGCTGGAGAAGTGAATGGAGAATCCTGAGGGAGCTGGAGAGGCTCAGTCTGGAGTAAAGGGGGATCCAGGGGGAATTTGGGATCTGCCAGGGGGGATTTGGGATCTGATCCCAGGGAGCAGGCACAGGACAAGAGGGAACGGCCTCGAGCTGTGCCAGGGTTGGAAATTTGGGAAAATTTCTCCTGGAAAGGCCTTGGAAGGGGCTGCCCGGGGAGGGTTGGGGTTGCCATCCCTGGCAGTGTCCAAGGAATTCCTGGACATTGGTGTGGATGAACAGGTACGGGGTGGTCCCAGCTGGACTCGGTGACCTCAGAACTCTTTTCCAACTAAAATAACTCCGTGATTCTGTGAAACTCCAGGCGGTTTCGAGGAGGGGCTTTTGACACGTCCTCTGAGCCACTGGAGACCGCGAGGCTCCCATTAACGCGTTTATCACACCTGGGTCACCTCGCGAGGTGACGAAAGGGTTTTGCTCAATGTTTCTGTTTATGAGTTGATTCAAATTCTGACGCCGCACGAAACGCAAATTACAACCCAAAGATTTCTTTCATCTCAGCACTTTAATTGGCCGAGTTTCACGCCTGGTAACGTTCCATGAAATGCATTCAGAATGACAGCGCGCGGATTCTGCTGCTTCATTTATTCTCCTCTCATTAGCTGGCATAATGATGCTGGCTTAGGTGTTAATCATCATTTTCATCTGCTTGAAGGTGCAAGATTTTTTCCTTTCTTCTTCACCCGTGGTAGATAAAAAATTGATGAGAGCCTCGGTGCCTTCCTTGTGAAATCAGCAGCTTTTATGTGTTGTTGGAATTTGGATTTGGACAAAACCATTCAGAACTTTTCAGAGGAAATTACAGATATTTTTTAAACCATCCAGATCTGTATTTTGTCTCACAGATGTTCAGGCTACAAACAGAGAAAACGTGAGTTAAAACATCAGCACTGAAGAAGAAACTCACCCAAATAAATGAAAACTTAAATTAGATAAGAAAATCCACTTAGGTGAGAAGCCATGAGCTGGTGAAGGGAACAGGAAGAGTTCACTTTGACAATTTTTTTTTTAAAGTTTTATTTTTAATAATAATTTTAAGACTAATTTTAATTACGTTTCAAAATGCTGGGCTGTTAGAACACAACCCCATATTTACATTGCAATAATCACACCATATTTCAAGCATAAACTGTTAAGGAGGGTTTGGGAATTGCTTAAAAACACACCCAAAAAAAAACATTTGGACACTTTTTGGGGAAATTATTCCTGTAATCCCCTGGGGACATCCGGAAGTTTGGTGGAAAGAACCTCCCAATTTCAGTGTAACTTTGGTGGGAATGTGTTTATTTAATAACTCATCCACAGCAAATGAGAGGTTTTGAGGTGGGACCTGGCAATGTTCATCTGTGAAAAAAACACTGAAATCCCTCCAGAAAAAAAACCAAAAAAAACCCCAAAAAAAACCCAACAAACTTTGATTTAAGCCCTGTTTTAGGTACTAAAATACTGTGGTTTTTGCATTGAGGAAAATCGGGAATTCCCAATCCCAGCGAGCAAAGCCATGATTCCCACAACGACCTGAGGTTCGTGGCTGCGGGTGCAAAACCTTGCACCTCTCCAAGCATTCCATTGCAAAATCCGGGAGCAGAAGTGACGAGAGCCAAGATCCGGAGCCGCAAATCCCAAACCTGTGCACGGCAGCAGGTTCTGACTCTGATTAAAATCATTACCGAAGATAATGAAGGAAGGGCTCAGCAAATGGGATTTAATTCCCGCTGGGAGGGATGGAGCTGCTCCGTCAGGATCCGAGATGAAAGGGAGCCGGCAGCTGGAATGTGCTGGGCAGAGGTTCAGGGTGGTTTTGCAAAGCCGGCAGAGTTTCGTCACTTTGGGGAGTGATTTGGGCTCGTCCGAGGTGGCGACTCCCGAGCTCGGCGTGTTCAGCCCCGGGGCATCCCGGGGTTTGTATAAAAGCAGCAGCTCTGCGGAGCTTTTCCATCCTTCTCCTGCTTTTCTCCTCTCCATCAGGTAAGTCCGATACCTTTTCATTCCTCTCCCAGCTCCAGAATGCCTTTGCTTTTTTTATTTTTTATTCCACTTGCTGTTTGCAACTATTGCATTAATTTTCAGGGCTTTATTTCTCCCATGTTCTTCTTTTTATTCTTTAAATCTTCATTTTTTGCAGTATCCTGACAAGTATTTTACTGCAAGGCTTTAGGAGCCAAATCCATGTGAGGCATTTTTTATTTAGGAAAATTTTTTTTAGCCATTCTTGGACTGACAGTAGAATGAAAATTCAGGATCGCACAAGCTTTAAAATGGTGAATTTTCCTGGATTTCACTCCACAACTGGATCAGGGAAATTTGTCCGTGTCCTGAGCTATCCAGCTGAAGAAAGAGTTTATTTTAATTCCTCATTTATATATACAAAAATATTTAATTGTTTAGTTATTTTCAGCCCAGCCAAAATGAAGGAAAGTAGACTTGTGCTCTGACCCAGTGAATAAAATAATATTTCTACTTTTTTTACTGGAAAAAAACATTAAACCAAAGGCTTTTATGGCCAGATATCCAGGTGGAAAAACGTTTTAAATCCATATTTTTATCTGATGAAGGAATTGTGCTCCTTCCATCCCATCCCATCCCATCCCATCTCCATCCTATCCCGTCTCCATCCCACCCCACTCTTTCCTATCCCATCTCCATCTTGTTCCATTCTGCTCCATCCCATTTCCATCCTGCCCCATTTCCATCCCGTCCCATCTCCATCCCACTCCATTTCCATTTCCGTCCCATCCCATTTCCATCTCCCATCCCATCACATCCCATCTCCATCCCATCACATCTCATCCCATCTCCATCCCATCCCATCCCATCCCATCCCATCCCATCCCATCCCATCCCATCCCACCCCACCTCTCCCAACCCCAAACCTGCTCCTATCCCACCCCAATTTTTCCCCTGGGGATGCCTTCCCCCATTTCCCAGCTCCCCCAAACCCCCACCTGCCCCTTTCCACGGCTCCTCAGTTTTCAGCAGCTCCTTCTCTGCCTTCCAGGACCCCTCCACCCCTGCCAGGAAATGTCCTGCTACGACCTCTGCCCCACCACCGGCGGCATCTCCTGCCCGCAGCCCGTGGCCAACAGCTGCAACGAGCCCTGCGTCCGGCAGTGTCCGGACTCCACCGCCCTGATCCAGCCGCCCCCAGTGGTGGTCACCTTCCCCGGCCCCATCCTCAGCTCTTTCCCACAGCAGGCCGTGGTGGGATCTGCCGGAGCCCCAGTTTTTGGCGGCTCCCAGGGTTTTGGGAGTCTCTACGGCTCCGCGGCTTTCCCAGGATACGGTGCTCGCTCTGGGTACGGGATCTCGGCGCTGGCCGGTGGCTCCTGCGGCCCCTCCGTGTCGCGCCGCTTCAGCCGCCTCCTCCGCGGCTCCTGCGGGCCCTGCTGAGGGCACCGGAGCCTCCAGGGTATCCCAGGAGTGCCCAAATCCACGCACATGAGGGGTCGGCGTTTCCGCGGCCCTCTTCGCATTCCCGATCTTTCTCCCACTTCTTGTTCGGCACCTCCTCGTTGTTTGCTCTTGCTGCCTGTCCCGACATTCCCGATTTATTGGACCAATGTGGGACAGCCCATTCCTGATTTATTGGACCAGCATGGGACAGCCCATTCCTGATTTATTGGACCAGCATGGAAGACCCCGTTCCCTGTTCCAGCATTCCCAATTTATTGGACCAGCGTGGGACAGCCCATTCCCAATTTATTGGACCAGCATGGAAGAGCCCATTCCCTGTTCCAGCATTCCCGATTTATTGGACCGGTGTAGGACAGCCCATTCCCTATGGATTTCAACCACAATGACCAATATCCTCGGACAACAGCCAGGAGAAGCCGGCTGAGGACATCTCGGAGCAGGACTTTGGTTGGACTTTCCCCAAAATTATCTGGGAATGGATTTTCCCCAAAATTGTCTGAGAATGGATTTTCCCCAAAATTGTCTGAGAATGGATTTTCCCCAAAATTGTCTGAGAATGGATTTTCCACCTTCTGTGATCTCTGGCTTTGCAAAGGGGCATTTCTTGCTCATTAAAACTTTGTTGCATCACACAGCAGCCTCCTGGCTTCCTTTTTCCCCCCTTTTCCCCCTTTTTCTCCCATTTTTTCCCATCATCCACTGATCTGCCCACAGGCAGGTCCGGGCTGCTCCCCGAGGAGGAGCACAGCCTGAGTTTACTTGGTTTTCCAAATGCTTTCCATCCTTTGAAGGTTAAAAAAAAATATTAAAATAACAGAATTCCAGTGTCATTAAAGTTGGAAAAGGCCATGGGCAAGACTGACAGGAACATGGGGAATTTATCAGGTAGAATTATTCAGTTGTTTTTTTTTTTTTAATTTAACAAGGAATTATGGAATCAGGGAATGATTTGGATTGGGAAGGACCTCCAAACATCATCCAGTCCAACCCCACTGGTTTTCTCTCAGCAGATTAGGTTGCTCAAAGCCCCTTGAACATTGCAAAAAGATCAAAGATTCCAGACATTCCTATTTAATTAATTAAAAAAAAAAAAAAAGAAAAAGGGGGAGGGAACGAGCTAAAAAAGAAGATTTTCTTCAACGTGCCTGATGGAGAATTTCATTTAAAACACCTGAAAAAATGGAAGTGCATCTCGTCCAATTGCAAAATGAGAAAAACGGCAAATCCTCCCTTTGCCAATCCCACGGGAATCTGACCCTGGAAGGACGCTGGAATCCTGCAGGGCACATCCCTGGGCCTTTGTACCTGCAGGGAAATTGCCAGCCTGGAGCACCTAAAATCCCATTAAATAAAGATTTTTGCCAGCCTGCAGCACCTAAAACCCCAGTAAATATTTTGCCAGCCCACAGCACCTAAAATCCCATTAAATAACGATTTTTGCCAGCCTGCAGCACCTAAAACCCCAATAAATATTTTGCCAGCCCACAGCACCTAAAGCCCCATTAAATAACGATTTTGCCAGCTCGGAGCACCTAACAACCACTAAATAAACATTTTACCCATTAAATAAATTTAGGAAATCAAACACGAGAGGTTTAATTGCCATCGGGATCTGCCCCGAGCTGGGATTCGGCGTTTGAAACGCCTTTAATGAGTCAGCTGCTGATTGCATCTCAATTAACAGCTCTTCCCTTGTCCTGGGACTGAGCGCGGGGTAAGACAAGGGTGCAGTGACCTCTGGGGTTCAGAGCAGAGTTTTACTCATCCTCGGAGTTTTCTCCCCGCTCCCGGGAACTCCCTGGTTGGGTGGCAGGTGGATCAGGGGCCTCAGTTGCTGCCATCAGAATTTTTCTGTCTTGTTCCTCTTCAAATTGTGCCCGAGAACTTCAGGAATTGCCACGGGCACATCCCAGTGTCGCAGGGGCCAGAAAATGATTTTTCTATCGAATTGGCTCCATAATCACGGGTCACAGGACCAGAGGCTGCTCCAAAACGGAGACAGAAAAAGGAGGAGAAAACGCCCTAAAATTTGAGCCATTTTTTGATCTTTTCCACGTGTTTCTTTCTTTTCCTTCCAAGCCCAAGGAGAATTAAGGAATTAAAGGGTAAAGAATTGTCCTTTGGGGCTTCATAGAACCAGAAAATGGTTTGGGTTGGAAGGGACCTTGAAGATCTTTGATTTATGGGCAGGGACTCCTTCCCCCATCCCAGGTTGCTCCAACTTGTTCTTGGACAATTCCAGGGATGGGGGCAGCCAGAAATTCCCTGGAAAAGAGAATTTCCCCACCCTCCCAGGGGAGAGTGGGCTGCTCCAACAACTCTTTCATTTATTTTAATTTATTTATGGGAAAGTTCAAGGAACTCGCAGAATTCCACCAAAAATTTGCCTTTCAGGTAAATATTCCTGTGGGAATTTCTAAGGGAAGTTTTCCAAGGAAAGTTTTTCCCCCCCAGGCTGTTTTTAAACAATTTTAAAAAACTGTAAAATTACCGCGTGGGGATGTAATTACATCGCAGCCCGGGGCAGGTATTGAGACACAAAATAATCCGAGTCACCCGTGCTTGACTCTCATTGGGAACAGGGAACAGCCACGCCTGCCCCGAGGGAAGATCCGAATGGGATTGGGAGAGTTCCAAAACCTCTTTATCCCTCTTGGAATGACTTTGTGTCGCCGCCGAAAGGACCCGGGCACCTTCCGGGTGTGGGAAAGGCACCAGGAGCTGCCACACTCACCCAGACTGGCAGAAACCCCCCAAAATTATGGATAAAAACCACAGGAAAACTCTGGATTTCGATGCGCAACGGTTTAATGAGAAAGGAGGAAGCGAAATATCACGGCGGGGATGGAAAATCCTGGGAGAAATGAAGGAAAGAATCGCTCCAGGGCTGGGCATTCCACAGGGATGACTCCTGGGTTTTTGGGCGGGGGAAGGTGACACGACCTCATCCCACTTTCAGCCAGCCAGGGATCATGGATGGGACCGTTCTGAGGTCGGGTTTTTTTTGCAGGAGCGGCGGGGGGGAAAAAAAAGAAAAAGAAAAGGGAATTTGCATAAAAGCGCGGGCCAGAGGATGCCCCGGGAAGTGCCGGGATTTGGGGCTGAGGATGCTCCGGGAAGTGCCGGAATTTGGGGATGAGGGTGCCTCAGGAATTGCGGGGATTTGGGGCTGAGGATGCCCCGGGAAGTGCGGGGATTTGGGGCTGAGGGTGCTCCGGGATCTTCCAGGATTCATGGAGGCTCCGTGGTGGCTCTTGGCTCCTTCCTGCTCGTTCCTGAGATGTTCAACAGGGTCTGCAGCTCCCAGAGGATCCGTAGGATGAGTAGGACCTCCCGTAACTGTAGGAGCCATAGGAACCCCCGGATCCCAGGAAGTTTCCGGATCCCAGGAAGTTTGAGGGTGCTGAGGAGCCCACGATGCTCTCCTGGGGGCAGGAGCTGAGGATGGGGCCAGGGAAGGTGATGACCACGGGCGGGGGGTGGATGACAGCCCGGGAGTCCCCACAGGAGGTGACGCAGGGCTGGTTCCAGGTGTCGGCACAGGGCTGGGGACAGGAGATCCCACAGGGGGTCAGGCAGCGGGAGCTGGAGCTCTGTCTGTAGGAAAACATCTTCTGGGATTGGGGATGGGTCTGGAACCACGAAGCTGAGGCAGCAGGAAGGTCAGAGACCGATCGAATGGAGGCTGGGCTGGGAGGAGAAAGAACGGACGGCAAAGAGGTCACAAAGAGGCTCAAAATTTGGGGTTTTCCATCTTCTCATGTCTTTGTCTCCTGTGCCTCCTGACTCTTAATTATGGAGTCAATTTGACACAAAAATACCCCCCAAAATGAACAGCAAACCCCAAAATGAACAGTAACCCTCAAAATGAACAGCAAACCCCTAAATGAACAATAACCCCCAAAATTAACAGTAACTCCCAAAATGAACAGTAAAACCCAAAGTGAACAGTAACCTCCAAATTAACAGTAACCTCTAAAATGAACAGTAAATCCCAAAATGAACAGTAACCCCCAAAATTACCACTAAACCCCAAACCCTGCCCTGGCCCTGCTGGCCCCACAATCCTGGATCCAAGCAAAGCTCAGTTCAGATCCCGACAGTTCCAGGGACAATTCCAGGCTCGGACTTACCCCTGTGGAGCTCGGAGCGAGTCGGGAGGGTTTGCTGGAGCAGCCCAGGGCTGAGAGGGTTTTTATACCTTTTCTTGGGCAATCAGCTGGAGCTGAAACATCCACGGCTGATGAATGATCCAAGAAAAATTCCCTCCACCTCTCATGGCCCAGATAAAGCGATTATTTCGCTCAGCAATTATTACTGTTGTTGTTACATCCACAGCATTACTCAGGCACAGTAATGATTTATTTTTCTTAATTTTCCTTGTTGCTTTTTCTTACTTCTGGGATTGCCTCACGATTGCTCAGAGCTTGATCCATCAGCACGAGGTGCTGACATAGCTCGGCTCCCACCCCGCTTTTTCCGAGGAAAAATTGTGCAATTTCTGCCATTATTGACCCACAGTGACTCCGGTGACTCCAACTCGGGGCACGTTCGTCCACGGACACCTTCCTGTGGAATTTGGGAATGGGAAGAGCTCCTTCCCACCCTCCTGGTCACGGAACGCCCCCAGCTTCATGAAATGTCCATGGGGAGTAACTGGGGAGTTTTCCGGGAGAAATCCGCGTCCACTTTTTAGGGAATCTGTGGGATCAGCACTGCTGAGGGAGGAGGATTCGTGGACTGGGGTGAGCCAGGTCAGGGAGGGGATCCTGCATCACCCCTGGAAAACCTGGGAATGGCCAGGTGCAGCTGAGGCAGAGGTCTGGCTGCCACTTCAGCAGATTCGTTCCTCAGATTTCCCCCTCCCCAGTCATTCACGGATTACATTTCCTGCTGTGTCTCCATTTTCCATACCCAACATTATTCCCATATTTCCTCAAGAAATCAGCTTCCCCCCCCCCCCCCCCCCAGAATCCCTCCCGTTTATGGAGTTATAAACTGGACAGTGGGGGTTTTAGTGGCCCTGAGAATTCTGTCCCAAAATGTCCATTTTATTCCATTTTTTCCCATTGGTAACCGTTAGGGTTGGAAGCCTGAGGGAGCCTTTCCTGGGGTTTCCCTGCATTTTCCCAACCCTTGGAATTTACAGTTAAGAGGATTCACCCAAACCAGAACCAGGACTAGGAGAAACCTGGGAAGGAGAAACTGTGGGGCCACAACCCCCGGGAGTTGCTGGAAATCCCTGTCCCAACATCCCCATCCTCCTGAAAGGGCAAAAAGAGAAACCCAGTGGGATCAACCCAAATAAACCCTAAAATTCTTCCTTTTGGCTCCTGGTGTTTGATTCTCCCTCTCTGCTCTGCTGTGCTGAGATCCCACCAGGAATTCTGTGCCCGGTTCTGGTGTCCCCAAGCTGTGAAGCTGCTCAGGGGACCGGAGCCTCTCCCTGATGGATCCAGGCTGGGAATGTTGGGAATGTTGAGCCCCCAGAGCCCCTCCAGGATCTGCAGGGGCTCCAGGAAAGCTGGAGAGGGATTTTTCCTCAGGAACTGCAGGGACAGGACACAGGGAGTGGGGTCAGGGGGAATTTGGGTGGGATTTTGGGGAGGAATTGTTCCCTGTGAGGGGCTGTCCCAGGGAATTCCATGGATTTCCCAGCCCGGGAAGTGTCCAAGGCCAGGCTGGTCTATGGAAGCTGCCCCTGCCTGTGGAGCAATTCCACCAAAAGAAAAAAAAAATAAAATTCATTCCTGAACATTTTTCCCAACTTTGCAAAATCAGCAAAAACGCTGCAGGAAGTGAAACCGCTTCCAAAAAAACTGAAGGAAGAAACTGGAGGGTGTTGGGAGAAACTGATAATTGCTTTGAGGCGGATAAAACAACCCGAGCCCGGGCAGGGATCGCCTCCCGAGGGTTGGGAAACTCCAGGGATGGCTCAACGCCCCCAGGCGATCCTGGGATGGGATAAAAAGCTCTCGGCTCCCAATTCCTCCCATCCCAGCTCTGAATTCCTGAGATTTCAGCTCCTCGGGCTTCTCCTCTTCGGGTTCTGAGTGAGTCTGGGGGATGCTTTGGGCATGGTCAGGGCGGGAGCTGCTCCTTGGGGAGACTGGGAGAGCCCTGAGGAGCAAAGGAGGGAAAGGGAGAGGGAGAAGGGAAAAAGAGAGGAAAATCTGGAGGTTTTGGAGAGTAACTGTTTGGGAAGGAGGGAGGAAAGGAGAAGGAGAAAGAGATGGATAGGGAGAAGGGAAAGAGGGAGAAAAATGTGAGTTTTTGGAGAAAAGCTGTTTGAGAAGGAGGGAGGAAAGGAGGAGAGGGATGGGGAGAAAGGAAATAGGGAGAAAAATCTGAGTTTTTCCAGAGCAGGTGCTTGTGAGGGAGGGAGGAGAGAAGGACAGGGATAAGGGAAAAGGAAAGTACAGGAATAAGGGGAAAAGAGGAAAAATCTGAGCTTTTGGAAAAAAAGTGCCTGGAAGAGAGGGAAGGAGGCAGGGAGGGAGAGAAAGAGGGAGAGGGACAGGGAGAAGGGGAAAAAGAGAGAAAAATCTGAGTTTTAACAGAGCAGGTACTTAGGGAGGGAAGGATGGAGGGAGAATGGGAGAGGGATAGGGAGAAGAGAGAAAGAGAAAAATCTGAGATTTTGGAGAGCTTTTTGAGGGAGGGAAGGAAGGAGAGAAGGAGGGAGGAGGAGAGGCACAGGGAGAAGGGAAAGAGAACAACACGGGCAGGGGCTCTGCGGTGCTGATCTCCAACCCTGCCTCCTCCCCTGCCTGCCTCCCCTTCCCGCAGCAGTTCCAGCTCTCTCCCGCCGGGATGTCCTTCTCCAGCCAGCTCAGCTCCCGCTGCTCCGCGCCCTGCGCCGTCTCCTGCCCCCAGCCCTGCGCCGACACCTGGAACCAGCCCTGCGTCACCTCCTGCGGGGACTCGCGGGCCGTCATCCACCCGCCGCCCGTGCTCATCACCTTCCCGGGGCCCATCCTCAGCTCCTGCCCCCAGGAGAGCATCGTGGGCTCGGCGCTCCCGGCGGGAATGGAGCGCCCCGGGGGCCTGCAGGGCTCCCTGCTCTATGGAAGCTTCTTCTCCTCCTCCAGGGGCGCCTGGGGCCAGCGCTCCGGGGGCTGCGGGCCCTGCTGAGCCGGGAGAGGGATGGGGACACCGCGGGGAGAGGCAGCAGGAGCTGGGGCAGGGGCTGAGCGGCTCGGTGGGGCTGGGAGTGGGTCAGGATTCATGGGAAAGGTTCAGGATCCCATGGGAGCTGTTCAGGATCCGTGGGAACTGCTCAGGATTCACCAAAGCTGCTCAGAATCCATGGGCATCGTTCAGAACCAGTGGGAACTGCTCAGAATCCATGGAAAGATGTTCAGGATCCATGGGAACTGTTCAGGATCCATGGGAACTGTTCAGAATCCATGGAAAGATGTTCAGAATCCATGGAAAATGTTCAGGATCCATGGGAACTGTTCAGGATCCATGGGAGCTGCTCAGAATCCATGGGAATTGTTCAGGATCCATGGGAATTGTTCTGGACCCATAGGAACTGCTCAGAATCCATGGAAACTGCTCAGAATCCAAGGGAAATATTCAGAATCCATGGGAAATGTTCAGAACCTGTGGGAACTGCTCAGACTCCATGGGAAATGCTCGACATCCATGCAAACCCCTCAGCACCCCTGGGAGCCGCTCTTCCTCTCCCCCTTCCTGTTTTTAATGTCACTTTTCTCCAAATTTGCCTCTCCCTTCCTCAAACCCTGAATTGTTTGCCCACTTTTATCCCAATAAATTTCTGTGTTTGCATTCAAATCTCTTGGATTTCTTCTCTTTTTTTATAAAATCTCTGCAAACCCACGGGACCAAACTATCTCATTATCCCAGAGAATTTGGGAGGAGGGTTTGGCTCCTCCAGGGAATGTCTTTATGGATTCACCCATCAGAAAATTCCCATTTCACCTTCCCAGGGAACCACATGGGACAAAAAATTCCACGAAAAATTTACGTGTCCACTCCAGAACTGCTCCAAGAGCTCATCCCACCCGAACAGAAAACTCCAAATCGTGATGCAGAAAGGATTTTATTGGGGCCAAGCAATGGGATTCATCCCGCCACAGCAGCGCCACCCGGAATTCCAGGGGAATTCAGAGGGAATTCCAGAGGAATTGGGGCAAATTCACAGCAAAGCAGAATCGATGGGAATTGCGAGCGGGGATCTGATCCAGAGGGAATCACGGGGCTGGGATCGCTCCTGAGATTGCTCCTGGGGTCGTTCCTGGGTTCAATCCTGGGATCACTCCTGGGGTCATTCCTGGGATCGTTCCTGGGTTCAATCCTGGGATTGTTCCTGGGATCATTCCTGGATCGTTCCTGGGATGGTTCCTGGAATCGTTCCTGGGGTCATTCCTGGATCACTCCTGGGATCATTCCTGGGATCGTTCCTGGGATGAAGGAGCAGCCCCGGCCCCTCTCGGAGCTCTCCCCTCGCTCACAATTTGCGGATTTACTTCTCTTTCTGCTGCTTTTGGTCGTGCGGGGATCCTTTGCTGGGCTTGGGAGGGTGAGGGTGGGAGGGGAAGGGTTTTTGGGGGTGGGAAGGGAAAGGTTTTTGGGGGTGGGAAGGGAAAGGTTTTTGGGGGTGGGAAGGGAAGGGTTTTTGGGGGTGGGAGGGGAAAGGTTTTTGGGGGTGGGAAGGGAAGGGTTTTTGGGGGTGGGAAGGGAAAGGTTTTTGGGGGTGGGAGGGGAAAGGTTTTTGGGGGTAGGAAGGGAAAGGTTTTGGGGGGTAAGAAGGGAAGGGAATTCCAGGATAGCAGGAGGAGGAGGAGACACCTCCCGACTCGAAGGAATTTCCCATTCCCAGTGGGAACGGGGAGCCCACGATGCTCTCCTGGGGGCAGGAGCTGAGGATGGGCCCCGGGAAGGTGATGAGCACGGGCGGGGGGTGGATGACGGCCTGGGAGTCCCCGCAGGTGGTGACGCAGGGATCGCTCCAGGCGCTGGCCACGGGCTGGGGACAGGACACGGCACAGAGCGACTGGGAGGACATCGCGGGCTGGAGAAGACAGAGGGGGGACAAGGTGAGGGGACAGAGCAAAGGGGAACCCTCATTTATTTATTATTTATTATTTATTATTTATTGTTTATTATTTATTATTTATATTCATTATTTATTATTTATAATTTATATTTATAATTTATTATTATATTTATAATTTATATTTATTATTCATTATTATTTATTATTTATTATTCATTTTCATTATTTATATTCATTATTTATTTTTCATTATTTAGCATTTATCATTTATTATTTAATAATTATGTTCATTATTTATTATTTATTATTGCTATTTTTATTTGCTATAAATTATACTTTCTATTCATTTTCATTTATTATTTGTTATATTTATTCATGGTTTATTAGAACCCCTATTTATTTATTTATTTATTCGAATATTCATAGTCCCAATGTTCGTATACTCCAATATTCACATTTCCAGTTTTGATATTTTCAGTGTTCATAGTTCCAATGTTCGTATTTCTAATACTCATATTTCTTATTTTCATATTTCAAATATCCATTTATTTAAAAATTCATCTTTTCAATATTCATATTTCCAATGTTTGTATTTCCAATTTTCATTCATTTGTTCATCCATCAATTCAAATATTCATCTTTTCAATATTCATATTATTAATATTTTCAACTTTCATATTTATAATGCTAATACTTCTTATATTTATATTTCTTATATGCATTTATTAAATCAATCTCTGAATTAACGCCATTTTATTTTATTAACGCAAATTTTACCCATTTATTTCTGACTGTTCTGTTCCCAAATCTTGAACCATCTCCCACCACTCCATGTGAATTATTTAGAGATAAAAATTCTCAATTTTTACAATTTCCAAACTCAAACCCTGCCCGACCCCCAGACCTGACTTACGCTGTGGCACAGCAGGAGATGGGATGAGAATCGCAGAAAAATTATTTAAAATCTCTCTGCAGGAGCTTTTATAGAGCCTCACTTCGCCCCGGGGGAGGGAACCACTCCTGTCCTCTTTGTCCCCATCGTCCCTCAAATGCCTTTTGCTGTTTTTGCTTTTGTCTCTCAATCCAGGTATTTGTGGCCATTGTTTCTCCCAAAACTCCACCTGGCGCTCCCTTAAATCCCGGAGATTTTGGGATGTCAGACAGGGAGGGTGATTCCCACCCTTGGCGCAACTCCCGAGATGAAGATTTCTTTTGCTGTGAGCTTCCATATCGCTTTTTTTTCCCCCAAAATTGTCCCCCGATCCCCCAGTTCAATATCCCCGCGCGGGCCGGCCTCTCCATCTCCTGTTTTTGTTTTCTCCAAACAAAGAATTCCTGGCTCGGAGCCGGCGCAGGAGATGAAAGGAGCGAGGCCCCGGGCTCCTCCCTGGATCTCCCTCCCCTCTGAATCAACAGCCGGGGCTGGGATTTCACCTCAGACTTTTTAATAATCCCCGTGAGGAAATCGGCCCCAAAAATTGCCCAATTCCCTCGGGGTGCCGGGAAAACCAGGGGTTGGGTGTGAAAAACAAGGGTTTGGCATCGTCCCGAGATCAGAGAGCAGAGAGATTAAAATTAAAATTAAAATTAAATTGTTTTGGCAGCCGCTCCAGCCGGTGCCATCGCAGGGGAAACGCGATTTCCAGGGAAGGAGGCACGCAGAAATCCAGGGATCATTCCCAGCCCCCGAGGAGGAGGAGGAGGAGGAGGAGGAAGGTTTTGGGGTGAGGATGAAGAAGGGCAAACAATGATTCAGGAATCTGGAGACGTTTCTGACAGGGATCTTTGCCTCTCCCATGGTCACTCCTGACTCAGGACCCCGCGCCCGCCCCGGACTTCCCCCAGGAGCTGCTGAGCCCGCAGAAAACCCCGCTTGATTAAGCATTAATTAGCAATAATCACCTTTTCCCTTGCTCTTTCCAGGCCCGCACCTCCCACGCCAGACGGGGAATCACGGGAGGCTCCGTTGATGGTTTTTATTTTGAATTTTTTTTTTTTTTCTGGTGGAGATGATGAAGACAAACCCAGAGGATTTATAAAAACATCCCGAGGCAATGCGGGGAACCTCTGGGAGGAGACCTCGGGCACGGCCGGGACTTGTCAGCGAGATTAATGTCATTAAAATTTCATTATCCCCTGGAAATTTTTTTTTTTTTTCTGACACTGAAGGGCCCAAAGTCCCATTTTTCAAAATTACCCAGAACTTGTGGCTGGGAGGAAACCACCGTGGGCGATTCCTGGAAATCAAACGGAGCATCTGGGAGAGAAATGAGGAATCCCAGGAGGAAGAGAGAGGTGGAATAACCCCAGGGCAGGGCGGTGCAGAAAATGGTTTTTAATGGGCACAAGAAGCAGAACCGGCACTCACAACAGCACAAAATTAGCAGGGACACCTTTAATATCCCGAATTCCCACCAGAATTCCCACTTTTCTCACAATTCAGCCCCTCATCCTTGGAACCGAACCCTCGGGAAGTTTTCACCAGGGGCCACAATTTCCTCTTTTTTTTTTTAATTTTTTTTTTCCCCCCCAAATAGATTTTTCCAGTCTTAGGGCACGTAACCCAAATAAGAGCTGATTAACATAAAATTAACATTCCAGGTCCAGGCGTAATCCAGTCTGGGAGTGTTTGGGAAGCGTTCTGGCTCCCTTTGTTGTGCGGAAGCCCTGGGATATTTTGGGGCGGGGGTAATTGCGGGGAATGACCCGGAATTCCAGCTCCAACGTGGCCATTAGGGAAGAATGAACCGAACATGGTCTTTAGGATAAAAACAGCGCCCGGAATGGCTCGGAATGGGATGAGCAGGACACGCCTGGCATCCCAAACTGCCCGGAGGGATCCGCTGCTGGCACCGGCCCCTGGAATTTGGAGCTCCAGGTCCCTCCCTGTCACCGCCAAGAGGTGGAGAAGAGTCCTTGGAAAAGCAGTTCAGGAAAGTTTGGATGCAGAAATGTGGGAAAAAAATAAAAGCTTGGGTTTGGCTCAGTTCCCTTTGTTTAGAGGGAAGGAAATCCCCAAACAGAGCTGGGTATGAACAGGAAGCTTAAAAATTCCCAATTTACTTCAATCTGAAGGTTTTATCCCAGAAAATGCAGGGCCAGGTTTTTTGAGGAATAAAATATTTTATCCCAGAAAATGCAGAGCCGGGTTTTTCGAGGAATAAAATATTTTATCCCAGAAAATGCAGAGCCAGGGTTTATTTTAGGGATAAAATCTCTTATCCCAGAAATTTAACCCTAAATGTTGCCTTTAGTCAAGTTTGGAGCAGTCTGGGAAGAGCCTGGAGGTCACCTGTCCCTCTATCCAAGGCTGAGTGTCCCCAAGAGAGCCCAAGGAGCAGAGGAAAAAGGGAATTCGGAACGAGTTTGATGCAGCAGCCTTTTAATGGGAATGCAAAGTGGAGTCGAACATTTGAAGAGAGAATAATGCAGACAAAGAGGAGCCGACCCCGAGAAAAGCCCAAAATCACCCAAAATCACCCCAAATCACCCAAAATCGCGATCACCCGCTTTAGCCTGACCTCTTCCAGCCTGACACCCCCCTCCCCTCACACTTGCTGAGACCTTCCAATCCCTACCATTCCCCAAATCCCTCGGTTCCGATCCACGCTCGGTGTCGAACTGGGCAGAGAAAAGTCCAAAGCACAGACAGAAGAGGCAAAGCCCCAAGAAGAAAGAAAAGCCCTGAACTAAACTAAAGCTCTATCCTAGACTTAAAACGCATGGTCCTGGTTTCCAGTGGCGCTTCCCTCTCCGGCATCCTTCGGGTCACACATTCCGTATTCCTTCGCTTCTTCCCTCATTCCTTTCCGTGGTTCTTTCCCTCAAAAACCGCTCAGATCTTCTTGCAGAGGCCCCTCTGGCACGGGTGCTTCCAGCGGGTGGAGAAGGTGTAGGAGCGCTCGGGGACGCACTTGGTGGCGCAGGGCGTGGCGCAGGGCGTGGCGCAGGGCGTGGCGCAGGTGGGGACGCACTTGGTCACACACTTGGTGGGACAGGGCGCGGGGCACGGCGGGGCGCACTTGGTGGCGCACTTGGTGGCACAAGGTGCAGGACAGGGTGGAGGACAGGGTGGGGGACAAGGCGGGGCACAGGGTGGGGCACAAGGTGGGGCACAGGGCGGGGCACAAGGCGGGGGACAGGGCGGGGCACAGGGCGGGGCACAGGGCGGGGCACATATGGTGGCGCACGGAGCAGCACACGGGGTGACACAGGGCGGGGCACACGGGGTGACGCACGGGGGGTCACACTTGGCCACGAACTGCGGCACGCCGCAGGACTCCAGGCACTCCAGGCCCTTCTGGCCTGTCCCGATGGGCACGCCCGCCTCCAGAGCCCCGGCCAGCTCGGCCGACTCGGTGGAGCCCACCACGGTCTCCTGCGGGTACGTGGTGAGGATGGGCCCCGGGAAGGTGACGACCACGGGTGGCGGGAAGATGATGACCCGCGAGTCGGGGCAGGCCACCACGCAGGGCTCGTTGCAGGCGGCGGCCCGCGGGTCGGGGCAGGGCTCGGCACATACGGTTTTCTCGCAGGACATCTTGAGGCTGGGCTGGACCTGGAAGGAGGGGACAAATGTCAATCCCAAGGAGCTGGAGGGATGGGGTCAACCCCTGGAAAGGCACGAGGTGGTGGGTGGGTTGATAACTCTGCTCTGCTCTGCTTGGCTGGGCTCTTCTTGGTGACCTTCCAGAGTCCTGGGAAGCAAACACCTCCCTGGGGACACCAGAACACCTCCCTGGGGACACCAGAACACCTCTCTGGGGATACCAAGCCACCTCTCTGGGGACACCAAACCACCTCTCTGGGGACACCAGAACACCTCTTTGGGGACACTAAACCACCTCTTTTGGGGACACCAAACCACCTCTTTTGGGGACACCAAACCACCTCTTTTAAGAACACCAAACCACTTTTTGGTGGACACCAGAACACCTCTCTGGGAACCCCAAACCACCTCTTTGGGAACCCCAAACCACCTCTTTTAGGAGCACCAAGCCACTTCTTGGAGGACACCAGAACACCTCTTTGGGGACACCAAACCACCTCTTTTGGGGACACCAAAACACTTCTCTGGGGACACCAGAACACCTCTTTGGGGACACCAAGCCACCTCTTTTGGGGACACCAAACCACCTCTTTGGGAACCCCAAACCACCTCTTTTAGGAACACCAAGCCACTTCTTGGATGACACCAAAACACCACTTTGTGGACACCAAATGAGCACTCTGGGGCTGTTGTTTAATTAATATCTGTTTTCTCCTGTGCAATTTGGGCTCCAGAGGTGGAGCTCAGTAAAATGAGGGCAACACATAAACCACTGTAGGAATGGAGAACACGAGAGGTTTTACTGGACCCAATTTGGACAAAGTCGGGGCTGAGAAGATAAAAATCCAAGGAATGTCATCGCTGTGATGGCATTGATCCAAAAGGATACCAATAATTATGGATTTAGTGCTGTCAGTTCATAAAAGGTGCCTTTGCCACAGATATTGGGCACAAAACTCACTCAAAAAATTCAATAAAAACCTTTTGCAAGATCATGAGGAAAACCTGAAACACGACAAAAACCTGAGAGCAGCAGATTTAAATTTCAGAGGGATTAAAACTGTTCCCAAACCAGGGCTGAATTCTTCTTTCTGGTTTTGAAATAAATTTAAGGGTGGGGATTTGGAAAGCAGTGCAAAAGTCCATTTCAAGTTGTCCTTTCAACCATACCCAAATTCCACCTCAAAGCCCTGAGCGAAGGAGCCGCTTAATCTGTTGTTGCAGATTAAATTGAATATTTTGGGCTCGGCCCAGGTGATTATTTCTTTTTTAAGCTGCATATTGGAGAAGCCTGGGTGGGGTTGAGTTTGACTCAAGCCATTTTTGTTTTCTTTCCTTGTTCTAAACACGATGCCCAAATGAGCATAATTCACCCAAATTTAAGCCCTAATCCAGGTGCTCTCCTGAGCTCCCCACCCTTTAAATCTGCTGCAACTCTGAATTCCGTGTCCTTGACTTGACACTGATCAGAGACCAAACCAGAGGAAAGGAACAACTTAAAACCAGACCTAAACACAGAGCACCACACATCCCAAGCAGATTCAAACATTCTCGCTTTGCATAAAACCAAAGCTTTGCATAAACAGAACAAAACCACCCAAAGCAGCTTCCCAAGCTGACACTTTTTGGGTCATTCCCATATCTTCTGCATAGGAAAACCAGGAATTTCGTACTGCCGTATCCGCAGGGATGTTGTGTCCTCATCCACAGGCGACTGCAGCTCTGCCCATCTCAATATTTCTAAAACTTGTGTTTAAATTTCCACACCACCTCTGCCCAAAATCAGATAAAAATCGGAAGCCACAAGGGCAGAACCGCCCCGCCAGGTGAAAGCTGCTGGCTGAGGTATTTTAAGGTTACCTAAAGGTTGTATCCATTAAATTTCCATAAAGCAATGGAATTAAATGGTTTTAATATTATCTAGATTGCAGATACATTTTTAAACTTTTATCCCGCAGCGCTTCTGGATGAATAATCAAAACTATTTTGATTATTCCATGAAAATAAATGGAATTGCTTTCCAGAACGGCAGAACACGAATCCAAAATTCAGCGCTGAGTTAAACGTAAACGTTTTTTTAAAATTAGACTCATTTTATTATTTTAGGAAGAAGTTATATCAGAATCCAACTTACTCAGTTCACCGAGGAGAAGCCAACAGGACCCGCTGGAAGCTCCCTGAGTCAGGAATGGTTTTTATATCCCCGGCTGGACCACCAGGCTGATGCAAGAAAATAACGTCATATTTGGGCATTAGGTCCCATTACTCCCCAAACCAAATTTGAGGGGTAATTACAGTAATTGCTTTGCTTTGCTCACTGTTTGTGTTGATTACCCTTTTCTCACCAGCACGTGACCGCCGTTGTTTGGTCCCGGATTCTTCTCATTTCAGAGTTTTGAGGCTAAAATTTATTCCCGCAGCTCTCCCAAGGTGAAAACCTGGGCTGAGCTTGGCTTTGCAGGAGCTCCTGAGCTTTGCAAGGCTCGTCCTTGCAGCTCCTTAATCCCAGGATTTGTTTTCCTGGCCTCCAAGAATGCAGCAGAGCCTAACCCAGCATTAGCCGTGAGTGTTCCTGGCTGCTTCCAAACTTGTTGGGACGTGTTTATGGGAACGGCCGGACTGGAGTGGCCGAGTCGGCTCCCAGAGCCACTCCCCGCTGAGCCCGTGGGGCTCTGGCTCCTCTTTTGGTGTCCGAGTCCAGGATCCGACTCATCCCGAGTTCCAAACCTCCAGGAGTTCCACCTCAGCGTGAGGGAGAACTTCCTTCCATGGAGCTGCTGCCCAGGGAGGGCAGAATTGGGATTGTCCCTGTCTGGAGTCATCCCAAACCCACGTGGATGTGTCCCTGTGTCACCTGCTCTGGGACATCTCCAGAGTCCCTGGAGTTCCAACCCAAACAATCCTGGGATTCCGGGATATAAAACAGCACCAGGAGTTGATGTGGCCGGTGGAGCCCTGGTTTAGCACAAAACTTCTCCTCTGCCACAAAACTCGTGCCCGGGAAGAAATCGGAAGTGGGAAAGTCCCTTTTGGGAAAAGTGGGATGGTCAGAGGGATGCTGGTATGGCATAAATCACTCCATCCCCAGTTCCTTTCCTGGTGGTTTTGGTCACCAGAAAAATGTTGGAGCGTGGAGGAGTGTGGGAAACTCGGGGCGAGGGGAGAAGCCACCGAAGGCAATAATTCCCTGTTTAACACAGGGAAAACCAGGGAAAAAACCCCAGGATTTATTTAAGGTCACTCAGGACAACTTTGGATCCAGAGGACAAAGAGTTGCAGCCCCAGCTGGTGCTGGGGTGAAGCAGAAATTCATGGCATGCTGGAAGCTCAGCCCCCGAGGTGAGAGAAGCCTGGTCCCATTTAAATCCCCAAATATGGCCTGACTTGGGAAGGTGAGTGTTTGGCCAAGTGGATTGAAATGGTATCATTAGGATAACAAACACAGGGGCAGGCTTTCAATCCCAAAGAGGCAGAGGGATCCGAATTCCCGAGACTGAGTCAGGGGAATCACGTGGGTGGCCCTGACACATTTGTTTGGAAGGGACGCTATGATTCAGTCCTGCTTTAATACCCGCAGCCTGTCATTAACTTCAGAGAGCCACGGCGCTTTGCATGGGTAAAACATGAGTGGGTGTTTGCAAAACCGTCCCCAAGCATTTCCTCACAGCATTCCCCATCGGTGCTTTTGCCCAGGGGAGCCTCTGGGATCATTCTGTTTCCAGGAGGGAACAGAGAGCATGGAGGTTGTGACAAAAATAAACAAAAAAAAAAAAAAAAAACCAGACAGGAAGGAGGGAAATGAGAGCAGGAAATGTTTGGGGTGATCAAAAACAACTGGTTTGGGGTGTCAGGTGCTGGGATTTTGGTGCCAGCGTGATCCAGGGCTCCTCAGCTGAGTGTGACACAAAATTCCGGAGCTGGGAAGCTGGCATGGGCCCCTGGGAGAGGATTTTAAAGGAATCACTGAAATGGGATGGTTTGGGTGGGAAGGGACCTTAAAAATCCCCTCATCCCGTGCCCTGCCATGGGCAGGGACACCTCCCACCATCCCAGGTTGCTCCAATTCCCATCCTGCCTGGCCTTGGACACTTCCAGGGATGGGGAATTAATGGACCAGGATCAGGATCAGTAGGAGCTGCCAGGGGCTGCTTTCCCTGGAGCAGCCCAACCCAGCAACCTCTGGCAGCTTCAGAAAAGTTTGGAGACGCTGGAATTCCTTTCCAGCTCCTTTCAGCAGTGCCAGCCCTGCCAGGAGGATTCATCCTCCTCCTTCTCCTCCTCTCTCCTTACTGGCAGCAGCCTCCTGCAGCTTTTATCCTGGTTTTGGCTCTCTTGGGGGCATTCCCAGCTCCAGGTCCTCATCCCTTGCCAGGTTCCAGCCACAGGAATTCCCCAAAAGCCCCTTGGAAGGGAAGAGCCGCTCTGCCCTTTCCTGGCATGAATTCCTTTCCCCAGAGCAGCTCCAGAGGGAGCTTTTGGACCAGCCTGACTTCCACACACAGGAGTGAATTTTTTCTCCCGTGCTTTTTTATTTATTTACGTGGATAAAGTCAGAGATGAGGAAGTGGTTGTGGAATCCCAGCTGGAAAAGGATTTCAGGCTTCTAAGTGGTGAAGTTACAAAAGGTGTTGAGAGCAGGAAATTTGAATAAATATTAATTGTTTGAGAAGTTTGAGATGGGGAAGGGTTTGGAGAGGTCCGGAGGGAGCTGGGGGGGCGGCAACCCTCCCAAATTCCTGAATTAGGCAAAAAGAGGAGTTGGGAAAAGGAGCTACAAAGGAGAAAAGAAACCAACAACGGGAATTTGAATGCAACAGAACTTTAATGGCAGGGAAGGGCTGGGGGCACAGTCACACTCAGGGAGCACAAAGGACGATTCCCAAGGCTTTGGGAAGCGATGCAGATCCACAAAGGCTGGAGAAGGCAGTTCCTGGGATGCTCCTGGCTTGCAGCTTCCCCAGGAGCTGAGCCCAGCCCGCGGCTGCTGCCGGGGGAGCCGGGGCTGCCTCAGAATTAATAGAAGCCGCAGTTTCCTCCTCCAAACCTCCTGGAGCTGGAGCTGCCCCCTCCGTAGGATCCCCCTCCGCAGGAGCCGCCCCCAAAGGAGCTGCCCCCGCCACAGGAGCCCCCAAAGCCACCACCCGAGGAGCCCCCAAAGGATCTTCTGCCCCCAAAGGATCTGCTCCCCCCGTAGGAGCCCCGGGAGCCAAAGGATCTGCTCCCTCCGTAGGAGCCACCCATGGAACCACCTCCAATGCATCCCCCAATTCCACCCATGGAGCCGCCTCCAATGGAGCCCCCAATTCCACCCATGGAACCACCTCCGTAGGAGCCACCCATGGAACCACCTCCGTAGGATCCCCCAATTCCACCCATGGAACCGCCTCCATAGGATCCACCCATGGAGCCGCCTCCATAGGATCCACCCATGGAACCACCTCCAATGGATCCCCCAATTCCTCCCATGGAGCTGCTGCCCCCTCCGTAGGATCCCCCAATGGAGCCCCCGGACCCAGAAGGTCCCATGGCCCCCATTGGGAAGGAGGTGCCCACGATGCTCTCCTGGGGAAAGGAGCTGAGGATGGGCCCCGGGAAGGTGATGACCACGGGTGGAGGGTAGACCACGGCCCGCGAGTCCCCGCAGGAGGTGACGCAGGGCTGGCTCCAGGCGTCCGCGTAGGGCTGGGGACAGGACACCTCGCACGGGGACGAGCAGCCGCTGCTCATCATCGCTCCCGACGACATTCTTGGGATGGACGGCGACCTGCGGCAGCACAGCGATCAGAACTGCAGCGCCCAAAACTCCAGAGGGAAAAGAAATCCTGCTCTGGTGCCTTCCATGAGCAGGGAAAAAGCGGGGGAAGGAGAGGTTGGGAAGATTCCTGACAAAGTCTTTTGTGGCAGAGGGAGAAGTGCGGCACTGCAGTAAAATTAAAATGCTCAGGGAGATCTGGGCCTTTACACAATCACCAGGATGATAAAAATCTGTAATTTCCTGATTGAAGGAATTATTGCCCTATAAAAACGAGATCTCTTCTCATTTCCCTCCATCCTGAATAAAAGCCAAGCTCAGAGTAGTTAAGTTGTATCTTCCCCATCAAATAATCAGGGTTTAATTGACACTTTCCCTCTGTGGTTGAGAACAGCACAACCTCACATTTGGAGATCTGCATCTCCCAACAGTTCCAGCCACAAAAAGCTTCCCTGCCCATGAGACAGAATTGATAAAACCGAACAATTTGGCTTGGAAAAGAGCCCCACGTCCACATTCCCGATCATTTCAGAGCTCTGACATGGAATCATTTCCCGATTCAGCACCCATGGAGATGGAATGGAGGCATGGAGATGGAACCAGAGGCAGAGAACTCACCGGGCTCGCAGGGAAAACCGGACTGAGGAGAAGGTGCTGGAGAAGCTGCAGGAAAATCCCTGTTTTTATACCCTTCCCCACGGCTCCTGGGCCGTGCAACACAATTTTGGGACATCACCAGCAACAATTTTTTGCTGTATAAGCGCCTTCTAATTGTAATAATTGCCTTGATAAGTGCTAATAATTCGCAAATCAACTCCTCATCAGCCAATACATGCACACACCCTTCGTCCTGCTTTAATCCTTAAATAATTTTTAGGTTATTTTATTACAGCTGCCATTTCCTGACCTGGTTTGACTTGGGAATTGGCTTGGAGGGGTGAAGGATCAGGAATTCCCTCAGCAAGGGCAAAGAATCGGTTTGGCTTTGTCGGGGGAAATATTTTCTGTTCTGCAGAAAATTCCCTGGAAATCCAGAATTGGGAAAACTCACAAATTCTGTGTTTGTAAATCCTCGGTTGGGAAGGGTAATTTTTTATACCTATTTAACCGAGGGAACTCATTAAAAAGGACTTAAATTAATTCCTTGGATGCTCATTATCATCCAAGGAAGCCGTGTGTGAGAGCATTTAATTATTGTAATTCTCCTTTTGTCATCTTAATTATCCTAATTTTGTCCCCGTTTGGGACAGCTGCAATATTCCAAGGAGACACGTGTCCAGGAGACATCATTGGATGAAAAAACCTAAATATTTTTGAGTGCATGAAGCTGATTCCATCTAAAACACAATAAAAGCACCTCAAGACTGGCCAGGATTATTTTTTCAGGGAATTCCTGAATTGCCTGAAAATTCCAACAGAATTCCTGGGTTTGAACCTCGACTGGTGAAAGGCAGAAATGCATAAATAGGAGGAGAGATCTCCAAGGAAAATTCAATTTATCAAACACCAGAAACACCCAGGAGGGTTTTAGACGTGATGGATATTTTGGGGTGGTTGTCCAAGACAAGAATCTCACACAAACATTGGTGCCATCAAACTGGGGGGATTTTGGTTCTAAATCAAAGTCAGCTGGAGAGATTTGAGATTTGAAATTCGAGGTTTGAGATCTAAGATTTGCGATTTGATACTCTTCAAGATTCGATATTCGAGATCTGATATTTGAGATCGGTGAGCTGAGATTCGAGATTTGAGATGTGATATTTGAGAGTCAAGAGCTAAGATCTGAGATTCGAGATTTAAGATTTAAGATTTGAGAAGTAAGATTTGAGATTTGAGATTTGATTCTCAGTTGGAGTTGAGGGAGGGGAGCGGCTCCAGTTTGGAGCTGGAATTTCATCCTGTCTTTCCTGGAAAGGGTGGAAAGGACTCCCTGGAGGTGTCCAAGGAACACCTGGCCATTGTCCTGGGTGACCAGGCGGGGATCAGTCCCAGGCTGGACTCCACGACCTTGGAGCTCTTTTCCAGCCTCAACAGTCCCAAAATTCCACGATCATCCCATATTTCACATTTCTATCACGACTAAGTTTATTGTCGGTGTTTGCATAACTCCTATCTCCACGTTTCTGGTGTTTCCAGACCCGATTGGAAAACAGAGCATGAGGAGCCGATATCGGGGTTAAGATCTTGCAACAGAACCCGAACAAGCCCTGTCAGGCCCTGGTGACATCCCCGGGTTTGACAGCTCTGCCAGTCAGCAATTCCTCCTTGACTCCTCAATTAAGGTGAAACTTTCTGGGTTCCTCCAATTGGGAAATATCAATTTTTACACAGAAAATCCTGGGTTCTGCTGCTGGTTCTCCCATTCCAGCGGCCTCTGGGAAGAGGCAGCACTTCCATCAACTCCCCAAAATCCGGATTTTGGGGGTGGAAAGCAAAATATTGTGCACAAACCCGAATTATTCATCAATAAATCCCTCAAGTGGATGTAAACTCATTCCAGCTTCAATTCCAGCGAGGCCCAGGGACAGCACCAGCTCCGAGGTGACCTCCTGGGGGTCGGAATGTGGAGCAAATGGGATCAAACCCGAGGGGTGCAGCGCTTGGAACGTGACTTGGGATTAATAATGAATTTATCACGTCACTTAGGAGAACAATTAGGACAATTAATGAAACAATCCAGCCCAGCAAAACACGGTTTGGTAACGCGTGGGAAGCTCTTGCACAAAGTGTGGTTCCCGTCCCACTGGGGGTCAGGAAAAGTATAAAAGAGCTCTTGGAATTCTGCACTGCCATCCACGGCTGCTCCTCGTCTCCACTTCTCCAGACCCGGTGAGTTGGATCTTCTTTGACCCCTGCATGAATAGGGGAAAATATTTTCTGTCTTTTCTCTCCTTCCCAACAGATGTTTTCTTCCTCTTCCTTTCTCTTTCTTCCTGCTGAGGGAAGGAAGGAATCCTACCAGAGCAGGATTTCTTTTTCCTCTGGAATTTTGGGCATTGTAGTTAGGATTTATCCCCTGCTTCAGGTTCCTCTCCATCCCAAAATGTGTCTCCAGGAGACAGAGGTCTTGCTCTCCTGCAGAACCTCTGGTGCCCAGCAATCCCATCTGCCTTTTCCAGGATTTAAAATCCAGAGTCCCACCCGTGCCTGCATCTGTAGGCACGGGATCAATGAGAGGACTGGAATTTCCCAGGCACTGGGATCAACTCAAGGTTGTTGGTGACCACCACAACTTTATCCTATGGTCCAACAAACTCCTGGGCATGAGCTGCTTCCAAAGGCCCCTGAGCTTGGCTTTGCTCTCCAGGATTCCCAGCACTTCCAGGGCAGCAGGAAACCCATTAGGAATCAGCAGAGCTCAGCGCAGAAAAACACAGAAAAGGGACAAACCTGACTCTTCCCAACCTCTCCTTCCCCCGCTTTTTCCCTGCTCATGGGAGGCACCAGAGCGGGATTTCTTTTCCCTCTGGAGTTTTGGGCCCTGCAGTTCTGATTGCTGTGCTGCCGCAGGTCGCCGTCCATCCCAAGAATGTCGTCAGGAGCGATGATGAGCAGCGGCTGCTCGTCCCCGTGCGAGGTGTCCTGTCCCCAGCCCTACGCAGACGCCTGGAACCAGCCCTGTGTCACCTCCTGCGGGGATTCACGGGCCGTGGTCTACCCTCCACCCGTGGTCATCACCTTCCCGGGGCCCATCCTCAGCTCCTGCCCCCAGGAGAGCATCGTGGGCACCTCCTTCCCAATGGGGGCCATGGGATCTTCTGGGTCCGGGGGCTCCATTGGGGGATCCTACGGAGGGGGCAGTAGCTCCATGGGAGGAATTGGGGGATCCATTGGAGGTGGTTCCATGGGTGGATCCTACGGAGGCAGCTCCATGGGTGGAATTGGGGGATCCTACGGAGGTGGTTCCATGGGTGGCTCCTACGGAGGGAGCAGATCCTTTGGCTCCGGGGGCTCCTACGGGGGGAGCAGATCCTTTGGGGGCAGAAGATCCTTTGGGGGCTCCTCGGGTGGCGGCTTTGGGGGCTCCTGCGGCGGGGGCAGCTCCTTTGGGGGCGGCTCCTGCGGAGGGGGATCCTACGGAGGGGGCAGCTCCAGCTCCAGGAGGTTTGGAGGAGGAAACTGCGGCTTCTATTATTTCTGAGGCAGCCCCGGCTCCCCCGGCAGCAGCCGCGGGCTGGGCTCAGCTCCTGGGGAAGCTGCAAGCCAGGAGCATCCCAGGAACTGCCTTCTCCAGCCTTTGTGGATCTGCATCGCTTCCCAAAGCCTTGGGAATCGTCCTTTGTGCTCCCTGAGTGTGACTGTGCCCCCAGCCCTTCCCTGCCATTAAAGTTCTGTTGCATTCAAATTCCCGTTGTTGGTTTCTTTTTCCTTTTTCCAACTCATCTTTTTGCCTAATTCAGGAATTTGGGAGGGTTGGAGGTTCCTGGATGGGAACCAGGCCCAATTATCCCACTCAGCACTGGGTTTGAGGGTGGGGACAACAAATTTTCCACCATCAATATTTCCCATTAAAATTCTTTTATATCCCTATTTCTGCCTGACATTTTCTTTTCCACCTTTTCTCCTACAAATCCTTTGGTTGGAAACCACTTTGCCCAGAGCCAGCTGAAACCCTCCTCTCTAAAATCCTGGAGTAACTTTCAGGCCACTTTAACAGGAATTTGGAGCTCTGTTTTCACCCTGTGACCCATCCTGGGATTTGCTGAACTGGAATTCTGTGGGATTTTTCCTCCTCTCTCCAGAGCTTCACCACGATTGCAAACAAATTATCTAATTGTTTTCCAATTGAGCCTGTTCCTTCAGCCCCATTAAGGTTTTGCTCGGAGCTGATGAATTTATTGGGTGCCATCATTAAATTAATCGCAGATTAAAATTCCTAAACCTCTTTAGGCACACAGGGAATTTAAGCAACTTCAGTCGTGTGTCATCTAATTTTCTATTTACCTCCAGAGCTGTCAATTCAATTTTTTAAACACACTTTCAGCTTAAACAGTGAGCAAAAAATTTCATTTTCCAAGCAGGAATCTCTCATAGGGACAATTTTTTTTTTTTTTATATTTCCCATATTTCAGTTCATCCTTCTTGATTTAATAGATATTAATGATTCTATAGTGCAATAAAAAGTATTAAAAACATATTTTGAATTTTTTTTTTTGGGGGGGGGGGAGGGGTTCCTGCTCTCCCTCCCGCATTTTCCAAGGGAGTAAAGCTGGGTTTTAGGTCATCTTTAGAGCTGGGGCTCGCCCAGGGTTCTCTCTCTGTGTTCCCATCCCGACAGAAAACAACAGCACCAGGCGGGACCCGAGCTCTTGTGTCACTCCTGCCTTGGGAAATCCTCTCTTGCACAGACTGGTGACATTTTGCTGTCATATAAAAGCAGCTCTTTGATGATGCCACAGTCGGGAGGAATTTCTCCACGTCTCGAAGCATTTGGCACTGCCAGCTCAGAAACCAAGGAGAGGTTTCCTTGGTGGATTTCCTCTGGCTCCCATCCCCATCCTCACATTTTCGCCTTGGTTCGCGTTCTTTGATACTCCCGAAAATGTGTTCAGCTTTCCTGGACCTCAGAACTCTGCAGGGAATCACGACAATTCCCAAAAACTGGTTTTAAATATGGCTGCAGAATGGATGGGGGCCAGGCTCTGCTCCCAGGGAACGGGGCCAGGAAAAGAGGGAACGGCCTTGAGCTCTGCCAGGGGAGGCTCAGGGTGGGCAATTTGGGAAAATCCCTCCTGGAAAAGGGGGCCAGGGAGGTTTGGAGTGGCCACCCTGGAGGTGTCCGAGGAAGAACTGGAAACTGCCATTAGTAATGGCACTGGTCTGGTGGGAGGTGGACATTGACCAAAGGTTGGACTCGGTGACATTGGCGATTTTTTCCAGCCTCAAGGACTGGATTTTATGGTTCCAGGAATGAACAGGAGGGAGGAGCTGAGCTAAACCAGGGTGTAAAATAAAAACCTTGTGGCTTTCCAGCAGTCAGCTGACCACATCCCACCCCTCACACGTTCATCAAAGTCGTCACCTCCAGAGACCCCCGTGCCCCCCCAGAGAACAACTGAACCCTTTTGTGCTTGAATTTTGGCTGCTCATCCAACCCTCCGTTTCACAACCCAAATTAATTAAACAATTACGTCCCAATTACCATAAAACCCTATAATTGCTGCTCACAGAGCCAGCTCGAGGAAGCCCAGAGAGATAGAGGATGGCACCGAAACATCCCTGCAGAGAAAGGAAATCCCAACAAAATGATGATGCAGGAGGATTTTATTAGGATACACTACAAATGACACCAAACAGACACTCCTTCCTTCAGCCCACTGCCCGAGAAGAATCCACCTTCCACCCATTGTTCTTCTCCTGTCAGGGCTGCACTGACAAGCTCCATGCCAGGCCTTTCAAGCTGCTCTGTTTTTCTTCTCTCGGCACAATGGAAAGAAGGAGCTGGCGCTGAAGGGTGATTAACAGAGGCTGTTGTTAATTAAAGACAAAGGGGAGATGCAGGGAAGAGGTGTGGGCCCGGTTCCCAGAGGTCCTGAGCCAGGGTGGCTCCCGTTGATGTTTTTTTTGCCATCTCTGAAAGCCGGTCCCAGCTGCGGGTCTGGATCGTGGGGCTCCGTCTCCCTGCGGATCTTCAGCTGCCTCAGTTTCCCAGGCGGGATCCGCGGCTGCTGCTGGTGTAGAACTTCCTGAGGTAGCAGCCCCCCGAGGAGGAGCCCCCACATCCAGAGGAGCCCAACTTCCCCGAAGAGCTCCCACATCCGTAGGAGCCCCCAGATCCATAGGAGCCCCCAGATCCGTAGGAGCCCCCAGAGCTATAGGAGCCCCCGGATCCATAGGAGCCCCCAGATCCGTAGGAGCCCCCAGATCCGTAGGAACCCCCAATTCTGGACAGGCCACCAGAGTAGCCTCCCATCCCTGAGCCGTAGGAGGGACCACCAGAGGGCTGGGGCATGGATGATGTCACGATGCTTTCCTGGGGGCAGGAGCTCAGGATGGGGCCAGGGAAGGTGATCCACACGGGTGGGGCATAGACCAGGGCCGTGGAGTCCCCACAGGAGGCCACGCAGGGGCCGAGGCCTCTGCTGTAGGCACAGGGCTCAGGACACGCCACCTCACAGCCGGGCAGGCACCGGGAGCTGATGCAGTTCATGGTTCTCAGGGCTGGAGGAGGAGCTGGGAGAGACAAGATGGAGTCAGGGAATGTATGGACAGCAAATGGGGTTTGTCCTTCCTGCTCAAGGAATTCCAGGAGCCCCAAGGTTGGAAAAGAGCTCCAAGAGCATCGAGTCCAAGCTGTTCCCAACCCCTACCTGTCTATTCCTCAGACACCTCCAGGGATGGTCACTCCAAACCTCCCTGAGCCCCTTCCAAGGCCTTTTCCCTTTTCCAGGAGGGATTTTCCCAAATTTCCCACCCTGAGCCTCCCCTGGCACAGCTCAAGACTGTTCCCTCTTGTCCTGTTCCATTCCCTGGGATCAGATCCCAAATCCCCACTGGAGAAGCCCAAAATTCCCCCTGGATCTCCCTTTTCTCCAGGCTGAGCTGCCCCGGCTCCCTCAGGATTTTCCAGACTCTTCTCCAGCTGCTCCAGCCCCTCCCAGTGACCTTCCTGACTTGGGGGACCCAGAACTGGCCACAGGATCGAGGTGTGGCTTCACCTCCTCCCTCAGATCCTCCTGTCCTGGGACACCATTTCTCCCTTCCCTGCATAAGACACCTCGGGATTTGGTTTTTCAGTAAATTTAAGTTTTAAATTTGTGCCTCAAGCTTTGAAAAGCCACAAGAAAAATTCAAATAACTCCTAAAATTCTGTCTTTAAGTATCAGATTGATTTCTTCCAAGCGACTGCAGTGAGACTCCAATGAAAAGCAGGGTTTCACCGCCACATCTCCCAGCTAAAATCCCCGAAATCAAGGAACAAGTCCTTTTTTAAAACTATCACTACAGAGAATGAGAGAGAGCAAAGATCAGCTTAAATCCAACTCACCTGGAGGTGCAGGAGAAGTCAGAAGATGGTTTGAGGAGACTCCTGAGAGGTTCCTGCTTTTATACATCTTTGGAGGCAGCTCCTGGGGTATGAAACATCCCATAAAATCTCTCAGCCTTACCAAATTCTGATTTTTTTTCCTCTGTGTGACTCCTCTAACGCCTGTAATTATTTTCATAGTTCCCAATTAGCAAATCAACCCTCGACATATACAATCTGACTCTCATATCATAAATTTGGCTTTTTCATTGTGTGGGAATTTTACAGCCCCGGTTCCTGTGCAACATCCCAGGGATGACTGGATTTACAATGGAACCTGACCCCTGCCTGTTATTTTTCGTTAATGATTTAAGTGAGGCCTGGACAAGATCAACCCTGCAAGTCTGCACTAAGGAACGGCTTGGGTTGATGATGAGATAATTTTGAAGGTCAAACCCATTTGGGAAGAGCTTCAGGAGGAATTTCCTCGTGGAAAGGGCTTTGGAAGGGGCTGACCAGGGGGGTTTGGAGTCCCCATTCCTGGAGGTGTCCGAGGAACCAACTGGGCATTGGTCTGGGTGACCAGGTGGTGATGGCTCAAATGTTGGACTCGACGACCTTGGAGGGCTTTTCCAACCAAGGTTCCAAGTTTGGGATCCACCTTGGAACACAAAGGCTCGGTGACCTTACAGTGGCACTGGTGACATCCTGGTGACAACACTGAGCTCAGCATCCCCAAAATGAGTTTTGATTAAAATTACTCAGAGGTTTCAGGGCTTAGAGGACCTTGCACGTCACTTCAATGCCTTTGAAGTGAGTTTTGGTGTCTCATCCCCTCAATCTGTGGGCGCGCGAAGGGTTGCAAAGAGCCCTGACCCCCATCCGAGGTCGGGTGATTCCATTTGGGAGGGATTTCACCCAAATCTGAGGATTACACCCCAGTTGTGTGAGTGACATGAGGGGAGCCACCTTCCTGCGAGTCACTGGGGGAAAATAAACAGAGAGATCAGCTCCTGTTTCTTTTGGAACCAGAATGATGCCGAAAGGATTTTCCTCCATGGAGCCTGAGACAAAAGGAGACTTTTGGGTGTTGGGTTTGTGTCACTCAAAGCAGGGCTGGAAATGATCAGCAATTATGAGATGAAATGAAAACAATGGCGAGGCTTAAGAGGATCTTTTTCTTTGTAAGTGATAAGAATTTAGTAAACCATGGGTGACATCACGTCCTCCTCATTGTCTGAAAATGGAATAAAAGGGGAGAGACTTGAGGCATCTCCCATCCTCGCAGCTCCACTGATTTATTCCCTCCAAGACAACGAGGTGAGTCGGACTTCATCGCCCTCCTCAATACTTTGAATTTTCTCCTTTTTTTATCTTGCAAAATTACGGGAGTTTTAGAAAAGCTGAGGGAGAGAAGAGTGGATTTAGAATAGCTGGGGGAAAGGGAAGGACAGAGCAAGGAACATTTTGCTTGGGGACTTTCTGAAGGCAAATCTTCCCCTAGATCTGCTTGAAAAGGGAATTAATGGGACGATTTTCTTTGGGGACTTTCTGAAGGCAAATCTTCCCGTAGATCTGCTTGAAAAGGGAATTATTCTGGGCAAGGAATTGTTTAAGGATCAACAGTTCAGCCCCAGAGAAAAGGGGAAGATTTTTTTTTTTCATTTGAGAGATTCAGAAGGGAAAGAGTTGTGGTGGTAGGAAAGGAAGAACTGAGAAGCCTCAAACAGGTCAGGAAGGAAGGAAATAGCAGAAAAATGGGAATCTGTGAGGGAGGATTGAACTGGGAGCAGCTGGAGAAGGACAAAGTACAGCTGGTTCATACTGGGAACCCGTGGCCTGGCTGTGCTGCTTCCTTGACCTCACACTTCCTCTCCCAGCGTTATCCCAAATCCCAAGAGATGATGTCCAACGTCAGCTCCGAGTGCCTGCCGGGCTGCGAGGTGGCCTGCACCCAGCCCTGTGCCTACAGCAGGAGCCTGGAGCCCTGCATCGCCTCCTGTGGGGACTCCAAAGCTGTGGTGTTCCCTCCTCCCGTGGTCCTCACCTTCCCGGGCCCCACCATGAGCACCTGCTCCCAGGAGAGCGTGGTGGGAGCGTCCCAACCCATGGTTTTGGGCGCTCCCATCGCGAGCATCTCCGATGAGCCCTACGGGGTGGGCAGCTCCTTTGGGGCCGGGGGCATGGCGGGGGCAGGACCCTCCTTCGGATCCGGGGGCTCCTTTGGCTACGGGGGCTCCTCGGGGATGGGGGGTCCCATGGGATATGGGGGTTCCTTTGGTTATGGAATGCAGAGCTCCCGTGGGTCCTGTGGCTACGGGGGCGTGCTGGGGGCCAGGGGTTCCTTTGGGTCTGGGGGTGCCTGCAGCTACGGAGGCTCCCTGGGAATGGGGGGCTCCTTGTACAGCCGGAGGTTCCGCAGCGTCCGCGGCGGGTCCTGCCTGGGGAGCTGGGGCTCATCCTAAGGCCCAACAACCCAGAGGATGAAAACCCAGGATCCAGATCCACTTCCAGGCCTGGAATTCCGAGGCTGATCTCTGAAAACCAGGCCCACATCCCCTCCTGCTGCGCCTCATCTCCAATCAAGCCCCGCTCCGTGGGACGGCGTCTCTCCTGGAACTCTTTAATTAATCTTGTTCCTGTGTCCTCTCTGGTGGGGCGGGAATGCTTCAGAATTCCATGTGGGGCTTGCTGTAAAGGCCCCGGCTTCACCTTGTGGAGTGGCTGTTGTCACCCACGGGGGTGGCCTGGCTGCCCTGGCACCACCCATGAATTGCTCTGTTTTGTTCTATTTCATTTACTTCACCCTAATAAAAACCTTTCCGGATTGCATTGGCAGCTTCCCGGTTTTCCTTTCCGCAGAATCCCAGGATCATTTAGGCTGGAAAAGACCTCCGAGGTCATCAAGTCCAACCTTTGATGCTCACAAAATGAGGCCACCCCCAAGCATCCCAATCCCCCATTACCCTGGCTCCAAGAGTAAACTGGTTTTAACTGGCAGCTGCACCAGTCCATCCCCAGAGGTTTTTCCAACCTATTGGAAATTATTCTGTGTTATTTATTGGATAGTGTGGAATAGATCAGAAAGGGAAAATAGTTTATTGAGGAATTTCAGACCAATTATATTTGCATTAAAGCAGAATTAACTCCCCTCTGATGAGAGTTAATTGCTGCACAAGGATTCCCTTCTTTCAGGCCAGTTTGTAACTGAAACTGTGGTGAAATAAAAGGCAGAACCCGGGGCTGTGATGCAACAGGGCTTTAATACAAACAAAAAGTGGGATGAGGCAGTGCAGAGACAAAGAACGGAATCTCCGTGTCAGCATTCCCATGTCAGCATTCCCATGTCAGCATTCCCATTTCAGCATTCCCATTTCAGCATTCCCGTTTCAGCATTCCCATTTCAGCATTCCCATGGCAGCCTGGACCCCAGTCCAGCAGTCATTCCAAGACATTCTTTTTCCAGCCGGACACTTTCACAGCCAAGTCCCGTGACTGGTTTGACTCTTTGGGTTCAGGGAGTACAAAACACAACAGGAGCGAGGGACAAAGGGAGGGAACATCGGGATCCTAAGCCTTGGATAAAGCACAAACAAGATCCAAACAACCCCAGCTCCAACTGGACCAGCTGGTGCAGAGGCTGCTTGGAATTCCTAGCTCTCAACTAACTACCCTGCATCCTATTTTTCCTTTGGACATTCCTCAGCTCTAAAGGGTTAAAAAGGCCCGTAATTCCCGTAGTTCCCGTAGCGATACCTGTAGTACCCTCGGGAGTAATAGGGATAATAATTCCTACCATAGCCTGAGAAATAGGAGCCGCGGTAGAGGCTCCCCAGCCGTGACATCCCACCCCCGCAGGAGGAGCCCCCTCCCATTCCCCCTCCGCAGGAGGAGCCCCCTCCCATTCCCCCTCCGCAGGTGGAGCCCATTCCTCCCCCTCCGGATCCCATTCCTCCCCCTCCAGAGCCCCATCCCGACCCCATCCCACCTCCTCCAGACCCCATCCCTCCTCCAGACCCCATCCCACCACCTCCAGATCCCATCCCTCCTCCAGACCCCATCCCACCTCCTCCAGACCCCATCCCTCCACCTCCAGACCCCATCCCACCCCCTCCAGACCCCATTCCCCCGCCGATTTCAGGGATGGACGAGCCAACGATGCTCTCGGTGGGGCAGGAGCTGATGATGGGCCCCGGGAACGTCACGACCACGGGCGGGGCGTAGACGATGGCTCGGGAGTCTCCGCAGGCGGCCACGCAAGGCTCGCTGCAGGCGTCGACGTAGGGCTGGGCGCACGTCACCTCGCAGGGCGAAGCACAGCGGGCGCTGAGCAGTTGGCCATAGGAGGACATCGTTCCAGATGCAGCCTGGAAGGATGAGAAGGTCCCAGCGCAATGAAGGCACAGCCTGGGAAGGATGGATTGGAAGGATGGGGAAGAATTCCTCGGTTCTGGGGGTTATTTGTGTGTTTAATTATTTAAGCGCTGCCTTTTAGAGGTAAAAAACGTCCCCAGGCTTCTCGATGAGAAAGGGAGTCCAGGTGAAGAAAATGTGTCTTGTATCTTGTCCCTAAATTCTGAGGGACGAGGCTGAGATGTCCAGCAGAAAACAGGAGGCGTACGGGGGATTATTGCCTTTGGAATTTGCTGGCTTCCAAAGGGAGCTGGGAATGGGGATTTGCTGGATGGTGTTTGGATGGAGAGGTGCAGATGTGTGGGATTAAATCATCTGAATAAATGAGTTCGTGGTTAAAAATATTAAAATGATAATTAAAAAAAAAAAAGAATCATCATTTCTAAGGCGCACTCCGCTTTTCCATAAATTGCACCAATCAAAGGAAATGAATTGTGGGGAAATGTTTCTGATTCTGCTCCCATCCCTCTCTAGTGCTCCATGGAATCACGGAGTGGACCTTGAAAATCCAGTTCCAAGCTCTGGCATGGGCAGAGACGCTTCCCATAGACCCCCAAACCCTATCCAACCTGGCCTTGGGCAGTTCCAGGGATGGGGCTGCCGTGGCTTTCCTGGGAATTCCATTCCAGAGCCTCCCCATGCTCACAGGAGAGGATTTATCCCTAAAATCCCATCCAAACCTCCGGTCCATCAGTGTGAACCCATTGCCCCTTTTCCTGGCACCCCATCCCTTGGAAATTGTCTCTCCCCATGTTCCTTTTGGCTCCTTCAGGTCCTGGAAGGCCACAGTTGGGTCACCCCGAAGCTTTTCTGTATTTTTGTCCTGTCTCTATTCCCAGAATGAATTCTGGGAGGAACCTCCCTGTCCTTTTCCCACTTCATTCCCTTCCCTTCTCCCACTTCATTCCCTTTCCTGTTCCTTTTGGGAATCCCACCCTGATCACAGGTTTGCAGTGACCCTACTCCATAAATAAATAAATGCTCAAATCTGAAAAATTCCTCCCATCAACATTTTTAAAACTCCCATTCCTCTCCCCGCTTTTATCCACCTTAATCCCAAGCCCCACTTCCCACGCAAGAACGGGCTTGGAGAATAAACTCTACCCTTGATTTAGGATAGGATATAAAACCTCAGTTCAAAGCTCCCCATAAACCAAATTACCTCTAATTAGGAGCTGATTCAGTTAAATCTGACTTACCCAGTCAGCAAGGAGAACGAGTCAGCAGAGGCAGCTCCAGGGCCACCAGTCAGGAGCACTTTTATATCCTGTCATGGAGAAGGGAAATTGGGAGCCACCTTGACGCAACCCCTTGTGAAATGGAATGTTTTCCCTGCTCCTGCCTCCCCTTGTCGCAACTGTTTTGATAACGCCTTAGGATTAGGAGATAATTCCCAGTCCCACACAGGTGCTTCACCCTTCCTGGGCCTTTGCTGGAAATCTCTCCATCCTGGGCGATGGAGGGGGGAATTTTCCCCTAAAAACTGAGCGGGATTGTCCCCAAAATATTAAGTTTGTGTGTGAGTGGTCACTTCGTGTTCATGCCATGGGTTTTTTATGGAATTTCTGGCTTCTAAATTCCCAGGCCCACACAGGGGTGTGGGATAATCCCCAGGCTTACAAGTGCTTCACCCTTCCAGGGCTTTTGTTGGGAATCCCACCAACCTCTGAGGGGGATTTTCCCTAAAATATTCACCTTGTGTTCACCCCATGTGTTTTTATGGAATTTCTGTCCTGGGACATAAATTCCCAGCCCCACAAGGGGATGTGGGGTGATCCCCAGGCCTACACAGGGCGCTGCAGGCGCTTCACCCTTCCGGGGCCTTTGTAGGGAATCCCACCGACCTCTGAGGGGGATTCTCCCTAAAATATTCATTCTGTGTGTCCGTGGTCACTTTGTGTTCACCCCATGGGTTTTTATGGAATTTCTGACTTGGAACATGAATTCCCAGGCCCACACAGGCCCAGTCCTACGGGTGCTTCACCCTTCCAGGACCTTTGTTGGGAATCCCTCCATCCACTGAGGGGGATTTGCCCTAAAACAGGGGAATTTTCCCTAAAATATTCACTTTGTGTGTGTGTGGTCACTTTGTGTTCACCCCATGGGTTTTTATGGAATTTCTGTCCCTGGAGCTGTCCTTTGAACAGAGAATTTCCTTTTCACATTCCAAGTAGGAAATTTGAGGTGCCAAAGCAATTCCTGGACAAGAATTCCATCAGAAATTCAGCTAAAAAAGGGCACCTGCCCCGGATTTTATATTTTATATGCAATTCCTCATCTCAGGGGTTATCCCCTTCAGAATAACACCTAAAAATACTAAAAACCAGGAAAAAATAAATTTTCCTTTGGGGATCTGTTTTTTAGAGGCCAAGATGAGAAGAGGAATTTTGTTTAGGATTAGAGGACTCAGAGCAAACATTACCTGAAGTCCAGGCCCACAAACTCAGCTCAAAAAAAATTACCCAGGGCCTGGAAAATGCTGATAATGTGATTTCCGTGCTCATATTTACATTAAAAAAAAAAAACCCTCTTCCTTCTCAGTTGTGGTGAATTATTAAAACGAAAGGAAAACACAAAAACAAAGCCCCAAATAAATTATTTTATTTACATTTCATGGCTCTGGAATCAATCTAATGAGCAGAGGAGACACATGAGCGGCACAGAACAGTCTGACTCACTTAATTTGTGGCAATTAAAAGCACCTATTAATTACAGTGATTGAAAGCTGAGGCAATTCCAGGAGTTACCAAACCCAATATTTGAAAAAGTCCATAAGAACCTCATTCCATTGTCTTGGAGGAGAGAAAATTGGTTTAAAACACGAAACTGCCAAAAAAAAATCCCTGGGGTTTGGTTTCTGGAACTGGGGATTTTCCCTGGAAGCTTTAATGGGATCCTTTCCGTGGTGGAATTTCACAGCTCTGATATTCCACGGGAGATCCTTCCAAAAAAGTTCAGCTCCCAAGTGCAAACCCCTGGCACAGGCCCAAAGCTCCTTTCACAAGCCCTGAACCTGCCTCAGATCAAAGAGCTCCTTAAGAGATAAGAGAAGGAGATAAACTCCCTTCCCAGCTGGAAGAGAAATCCTTCTGGAAATATAAACTGAATTTTTTTTAAAATCTGGAATTTTGGCCTTTATTTGCAAAGGATTTTCAGGGGAAAAAAAAAGCACCCAACGAAACAACATATTTCATACATTAAAAAAACAAACTTTAAAGAGCAGCACTTTGTGCCGAGGAGCTCCAGACTCACCTCAAACAAACCAGCTCCAGAGATTTTACCTGGGAGATTCCTCATCCTGTTTTTTTCCTGGCACGCTGATGTTGTTGTTGTTGTTGTTGTTGATGTTGTTGTTGTTGTCGTGGCCCGTAAATTGATTTTCTGGCTTCAGGAATTCCAGGGCTCCGCTCTGATCCTTCCCGGCTGCTTTGCATACGGAGATGAAATCAGAGGAAGCTGCTGCAGCTGCTTTGCTCTTCCCTATAATTTTCCAAATTGGGCTCCGAGGCCGCTTGGCAGAGAGGAAATCATCGGTGTCATCATCCCAGATGGGGGCAGAACGCCATCCTCAACCCTCATTTTCCCTCAGATTTTATCGGGGCAGTTCCAGGCTTGGAAGGGAGCAGTCGACAACACCCAGCAGGAAAATAAACAGGCTGAAATTTGGGAATCGTTGCCTGAAGCTGAGGCTGGTTCGGATCCTGGAACCTCAGTTATGGAGCAGTTTCTGGGCTCCCACCTGGAATCCAATTTCCCATTAAAAGGATGATATTTTGGGGTGTTTTTTTCATTGGATAATTGTGAGATTGAAGGGGAAATATGGGATTCAATGAAATCTCCACCAACTGCTCATTAATTATTTGTTTTATTGCTCAGACCAGAGCAGGATCTCAGTTCTGTTCATTTCTGTCCATTTCTGGTAATTTCTGTTAATTTATGTCCATTTATGTCAAATTTCTGTCCATTTCCGCCCATTTCTGATGTGATTCCCCCTGATGTGATTATTGATCCTATTTTAAAAAAAATCAATTTTTGGCAGCCTCCCATTTCCTTCTGGACATCTCAACCTCATCCCTAAGAATTAAAGGACAAAACGCATTTCCACTTGGATTTCCTCTCTCATTGAGAGGTTTGGGAACATTTTTTACCTCCAGCACCACCAAAGGTGGTGATTAAAGAATTAAACACACAAATAACTCCGGAGCTGCGGAATTCTTCCCCGCCGCCGGACGAGATTTTGCTGGGAGCTCGGCAGCAATGACGGCACCCCAATTTCCTGGGAATCTTTCATCTTGGAAACAAAACCCATCTAATGCTCAGTAATTCCCCGGATAAAACTCGAGGCAAGGTGGAATTGCAGCCCCGGAGGGGGAAGCCTGGAGTGCCTGGGTGTGATTCGGGTCTGCCTGAAAGCTGGGCCGGGTGTCCCTCTGGGGCCACCACCCAAACGCCTTCTCCAGGTCAGGGTCACCTCCAGGACTTCCCAGGATCTTGGAATATCCCAAGGTGGAAGGGAACCCCAAGGATCAGGCACAGAACCATCCACAAAAGTCCCCAGAGTCTCACCTGGGGTTTTTTTGAGGTCCTGGAGCCCCCAGGATTGAGTGAAGGAGCCCTGATATGGCTCAGCCCAACACCAAACCCCCAGAAGATTGAGGAGAAGGAGATTGTGACCTTCACTGAGGAACTGGAGCACGGCCAGGGAGGGGAACGGGGCTGGGGCAGCTGGAAAAGGGAATGGAAAATCCTGAGGGAGCTCAGCCTGGAGTAAAGGGGGATCCAGGGGGGATTTGGGATCTGCCAGGGGGGATTTGGGATCTGATCCCAGGGAACCGGGACAGGACAAGAGGGAACGGCCTCGAGCTGCGCCAGGGGAGGCTCAGGGTGGGAAATTTGGGAAAATCCCTCCTGGAAAAGGGAAAAGGCCTTGGAAGGGGCTGCCCAGGGAGGTTTGGAGTTCTAAAGGTGTCCGAGGAATTCCTGGAATTCTGGGTGTCCAGGTGGGATCAGACACAGCTTGGACTCAACAATTTTGGAATTCTTTCCCAGCCTCTGGGGTCCTGGGATTCCAAAGAGCTGCAGGATCTGCTCCTCGGGAGGGTGGGAGCTCATGGGAGAAGTTTGGGGTTATTTGGGGCATCTTAGAAGTCCCGCCCTTGCAAATAATTAATTTTACTATTTCATTAGTGCCTGTGGAATGAGCCAACGCCAGGGAGCGAATTCCCATTCCTGTATCGCCCCATGGCTCACCCAGGCGTGGCGCTAAGATCCAATTTAATCATCCATTAATGAGAAAGATATTAATTAAATCTTCATTTGCCTTCATTGCCTCATTAAAGCTGCTCGTCTCAGCAAGAAAATCTGGCAGCTTCCTCTGAGCTCCTTCAAGGATTAAACCCGGAGCTGGTGGCACAAAATGCTGTAAAATGAATTTATAGTTGGATTTAAGGAAGGAAAAGGAAATTTTCCCGGGGAAAAAAGTGCAGAGTTTTGTTATCTAGAGGAAATACTGGAATTTTTTCCGGCTGCAATCATTTGTACAGCACTGATTAGTCCAGCTCAACAAGGCCAAAGGTTCAGCTGGAATAAAAATCCGTCAGAAATTCCAGGGCTCTCCTTGCTACTGGAATTCACCAGGAATTGTGGTTATGGGAAAAGGGGGATAGGTTCAAGCTGAAAAAGGGGAAATTCAGGTTGGGTTTAGGGAAGAAATGGTTCCCTGTGAGGGTTCTCTGGAATGGATTTCCCAGAGAAGCTGTGGCCACCCCAACCCTGGAATTGTCCAAGGCCAGGTTGGAGCATCCTGGGAAAACAGAAAGTTGGAATAAGATGATTTTTAAGGACCCTCCCAACCCAAACCACTCCAGGTTTTTACAATTCTTGGGCCTGAAAAGGGATTTAAGGAGGAAAAGCAGCCCCAAGGACCCTCCCAACCCAAACCACTCCATGTTTTTACAATTCTTGGGCCTGAAAAGGGATTTAAGGAGGAAAAGCAGCCCCGTCCCTTCCCCTGGGCCAAGCCTTGATCTCCCTGACCTCATCCCAGATTTTGCTGCCATGCAATATTGGGAATATAATGAGAGGTTATCAGGAATAACCCCATTAATAGCGGGGTGTGCCCCAGCCTCAGATCCACCCTCGGCAGGGAGAACCCTTGGGCAGGTTGGGTCACTTTTGGGCATCAGATTGCCCCCAATAAATGAGTATTTTACTGGGCCAGGAGAGGGGAAAGGGAAAGGCCTGGAGGAAGGAGGAGTTGTGGGATGGGATATGGGAAAGGGAACGAGGGATCTGGATCATCCTGGAGGTCCTTTCCATCCCAAACCACCTGGGATTCTGTGAAGATCAGAGGAGGAGGAGGAGGAACAGCCGAGCTCCCCGTGCAAGGCCGTAAAAACTATGGGAGCACTGGGAGAGAAACAGGTGGGATGGGTTTGTGGGAAGTGGGAAAAGGGGGGAAAAGCAGGGGGAAAAAGCCAAATTGGCAGAAAAATCCAGGTTTTCCTGATGCACCCCTGTTTTTCCAGGCTGCAAATAATAATAATATTAATATTATTAATATTATTAATAATATTAATAATATTAATATTAATAATAATAATAGTAATAATAATAATAATAACAATAGGCAGATGAGTGGAAAATGCTGAGGGCTCTTTGAAATACTGATGGGAAAAAAAAAACATGGAATGGACTCAAACAAAAAATTTGGATCAATTGGATCCAAAAGGCATCAGCTTGATCCAAAAGGGGAACAGATTGATCCAAAGGGGATCAGATTGATCCAAAGGGGATCAGATTGATCCAAAAGGGGATCAGATTGATCCAAAGGGGATCCAGCTTGATCCAAAGGGATCCAGATCTGAGTTCTTGGTGGAAAAGCTGGTGGTTTTCCCCCAAAAATCCTCAGTGAGGAGACTCCAGGGGGGAATTCCGGGCTCTTCCAGGGGGGATTTGGGATCTGATCCCAGGGAACAGGGACAGGACAAGAGGGAGCAGCCTTGAGCTGTGCCAGGGGAGGCTCAGGGTGGGAAATTTGGGAAAACCCCTCCTGGAAGGGGCTGCCCAGGGAGGTTTGGAGTGGCCACCCCTGGAGGCGTCCGAGGAATTGCTGGACATTGGTCTGGGATCGGGCGCAGCCTGGACTCAACCTTGGAGATCTTTTCCAACCTCCACAACTCTGGGATGTTCCTTTAAGGAAAAAAAAAAAAACCAAAACCCTAAAAAAGGAATAATTCCCATTCCTCCTCCTCCCGAGCCCCGCGTGGAACTGGAGATTCTCCAACCCCTGGAGCTGGATGGGGTGGAGCCGCTGGGGCCGATGAGACAGCGCCAAGGTCTTGGGGTCCGCCCTGCCCGTGACCTCATTGCCGGAGCTTTCCCAACCTTTTCCCCAAGAGCCAAACACGAAATGTGGGATCTGTGGGCTGCCCACGGGCCGATCCTCCCAGATATTGGGATCGTTACATCAGCGTCGGGATCAGGAACGGCAGCGGGACGGGGAAAGTGGGGCACACACAAATGGGGTAAACGCGGGGATTTATGGCAGCTCCTGAAGTGGGGATTCCTGAAAATAAAGGGAAAATAAAGGGAAAATTTCATATTTTAAATGTGGATGGGCGGGGAATATTTGAGGGGATTGTTTCAGCAGGTTCGGGGGGATTTGGGAGCACGGAAAAAATTCCTGTTTTCCACCTGGATGCCCAGGTGAGGAGGGTGGGCACAGAGAAAGTGAAATCCAGCAGAAACGTGGAAAAAGCCTCCTCAGAGGTTGGGATTCTTCCTTCTGCCTGTTTAGGAGCTGTTTTAATGTCCCTGATAAATTTTCCACAATCCCTTTTCCCTCTGAAGGGAATCCCCGGACTGGGGCTGGTTCCAGAAGGAGGAGCCCACTCTGAAGCTGGCGAGGGATTCCAAAATTCCAGTTGTTCAAGGGCAGCTCTCAAACCTCCCCAGTCCCGAAAAAAAACCTCGGGGGTTTGGAATTTATCCAGATTTCCCAATCAGGAGAATTTCCCTGGAAAAGAAAACCAGGAAACCACGGTGATAATGCAGAATAATTTTAATGGGAAGGGAAAGAACAATAATAAAATAAAAAATAACATAAAATAAAAAATAACATAAAATAAAATAAAATAAAATAAAATAAAATAAAATAAAATAAAATAAAAATATGGGGTAAAGGACACAGGTCCAGGTGAAGATTCTTTACTTTTATCCTGGAATTTTGGAATGGTTTGGGTGGGATCATCCAGATCCATGGGCAAGGGACACTCCCACTATCCCAGGTTATTCCAAGCCAATCCAACCTGGCTTTGGACACTTCCATGGTGAAAAATCCACATTTTTGTGGCCAAACTGTCCTGCTGAGTTAATTTTTATATTAAAAAATTAATTTACACAAGTATTTTTTCCTTTTTATTAAAATTAAATATAAGGAGATTGGTTTATTCCCTTTCCCGACTTTCCTGCAGTGAAAGTGAAACCTGGGAAGTGGTGATGGGATCGTGCTCGTATTTATCCCAATAAAAAGGGAATTTCCTGGTGAGTCATTCCCATAAAAGCTAAGCCAGGCTCAATAAGGCCTGGCAGGCAAAGGCTTTGTCAGATCTCACCACATTTGGGGTGTTCCCCAATCTTGATTTTTTTCTGGAAAACCACAGAAGAACAACGAATCGCTCCCCCAGACCAGATTCCGAGTGTCAGGTTATCCCAAAATTTGAAATTGTTATTTAATGGCTTTATTCTACTGCTTGGGAATGCCTGAGGGGGGAAAAATAAAACCCAACCTCAAAAAAAAAAACCCAACTTAAGCTGAACTCAAATTCCCAAATCTGCTTTGGAGGAGCCTCCAGAGCCTTTGGATCGGGCTCGGATCCGCGTCACACCTCCAAGACCTCTTCCTCCTCCTTTGCTGCCTCCTCGTTTTCCGTTCCCGGCTTTTCCGCATCTGGAATTTGCTCCTGGCTCCCGTTCCCAGCTGGCTCCCGGTTCCCAAAGCTGCTCCTCCGGCAGGGATGGATCCAGCGGGAAGTGAAAATGTAGGAGCAGCGCGACCCTCGCCGGGAGCCCGGCTTTGGGACAAAACCCGCGGAACACGCGATTGGCGCTCCGTGGGAGCTCAGGGAGTTTCGGGACGTTCCTGCTCCCCCTTCCAGCATTCCCGAGGATCCCAGCAGGGTCTCATCCATGACGATGATGGGCCTGGAGGTGGATTTCGGGATGAGAGCTCCGGAACGCGGGATTGGCGCTCCATGGGAGCTCGGGGAGGTTCCCGAGGATCCCAGCGCCATTCCCGAGGATCCCAACGCCATTCCCGAGGATCCCAGCGCCATTCCCGCGGATCCCTCCGGCATTCCCGAGGATCCCAGCACGGTGTCCTGCGGGCAGGTGCTGAGGATGGGCCCCGGGAATGTCACAAGCACGGGAGGAGGGAAGATGATGACGCGGGAAGCGCCGCAGGAAACCACGCAGGGCTGGCTGGAGCCGGAGGCCGCCGGGCCCGGACATGGCCCCTGGAATTCCGAGCACATCTGGGAGGAACCAGGGAGAACCTGCAGCCGGAACAGCGAAAATATCCAGGAATTAAAATCTTGGTTCCTCTTTATTTGTAAATCCCGGTGGGGAAAAAAACCCTTGCTCCACTTAATGTTTTAGTTTTATTTTATTCCGTTTAATACGATTTTTAATCATATTTTTAATTCAATATTTCTCTTTTTTAAATTATTTAATTCTTTGATTTTATTTTTCAAATTCTGAAAATATTCAGGAATTAGAACATTGATTCCTCTTTATCTGAAAATCCCAGTGGGAAAAACCTTGCTCTACTTAATGTTTATTTTAGTTTTATTTTATTCAATTTAATCCAATTTTTAATTGTATTTTAATTAAATATTTCTTTTCTTAATTATTATTTCATTCTTTAATTTTATTTTTCAAGTTCTATTTCATTTCCATTGTATTTTTTAAAATTTAGTTTCCATTGTTTAAAATTGTACTTAATTTTCATGGTAATTTTAAAATTTCACTCAGTTTTTAAACCTCAGTTTTTAAATTTATTTTTAATTTTTGCCGTATTTTTTAAATCCGGGTTTTTAATCGTAGTTTTCAAAAAAATCACTGAACTTTGTAAATGTTACTTTGAAACTGAACTCCCAGCTCAGTTTCCCCTTTTCCCCACCCACCTCAACCTTCCCAAAAAAACCCCACCCTGGCTTTTTCCAGGCCGGGATTCCAGGATTTTCCATCCTTCCCAGGTGATTTGTTTATCTCAGCCTGCCCATCCCTCCCTGGGATAATTACCCAGAGCAGATTCCAGAGCCTGGGATCGTTCCCGGATCCGCGTCCGGAGCCCTGACAGCTCCAAAATCCCTGGAATTCTGGAGAAATCCTTCCTCCACACCAATTCCAGAGGGCCCAGAACTCCACAGCGAATTTTGGTGCCCAATTTTTTTTTTTTTTCCACCCCTGGAGCCTGAATCCACATTCTGGTGGAATTAATCCCAGAATTTCTCCCGGGATTTACCTGTCAGGGTTCAAAGCTCTGGGATGTGGAGGATTCCTTGGAATTTTTGTCCCTGGAGGAATCCGGGCTCTTCCAGAGGCTCCTTCAGAGGTAGGTGATGGCTTAAACTCCTCAAATTCATCAAATTCCTGGTTTTCCTACAAAGATTCTTCTGGAAAAGTCCAGGGGATTCCCATTATTTATCTGACGGGGATTTCCATGGAGATCAAATGGGTTTTTTCAGAAAATTCCCAAAGTTTTTGGGTGGGAAAACAGAATTGGAGCTTCTTCTTCCCAAGAGTGCTACAAAAATGGGGGTTTTGCACCAAAGAAATTCCGTGGCTGGTTGGAAACTGGGAGAAACAACTTTTTAGGGAAAATGGGCCCGGTTTGGATCATTCTGGTGGGAAACTAAGGAGGAAAAATTATTTTCCCCCCTTTTTATCCCATAGAAAACAGATTAGATTTATTAATAATAAAATTTTGGGGGATAAAAAAGAGAAAATCCCAGGTTTTCTCTGGTTTTTAATGGAAAAATAGGGATAAAATATGGCTGAGCATCCTGAGCTTTAAAATCCCTTTCCATCCCAAAACACTCCATGATTTTATGACAAGTCCCACCAGAATTAAAATTTAAAGTGACTTTTATTGTTATTGACAGTTAATTGATAATAACAACATTCCAGCAGAATTTTATTTTTTATTTTAACAAGAATTTCTAAGTGTTGACTCGCCCCAAATACCCAACAAAATAATTCCCAGCAGGGAATCTCCCTTTGGGATTGTCGGAGCCGCAAAATCCGCATGGAAACCCCCGATTATTTATTTCGTTCTCCAATTATTTATTTTGATTTCCCAATTACTGATTTCAATTCCCATTTTCCCCAAATTATGGGATGGAAGGGAGAGGGGGAGACTTACCAATATTCCAGGAAGGAATTGCTGGGAGTGTCCGGGGGAGCCCCAAATCCCTGGAGTTTTATAAGAACTCCCGAACTTCCAGGAAGCTGAGGCAGCCTTTGGGCGCGAGGCTTTAATTGCCCTCCCCTCATGTGTAATAATCTTAATTACTGGTAATTATTTTGGGGCTGTTTACCCGCATGATTCCTTTTTCCATGGGGATTTTTGGAGTGGAACGGGAATGGGAGTTTTTGTTGCATCCCACATATTCCCACTGAGGGTTTTTTTGCAAAAAAAGTGAATTTTTGAGGGGATTTTAACATTTCTGCCTGGATTTCCAACCCTGGGGTGGTTTGGGTGGGAAGGGGATTCAATCTCATCCTGTTCCAACACTTTTCCAGGGACAGGGATGCTCCCTCACTCGAAGCCACATCCCAATTTTTCCTTGGGTTAAAAATGCCTCAAGGCATTAAATATTAAACCTTAAAAAACATTTTTAAATTAAAAAAAATAATTTAAAAGTTTCATTTAAAATTTTAATTTAAAAGTTTAAAAGTTTATGATAAATAAAACAGTTCAATTAAAAAATTAAACATTAAAGACTTAAATATGAGGGAAAAAATTTAATCCTGCGGGAGCTGGAAAAATTTGATGAATTTGGTGGAGTTTTGCTGGTTTTCTGAGGATTTGGGTGAATCCCTGGAGCTGAGAGAATCCCAGAATTCCAGAATTGGTGTTTTATGGAACTAACTGGGAATTTTATGGAATTCCTTGGGTAATTTGGGAATTCTTCAGGCGGGAAGGGATCCTGCTCAGACCTGGCCCGGGATTTTCAGGTTATCACTGGAATATCCCCACTGAGGGAGATCCCAAAATCCCCTGGACAACTCGTTCCAGTAGAAATTCCTGGGAATCCATTCCTGCCCCTGGAAATCCCCCCAGCCTGAGCTGGAGCCAATTTTGAGGTGATTTTTTTGAGGAGAAATCGATTCGTTTCCCTCATGAATATGCAAAACACGCGGAGTTAGGCTGGAGAGCAACATCCTGTTTGTTTGTGGGATTTATTCCATGCAGGGGGGAATATCCCAGAGCTGCTCCGAGCCCCCAGGGGTTTTCCTGGGATCATTTGTTATTTATATCACAAGGAGAAAACGCTTTGCATGCATAAATCGCTCGCGAACAATCCCGAGGTGTTTTGTTGTGTGGGAACCTCGCTGTCGGGATTATTTCCTTCATCCCATCTCAAAGGACAATCCCAGAGTCTCTCCTCTCTCTCCTCACAGAGTTTTCAAAAAAAAAAAAAATTCAGGGTTTGAATCCCTCCTTCCAAATCGAGGCCGATCCCAGGGAGATTTATTATCGGGATTGTGATTTCAGATTGGAATAGGATTATTTATGATTATAATTTGCAGATTTTGGGGAATATATGATGCCAGTTTGCCTCCTGCAAACGGACATCAGGAGCCTGGGGTGGGAGTTTGGATTCCCTTTGATTTCTGGAAGTGAGAACTCCTTTGGGAATCAGGAATGGGATTTTCTGGAATTAGAGAATGGGATTTTTTGGGATGAGGATGGGATTTTTCGGGATTTAGGAATTGGAGATTTTGGGACTCGGGATGGAGTTCCCGGCGCAGTTCGCCTCTGTGGCCACCAGGCGGCAGCACCGCCCCGCGGCGCTGTTGGGTCCCCGTCGCCTTTTCCCGGTCTCGTGACTTTTCCAAGGGCAAATCCCGCCCGGAAAACCTCGGGATGAGGGAGGGACAGGGGAGCGAGAGAGCCCCAGCATCATCCTCGTGTGGAGACGTCGGAATTACGGCAAAATTTCGCTGCTTTGAGACACCGGGTTTTATTTTGTCACCTCAACACAGCGCCGTTATCAGCAGCAAATCCACGGAATCAGGAGCTCGGATTTTTACAATTTAATTTTCCTGCTGATCCATCCCCTCTTCCCCATTTGTTTTCCCTCCTGCTGGGAGGAAAGGCTGAGGGAATTGGGAATATTCAGCCTGGAGAAGCTTTGGGTGACACCACTGCGGCCTTAAAGAGGCTGCAGGGAAATTGGGGAGAGATTATTTTTTTTTTTTTCTTTTTCCCAAGGGTCTGGAGTGCCAGGAAAAGGGGAATGGGTTCAGCTCGATGGGAGGAAGTTGAGGTTGGATACTGGGAAGGAATTCCTGAGGAACATCATCCCTCCACCCAGTAAATCCATGGTAGCGAACCCAGCCCTAAAATCGTGATTATTTCCCTTATTTTACACAAGGGCAGCAGGGTAACAACAACAGGGAAAGGGGTTTTTTTCCCAGCATTAAGAATTAGAAACTGTTTAAAAAGATGGAAAATAATTCAGGCAGAGAGCAGGAATCAGCTGTAACCTGAGTTTATTGTGAGTGGAATTGATCCCACAACATAAAAACAGGGTGCAGACGTTGTCACGAAGGTGTTGGGGTGAGGCTCCGAGTGGCTCAGAGCTCCTCAGCCTCTCCCCAGCACCTTCCTGCTGCTGGAAAATCCAAATCTGGGGTCGAATAAAATGGGGGATTCGCTCTGTGAGCTGAACACGGGAACAATATGGGGGACAACCAGGCTTGGGGGGCAGGACTGGGAATGGAGGGGGGAATCACCCCAAACCAAACTCGGGCTCCAAGGAGGGGAAATCACCCCAAACCTGGGCTCCAAGGAGGGGAAATCACCCCAAACCTGGGCTCCCTGGAGAGGAGGGATCACCCCAAACCAAACCTGGGCTCCAAGGAGGGGAAATCACCCCAAACCTGGGCTCCCTGGAGAGGAGGGATCACCCCAAACCAAACCTGGACTCCAGCAAGTGGGGATCACCCCAACCTAGGCCCAAGGGGGGAATCACCCCATGGGAATCACCCCAAACCCTGGTCTCCAAGAAGTGGGGGGATCACCTCAACACTGGGCTCCAATGAGAGGGGATCACCCCAAACCAAACCGGGACTCCATGGAGGGGGATACCCCAAACCTGGGTTCCAAAGGCAGGGAGGAATCACCCCAAATTTGGGCTCCAAGAAGGGGAAATCACCCCAAGGGCACCACTCCAAATTTGGGCTCCAAGGAGGGGAAATCACCCCATGGGGAATCACCCAACCTTGCACCCCAAGGGGGGGTATCACCCCATGGCCATCACCCCAAACTTGGGCTCCAGGGAGGGGGGAAATCACCCCAAATTTGGGCTCCAGGGAGGGGAAATCACCCCAAATTTGGGCTCCAGGGAGGGGGCATCACCCCATGTCGATCCCCCCACCCCTGGGCTCCATTCCCGGCTTTTCCGCACCCCTCCCTCACCAGAGCCACTTGGAAGCGCTGCGGCTTTTCTTGGAGTGCCCGGAGCGCTTGGCCCCGGCCGGGACCAGCCGGGAGGGTCTCGGGGTGCCCCGGGGGTGGTGGTGGTGGTGACCGCAGCGGGACTTGCTCAGGTGCTGCGCCGAGCAGCTCCTGCCCTTGCTCGCCTCAAGCTGCGGCGAGCCCTTGGCCACGGCCCGCAGCGGGGGACGCTCCTCGGTGACCTTGGTGACGCTCAGCTGCTGCTCCGCATAGCAGCCCGTGCCGAATTCCTGCGTGGGGTACCCCTTGGAGCAGCGGTGCGGGGCCACGCCGGCCAGCTGCTCCCGCAGGAAGGAGCGGGGCACGCTCTGCTGCGGGGGACACTCGGTGCCACCGCGGAGGGGCAGCGAGTAGCAGCCGCTGAGCTCGGCGCAGCGCGGGGGACACGCGGCCGCCTTGCGCGGGCGGCACTCGGCGCGGCAGGAGGCGGAGGAGCCGCGGATGCCGCACGGGGGGAAGCGCAGCCGGCCGGGCTCGGGGCAGCGCGGCGCGCACGGGGGGAGGCTCCGCGCCGCGCGTTTCTGGTCGCTCCGCGGCGCCGCGGGGGTCTGGGGGACAGCGCAGCCCCTGGGGCTGGGCAGCAGCCGGGTGGTCTCGCAGGGCTCGGGGTAGAGCAGGAGGCATTTCTGCACCAGCGGCTGGCACGGCAGCAGCGACACGGCGGCGGCTTGGGGACAGCTCTGCCCCCAGCGCGGCGCGGGGCCCTTGGTGATGCTCAGGGGGTGGCAGGTGTTGGCGAAGGGCTCGGGGTGAGCCTGGCACGGAGGGAGGAATTCGGGGAGGAATTTGGGGCCCGGCAGGCAGCGCTCGCCGGGGTAGTGCATGGTGGAGCGGGGCTCAGAGCTGCGGGAGAGAAAAAAAACAGAGGTTTTGGTTTAAAATCTTTGGGCGATGAGACAGAGTAGGAATTCTCCAGAGTAGAAATTCTCCAGAGCAGAAATTCTCCAGAGCAGAGATTCTCCAGAGTAAGAATTCTCTAGAGTAGAAATTCTCCAGAGCAGAGATTCTCCAGAGTAAGAATTCTCTAGAGTAGAAATTCTCCAGAGCAGAGATTCTCCAGAGCAGAGATTCTCCAGAGTAAGAATTCTCTAGAGTAGAAATTCTCCAGAGCAGGAATTCTCCAGAGCAGGAATTCTCCATGGCAGAAATCCATTTCGATTTAGGTGAAATGCGCATCTTTGAGTTGAGTCCGTGGTTAGAAACCAGAGCTATTTAGCCGGGCTGCAAAAGCCTGGGCTCAGAGAAGCTGCTTCAGTGAAGGACAGAGAAGAGGGGCAGGGGGACACAGAGGGACACAGAGAGAGACAGAGGCTGCTGTGAGAGCAGCTCAGCCTGGCCTAGGAACAAAGAACCAGCGGCAAATGTCACGCGAAATTCGTAAAAATGAATATGTGCGAACCCATTGTGAAATTGTGCGCATTTGTATCTGAGAGTGGGATAAAAAGGGACCCGAAGTTCCCAAAAGGGCGCCCGTCACTTCAGGGGAACGATTCCCACGCGCTGTCATAAACACACCGGCTTTACAACTTTCCACAGAGCTGCAGAGCTCTTGGTTATCTCCCCAAAACATTGATTCAGCACCAAAACTCTCCCCGCTCGCGGCCCGTGACTCAAAGCGGGGCGTGTTTGGGAGGGGAGAGAAAAAAAAAAAAAAAAAAAAAATCCCGTCCTTGGTTCTGCTCTCTCAAAAGCCTGAAAAAAAAATCCGGATTTTCAGCCAGGCCGGTTCGTGCCGCCCTCCAAACCGCGGCGCTCCCCCTCCCGAGCTTCTTGGGCGACTCCCGAGCACCTCGGGGCCCTCCCTGGGTCGCCCTTTCAGGTTGAGCGGCCTTGAGATGAAAGAGGAGCCAAAATTCCGGGTGTGGCCGCTCGGTAATAGCCGGGTGCGGCCACAAAGCCACGCCGAGGCTCGGGAGAGGTTTGGGGCTCTCTGGAGCCCCGATCCCACAGGGATTTGGGGTCTGGGACGGGGCAGGGGCAGCCCTGGCTCCATCTCAGGGCAAATCCCATTTCTTTAGGGAATACGGCAAAATATGGGGTGGAAGAAAGGGAAAAATCCGGGCAAAACCCCCAGGTGGATAAAAGGGTTAAATATCCCAGATTTGGGGTTGGAGGGGACACGGAGCAGGTGATGCAGGGCTGGGAATGGCTCCAGCTTCGCTGATTTTTGGGAGAATTACACCAAATAAATCAGCCCCCGGTGCTGCGCCAGTTTTCTCCTCTGAAAAGTTTCCCTTTTTCCTTGGAAATCGCAGGAAAAAAAAAAACAAAACATCCCGCTCCAGAAAAACTCCAGTTTTAGGGAGCTTTCCCGGGTTTAAACAGGATTATTTTGACCAAAAATGGTTTCATTCCAATATTTTTTTGGAGAGTTAAGCATTAAAAAAAATCAACATTGTAAATTGTAAAAAAAAATTAATAAATAAATAAATTAAATTTTACATTTTCTTGGCACCCCAAATTCCCGTCATTCCAGGATTTAAGGTTTCACCTTCCCGAATCCTAAACCAGGACGGAGTCACGCGCCCGGCTCGTTCGGAAATCTCGTTATCATCACAATCAAAACCAATCATTGTCCAATAAAAACAACGCCGGGAAAACAAAGGCAGCAATTACCACAACACCAGAACAAAACGCCTCTTAATTAGGGGGAATTGTTCGCGCCTCCCACTCGTTTTTAGGGGGTTTAGCCGGGAATTTTTTAGGAACTGGGGGTTTTTCCCGTCTGGAATTCCGTCAGTTCCTTGCTCTGGTCGGGAAAAAAAATTAAAAAAAAAAAATAAATTCGTTTGTTTAAAATTCCATAAAAGCATCAGGGAATTCCTCTGGTTCTTTTGGAGGAGCTGCCTCGGCTCTTCCCATCCCACACCCGATTCCTGCTGGGATCCAGATTTACGGAGCCAAATCCTACGCGGGGAAAAAAAAGCAGGAAAATCCCTCCCCAAAAAAATCCCAAAACTCTGGAATTTCTTCCCCATTTTTCCTCAGCGCAGCTCCCGCCGGAAGAGCCACACATCCCCAAAAAGGTGGGGAAGGATTCGGGGATAAAAAGGAGAATTTTGGGAATTCCAGGACTTACCCAGCTCATGAGGGGGGAAGAAGAGCCGGAGAGCAGCGCCCGGGAAAGGCCGGGGCCGGCCGGGTTTTTATGGAGCCCGGGAATGCCCCAGGGAATTTTTGGGAGGTTGGGTTTGGCTTTAATTGCACCCCAAACCCGGCCACGTGCGGCTCCGGCTCCCAGGGATGTCCTGGATCCCCGGGAGCGGAGAGGATGGGCCAGGAAAAACAGGAAGAAAAAAAAACCCAAAAACCTGGAAAATCAGAGATCCTCACGGGTGCCAGATTTTCCCAAAATCCCAGCCAGAACAGCCCTTTTCACCCCCCCAAAAAAACCCTAAAAACCTCCCAAAAAAACCCCAAAAAATCTGAAGGATCAAGGATTCTCAGGGGTGCCAAGTTTTCCTGGAATTCCAGCCAAAACAGCCCTTTCCACCCCCCCCAAAAAACCCAAAAAACCATGGAAAACCAAGGATCCTCAAGGATGTCAAATCTTCCCAAAATTCCAGCCGAAACAGCCCTTTCCATTCCCCCCAAAAAAAACCCAAAAAAAACCCCACAGTAAACCAAGGATTCTCAGGGGTGCCAAATTTTCCCCAAATTCCAGCCAAAACAGCCCTTTCTATTCCCCCCAAAAAAACCCCCAAAAACCTCGGAAAACCGAGGATTCTCAGGGATGTCGAATCTTCCCAAAATTCCAGCCAAAACTGCCCCATTCTATTCCCCCTCCCCCCCAAAAAAATAAATTAAAAAAGTCCCAGTGGAGCCCAGCCAAGGGAAAAGAAGGAATTCCTCATTCCCAGGGGAGCTGCGGGCAGGAATCCCTTTGAAAATCCATCCAGGAAGGACTCGGGGCATCCCATAATTAGTGGGACACTCGGATTCCTTCCCAGGGATCCAGGAGGGATCATCGGGACGGCTCCCAAAAATTCCCGGTCACAAAGGGGGGGAAGGGAGAGGCCTCATCCCAAAAAAACCCCAAAAATTCCCATTTCCTGCTCCTTTGTTCCCTGTTTGTCCCACAAAAAAAAAAAACAAACAGGGAAAATGAGCAGGATTGGGAATGCCAGCTTTGGGAGTCACTTCTGCACCAGGGGAGGGCCTGGAATTTGGGGTTTTGGGGGTTTTTTGGGGTTTTTTTGGTCCCTTTTATATGAATCCGACATTTTTGAATTGATTCAGGTGGGGTGCCTGAAAAAAAAGGGAATTATCAGGGAAAGTCCTCCTTGGAAGGGATCAAATCCAACTCTGGGCCCTGCTCAGAATTCCCAAAGTTCCCAAAACTGGGAAAACGCTCCTGGAGCCCTGGGAATGTGACCATGACTGGAACATTGGAATGTTTAAATATTGGAATATTCGGAGTATTTGAATATTGGAATATATGGATATTGCAATATATGGATATTGCAATATTGGGATATTGGAATGTTTGGATATTGGAATATTTGGATATTGAAATATTGGAATTTTGGAATATTGGGATACTTGGATATTGGAATAGTTGAATACTGGAGTTTTGGAATATTGGGACATTTGGATATTGGAATATCGGATTATTTGAATATTGGAATAATTGAATATTGGAGTTTTGGAATGTTGGAGTATTGGAGTATTGGAATATTTAAATATTTGAATATTGGAGTATTTGAATATTAGATTGTTTGAATATTAGATTATTTGAATATTGGAGTATTTGAATATTAGATTATTTGAATATTGGAGTATTTGAACAGCGGAGTTTCAGAATTTCGGAACATTTGGAACATCAGGCTCCAAATGATGACCCACGACCTGAATCTCCCTTTTTCTTTCCTGCTTTCCCGGGAGCCTGGAGGCAGCCCCGCGATTTCCCTTTAATTTCCCGGCTGCACAGGAAATCCCAGGGGCGCTGGCGCCGCTTTTCCAGGCGGATCCCAACATTCCGAGGGCTCAAGGGAGGAACCCGAAGGCAAATCCCGGCCCCAGCCCGGATTCCTCTCACTTTTATGGATTCTCCCTGCCCTGAACAACAACAACAACAACAACAGCACTGAACTTTTTAGTGCTGAATTCCCTGACCTGGAATTTTGGGAATAAACAGGCGTCGGAGCATGGCTTAGGCCGGTTTTTATGGGAATTCCTCGGGAAGCTCGGGATCAAGGAGAGCTCCTAATTCCTGGTTGTGTGTGTGCCCAGCGCAGGGAGCAGGGCATTAACGTGGCGACCTGGCATTAAAAATGTCCTTAATTAACACCCCAATGTCCTTAATTAACATTTGCGAGGCCCTTTCATCTCCCAGAGGCTCCTGGGAATTTGGGAAGGGGAGGGGGGGGTCATTATTCCCAATTAAACGCTGGGGAAACTGAGGCACGGCTGAGTCAGGGCCAACCCCGTCCAAAACATCCCCAAATCCCGGCGGCCCCAAAAATCTGGGATCCACTCACCAGAGGAGGATTTTCTGGAAGGTTCCGTGGGAAAAGCCACAAGGCCACCCCAAGATGGGACAGCCCTTCCTTCCAAAGGTCATGGAGGAGCTGGGAATGTTGGGAATGTTGGGAATGTTGGGACCCCAGAGCCCCTCCAGGATCTGCAGGGACAGGACACGGGGAATGGGGTCAGGGGGACAGAGGGGGAATTTGGGGGGGATTTTGGGAAGGAATTTTTTTTTTTCCTGTGAGGGCTCCAGGTTATTCCATGGATTTCCCTCCCCTGGAACCACTTGGGATAGGGGAAGGTCCCTGCCCATGGAACCGGGGTGGGATTTTTTGGGATTTAAGGTTCTTTTCCATCCCAAACGGTTCCAGGATTCCCTGGGCCAGTTTGGATGGGATTTTAGGGATAAGTCCTTCCCTGGCTCAGGTGATTCCATGGATTCTCCATCCCTCGGAATGTCCAGGGCTGGATTAGAGCCATCTGGGATAGGGGGATGTCCCTGCCCGTGAAATGGGACGATTTTGATGTCCCTGAAACCCAAACCATTCCAGGATTTTGTCCCGATTTTAATCAGATCCAACAGGTCCCTGCAACTCAAACCATTCCAGGATTTTATCCCGATTTTAATCAGACCCAACAGCTCCCTGAAACCCAAACCATTCCAGGATTTTTTCCTGATTTTAATCAGATCCAACAGGTCCCCGAAACCCAAACCATTCCAGGATTTTATCCCAGTTTTAATCAGATCCAACAGGTCCCTGAAACCCAAACCATTCCAGGATTTTGTCCCGATTTTAATCAGATCCAACAGGTCCCTGCAACTCAAACCATTCCAGGATTTTATCCCGATTTTAATCAGACCCAACAGCTCCCTGAAACCCAAACCATTCCAGGATTTTTTCCTGATTTTAATCAGATCCAACAGGTCCCTGAAACCCAAACCATTCCAGGATTTTTTCCTGATTTTAATCAGATCCAACAGGTCCCCGAAACCCAAACCATTCCAGGATTTTATCCCAGTTTTAATCAGATCCAACAGGTCCCTGAAACCCAAAACATTCCAGGATTTTATCCCGATTTTAATCAGACCCAACAGGTTCCTGAAACCCAAACCATTCCAGGATTTTTTCCTGATTTTAATCAGATCCAACAGGTCCCTGAAACCCAAACCATTCCAGGATTTTGTCCCAGTTTTAATCAGATCCAACAGGTCCCTGAAACCCAAACCACTCCAGGATTTTGCCCCTCAGTGTTTGGGGCATCAGGAGGGTTGGATTGTGGGACCAACCAGATTTCCCACATTCCCTGCTGGAAAAACAAAACCCAAACTCCAAGGAAAAGGCGGCAGCGGGAGCTCCCAACACTCCCGGGAGCTCTTGGACAACTCCAGGTGGCACCGGGAGGTCACCAAGGCAGGGAGGGGCAGGACAAGATGCGGGACAGCGTCCCCAGCCCGGCCACACCCTCCCGTCCCCTCCGGCCACCGCGTGAGCTCCTGCTCATTTTCCTGATGATGGGGCTCAGCCACGGCTTTACCCAGCCTGGATTTTGCTGGATTTTTAATAAATATATAGCTTATATTTAATAAATACTTAATATTTGATTATTATTTGATATTGAACAAATATTTGTTATTAAATAAATATTTAATATGAAACAAATATTTAGTATTAAATGTTTCCATTAAATATTTTTTCTATTAAATAAATATGTCTATTAAATATATGTTTCACATTAAATAAAGAGGTCACGTTAAATAAATATAATGATATTAAATATTTATAATGTTTCTTTAAAATAATAATAATATATTATTTTTAAATATTTTTTAATTTTAATATTAATTTAAAATAATAATAATAATATTAAATAAATATTTATTTAATTAAATAAAAAAACACCAAGAGGCAGAAACCCAAGATTTTAATCCGAGGTCAGGCAACAACGTTTATTTAAGTTTATATATATATGTATATGTAAAATATTCATATATTTCTGTAAATAAAGTTTGTTTTCAGTGCACATCTTCAGCATAAAGAATTTAATTACCTTTTTAATGAAGCATTTATAAAATAACCTTGCAGTAAATTTCATTATTTTGAAGAGGTTTCATTTCAAGTTGTGGTTTTTATCTTAACCAAAGAATAAAAACTTCAGGAGGGACATTTTGGGGAATTGCCATTTGGGGGACTCAGCGGGAGTCAGGGGGTTAAAAAAAAATGGGAATCGTGGCCACATTCCCAGGGATTGTCCTTGTCACACGCCCTGGGGGTCACCAGGGCCACTTGGGGGCCGAGCAGTATTTCTTGGAGTGGCTGGAGATCTTCACTCCACCGGACTGCTGGGGGACACACTTGGTGACACTCTGCTGGGGGACACATTTGGTGACACTCTGCTGGGGGACACATTTGGTCACACACTGCTGGGGGGCAACAATTGTCCCGTATTGCTGGGGGACACACTTGGTGGCACTTTGCTGTGGGACACAAACTGTCCCATATTGCTGGGGGACACACTTGGTGGCACTCAGTTGAGTGACACTCTTGCTCACACACTGCTGGGGGACACATTTGGTGGCACTTTGCCGGGGGACACATTTGGTCACACACTGCTGGGGGGCACCAATTGTCCCGTATTGCTGGGGGACACACTTGGTGGCACTTTGCTGAGGGACACACTTGGTTACGCTCTGCTGAGGGACACAAACTGTGCCACACTGCTGAGGGACACACTTGACACTTTGCTGGGGCACACACTTGGTGGCGCTTTGCTGGGGGACACAAACTGTGCCATACTTCTGGGTGACACCTTTGGTGGCGCTTTGCTGGGGGACACACTTGGCCATGCCTTGCTGGGGGACACATTTGGTCACGCTCTGCTGGGGGACACACTTGGTGGCGCTCTGTTGAGTGACACTCTTGGTCACACACTGCTGGGGGACACAGATTGTCCCGTATTGCTGGGGGACACACTTGGTGGCACTTTGCTGGGGGACACAGATTGTCCCATATTGCTGGGGGACACACTTGGTGGCACTTTGCTGAGGGACACATTTGGTGGCACTTTGCTGGGGGACACAGATTGTCCCATATTGCTGGGGGACACACTTGGTGGCACTTTGCTGAGGGACACATTTGGTGGCACTTTGCTGGGGGACACAGATTGTCCCATATTGCTGGGGGACACACTTGGTGGCACTTTGCTGAGGGACACATTTAGTGGCACTTTGCTGAGGGACACATTTGGTGGCACTTTGCTGGGGGACACATTTAGTGGCACTTTGCTGGGGGACGCAGATTGTCCCATAGTGCTGTGGGACACATTTAGTGGCACTTTGCTGAGGGACACATTTGGTGGCACTTTGCTGGGGGACACAAATTGTCCCATAGTGCTGGGGGACACCCTTGGTGGCACTTTGCTGTGGGACACAAACTGTCCCACTCTGCTGCTGCTGCTGCTGCTGCTGTGGGACACAAATGCTGGCCCCGCCGGTGTCACACTGCTGCGGGACACACTTGGTGACACACCGGCCGTGCCACTGCTGGGGGACACCGGCGGTGACACTCTGCCACTGCTGGGGGACGGGCGCTGTCACCCACCGGTAGGAGACGCCCCGGGCCGCGCGCTGCTGGGGGACACAGGTGGTGACACACGTGGGGACGCCCTGCTGGGGACAGACGCTGGTCACACACTGCTGGGGGACGCACCTGGTGGCACTCTGCCGCGGCAGGACGCCCTTGGCGGCAAACGGCGGCCGCGGCACGCAGGTGGTGACGCACCTGGGGACAATCTGCTGCTGCTGGGGGACGCAGGGGGGCGGTGGCAGCCGCAGCTGCTGCGGCACGCACTGGGTGACGCCGGTGCCGCCCGCGCCGCCCGCCAGGCGCTGCTGCGGCACGCAGGTGGTGACACACCTGGGGACAATCTGCTGCTGCTGGGGGACAGGTGGGCAGTGCTGGGGCACCCGCAGCTGCTGTGGCACACACTGGGTCACCCCCGCCTGCTGTGGCACGCACTGGGTCACCCCCGCCTGCTGTGGCACGCACTGGGTCACCCCCGCCTGGTGTGGCACGCAGCGGGTGACACCCAGGCCACCGGTCGCGCGCTGCTGAGGTGGCGCACACGCTGTCACCCGCCTGGGGACAATCTGCTGCTGCAGGAGGCGCTGGGGCACGCAGGGGGATGGCACGGCCTGGGTGACGCTCTGCTGGTGGCACACGCTGGAGGACGCGGCCCGCTGCAGGGGCACAGCCTGGCCCGGCACAGCCTGGGGAACGCAGGTGGTGGAGTGCCACCGCTGAGGCGGGAAGGGGACGCCAGGGGACAGCGCCACGGGGTCCTGGTGGAGCGGAGGGAGGTGCTGGTGCAGGTGGCAGGACATCCTGGGGACACGTGGCAGGACTGGAAGGACACGGATGGGGTTGGAGTCAGGTGAGGTTTGAGGTCCCTCCCACCCCAACCCACCTGAGGGAGCCTCTGGTCCCCAAACCTCGGGGACATGTCCCAGCTGTGTCACAGTCCCAGCTGTGTCACAGTCCCAGCTGCTGGAGGCCTCAGGGACATCTTGGGGACACTTGAAGGGCACGGTGGCGTTGGAATGAGGTGAATTTTAGGGTCCCTTCCCACCCGTTTGGTGACACCCAAGGACACCTGGACAGGTGAGGTGCCCACACCTTGGGGACACATCCCAGCTGTGCCACTGTCCCATCATGGCCCCAGCAGCACCTGAGGACCCAACCCCTCGTTTTTAACTCTGAACCACAACCTGAAACCAAGTTGGGGACATTTGTGGACACTCAGCACTGAATGTCACGCAAAAAAAAAAAACCCCAATTAATTCATTAATTAAAACTTCCCCTAGTCCCAAACTCCCCTTTTTCAGGGGCAAATCTGGGATTCAGGCACTCAGCAGTGAACCCCAAGAATCGTCTCCCACTCCGGCACAGAAATTCCAACCAATCCATTTTAAAGTCCTCTCCCAGATTGCATTTTTCATATGGGAAAATCAGGAATAAATCTGAATTTCGTAATCCCAGAACTGCAGAGTGCTTTGGGTTGGAAAGGACAACAAAGATCAACTCAACCCCTGCCATGGGACACCTTCCACTATCCCAGGTCACTCCAGCCTGGCATGGGACACTTCCAGGGATGGGAAATCCATGGAACATCCCGTGCCGGGCTCTCCTCACTCTCGCAGGGAACAATTCCTTCCCAAACACAACCTAAATTCCTTCCCTTTCACTTTTACCCCATTCCCCCTTTTCCTGTCGCTCCAGCTCCTGATGGAAAGTCCCTCCCACCACCTTTTCATCGGGGGATGCTCTCCCTGGAATCCCACCCCAAAACGAGCTGGTATTTTTCCTAAAACCACCCCAGATCTGTCCCTGGAATCCACCAATCCCACCCCAAACTGAGGTGTTATTTTTTCTAAAACCACTCTGGATCTCTGCTTGGAATTGACTAATCCCACCCCAAAACGAGCTGGTATTTTTCCTAAAACCACCCCAGATCTCTCCCTGGAATCCACCAATTCCACCCCAAAACGAGCTGGTATTTTTCCAAACCCACTCTGGATCTCTCCCTGGAAAACACCAATCTCACCCCAAACTGAGGTGCTATTTTTCCTAAAACCACCCCAGATCTCCCCCAGGAATCTGGAAATCCCACCCCAAAATGAGCTGGTATTTTTTTCCAGAAGCCACCCCAGATCTCTGCTTGGAATCCACCAATCCCACCCCAAAATGAGATGGTATTTTTCCTAAAACCACCCCAGACCTTTCCCTGGAATCCACCAATCCCACCCCAAACTGAGGTGTTATTTTTCCTAAAACCACCCCAGATCCCTCCCTGGAATCTGGAAATCCCACCCCAAAACGAGCTGGCGTTTCCCAAACCCACCCCAGACCTCCCCAGACCCAATCCCCAACCCCAAACCCCGCCCAGCCCGGCTTTGGAAACCTCTTGTGATGGGGAATCCTCTCCGAGCCGGCCCACCCCGCTCTGGCAATCACCAAAATTCCCCCCCTGGAATTCCTCCAGAGGCTCGGGAACCGGACTCACCCGACAGCTCCCGGGGGCGGGAAGAGCTTCCAGAGGCGACCAGAGCGTCCCTGCTCCGCCGGAGCTTTTATGGGGCCGCCGGAGGAGCCGCCGGGTCCCGCCGGCCCCGTGGCCCTCGCGGAATGAGTCGGAGCCGCCGACTCATCCCGGACAATGAGTGGTTCCATGTCAGCTTCCCAGAGCAATTACCTGGGGATAATTAATCCTCCCGTGGCATGCGGAGCAGCAGCCCCAGCCCCGGGGCTGTTTGTGGGGATGGAAGCGCTGGATGTGTAGGAATGGGTTTTACAGAGGGGGGCTTCCCATCCCTGGGGGGCTCACGGGGGCGGTCATTAAAAACCTGGATTTGGGACAGGTTTTCCATGGCATTTGGGACAGGTTTTCCATGGCATTTGGGACAGGATTTCCATGGGATTTGGGACAGGTTTTCCATGGCATTTGGGATAGGTTTTCCATGGCATTTGGGACAGGATTTCCATGGGATTTGGGACAGGTTTTCCATGGCATTTGGGACAGGATTTCCATGGGATTTGGGACAGGTTTTCCATGGCATTTGGGACAGGTTTTCCATGGGATTTGGGACAGGATTTCCATGGGATTTGAGACAGGTTTTCCATGGCATTTGGGACAGGTTTTCCATGGCATTTGGGACAGGATTTCCATGGGATTCTCCAGCTCTGGGGTTTCATCTCATCCACTCCGCAACGCCCGGATTTTTGGGGTCGTTTGGCCAAGGTTTGGGTGTGGATTTCGATCTGCTGAGAGAAAACAGGAAAACGAATTCCCCCTTGTGGTGGGTGCAGCTCATTATCCATCAGAACCTTCATTTTTTTTAATTAAAAACTCCCAGTTCTCACCCCGCCCCGTGGTCCTGGCTCGGTGTTGGTGTCACCAGGGCTGGGCATGGCTTTGTCCTGGTCCCTCTCAGCTCTCCTCGGGATCACCAGGGAGGAATTGTCCCTCAGCTCCGAGCAGGAAGGGCCTGGACTCGTTCCTGGATTCGTTCCCGATGGAGAATTCCAGAATTAAAGGAGGATTTCGCCCTCTCTGCTTCCTCCCCCATGTGGGGCACAATTACCCAAGAGCTCCCAAACTTCCTGATTCATTTTCGTGTCCAAAACATTCGGGGCCCTTTCTCCCGACCACAAAAACCACCTGGGTGGGGCCGTTTCTCTGAGTTCACAAGAAACCCCGATTTTTAATAAAAAAAAATTAAAATGTTCAGGCCCTGACCCCTCCCTGTGGGTTTGAGCTCCGTGTTGGTGTCACCAGGGCTGGGCTTTGTTGTGTCCTGATCCCTCTGAGCTCTGCTGGAGCCAGCAGGGCCAAATTGGCCTTTTTGGGGTTTTTTTGTGTCATTATGAACCCCTAAAAGCACTGAGCAGATTTTTAATGACTTAAAAAAATCCACCTTCTGTTTTTTTGGGGTTGTTTTGTTTCACAATGAACCCCTAAAAGAGCTGAGCAGATCTTTAATCACTTAAAAAATATTTTTCTGGGTTTTGGGGATATTTTGTGTCACTATGAACCCATAAAAACACTGAGCAGATTTTTAATGGCTTTAAAAACCAATCTTCTGGGTTTTGGGGGGTTTTTGTGTCACTATGAACCCCTAAAAGAGCTGAGCAGATCTTTAATCACTTAAAAAATATTTTTCTGGGTTTTGGGGTTTTTTGTGTCACTATGAACCCCTAAAAGTGCTGAGCTGATTTTTAATGACTTAAAAAAATCCACCTTCTCTTTTTTGGGGTATTTTGTGCCACAATGAACCCCTAAAAGCGCTGAGCAGATCTTCAGTGACCTAGAAAAAAAGGGAATTCCTGGTTTTAGGAGTTTTTTAACCTCTGGGAGAGACAAGGGGGTGAATGCCTGGGGAGGGCACCTGGGGCTGCAGGAAGTTTATCAGCTCCTGGAGCTTTTGGTCACCTCTGGCTCCGGGTGTCCCCGCGCGGGTCCCGGGGCTGTCACCTGTCCCCAGAGCAGCGGGAATGTGGCCCTGGTGACTCTCAGGTGACCGGGGCAGGTGAGGCACAGCCCTTGCACAACCGGCCGGGCTGCCGCCCGAAAAGAAAACTTCCTCCGAAAAATCACGCGCGACTTTCTCACTGGTTCGGCTCCTTACCTCACACAGACTGAAAAAAAAAAATAAATCCTCGTAAAACAGGGAGATTAATTTATTTTAAAGTCATTAAAAATCTGCTCAGCACTTTCATGGATTCATAGTGACACACACAAAAAAAACCCAAAAAAAAACAAAAGCAAAAAAAAAAAAAAAAAAAAAAAAGAGAAGATGGATTTTTTAAATCATTAAAAATCTGCTCAGTGCTTTTAGAGGTTTGTTGTGCCACAAAAAAAAAACAAACCCAAAAAACAGAAGATGGATTTTTAAAGTCATTAAAAATCTGCTTATCGCTTTTAGGGGTTTATAGCGACACAAAATAACCCCAAAAAATGGAAGATGAATTTTTTAAGTCATTCAAATCTGCTCAGTGTTTTTATGGGTTCATCGTGACACAAAAAACCCCAAAAAGGCCAATTTGGCCGTGCTGGCTCCAGCAGAGCTCAGAGGGATCAGGACACAACAAAGCCCAGCCTTGGTGACACCAACACGGAGCTCAAACCCACAGGGAGGGGTCAGGGCCTGAACATTTTAATTTTTTTTATTAAAAATTGGGGTTTCTTGTGAACTCAGAGAAACGGCCCCACCCAGGTGGTTTTTGTGGTCGGGAGAAAGGGCCCCGAATGTTTTGGACACGAAAATGAATCAGGAAGTTTGGGAGCTCTTGGGTAATGGTGCCCCACATGGGGGAGGAAGCAGAGAGGGCGAAATCCTCCTTTTTTTTCCGGGAATTCTCCATCAGGAATGCATCCAGATTTTCCTGGTCAGCTCTGGGCGTCCAGCTCCACCTGGACCACGAGGACGTGGCTTTGTTGTGGTTTCTCTCCCGCAGGAATCCTTCCTTTGATCTGGAGCCACAATTCCTCCGCGGTTTTCAGCTCCCATTTTCGGAGTTTGGAACCTCCCTTTGACCAAAGCGAGCAGTGCACATCCACATAAATATAAACCATAAACAGATCCCGCTGATTTAAATTTCTATCGATTTCTCCAGGTCTGGACGGCGGCAGGTGGGGCACCAGCAGGAATTTCCACCTGGAAAAGGTGGCCGGGCATTGGAAGGCGCTTCCCAGGTGGGAATTCCTGGAGCGGGGCTGATTTTCCATCTCCTGAGGTTTCAACCCAACGCATCGAAAATTCACCTTTTTTTTTTCTTTTTTTTTTTTTTCTTTTTTTTCCCCTCTCCCTTCTCTCTCTCCTTTTGTTCTGCTGCCAGAGTTTCTATTTCTGGAGCAGGGAGGGAGCTCTGCATTCCTGGAGCCTCACCCTCCAAACCCGCGTTCCTGACTTATTAAAGGTGGGGTGGAGAATCCCCGAGGTCCCACCGGGCTCCTCCTCCCTCCTCCAGCCCCTCCCTGCTTTAACTCCTTTCCTCCACCTTCACCTGGTGGGCTGAAAAGGCCGGAATTCCAAAATCCCTGAAAAGAACTCCAAGATTGTCAAGTCCAAGCTCGATCCCCACCTGGACACCCAGAAAAACGTCCAGGAATTCCTCGGACACCTCCAGGGACGGCCACTCCGAACCTCCCCGAGCCCCTTCCAAAGCCTTTTCCATTTTCCAGGAGGAATTTTCCCAAATTTCCCACCCTGGCACAGCTCGAGGCCGTTCCCTCTTGTCCTGCCCCGTTCCCTGGGATCAGATCCCAAATCCCCCCTGGCAAATCCCAAATTCCCCCCGGTTCCCCCTTTTCTCCAGGCTGAGCCCACCCCGCTCCCTCAGGATTTTCCAGAACCTTCTCCAGCTGCTCCAGCCCCGTTCCCATGTCCCTTTTCCACCAGGGGACAGAGGTCCGAGCGTCACCCGAGTGTCACCCGAGTGTCCCCAGCCACCAGAGCGCAGCATTGGCCCGCGCAGGCGGCTCCTGGAAAATCCCTTGGGATCCTCCCTCCCTCCCTCCCTCTGTGTCTCCAGGAAAAGTTTTAATTTCGGGTTTGGCTCAGCCCAGCCCCTCCTCGCCGCTGGATCTGGGAGGCCGCGAAGTGGATCCAGGCTGGGAATGCTGGGAATGTTGGGACCCCAGAGCCCCTCCAGGAACTGCAGGGACAGGACACAGGGAATGGGGTCAGGGGGAAATTGGGTGGGATTTTGGGGAGGAATTGTTCCCTGTGAGGGTCCCAGGTTATTCCATGGATTTCCCATCCCTGGGAGTGTCCAAGGCCAGGCTGGACAGGGCTTGGAGCACCTTGGGTCCCTGCCCCTGGGTTGGAACTGGATGAGATTTAAGGTCCCTTCCCACCCAAACCATTCCACCACTCCAAGCCATTCCATCATTCCAAAACCATTCCATGATTCCAAACCATTCCAAACCATTCCACTATTCCAAGCAATTCCAAACCATTCCAAAACCATTTCATGATTTCAAACCATTCTACCATTCCAAAACCATTCCAAAACCATTCCATGTTTCCAAACCATTCCAAACCATTCCAAACCATTCCACCATTCCAAACCATTCCAAAACCATTCCATGATTCCAAACCATTCCAAACCATTCCAAACCATTCCAAACCATTCCAAACCATTCCAGGCACGGGGCAGAGAGGGAAGGGCAGGGAGCAAAGGAAACGTGAGGGGACGAGCAGCGATTGTGCTCAGAGTAATTTAGTTAATTTAATTAATTTGTAATTAAAGAGCTGCACAGGAGCTGCAGACATGAAAACTTCTCTCATGATGAGTAAATTCCCAATTTGGGCGATTTAACAGCACTGAGGGCAAAATGAGAATGAAACTCCTCACCTGAGTCCCTCTTGCTTCACCCTAAAAGGGTTTTATTACTTAATTAACTCTTGGTTTCTCTAATTAGGAGTTCTTTGTTCTGGGCCAGGCTCAGGGGAGGTTAGGCCTGGCTTTAGGGTCAGAATAACCCCGATGACTTCTGAAAGCTCAGCTTTTTTGGGGTTTCAGCACCAATTTTTCTCTTCCCTCAGCGCCTCCATCCATCGGCTCCATCCCCGTGCTGGGATTCCACGGGGAATAAAACCCTGGGATTTGGGATTTGCCTCGTGCTGGGATGGAGCAAATGGCGAGCCCAGGGTTGAAATTTTAATTATTTTAGTGATTAGCTCAGCCCAGCTCATGGAACCCATGGAAAGGACAAAATCCAAGACAAATCCTTTTGGGTTTTTTTGGCTCAAAAGCCAATAATTGCCTTTCCCAGTGGCACCAGGAGCATCACAGAGCTGATATTCCAGGAAAAAAAAAAAAAAAAAGGGATTTTATTTTTTCCAAGAGGTCAGGGAGGCTGAAACCAGGCTCTGTATCCCAATTCCTCCTTGCCTGACCCCAAGGCTGCTCCACTTTCCAGCAGGTCCTGGAAAAAGCTGGGAAAGGCTGAACTCCAGCGAGTTCATCCCCAGCGAGCTCCGGAGGGGGAATGAAGCAATTGGGATTTGGGTTCTTTGATGGGACGGCCGCTGGAAGAGTTGTGGGGTTTCAGTGAGGCAATCAGAGCCCTGCGGGGGAAATCAGGGACAAATTTAGGCTGGGAATTAGCAGCAGGGTTTCAAGCAGAGAAGAAATTAGGGATTAATTTAGGCTGGGAATTAGCAGCAGGGTTTCAAGCAGAGAAGAAATTAGGGATTAATTTAGGCTGGGAATTAAGAGGAGGTTTTCAAGAAGAGAAGAAAATTAGGGATGAATTTATTAGGCCGGGAATTAGCCAGAGGTTTTCAGGGAGCAGCCCAGGAGGACTCAGGAACAGGCTGGGAAATCCAAAAATGGGACTCAAAAGCTTTGGGCTGGGGCTTGGGGGATTTATGGGGAGGTTTTACAGGAGACTTGAGTCCCTGACTCAGCTGGGAAACTCGGTTTTATGGGAATTGTCTGGATCCTGGGAAGTTCAGGAATCATGGAATTGTGGAATGGTTTGTGTTGGAAGGGATCTTAAAAATCATCTCATTCCAGCCTCTGCCATGGGACACCTTCTGCTGTCCCTGGTGGCTCCAGGCTGGAATTGGGCACTTCCAGGGATGGGAAATCCATGGGATAACCTGGGACCCTCACAGGGAACAATTCCAACCCAAAATCCCACCCCAATCCCCCTTCTGTCCCCCTGACCCCATTCCCTGTGTCCTGTCCCTGCAGTTCCTTAGGAAAAATCCCTCTCCAGGTTCCCTGGAGCCCCTGCAGATCCTGGAGGTCTCCACAGGCTCAACATTCCCAACATTCCCAACCTGTCAGAAAAAAAAACCGGCCAGGAAAGGACCACGGACACTCCAGATCCAGTCCTTGGATCCTGCAGCACTTGGGGGTGTCCCGGTTTTTTGGGACCTTGAATCCCAGGGCAATTCCCACCCTCCCAGGTGGCTCCGAGCCCATCCAGCCTGGCCTTGGACACTTCCAGGGGAACCACAAAAGTCCCGGGAGTTTGGGACAGGAGCTGCTCCAGGCTCCAGACCGATACCAGGAGATGTTGCAGGTGTTAATTAAGCCATCCAGCAGGTGCTAATTAAGCCTTTGTTTGATGAGTTCACCGCCATGTCCAGCCCGGAGCTGGACACAACAACGAGATGGGAGGAGCCGAACCCTGCGGGAGCCCCGGGCCAGGCCGGGCCGGTTCGGCAGCTCCTGACTCACGGCTGAAATCCGGCGGGGCAAAAGTTCCCGAGGATCCTCCCCTCCGTGCACAAAGGTCCTGAATCCTCGGGAGAAAATCAGGGGCAATCCACGAAACCACAGGGGAAGGATCCTCGCTTCCCCCAAAAAAAATCTGATCCCTGGACGAAAAACCCCAAATCCTGCAGGGGAAAAATCAGGGGGTGTCTGTGGAGTCTTGAGGGAGAGCTCCTCACTTCCCCCCCAAAAAATCTGATCCTTTCCCCAAATCCTGGGTGGAAAAAAGGTGAGGGAGCCTCCACAGAGTCCTGAGGGAGGGGTCCTCACTTCCCAAAAAAATTCTGATCCCTGCATAAAAACCCCAAAATCCTGGGTGGCAAAAAGGTCGGGGAGCATCTATGAGGAGCCCAAGCCCAGATTCTCTGCAGGGCTCCCCACTTCCAAAAAATCTGATCCCGGCACAAAAACCCCAAAATCCTGGGTGGCAAAAAGGTCAGGGGGCCTCCAAAGAGTCCTGAGGGAAGGGTCCTCACTTCCCAAATAAACCTGATCCTTTCCCCAAATCCTGGATGGAAAAAAAGGTCAAGGAGCACCCGCAGAGTCCTGACTGAGGGGTTCTCACTTCCCAAAAACATCTGGGAATTGCATGAAAATTCCCAAATCTGATGGAGCGAAAAAGGTCAAGGGAGCATCCATGGGATCTTGGGTGAGGGGTCCTCGCTCCCCAAAATTCAGATCCATTTTTTTGGCCGAGTGAAGCGAAGGAGCTCCAGGACCCTTGGGGACATTGAGACACCTCCGGGACATCCCAGACAGAGCCACCAGCTCCCGTTTGGATCTCCTGGGAAAACTCCTGGGAATTCCCTGCTCAGCGCCTGGGAGGTCCCTGGCAAATTCTGGATTTGTGGGATCTGGAGCAGCAAATCCTGGAAAAACTCCTGGGAAAACTCCTGGGAATTCCCTGCTCAGCGCCTGGGAGGTCCCTGGCAAATTCTGGATTTGTGGGATCTGGAGCAGCAAATCCCACCCGGGAATGCCGGGCTGGGAATTCCCAACCCCGCGGTGTCGCGATCCCTGGAATTTGTGGAATATTTGGGATGGACCGGGAGCTCCACGTTCCCTCCATTCCCTCACGTTTCTCCCGTCATTTTCCCAAAGGTTTGGCTAAAAATAGATTTTTGTGCAATTCCCGGGGCTGGGAAAAGCAATTCCAGCTCTCCTCCAGGAAAAAACGTTCCCTCCCTTTCCAGGGGCTGACTCCAGAGCCTCTTTGGGCAATATCCACAATTTTTGTGCTGAGGTTGCTGCCCAGTGACCTCCGGAGCATTTCCAGACTGGATCCAAACCAGTTTAAGGTCAGGCCACATCTCCTGATCTCCAGACAGGGTTTAGGATCAGGTTTAGGATTAGGTTTGGGTTCAGGTCTCTCCTCCCAAGCCATGGGAAGTGTTTGACTTTCATCCCTGGGCGTTGCACGTTCCGAGTTTAAATTTGGCACCGAAATATTCCAGAAATTCTTTATTTATTGCTTAAATAAAAATGTCCCGAGCAGGTGGAGGTGCCCTGTCCCTCCTTGGGGCTCTGAGGGACGGACAGCACCGACCTGAGGAGGAGAATTCCCTCGGGAATATTGCACAAAAATTCGGGTGGAAGGTTGGAGGTGGTGAAATTCCCCGTCCGCTCTCAAACTCGGCTGCTCCGGCCTCGGCGGGGCAAAAACCAGGATCAGGGAATGATGAAATCGTGGAATAACAGAATCAGGGAATCATGGAGTATCAGAGGGTCACGAAACCATGGAGTTAGGGAATAATGGAATCAGAGAATAATGGAATAATAGAATCGGAGAATCATGGAATCATGAAATCATAAAATCATGGAATCAGAGGATCGTGGAATCATAAAATCACAAAATGGTGGAATTAGAGGATCACAGAATCACAAAGTCATGGAATAATAGAGTCAGAGGATCAGAAAATCATGGAGTAAGAGAATCAGAGAGTCACGGAATAACAGAAGCGTGAAATAATGGAAAAATAAAATCAGAGAATCCGAGAAAATCAGAGGATCATGGAATGGTTTGGATTGGGAAGGAACCTCCAGGATCATCCCGCTCCAAGCCCCTGCCATGGCCAGGGACAATTCCAACTGTCCCAGGTCTCTCCAAGCCCCATCCAACCTTTCCTTGGACACCTCCAGGAACGGGGCAGCGCCGAACCCCAAGGTTCTGAGGACTCTCTGATCTCCTTCCCGGCATCTCCCCATGGGAAGGGCACAATTCCAGGCGCTTATCTCGGTCCCGAGCCCTGCCAGCCGCCAGGCTGCCTCGAAAGCAGCCGGGCAGGTCTGGGAAGTGCCCTAATTCCAGCCTGGAATCGGCACCAGCACCAGCAAGGCCTGAGTCAGGCTTTGGGCTTGGGCTGGGGTATTCCCAAAGCTGGAGACTAAAACCGAGCCTATCCCAGAGGGAACAGCAAGGCAGGACCCAGGGGAAAATAGGAATTGTACAGAGAGGAGAAAATTCCAGAATTTTCTGGCCTTGTGCTGCCGAAGGGTTGTTGAGGGAGGAAGCTGCAGCCGCTTCCAGGTGTTGCCCAGGAATTCCGGGAGGTGAGGTGGGACCAGCTCAGCCTGTTGGAAGCGATCGTGTCGGGATCTCGATCCGATAAAAGCCCCGGAAAAGCCGCGGAGATGAGCCCGGGATGACCAAAGGTGACGAAATTCCCGTCTGGGTGGGACACGGCGTCTCCAGGAGCCGTGTCCCGATGGATCCCGGAGATTTGGGGGATTGGGATTGCATTTCAGAGGGTTTCCCCACTCCGCAAATGTCTGTTTTTCGTTCCACCTGGACTAATCCTCAGGGAATGCAGAATTCCCTTTATTTCACACCTAGGCTGAAACACCTTTTTAAATTCCCTTCTGGAATTCCGTGGGGCCTCTCCCCCATATTCCATTTGGGTAGGGAAAATCTTGGATGTTGTTAAAAATCCGCGGAGGTGAACTCAGCTCCCTGCTCCATCACGTTTGGATGGATGAGAGCTGCGTCTCCGTGGAAAATGAGATTTATCCAGAGAATTCTGGGATTACTGAGGTTGGAAAAGCCCCCCAAGGCGATTGAGTCCATCTTTAGATGGATCAACTCCTTTCCAGGAATTCCCTGGACACTTCCAGGAGTGACAACTCCAAACCTCACTGGGCAGGCCCTGACCACCCCTTCCAGGAGGAAATTCCTGGAATTTCCAGGAAATCCCTCCTGGTGATGCCAGACTGAAATGAAAGTTGAGGGAAATCCATGAAGTTCTTCCCAAGGAAAATTCAGGGGAGGTTTAGCTGTGGGATGGCCCCTGGATGGGTTGAGGTGGGAATTCCCAATAAAATCCCAGGAATTTCAGACATTAAGGGGAGGTTTAGCTGTGGAATGGCCCCTGGATGGGTTGAGGTGGGAATTCCCAGTAAATCCCAGGAATTTCAGACATCAGGGGGTGTTTTAGCTGTGGAATGGCCCCTGGATGGGTTGAGGTGGGAATTCCCAATAAAATCCCAGGAATTTCAGACATTAAGGGGAGGTTTAGCTGTGGAATGGCCCCTGGATGGGTTGAGATGGCACCAAACCCCACCAAGCCCCCAAACCTCAACGGGGTCTCCCACAACTCCACGATCCCAAGGCTCTGACCTTTACCCAGGGAGAAATCCCACGGCTGAGCGGGATTAGTCAGGGGAACGAACTCAGAATCCTCTCTGGAAAGTGCCTACGTGTAAAACCCGGCCGGGCAAGGTTCTTGTGAAAGAATGAGCTCATCAGCCAGGAGGACTCATTCCCAGAAGGCAGGGCTTCCAAACCCTATAAAAGATCCCAAATCTGCCCTCTCCAGCATCCACTCCGCTCCCGCTGCTCCCTCGGCACCGGCTGGGTGAGTCCCGGAATCCCGAGGGGTCCTCGGGGAATTTTGGGATTGGGGATCCCGAGGTTCCTCCTTGGGGAGGTTTGGGATTGGGGATCCCGAGGTTCCTCAGGGAGGTTTGGGATTCAGAATTCTGAGATTTTTTGGGGAGGTTTGGGATGGAGAATATCGAGATTTTGGGGGGATATTTGGGATTGAGAATCCTGGGATTTTTGGGGAGGTTTGGGTTTTTAGAATTCTGAGGTTTTGGAGGGGATGTTTGGGATTCAGAATCCCAATATTTTAGGGCGATGTTTGGGATTGAGAATCTGAATATTTTGGGGTGATGTTTGGGATGGAGAATCTCGATTTTTGGGGGGGATATCTGGGGTTCTGACTTACAGAAAAGGTTGGATTTTGTGCCTTGGGATACGCAGAGGGTTCCTGGAAAGGAGGGAATTTGTGGGCGTTGGGGCAGCCTGGAAATGGCACTGGAAGGCAAATTAAGACCGAGCCTAAATCTGAGGGTAATTAAGCCCTAAATTAGACCCTTCCTGAGGCGGGGATCAGATGGAATTCCGTTGGTTCAAGGGCGAATCTCCTCCCTCCAAGGAAGGACACCAAACCCTCTCCGGCCAAACTGATTTTCCCATTTGATTTTATAACCAAAATGCTTTTAAAACTTCCATTTCACCCAGGAATTCCTTGGAAAGAGGCAAATTTGGGAGCACGAGGGCGCTGCAGGGCAAGGAGTGAAAATATTCCCCAAGCGCCGCCTCATCCATGTCAGGAACAAGATCTTAATTAATTAATCAATTAATTCATCAAGGTCTTATCAGATGTTAAAAAAAAAAAATTAAAAAATAAATAAAGAGAGAGAAGAGAGGAGGGAATTGGCTGTGAGAGGAGCTGGGAACACCCCGGGGAAGGGAGGAGGAATTTCCCCTCTCTCTGCCCTGGGGAGTTCAAATCCCTTTTGGAATTCTCACCTTCCTCTCCCTGGATCTTACAAAGCGGCAGCACAGGAATTCCCGAGGTCCGGGCGAGCCCTCAGCGGCCACAAAATTGTCCCCAAATTGTCCCCGAATTGCCGGGGAGGAGAAATCCGCGCTGCGGGCTCTGACTCAGGAGGGGACAGCGGTGACAGTCCCGGAGCTCGGGGACGCTTTATCCCAGAGAATTCCCTTCCCAGGGCCCTTCCAGGGTCACCCAAACCCCCGGCACTGTCACCGGCGCTGGGTGAGACCGGAACGGGAGGAGGAGCTGCCTCCTGGGAATTTAACCCTCAGCTCGCCGGAGCCTCCAGAAACCTCCAAATTCCAAGGAAAAGCTGAAAATCGAGGGCGGGGAAAAGCAGGAATTATTTCGGGTTTACCAGTCCAAAACACCCCTTGGCCCCACATTTATATTCTTCTTTTTTTTTTTTCTTTCTGGCACGACAAACGTCCTGAAATGTTTGGGAGGACAAGGGCGGAGGAGGAAAATTCGGCTTTTTAAAATTCTAACACGTTTTTCAGAACTGTGTCACCCTCGTCCCGGTAACGCAAGAAATTCCCGCTTTTTTTTTTTTCTCCCAGGTGATCCCGTTTTCCCGCAGAGATGTCTCTGAACCAGATGCAAATCAAGCAGGAGCTGCAGCTCCCCTCCGGTTTGGGTAAAACCACCCCAAAACAGAGCCCGGAGCATCCCCAGATCCCGGTGCCCGAGCCGCTCCCGGCAGAGGCGAAATTCCCGGAAAAGGCGATCCCAGAACCGGGAAAAGGGGAAACTGCCCTGCCCCAGGAGCAGCAAACCCAGATCCCGGAGGGATTCCCGAATCCCGGACCTGCTCCGCGCCTGGAAGAGAAATCCTGCCCGGAACCGACGCTGGAGAAGCAGGAGGTCAAGGAGATCCCGATTCCCGTTCCCGTTCCCTGCGCCCAGGAGAAGCAGCAGTGCCAGGAAATCCCGGTGTCCATCCCAGAAAAACAGGAGTGCAAGGAAATCCCGGTGTCCATCCCCGACCCTGTCCCGTGTGCCCAGGAAAAGCAGGAATGCAAGGAAATCCCGGTGTCCATCCCGGAAAAACAGGAAAAGCAGGAATGCAAGGAAATCCCGGTGTCAATCCCAGAAAAACAGGAATGCAAGGACACCCCTGTCCCCATCCCAGTTTCAATCCCTGAACCCACCCCGTGTGCCCAGGAAAAGCAGGAATGCAAGGAAATCCCGGTGTCCATCCCAGAAAAGCAGGAAAAACAGGAATGCAAGGAAATCCCGGTGTCAATCCCAGAAAAGCAGGAATGCAAGGAAATCCCGGTGTCCATCCCAGAAAACCAGGAAAAGCAGGAATGCAAGGAAATCCCGGTGTCCATCCCAGAAAAGCAGGAATGCAAGGAAATCCCGGTGTCCATCCCAGAAAAGCAGGAATGCAAGGACACCCCTGTCCCCATCCCAGTCCCAGACCCCGCCCCGTCTTCCCAAGAAAAGCAGGAATTCCAGGAGATCTCAGGTCCCGCCCCCTCTTCCCAGGAAAAGCAGGAATTCCAGGAGGTCCCGGTGCCCATCCCGGAGCAGCGCTCCCTTCCCGAGAAATTCCCTCCCCTGGAGCAGCAGCTGGAGCAGCCCGGCCCGTGGCAGAAATAGAAGGAAAACCCCGATCCCGGGGGTTTTCTCCCCGAATCCAGAGGTTTTTCCAAGCCTTTTTTTGGTTGATTTTTTTTGTTTTTTTGGTTTTTTTTTAACCCCTGCAGAGCTTTTTGTCAGGAATTCCTTCCAGCCGCCCCTCCCGCTAACGCCTTGTCCTTTACTAACAGCAGGGAATTCCCGTCGGGAATGCTTTTCCAGCAGGGTTGTAGCTCCGCTTCCCAAATTCCTGCCCCTTTTTTTTCCCCCCAATCCCGCGGCTTTGGAATGCCCAAAAAGCCCCTCCCAAAAAAAAAAATTCATGGAGCAAGGGCGGGGGGGTTTGTGAAGTTAAAAGCCCCAAATCCAGGGAAGAGCTCATCCCCCTTTTTTCCTGCCTTTCCCCCCTGGGTTCCAGCTCCCACCTGGAATTTGGGAAGTTTTTCCCTAAAAATAATCAGATTTTGTGCCGGATCTGCCGCCAAAACGCTCGAAACTTCCCAAACCGGGAATTAGCGCTGAATAAAAAAATAATCCTTTGGGACTGAGGGAAGAAAAAGAGGATTTTTAGGATAGATCCGACTTTGGTGGAATTGAAAACAATCCTTTGGGATTGAGGGAGGGAAAGGAAGAATTTTGGGATAAATCCGAGCTCGCTCTCCCCTCGAATTTCCTCGGAGGTGTCAAAGAACAGGTCAGGCCGTGAATATTCCCTAATTACCCGAATTTATGGATAATTTACTCCACTCCAGACATGTTTGGGAAGGGATTAACCCCGGGCGTGGCGCGGACCGGGATAAAGGAGGAATTCCAGCCGGGAATGTTTCGCCACCCGTCTGGTGTTTGGGACTTGGCCTCGCGATTGTTTTCGGCTGCTGTTGGATCCAGGATTGATTTCACTGTGAAAATTCCGCAATAAAAGCGACTTTCAGTACCGAGTTTTGGGAATTTTTGTTCCTGGTCGTAGTGGGGGGTTTATACCAGGTTGTGGTTTATTTTTTTAATGAAATTGTGGGGATTTTCGTACCAAATTTTGGGGATTTTTGTGCCAAGTTTTGGGGGTTTTTATACCAAGTTTTGGGGATTTTTTAATCAAATTTTGGGAAGTTTTATACTGAGTTTTGGGGGGGTTCATATCAAGTTTTGGGGATTTTTTAATCAAATTTTGGGAAGTTTTATACTGAGTTTTGGGGGGGGTTCATACCAAGTTTTGGGGATTTTTTAATCAAATTGTGGGAAGTTTTCTACCAAGTTTTGGGGGGCTTTATATCAAGCTCTGGGGATTTTTTTTAAATCAAATTGTGGGAATTCTTATACCAAGTTTCAGGAATTTTTGTACCACGTTGCTGGAATTTTTTTAAATCAAGTTTTGGGGATTTTTATTCCAGGTTTTGGGGATTTTCAATGGCTTCTCCTGAAAAAGATGGAGAGGAGGCTCAGCTTGCTAAAGCCTGGGTTTGTGTGTGCCTAAAGTTGATATTTTAGGGGAAAATAAAAGAGAAGGAGAAGGGAAAATGGGAGAAAAAGCACCAACAAAAACACCAGGAAGCAGCCGTGAGGTCATTCCATCATTTTATTGCACCACATCCCAAATTAAACTCGGAATTAAAACCATCCCCCGCCGTTCATCTATCATCTTTTCTAAACCTAATGAAGCGCATCTCGTTATGAGGTAATTTCTGGCAAGCGGAGAGCGGGTGGCTGCAGGGCTGGCGGCGTTCCCGGGAGCCAGGAGAGGTGGGAAACGCAGGATTTGGGATTTGGGATGGCTCCTACTTCTGCTTGGAGCACTGCTGCTGCTGCTGCTGCTGCTGGGGCAGGCTCTTCACGGCCGCCTGGGCCTGGCCTTTGGAGGCCTGGCTTTGCTGGACCCCCTTGGGAAGGGCCCCGCATTTCTGCTGGCACTGGGCCGGGATCTGCTGCGGCTGCTTCTGCTGCTGGGACATCCTGCAATTCAAAACCGAGCAAATTTTGGGCTTAAATTCGCCTTTTTGGGTGATTTTAAAGGTGAATTTTTGGGTAATTTTAGAGGTGAATTTTTGGGTAGTTTTAAAGGTGAATGAATTCGCCTTTTTGGGGTGTTGGGGTTCCAGGCGCTGCCTCAGCTTTGAGGTCGACCCCGCGGATTTAAACTCAACCCCAGTCCCGAGCCAGGATTAAATCCCTGAAGTCTGAATTTTGGGGAGTTGCTTCCCGCCCTTTGTTGGGGTTTTTTTTTTGGATCCCGTCCCGTTCCCTGCGGGATCGGTCGCCCCGCTGAGGGATCAGGGAGTAGCTGTGCCTAAAACGAGGATCAGAGGCAAAGCCCAGCCTAACAAAGCCGGGGAAAGGCTGCAGAGCTGGAGAGGAGACAAACGGCGCCAGGGGTTTTCCTTCCTTCCCCCTGCTCATTTTTTTTCTGGGAATCTCGACTTTCAGGGGAAAAAAAGTTTGGATTTGGAGGAAAGCTGAACTCAAGGAGAAGCTCCAAGAAAAGCAGCAAAAGAGGAGCTGGAAACTGGGGAAATCTCAGGATTGGGAGCTTTGGCAGGGAAAAAATCCTTTGGTAACAATCCCAGTGTTGGATACCAATCCCAGTATTAGATAATATTCCCAGTATTTGATAATATTCCCAGTATTTGATAATATTCCCAATATTTGTTAATATTCCCAGTATTTGATAATATTCCCAGTATTTGATAATATTCCCAATATTTGATAATATTCCCAATATTTGTTAATATTCCCAGTATTTGATAATATTCCCAGTATTTGATAATATTCCCAGTATTTGATACCAATTTTTGGAACCACCACGTCTCTTCCCAGCCCCATGAAATTCAGGTGGATTGAGGATTTTATCCAAGAAAACGGAACCAGGATCCCCGGGAATCCGGGAAGCTGTTCCACCATCATGCCCATGGATGCTGGCCTTTGGTTATCCACGGGATTCTAATCAATCCCAGGAAAATCATCACAGAGTCCCGACCCAAAGAGTCCCAAACCACTGGATGGAGCCTCAAAACACCCAAAATTCTATAACACGGTTTTCCACTCGTTGCAGGCGGAATTTTTGGGGGGAGGCAACCCCAGTTTGGGGCAGAAAACAGCGAAAAATCCCAATTTTTCGGGGAGACACAACCCCAGTTTAGGGAAGAAAACAGTGAAAAAATCCCAATTTTTGGGGGAGACGACCCCAGTTTGGGGCAGAAAACAGCGAAAAATCCCAATTTTTGGGTGAGACACAACCCCAGTTTGGGGCAGAAAACAGCGAAAAATCCCAATTTTTGGGGAGACACAACCCCAGTTTGGGACAGAAAACAGTGAAAAAATCCCAATTTTTGTGGAGACACAACCCCAGTTCAGGGCAAAACACAGCAAAAAATCCCAATTTTGGGGGAGACACAACCCCAATTTGGGGCAGAAAACAGCAAAAAATCCCAATTTTGGGGGAGACGACCCCAGTTTGGGGCAGAAAATAGTGAAAAAATCCCAATTTTTGGGGGAGACGACCCCAGTTTGGGGCAGAAAACAGCGAAAAATCCCAATTTTTGAGGAGACACAACCCCAGTTTGGGGCGGAAAACAGCGAAAAAATCCCAATTTTTGGGTGAGACGACCCCAGTTTGGGGCAGAAAACAGCGAAAAATCCCAATTTTTGCGGGAGGCAACCCCAGTTTGGGGCAGAAAACAATGAAAAATCCCAATTTTTGCGGAAGACACAACCCCAGTTAGGGGCAGAAAACAGTGAAAAATCCCAATTTTTGGGTGAGACACAACCCCAGTTTGGGGCAGAAAACAGCGAAAAAAATCCCAATTTTGGGGGGAGACAACCCCAGTTTGGGGCAGAAAACAGCGAAAAATCCCAATTTTTGGGTGAGACACAACCCCAATTTGGGGCAGAAAACAGTGAAAAAATCCCAATTTTTCGGGAGACAACCCCAGTTTGGGGCAGAAAACAGCAAAAAAATCCCAATTTTTCGGGAGACAACCCCAGATGGGGCAGAAAACAGCGAAAAATCGCATTTTTCCCACCCTGGGGCACCAAACCCCCCGTGTGGGCAGCGAGAGGGGCAGGGAGGGACTCACCTGGCGCGTCCTGCTGGAGGAGGGAGCTCAGGAGGAGCCGCTGCGGGTGCGGAGCCTCCCCCGAGGAGCAGCTTTTATATCCCTCAGGATGGCTCCGGATTAAACTCGGTGACCAGAATCTTTCACAACCGGAACCGGCTCCGCTCCCACCTCCTGGAGCTCGGTCAAAGCCCGGCAGGGATTCCCTCCTCTCCCGGCTGCTGCGGGGGACTGGGTGTTCTGCAGCCAGGGCACGCCCAGGGCTGCTCATCGCGGGGTGATTTGTTAATAATTCGTTAATGGTTTCTTAATAATTCACGACGTCCCCGTCCCCAGCAAAGAACCGGCAGCCGGGACAGCCCGCGTCCATTCGGGAATGGGTTTTAGGGATAATTTTGGCTGGGGAGCACCTGGAGATGTCTGAGTGGGGTTGGGAATCTGTGCTGTCTCCTAGGGAAGGCTCCAGATCCCAGTTTGGGACCTGGAAAGGCTCCAGATCCCAGTTTGGGACCTGGAAAAGCACCAGATCCCAGTTTGGGACCTTGAAAAGCACCAGATCCCAGTTTGGGACCTTGAAAAGCACCAGATCCCAGTTTGGGACCTGGAAAAGCACCAGATCCCAGTTTGGGACCTGGAAAAGCACCAGATCCCAGTTTGGGACCTTGAAAAGCACCAGATCCCAGTTTGGGACCTGGAAAAGCACCAGATCCCAGTTTGGGACCTTGAAAAGCACCAGATCCCAGTTTGGGACCTGGAAAAGCACCAGATCCCAGTTTGGTTCTGGATTTTGCTGTTTCCCTCCTCTATTTCCCATCCCAAAAACAAGAATGAAACTTTATTTTATTTTTTTCCCCTCCCCAATAAATCAGGAAGGTTTTGCAGGCTCCTGCACCTGATGAAATATCCCTAATTTATTGCAAATATCCCAGGAATTCGAGCAATTCCCAACACTGACCACAGCCAGTGGCGTCAGGGCTTGGCCACAGGAAATGTGGGGAGCACAGCAGGTCCCTCCAGGATTTTCCAGGTGCTCCCTGTTCCCTGATGAAATGGAAAAAAAAAATCCATTTTCAGGCACAGGTGATGGATCGGGATGGAGATGGTCCAAAATCGGGTGATTCACAGGGTTGGAACTCCATGTGATTCCTGATTTAAACCTTTTCCACGATTCGTGCTTTAAACCTTTTCCAGGCCTCCAAGAGCTTGGATCCCCGAAAGTCTGGAGGAATTTGAGGCACAGATTCCTCATTTCCCCATCAGTTTTCCTGGGAATGCCCAGTCCAGGTGTGTCCAGGTGCAGGGGTTGTTTTTTTTTTTTTTCCATGATTCCTGCCTTTTCCTTTTCCACGCCCCAAAGATGCCACAGAAGTGGCACCTCCAGGGGCAGAGCTTGGATCCTCAAAGATTTGGGTTCCTCGGGAGGAGTTTGAGGTGCAGATCCCTCATTCCCCCACCCGTTTTCCTGGGAATTTCTGGCCCAGGTGTGGGGTCGTTCGCCCCCATCCCTAAAACCTTTTCCGTGTCCCCAGGGTGCCACAAAAGTGTCACCTCCAGGTTGCTCCTGAGGGCAGATCCTCAAATTCCACGGAGGAATTCCAGGTGCTGATTCCTCACTTCCCCACACTTTTTTGGGGTTTTTTTTTGGGAATTTCTGCTCCTGCTTTGCCCCTCAGGTGTGCTCAGGTGTTTGCCCTCCCCAGCTGTGGGGTTTTTTTTTGCCTGCCACCATCCCCACCTGCGGGTGTCACCTCCTGGTGTCACCTCCTGGTGTCACCTCCTGGTGTCACCTCCTGGTGTCGGCAGCGAGGGACACAAAGAGGAACCTGCTCCTCGCCTCCCCACCCGCACATTAAAGAGGAGATTTGGAAACAGCGTCGGCACGCCCCCGGAATATTAATATCTCTCTTTTCTTCTCCAGATTAGATGTTCCCCACCCTTCCCGTAATGAGGGGGTAGGTGGGGAGCGATTTCAGCATTCCCAGACGGGGCCGGAGGTGAAGAAAGCCACAGGCACAACCCAGGACACAGTGGGAGCTTTATCTCCAAAATTTGGGGTTTTTTTAATGGGTTTAACTCCCTCCAGATGGCCACGGGGTCAAATTCAGCTTCGAACTTATCCGGAATAAAGGCGGAGGAGCCTTTATTAAAATTATTTAGAATTATTAAAATTATTTAGAATTTATTTATTTATTAGAATGTTTATTTGTTCAATTGTTAAAATGCAATCATTTAAATTTATTTAAAACTGTGCCTTCCAGGTGTCCAATTCCTTTATTAATTTAAGGCTTTCTTCCACTTAAATTCGCCTTTTAACGGTTTCTAGGATTTACTTCCAAAATCCCAAGCTGTGAAGACCAGAACTCTGTCTGAAAATCAAATTTCTATCAATAATTTCAGGCATCTCTCAGAAAAGAATTGACCAGACAATGATTTCTTTGTCGAATTAGAAGGAATTCCTCTGTATTAAACGGTTTTTTACTTCAGGCATAAAACCCTCCCCAACCACTTTTGAAAACTGAAATTAAAGATATTTTTGGGGCCTGAAGTCATGGAAATGGGGAGAAAAAAGACAAAAGACAGCTGGTGCCATCGATGGTCATTTTTTATTGCTGCACAGAGAATTCACAAGACTGAGAAGAGACAAGAGGAGAAGGGAAGGGGAAAAGCGTCGACATCTTCCACCACCAGCTGCTGACAGCGTTTCCCGGGAATCCCAGCGCTAAAATATTGGGAATATCCACGGAAAAACGCCAGCACAGCAGGAGCAGAAGTGAAAACACAGGGAACGCTCAGGGAGGAAACGTTTTCCAGGACAAAGACAGCGTGGGGCGATCAGAGCAGGACGTTGCGTTGCCGACGGGTCTGCGCCGTGTTTTCCATCCAGAGCCCGCGATTTTGGCTCCTCACCGGTGAGCGGAGCCTCCCCGCAGGGCCAGGCCCGCGTCAGGGTCAGCAGGGGCGGGAGCAGGGCTCCAGGCACACGGCCTCGCACGACTCCACGCACTTGGTGCTGCAAACCTCGGCCTGGCACTGCTCCACGCACTTGGTGACACAGGGCTCAGGGCACTGGGCGGGGCACGGGGTGGCACAGACGTCCACGCACTGCGGGGCACAGCTGGTGGCGCACTGGGTGGCGCAAACATCCACGCACTGAGGGGCACAGCTGGTGGCGCAAACATCCACGCACTGCGGGGCACAGCTGGTGGCACACTGGGTGGCGCAAACATCCACGCACTGAGGGGCACAGCTGGTGGCGCAAACATCCACGCACTGCGGGGCACAGCTGGTGGCACACTGGGTGGCACAGACGTCCACGCACTGAGGGGCACAGCTGGTGGCGCACTGGGTGGCACAAACATCCACGCACTGCGGGGCACAGCTGGTGGCACACTGGGTGGCGCAGGGCTCCACGCACTGGGTGACGCAGCTGGTGGCACAGGGGGCCTGGCAGACCTCGACACACTGGGTGGCGCAGGGCTCCACGCACTTGGCGCACTTCTGCAGGCAGGCAGGGGGCAGGCAGGGCTGCTTGCACTGCTCGTAGTAGTAGGACATCCTGGGGAGGTGCTGGGAGAGCTGGAAAGAGCTGGGAAAAAGCTGGGAAAGAGACAAAAAGAAAAAAGGTCAGGATATCGGTGCGTGCTGATCGAGGCGCGATTGGCGGTGAGCGGTCGCGGTGGGTTCGTGTTGGGCTGAGGAAAGGAATGTTGGGAGAAGATCCTGCGTCCAGGATTCCTGGGTTCTGGAGTTGGAAGAGACCCCTCAAGGATCTCATCAAGTCCGGCTTTTCAGGGAATGGCCCCTGCAGGGATCAAATCCGTGAGCTTGGCGCTGTGGGCCAATCCCAGGGTTTTTATGGAATTAGCGCTGCCAGAGAACCCCTTCCTTCACTGGGAACCTGCTAGGAAGCCTAGAGCCATGAATCCTGAATTTTATGGGATTGCAAACTCTGTAGAAGCCGTAACACAAAAATACTCCAGTTCCTCCTATTCCCAGTTCCATCAGCAGACGTTCCAGGCCTCGTCTCCTCCTTATCAGATCCTCACGCCCACCTGGGCTGGGAATTCCCAACCACAAAGCCCAGAGGCCACAAATCCCCACCATTATCCCATGGAATCGCGGGATGGTTTGGGTTGGGAGGGATCTCAAAGATCATCTCGTTCCAGCCCAGACCAAGTTGCTGCAAGACCTGTCCAACCTGGCCTTGGACACTTCCAGGGATGAGGAATCCATGGGATAACCTGGGCCAGGGCCTCACGGTTTCTTCCCAATATCCAACCTAAATTTCAGTGTAAACTCATTCCCTGCATCCTGTCCCTGCAGCTCCTGAGGAAAATTCCCTCTCCAGCTTCCCTGGAGCCCCTGCAGATCCCGGACCTGAGCTCTCCAGAGGGTGAACATTCCCAGCTCTCCCATCCTGATGATCCTCCAGATCCTGAGACATCACTGGAGTTTTTTTGGTGGATTAATGGGGCTCATCCTTCCTCGAGGGAAGGGTTGGCCCGGAGGCTGCAGCTCCAATTTCCAGCTCATTTCCTGCTCTTGGCTTCTCCCAGAGGTCTCCCCCGGCTTTGCCTGCAGGAATTCTGCAGCTCCCTCCTTCCAGAGAGAGCCTCTTCCCACCCATCCCGTTTGAAGTCCCAGGAGCTGCTCCACGGCATCCATTAATTTATTTAATTCCCAGCCTTAACGAGGCAGGAACAGATTAACCAGGATGGAACAGGAGGGAGGAGGAGGAGGAGAAGCAGTCGCAGTTCTGCACGAGGTGACTTCTCCAAGCTCCTCCAGGCAGAGCAAACCCTCAATAAAATCCCCAATCCCAGGACAAATCCCAGAGGAGAAGCACAGGAGCGAAGCTCTCCCGGAACCAGGAGTGAACTCTCTTTTTCCACGAGATATCCTGATAGAAATTCCCTGATAAAGCCAAGGAGGACTTACCGGGCCACCGGTCCTGGCGAGCGACGGAGAAGCCAAAGGAACTGGCGGGAGCCTCGGAACCCAAACCTTTTATACGGCCGGAGTGGCGTCAGCTCCGGAAACGCGGGAGCCCAGGGGGATGGACAGCTGACCACAAACTGCCCCGGCAGGCTCCTCCTCCACATGCTTTGCATGTTTGTTTGCATCCTAATTTTTGGTGGAAGGCCTCTTCCAGGAAAGCAGGTGATGCTGAGGCAGCCGCGCTCCCATCCCAGTCATGCGGTTCCCAACGGGAATGGCGGAGTCATTACAAAAAAAAAAAACCAAAACAGCAGCGGGTGATGAATTAATTGGTTTTCAGAAAGGGATTTAATGCGCTGGGACATTTCCGTGGCCTTATTTCCATAAATGTTGGGTTTTGATACCTGGAGTTTTTCCAACGTGGGATGGCTGTTATTAGGGAAGATGGATAATTAATTGGATTTACTATGAGAAATAGCCTGTCCTCATTCTCATGGAAAGGCACAGCCAGTCCTCCAGCGCTCCCACATAACCTTGAGGACCCCGTTTTCCTGATAAATTAAATTATTTCATTCATCCAACCCATTCTTTTCCATGGATTAACACCATGTGCGCTTGGAAATTCCAGTGGGGACACAACTCCAGGTTTTTTGAGGAACACTTCAAGCCATTCAAGGCAGAATAATCCTCATTTTAAAAATATTTTTCCCTCACAGAAAAGTACAAAAGGCTCCAGTTTAAATGGGATTTAAGCTCAGGGTGATACTACTAATAATAATAATTTTTATTAAAGTTCTGCCGGTAATGGAAAATCAACATTTCTCTCAGATATTCCAACCACAGAGATGGGAAGGCGACCATCACAAAAATGCTGAAGAGGGGAGAAAAAACCACCCCGAAACGAACCAACCCAGCATGAGCAGCACGTCCTGTTTACGCCCCAAACCCGGAGTCCCCGGGAGAATTCCAGGCGTCAGCGCCGGTTCCTTCCCAGTGCTTGTACTGGAATTCCACCCGGAGCTGACGGATCTCCACGGGGTTTTTTGTCACCTCAGCTTTTCCACAGACTCAGCTCCCCACGTGCAGCTTCTCCCCTTCCCCGGAGGCTCCGCTGCCCCCAGGGCTTTTCCGGGGATGAACTGGCACTGGCAGAGTGTGGTTTGTGCATCCTAAACACCTCCTTTGCCACGGGAGGAGAAACTGCACCCAGCAGAGCTCGGATCTGGGAGCTGAATTTTTAGGCAGATGAATTCCCTCCTCATTTTCTCCTCCTCGTGCTGCCGGGTGTGGAAATTTTCCCCCAGAGCAGCTTCCAAGTCTTATCTTCCCAAGGAATATCCCATATTCCGGTTGGAACGGCTCCTCATTATCTCCTCAGGCTCCAGGCTCACCTCAAAACCATCTCTGAGGACCGGTCCTGCGCCTCCCTTTCTACCCCGAGTTGTTTCACACCCTGTAGTTAACCTTGATTAGCAAGAAATTGGGGCCTTCCAAAAGTGGATTGTTTCGGGAGACGCAAAGGGACCCGCGTCCCAACACGTGGGAACGTCACGGGGCCGGGTCGTTATCCCTAATTGGCACTCATTTGGGAATCTCCATTACGTTCATGGACAGCTGGAGTCACTGGAGTTGTCACGTTGGTGTCGGTGAGTCAGGACCCCACAGCGACGTCCTTCGGTGGCTCCGGTGACTCCCCCGCGGCAGGCCGGGCGTTCCAGAGGGAATTCCACGAGGGAATTCCATGAGGGCAGCACCCCCAGCTCCAAGGGCCTTGTGCTGGAGGGCCAAAGATTTTCCAGGGTCCCAAAATCCCTGAGATTGGGGAAGATCTCCCAGAACATCAAGTCCAAGATGTGTCCGAGCCCGCCTTGGTCACCCCGAGGAATCTCCAGGAATTCCTCAGACACCTCCAGGGGTGGCCAATCCAAGCCCCCCTGAGCTCCTTCCAAGGCCTCCCCACCCTTTCCAGGAGGGATTTGCACAAACTTCCCACCCTGGGCCTCCCCTGGCACAGCTCGGGGTTGGTCCCTCTTGTCCGGTTCCCTTCCCTGAGATCAGATCCCAAATTCCCCCTGGATCCTCCTTTTCTCCAGGCTGAGCCCCCCCCCATCTCCCTCAGGATTTTCCAGACCCTTCCCCAGCCCCATTCCCACCCCTGGACAGGCTCCAGCCCCTCCATGTCCCTCTTTCCATGATTCTCCAGACCTGGACACGGAATCGAGGTCCAACCCCTCCACCCCAAAATTCCCATTTTCCCGAGCAAGAAAAGGAATTTTTCCTGCGTGTTTCCGTCACTTTTCACGGAAATCAGGGATTCTCCCCATTTTCCTGCCCAAACCCTCCACAACCGGTTGCAATTAACCCTCCTGGGCCTTCATCAGACCCAACTTTCCCCTCTCCTCATTCCCACAAGGGCCGGGGCGAGGTGGGAGGGTCTGACCCAGCTCCAGGGCAGTGTCCAGGCGGCTCTGGGAACCCTGGAATTTTTGGGATGCCGGGAGGATGAGAGGAGAGGACACTCAGCCTCACACGGGCGGGCGCGAGCGGCTCCTCCAGTCCATGCCCCAGGGACAGTTTGGATCCAGCCATGACAGGAGCCCAAATCCCACCATTCCGGCCTCTTTTCCTGTTTACTGCGGAAGGTGAGCGCGCAGGGAAGAATGACAATTAGCACCTGAGTAATTAAACCTGGGAAGGAGGAACCGGCTGTGGTTACGGAAAAAAAAAAAAAAAAAAGAAAAAAAATTCCTCGCCTCTTTTATCTCTTTGCCTTCTCTGCTTTGATTTGCTCCGTTTTTTCAGGAAAAATCTCTGGATTTCCCTCCAGACTTTTTTTTTTTTTACTTTGGTGGATAAAATTGCTTTGATCTCCATGGAAATTTTAGAGCTCACCTGGTGGAGGAACCAGGGGGATCCCTACAACATTTCCTTGCAGTGAGCAGCAATTTTCTGCCTGTTTTAGTTTCACAGGTATGGAATAAACATCCAGGTGTTCATGCAGGAAGAATTCCCGTTTGTTTGGTTGGTTGGTTTTCTGGAAATGGGGGCTCCGAGATGATTTAAATCTGAATTTTACGGACACGTGATTAAATACCCTACCAGCACCACACCAGAAGGGAAAAATTAATCCAAAAGCCATTTTTTTCCCCTCACCCACATTTTATTTCCCGGGAAACCGAAGGATTTGGGAGCAGGAGCGAAGGACATCATTGCCTGCGCAGAATTTTAAGGAATTTTAGAGGCGTTTTGGGGTCCGGTGAAACCCCACGGGGAGGATTTGTGCCCCAGCCCGCCGGGATCGGAGGAGCTCCGGGGGAGGAGCTCGCAGGTTGTCACCAACCCCGGGCCTTGGGGCATCTTTGGAGGAGCCGGTGGCGGCTCCCAGACGGTCGCGCCCCGTCTGCCGCCGCCCCCGCTCCTCCCGCCCGCATTCCGAGCGGGATTTGCTGCGCCAAACCCTCCCCGGGCCCGGCTCCCAGCCGAGCTCAACCTCGGGAGCCTCCCGGGATGGTCCCGATCCCCGTTTTGGGGGGTTTGGGATCGAGTGATGGAGGAGTGCTTGGAAAATTTCACCTTTTTTGGTGGGTTTTCAGGTGTTTTTCCAGGCTGGAAATGCCATCTGAGCTGGGATTTCAGATGTTGATCTGGGATATCAGATGTTGATCTGGGTTATCAGATATTGATCTGGGATTTCAGGCATTGATCTGGGATTTCAGACCTTGATCTGGGATTTCAGACATTGATTTGGGATTTCACACATTGATCTGGAATATCAGGCATTGATCTGGGATTTCAGACCTTGATCTGGGATATCAGGCATTGATCTGGGATTTCAGACCTTGATCTGGGATTTCAGACCTTGATCTGGGATATCAGGCATTGATCTGGGATTTCAGACCTTGATCTGGGATTTCAGGCATTGATCTGGGATTTCAGACATTGATTTGGGATATCACACATTGATCTGGGATATCAGGCATTGATTTGGGATATCACGGATGTCAGGACTGAGGGAAGGGCTGGAGATGTGCTTTTGAGATGACCTGGGCCAGGCCAGCAGTTGGATTTGATGATCCCTGCGCGCCCCATCCATCTCAGGGCATTCCACAATCCCAGGGAGACCTTCCCAAGCATTTTTTATTGCAAAAATTTGGGGTTTTAGGAAAGGAATTAAAAGGAGGCGAAGGAAACGCGCGAGGCCGATGCCAAGATCGTTTCTTTTATTGCTTCAAGGAAAAAGATCAGGAGGAAGGACAGAACAAAGGGGGGAGTTCCTCCATCACACTCCTGGTGCGAGGGGGAACCGCGGATTCTTTCTCCCAGGGAACCATCCCGGGGGCACAAAATCGCTCGGTGACGTCCTGTGAGGAACGGCGCTTTCTTGGGGTGAAAAACAGCAGGAACGGGGCAGAACGTGAGGAAAATGAGGATTTACTCTTCCTCTGGAGATCCCGTGGGGATCGCACCCCGGAGCCCCTCAGCGAGCCCGGAATTTCGGGCAGCCCGAGACGGAGCAGCGCTGGCCGCACACGGGGCAGGTCTGGGTGACGCAGGTGGTGGGGCAGGAGTCGGCGCACCTGGTGACAACCTGGACACCTCCGCGGCACTGAGAGGTGGCACGGCTGGGGACATAGCACGGGGCTGGGCACGTGGTGGGCACTCCCTGGCTGCAGGGGTCCTGGCAGGTGGTCACTCCCTGGCCGCAGGGGTCCTGACAGGTGGTCACTCCCTGGCTGCAAGAACCTTGGCAGGTGGTCACTCCTTGGCAGCAGGGGTCCTGGCAGGTCGTGGTGCACATGGTCACTCCCTGGCTGCAGGAACTTCGGCAGGTGGTCACTCCCTGGCCGCAAGGGTCTTGGCAGCTGGTGGTGCAGGTGGTCACTCCCTGGCAGCAGGGATTTTGGCCAGTGGTCACTCCCTGGCAGCAGGGGTCCTGGCAAGTGGTCACTCCCTGGCTGCAAGAACTTCGGCAAGTGGTCACTCCCTGGCTACAGGGGTCCTGACAGGTGGTGGTGCAGGTGGTCACTCCCTGGCAGCAGGGATTTTGGCACGAGGTCACTCCCTGGCAGCAGGGGTCCTGACAGGTGGTCATTCCCTGGCAGCAGGAATTTTGGCAGGTGGTCACTCCTTGGCAGCAGGGGTCCTGGCAGGTGGTCACTCCCTGGCAATAGGAACTTCGGCAAGTGGTCACTCCTTGGCTGCAGGAACTTCGGCAGGTGGTCACTCCCTGGCAGCAGGGGTCCTGGCAGGTGGTGGTGCAGGTGGTCACTCCCTGGCAGCAGGGGTCCACACACCTGGTGGCACATCTGGTGACACAACAAGGATCTTGGCACCTGGCCACCCCCTGGCAGCACGGGTCCACGCACCTGGTGGCACATGTGGTCACTCCCTGGCAGCAGGGGTCCTGGCAGGTGGTGGTGCAGGTGGTCACTCCCTGGCAGCACGGGTCCACACACCTGGTGGCACACGTGGTGACACAGCAGGGATCCTGGCACGTGGTGACGCACTTGGTGACCTCCTGGCAGCACGGGTCAACGCATCTGGTGGTTGTGCACTTGGTGACCTCCTTGCCACAGGGATCTTGGCACGTGGTGACACACTTGGTGACCTCCTGGCAGCAGGGATCGACACACCTGGTGGCACATCTGGTCACACAACAGGGATCTTGGCACGTGGTGACACACTTGGTGACCTCCTTGCCGCAGGGATCTTGGCACGTGGTGACACACTTGGTGACCTCCTGACAGCAGGGATCAACACATCTGGTTCTGCACTTGGTGACCTCCTGGCAGCACGGATCCACACATCTGGTGACACATTTGGCGACCTCCTTGCCGCAGGGGTCTTGGCACGTGGTGACACACTTGGTGACCTCCTGGCAGCAGGGATCCACACACCTGGTTCTGCACTTGGTGACCTCCTGGCAGCACGGATCCACACACCTGGGCTCACACCTGGTCACACAGCAGGGATCTTGGCACGGGGTGGAGCACTTGGGCACCTTCTTGTAGCACGGATCCACACATCTGGAGCTGGACTTGCTCCCCTTCTTGGAGCAGGGATCTCCACATCTGGTGCTGGACTTGGCGCCTTTCTTGCACCACGGAATCACCCACGGGCTGCTCCACTTGGTCACCTTCTTGCAGCAGGGCTCGTAACACGGCGTGAGGCCCCTGGGGGCCTTCTTGCCACACGGGTCCACATACGTGGTGACACACCTGGTGACCTCCTGACAGCAGGGATCCACACATGTGGTGACACGCTTGGTGACCTCCTGGCAGCACGGATCCACACATGTGGTGACACGCTTGGTGACCTCCTGGCAGCACGGATCCACACATGTGGTGACACGCTTGGAGACCTCCTTATAACACGGATCCTGACATGTTGTGACACACTTGGTGACCTCCTTATAACACGGATCTTGGCACGTGGTGACACACTTGGTGACCTCCTGACAGCACGGATCCACACATGTGGTGGTGCATGTGGTCACCTCCTTGCAGCAGGGATCCTGGCACGTGGTGACACATTTGGTGACCTCCTGGCAGCACGGGTCCACACACGTGGTGACACGCCTGGTGACCTCCTTATAACACGGATCCTGACATGTTGTGACACACTTGGTGACCTCCTGACAGCACGGGTCTACACACCTGGTGACACGCTTGGAGATCTGACAACACGGGTCCACACATGTGGTCACTTCCTTGCAACACGGATCTTGGCACGTGGTGACGCACTTGGTGACCTCCTGACAACACGGATCCACACATGTGGTGGTGCACGTGGTCACCTCCTTGCAGCAGGGATCCTGACACGTGGTGACACACTTGGTGACCTCTTGACGGCACGGATCCTGGCATGTGGTGACACACTTGGTGACCTCCTTATAACACGGATCCACACACCTGGTGACACACTTGGTGACCTCCTTACAACAGGGATCTTGGCACGTGGTGACACATTTGGTGACCTCTTGACGGCACGGATCCTGACATGTGGTGACACACTTGGTGACCTCCTTGCAACAGGGATCCTGACATGTGGTAACGCACTTGGTGACCTCCTGGCAGCATGGATCTTGACACGTGGTGGTGCACGTGGTGACCTCCTTATAACATGGATCTTGGCATGTTGTGACACACTTGGTGACCTCTTGACAGCACGGATCCTGGCACGTTGTGACACACTTGGTGACCTCTTGACAGCACGGATCCTGGCACGTTGTGACACACTTGGTGACCTCCTGACGACACGGATCTTGGCACGTTGTGACACACTTGGTGACCTCCTGACGACACGGATCCTGGCACGTTGTGACACACTTGGTGACCTCTTGACAGCACGGATCTTGACACGTTGTGACACACTTGGTGACCTCCTTATAACATGGATCTTGGCATGTTGTGACACACTTGGTGACCTCCTTATAACACGGATCTTGACACGTTGTGACACACTTGGTGACTTCCTGACAACACGGATCCTGGCACGTTGTGACACACTTGGTGACCTCCTGACGACACGGATCTTGACACGTTGTGACACACTTGGTGACCTCCTGACCACATGGATCTTGACACGTTGTGACACACTTGGTGACCTCCTTATAACACGGATCTTGACACGTTGTGACACACTTGGTGACCTCCTGACGACACGGATCTTGACACGTGGTGGTGCACGTGGTGACCTCCTTATAACACGGATCCTGGCACGTGGTTTCACACTTGGTGACCTCCTGGCAGCACAGGTCCTGGCACGTGCCCGTGGAGCACTTGGCCACCTCCTGGCAGCAGTCCTGGCTCCTGCTGCAGCTCTCGGTCACCCAGCAGCAGCAGCAGCAGGGGTTCCTGCACCTCGTGGAGCTCCTGGCCACGTCCTGGCAGCTCGGGGGCACGCACGTGGTGGCCACGAGGCTGCAGGGCTTGGCGGCCTGGGCCAGGCTGCCCAGGCTGCCCAGGCTGACGTAGGTGGTGGTGCCGGGGTAGCAGCAGGGGCTCCGGCAGGGAGGGAGGCACCGGGAGCCGCCGGCGGTGCCGCAGGGATCCAGGCTGGGTCTCACCGGGAAGCTCCGCACCAGCACGGCGGGAGGGGGGATGCAGATCTGGCTCAGCGGGCAGCCGGTGGTGCGACGCATTCTTGGGGGGAACGGGGGGAGGCTGGAAGCGGGAGAGGGATAAAATTTAAAATTTAAAAGGTGTGAAAACGTTCCGGGCTGTTCCATACACTGGATTAATTCATCCTTTTCCCATTGAATCCCGAACTGGGAAAACAGCCGTGAGGCAAGGAAGTGACTCCACATGAAAGTGTTTTAGACAAATTTGGAGCTGTTTTCAAGCAGCTTCCTCTCAAAACAGGAAGCAAAAATTGTTTGGGCCCCTTTAGGTTTTCTGCAAGGTCTGAAGCCTCCACCTGCCCACGCCTCCCCTTGCTTCGGGATGAATCTTTCCCATTTCTTCCCCGATTTCACCCAAAAAGGCTTCAGAACACCCTGCCCTCATCCAGAGGCCGCCAGTGGCAGCTCCGTGCTGGAAAACCTCCCCAAGGAAAGGCTCTGCCGCGGCTGCGTTTCCCACAAAATCTGCCTGGCTCTTCCCACCCCGAGTTTTCCTCCCAGGCACCGCGGCCTCCCCTGGCAGCCTGAGAGTCTCCACTCCTTATCACCCCTCCCACTCCTCCCCTTTGAAGTCCCAGCCTGGCCTTTTGATCTCTCCCAGCACCAACAATTCCCCGGGTGAAGCACGGCACAAAGTCGGTGAGGGCAGAGAGAGAACTTCGTCCTCCTCGATGGAAAAAGAGCGAAACCCACAGCAAATAAACCCCAGAGAAGACAGAATTAAAATCTGGGGGAAATCCCAACCCCAATATGCCCAAGCAGAAACACTTTTAAGTCTTTTAATTTGTTTCTGCACGGCTCCAAAATGAAAACAAAAAAAACCCCAACCACGAGGTGACTTCCCAGGAAACCGAGCCGGACTCACCCAATTCTCCACCAGCAAGCACCAAATGAAACCAAAAATGGCTTGAGGAACAGGACAATAGGAATCCTTTTATAGGATTTTGGTGTCCATGGCTCCGGAAGTGAGACACCTCAGGGGTATGGAAATCAAATATTTAATAATCCAGACCTGCTCTGCTCCAATCCTTCAATTACTTCGCTCGACGTTATAATTTTTAATGTCGCCGGGGTGGGATGTGAGGCTCTTGTGACTGCCAGGAATTCCCCATCCAAGAATTTCCTACGGACTGGGAAATGCAGATGAGACAGCCTGGAAACAATCCCCCTCAGGATTAAACTCTGGAAAAAAAAGCTGTTTTGGAGCACTTGGGGAATGGAGGTGGGATGGGACTCTGGATGGGACCTGGTTCTCTCACAATATTCCTTCTGCTGGGAATTTTATTCCTGATAACCTGCTCTGCTTTCCCTCGATCCCTCAGTTGGAAGAGCCTCTCCATGAATATTTTGGATGGCTCAAAGAGGCCCCAGGATCGTCCCCAAATCTTCAGTGTCTCCCAGCCCACCTTTTCCTCAAGGTCCCTGGAACATCTGGGTGGCCTTGGCTGGTCTCGGGCCGTGGGGCCCAAATCGGACACAGCTCCAGATGTGGTCCAGGAATTCCTCAGACACCTCCAGGGGTGCCCACTCCAACACCCCCTGAGCCCCTTCCAAAGCCTTTTCCCTTTTCCAGGAGGAATTTCCCCAAATTTCCCACCCTGAGCCTCCCCTGGCACAGCTCGAGGCCGTTCCCTCTTGTCCTGCCCCATTCCCTGGGATCAGATCCCAAATTCCCCCTGGATCCCCCTTTTCTCCAGGCTGAGCCCCCTCAGCTCCCTCAGGATTTTCCAGCTCCATTCCCATCCCTGTCCCTCTTTCCATGGTTTTCCAGAGCTGGACACAACACTGGACATTCCCCTCCCCAGTGGGCAATCCCTGCCCTGGTCATTTTTGCCACAATCCTTTGATTTTCTTTTTAACACAAATTCGATTTCTTTGATTTGCCGGGATTTTGGCCGTCGGCCTCCAGGGAAATCTTCACATTTCCAGGATCTCCGGGACCTTCCAGGACCTCTCCGGCGTGTCCCAGCTCCACCAGGCGACGCCCAGGGCCACGAGGGGTGAACTCCCTGATCTCAGTGGCCTTTGGGCTGATTTTTGTGCCCGTTTTTGGTGCCAGGAGGTCACACCCAGCCCGGGAAGGTGACAAACTTCACCTGGCAGTCGCAGCTCGGAGCCGCCGCTTTCTCCCCCCCGGAAAAGCCGTCCCTGCCTGGAAAAGAAGGAACAGAGACCCAACCAGTTCCCCTGAGACATCAAAGGCTCTGGGATTCTCCTCTGCTCGCTGCCACCCAGCCCAAAGTCACCCGGTGACACAGCCAGGGACAGGAGTGACTCGCACCGGAGGCGAGGCCGTTTTCCACCAGGACACCAAAGGGGGTTCTGCCTCTTCTCCCTCCAAATTTGGGTGTCCAGTGTGGTGGTTTTTGGTTATTTCCTGGAAAAAAAAAAAATAAATTTGGGATTCGTGACCCCTTGGGTCGGGAGTTGGCTGCTGACTGCAGGAAAAATTTCCTCTTTTTTTCTTGGTTTTTTTTTTGTTCAAACTCTCCCTTTGAGATTTTCTTGCTCAAATCTGTTCTCAGCTGAACGATTCTGATGTTTTCCCAATGTTCTTTTGGGAGGGAAGGGAACAGATTTGATTCACACTTTCGGGTCTATGGATTTCCAGCTGGGTGGAATTTAGTAGGTTTGGGGTGAAATGAAGGGAAAAGGGTGGTGGTCACTCCTCCGGTCACCTGCCTGCTCATGCCACACGAGGACAACGCCACCATCACGACAACGGGGACGGGATTTGAGTCAGAACTTCGGGAGCCGACGGAAAACATCACGAGACGAGCGGTGAGCAAAGAGTTTCCAGCAGCTCCGTGGAAAAACAGGACAGAAAAAGGTCAGAAGACGTGGCTAAAAATAAAAGAATCCCCCAAATCCCACATCCCATCCTGTCCCTAATGGTCCTCACGAGGTGTTGGGCTGGAGGCTGTTGGAGCGTCCCGAAAACCTGCCCCGTCACCGGGTGATTATTGGCCAGCCGGCCGGGAATCCACTCATTTCCCAAATTCCTCCCTGGCGTCTGCGGGGCCACGTGAATTCCCGAGCTCCAGGTCCGGCTCCAGCCACGGAAATAGGCGTTTTCCATTAAAAATAATTAGGCAAATCATCCCTGGCAGGGCAGAGGCGGAGCGAGGCCGTGGGGAGCTCCGGGTGCCTGGGGCTCCGCGGCTCCGGAGGCCGGGAACACACCAGGAACATCCCGGGATAACGTGGCCGTGTCTGCCCTGCCGATCCCGACCCAAGGTGAGTCTCCTTGGGATCCTGCAGATCCCAGGGGTCGTTTTCCAGGATAGATTCCCTGGAAAGCTGAGAAAAGGGGGATTTGTGGCGTTCGGTTTCCTCGGGGGTAAAGGTTTAGGAGGGTAAAATCCTTCCCTTGCGCTGGCTTGGCTGTAATTCTGGAATTCCCAGGGATGTTCTGGAAAATTCCCGTTGTTCCAGCACTGGATTTAATGGGATTAAAACCCCCATCCTGCCAGGACGTCCAGGATCCATTCCAAACTACTGGAAAAGGGAAAAACCCACTGGAGGAAGGAAAAACAACTGGAGAAGGGGAAAAAAAAAACTGAGGAAGGGAAGGGAGTCACTTAAAAATTATAAATCTGAAAATGTGTATCAAATCCATTGTTATCCCAAAAAAAAAAAAAGCTGGCAAATTGTTGGAATTGTTTGGCTGAGAGCAGATTTTAATGAGAAAAGCTGATTTGGGGAGCTTGAAGAGAAAAAGCGAAAAAATGAGGGCTTTTGTCCCACATTTTTCGTGGAATTGGGTGTGAAATTGTTCCTTTTTCTTGCAGCTCTCAGTCGCAGGGAGATGAGTTCCTGTTCCTGCCTGGAAGAGGCTGCCCAGAGCCATCCCTGCGCCGCGGTGGCCCCGGAGCAGAATTCCCCCATGGATCCCTGCCCGTGCCAGGACGTTTGTCCCTCCTGTCCCTGCGACCCCCCTCAGGTCCCCCTCGGGGTCACCTCCCCGTCCCTGCCCGCGGATTCCGAGCCCTGCTCGGATCCCGTGAAGATCCCGAGCTCTGGAGAGGAGCCCTTCACCTTCGAGACCCCTGGGATGTGCGTGATGAGGTTCCCGCTGCAGAAATCCATCCTGACCGTGGAGCTCTGTCCCCCTGACTCGGCCGAGATCTTCCCGCTGCCCCAGGAGGAGCTCGGGGTCTCCAAAGCCACCGGGACCTGCCTGGACAACCTGGAGAAGCTCCGGCAGGAGCTCCCGGCCGCGGATCCCTGCACCCTCGAGGTGGTGGAGCTGGGCACGGATGAGCCCTGCCAGGCCCAGGGCACGATCCTGGGGGATCCCTGCGCGTCCCAAACCGGGATTTCCACGGATGCCTGTGCATCCCAAACCGGGATTTCCACGGATCCCTGCGCGTCCCAATCCCAGGGACTTGGGGACGCTGGAGATGCCAAGGACAGCAAATCCCAAACGTCCCCACGGAGCCCGTTCCGCCTCAACTCCTGCACTTCCAGCATCGTGGAGCGCTGCCTTTCCCGCTGCCAGAGCTTGTTCCGGGGCAAGAAATAGGATTGGGATCAGTGGGATGAAGGAAAGGGGTCCCTGCCCGGCTCGGGTGAGTCTGAGCTTCCCACGAGTTACAAAAAGAGAGGAAAGACAGGAAATTGCTTCACGTGAGATTAAAAAAAAAAAAAAAAAAAAAAAAAAAAAAAAAGCTGCTTTTCAATCATCTCTTAATTACCGCGTCAGTTTGATTGCCCAACAAAAAGCGCAATAAATAATGGGAAAATGATCCCAGTGGGAATTGCAGCCGGGGTCCTGTTTCGTCACCCGCCGCCGTTTCGCTTCCCACGGATGAACGAGGAGGTTCAGAGTCCGCCTTAATTCATCCATGGTTTTGCCTTTGCATTTTTAATCCTCCTCCTTAATGGTTTTCCCCATTAAAATTTCGGGAATATTGAGGAAAGCAAATTTTCCTCGGCAATAAAACTCGAGGAGCTCCTTCCCCCACGGATGAGAATTATTTTTAGGGAATTCTGGGCTGGATCTGAGTTTGGGGACCACCAGCAGCCCCCCAGGGCTGGGGCTGCTCCCAGATTTATTTTGAGGAGCTGGAACCCAGCCTGGAATCCACATTTTCCTGGGATGAGTCCCCCCACCCCCAGAGGCTCTTCCAGGCACGGAGAATTCCAGTTAAACCAGCAGCTCCCAGTTTGCCGGAGGCTCGGAACCCCTCAGGACCCCCAGGGGAGGTGGATTTTTTGCCTGGAGGCTTCGTTTGGGAGCTCCAAAACCCAGAAGGGACGGAGAAGGAGCTCCTGGGAATGCTCGGGAAGCGCCAGAGCCTGTCCCAGCTCCCACCCCGGTGTCGCCAGCCAGAAATGGCCCTGGGAACCCGGGCAGGCCACTGGGAGAACTGGTTGGGCTGGGATTCCAGCGGCCCCGGTGTCCAGCAGGGGGGAGCCGCTCCCTCCTCCCTGCCCCGGCAGCTTCGTCCGGGCCCATCCCGATTTGCACGGAACTCGGAGAGGTTCCAGCTTTTTCCGAACCGCTGTGATGCACCCGCTTCCAAATTGAAAAATAATCATCAGGATTTAATAGCAAGAGAGCGGGGTTCTTAATTTTTTGGGAAATCCCGGCTAAAGATGGAGGGAATTCCAGCTGGGGAATTGGGTGAAAACATCTTGAAAAATAGATTGAAACGTCCCAAGGAATGGGATGAAAATATCCTGAAAAATGAGATTGAAACGTCCTGAGGAATTGGGTGAAAACATCCCAAAAATGGAATTTAAATATCCCAAGGAATGGGATGAAAATATCCTGAAAAATTAAATTAAAGCATGCCAAGGAATTTTGGGTGTAAATATCCCAAAAGTGGAATTAAAATATCCCAAGGAATGGGATGAAAATATCCTGAAAAATGAGATTAAAACATGCCAAGGAATTTTGGGTGTAAACATCCCAAAAATGGAATTAAAATATCCCAAGGAATGGGATGAAAATATCCTGAAGAATGAGATTAAAACATCCTGAGGAGGTGGGTGAAAACATCCCGAAAATGGGATGAAAACATTCCAAGGAATGGGATGAAAATAACCCGGGGAATTGAGTGAAAACAGCCCAAGGAACTGGATTAAAACATTCCAAGGAATTGGATGAAAACATCCCAAAAAAATGGGATTAAAACATCCCGAGGAATGGGAAAATGAGCATGAAAAAATCCCTCCCTCCCCAGGAGGATCAGGAAAGGGAACAGGAAAATCCAAAATGTTTGTGAGTTTGGGGCTCGGAAGGCACAGAAAGGGTTTAATTAATTCCTCCTTAATTATCATTAATGATGGTTGGATTTATTAAAAGCGTCTCAAAGCAAGGGGAGGATCCGGGATGTGAATCCCTGATTTGAATTGTGGGATTATTCAAATCCCGAGAATTCGAGGGGGGCCCTGGAATCCAATTATTGAAATATCCTCATTAACATGGGAAAAAAAAAATGGGATTAGGGAAATTTCTGACACCTCTGAACGTCAGAGGGGATTAGGGACAGCGGGAAGAGCTCGGGGAAAAAAGGAAGGATTTGATTCCAATTATTTAATCACAGGATTTGATTCCAATTATTTAATCACGGAGATGTGGGGGTGGAAAGCCCTGTGGAATGGGGAGGTTTAGGAATCTGCTCGGGGACGAGGCAAAAACGGGAAAAAAAGGCCAAAATTTGGGGCGAATTCCCGCAGCTCTCAGCAGGGGAGGAGGGAAGGAAACGGGGAGAAACGGCAAAGGAATGATGGGAAGGGGATAACGTGGAAAAAAGATGGAAAAAGATGGATAAAGCCAGTAATAATATGGATAAAACCTTCAAAAAGGGGGGTAAAAGCTGCAGTAATAAATGAAATATGAAATAAAATAGAATAAAATAGAATAAAATAAAATAAAACAAAACAAAACAAAACATATTTTAATATAAAATACATAAAATATAAAAATATATATAATATATTAATATATTATATATTTATATTATATAAAAATATTCTATATTATATATATTATATATATTATATAAATATATTATTTTTATGCATATATATATATATATATATATATATATATATAATATAAATATATTATTTTTTATGTATATAAAATATAAAAATATATAAAGTCGACCTTCCTGAGCCATTTAAGGGGCTCCCAGTCCTCCCAGTGGCTCCCAGTCCGGCACTGGGAGCAGCGCGAGCAGTTCCAGCCCCTTTCCCTCCGCGTGCCTCAGTTTCCCCGCGTGTCCCCGTCCCATTCCCGGGGATCCCAGCCCCGCTCCCGGAGCCACTTGGGGGCACTGTGGGAGAAGAATTCGCCGCTCGCTGCCGGCTCCAGGAGAATTCCAGGATCGTCCAGGAACGTCCAGGGAAAGAGCTCCAGGATCGCTGAGTCCAAGCTGGGATCGATCCCCGCCTTGGTCATCCCGAGGAATCTCCAGGAATTCCTTGGACGCTTCCAGGGGTGGCCACTCCAACCCTCCCTGGGCCCCTTCCAAGGAAAATAAAAATAAAAATAAAATAAAATAAAATAAAATAAAATAAAATAAAATAAAATAAAATAAAATAAAATAAAATAATTAAAATAAAATAAAATATATAAAATAAAAGAAAAGAAAATAGAATAGTAAAAAAAGAAAAGAAAAGAAAAGAAAAGAAAAGAAAAGAAAAGAAAATTTAAAAATAAAAGAAAATTTAAAAATAAAAGAAAATAAAATATATAAAAGAAAATAAAAGAAAATAGAATAGTAAGAAAAGAAAAGAGAAGAGAAAATTTTAAAATAAAATAAAAAATAAAATAAAACAAAATAAAATAAATCATTTTCCAATAATTTTCCCAAGTTTCCCACCCTGAGCCTCCCCTGGCACAGATCGAGGCCGTTCCTTCTCGTCCTGGCCCCATTCCCTGGGATCAGATCCCAAATCTCCCCTGGCAGATCCCAAATCCCCCCTGGATCCCCCTTTTCTCTGGGATCACATCCCAAATTCCCCCCTGGATCCCCCTTTTCCCCGGGATCGCCCCCTCAGCTCCCTCAGGATTCTCCGTTCCCGTTCCCAGCCCCGTTCCCAGCCCTGGCCCCGCTCCAGCCCCCGGCCCAGCCCCGGTTCCCATCCCAACATCCTCATTCCTCTCCCTTTGTTTCCCCTCCCTCCCCACCCCTCTCACCAAACCCGTTCTGAGCCCCGGGTGCGGCTCTGGCACCACCTGAACCCCAACCCCGGCGGGGTAAAAATAACCAAAATCCCCAAATTAACCAAAATAACCTTTCCTGCCCAGTCCCTGCCCAATTCCTGCTCAATTCCTGCCCAATTCCTGCCCAATTCCTTCCCAATTCCTGCCCAGTTCCTGCCCAATTCCTGCCCAGTTCCTGCCCAATTCCTGCCCAATTCCTGCCCAGTTCCTGCCCAATTCCTGCCCAGTTCCTTCCCAGTTCCTTCCCAATTCCTGCCCAGTTCCTGCCCAATTCCTGCCCAGTTCCTGCCCAATTCCTTCCCAGTTCCTGCCCAGTTCCTGCCCAATTCCTGCCCAGTTCCTGCCCAGTTCCTTCCCAGTTCCTTCCCAATTCCTTCCCAGTTCCTTCCCAATTCCTGCCCAATTCCTTCCCAATTCCTGCCCAGTTCCTGCCCAATTCCTGCCCAATTCCTGCTCAATTCCTGCCCAGTTCATGCCCAATTCCTGCTCAATTCCTGCCCAATTCCTGCCCAATTCCTTCCCAATTCCTGCCCAGTTCATGCCCAATTCCTGCTCAATTCCTGCCCAATTCCTGCCCAATTCCTTCCCAATTCCTGCCCAGTTCATGCCCAATTCCTGCTCAATTCCTGCCCAATTCCTGCCCAATTCCTTCCCAATTCCTGCCCAGTTCATGCCCAATTCCTGCCCAATTCCTGCTCAATTCCTGCCCAATTCCTGCTGGGGGTGCCCGTGGGAGGGGCCAGCAATTAATTCTGGAGAAAATCCTCATTAATGAGAAAGAAGCGAATAAAGATGGGGGAATTGGGTGAGGGGCGTTTCAGGGGTGTCTCCCCTGGCATTCCCAGGCTGGAATCCCAATCCTATAAAAGCTGGATTTGGGTGGGATATCCCGAATTCCCAACCCTGCCCCGTGCTGCTCTGGGTGGGATATTTGGAATTCCCGACCCTCCCTCGGAGTGTCCACAGCTGACACCCCCACCCCGCCGCCAAGGACTCATCCCATCCCAAAATTCCACAAATCCGTGCCCGATCCGGGGAATTCCGAGGGAATCTTGGGATTCCACACCCCCGTGGGCAGGGGGGCGGTTTCTGGCCTGGGATTTCTGATTCAGAGCTGAGGCCGCTGTGGGATTCGGGGCCGTCTCGGGGTTGACGTCGGAGGTGGCACCCGGGGCTCCGTGTCCTGCGTGTCACCGACCTCAGACGAGGCGTGGGGACCTCGGCCGGGCCCCGATGGCGCAGATTGGGGACAGCCGGGGACAAACAGGATGAGTGGGGTGAGGAGTCCTGGTGCCCCAGCCCGGAATGAGCCCCGCTGACCTCATCCCACTGCTCGTCCACATCCCGGCTGGAAAAGCGTCCCAGCACCCGGGCGGGACAAATTCCACCATCCCAGGTGGGTCCAGCCTGGCCTTGGGTGCTTCCAGGGATGGGGAATCCATGGAATAACCTGGGCCAGGGAAGGATTGATCCCTAAAATCCCATCTAAACCGGCCCAGGGGATCCTGGAATGGTTTGGGATGGAAAGGAACCTGAAATCCCAAAAAAATCCCACCCCAGTTCCATGGGCAGGGACCTTCCCCTATCCCAGGTGGGTCCAGCCTGGCCTTGGGCACTTCCAGGGATGGGGAATCCATGGAATAATCTGGAATAACCTGGGGTAGGAAAGGATTGATCCCTAAAATCCCATCTAAACCGGCCCAGGGGATCCTGGAAGGGTTTGGGATGGAAAGGAACCTGAAATCCCAAAAAATCCCACCCCAGTTCCATAAGCACTGCCAGGACGCGCCTGGAGCCTCGGGAAAAGCATTTTTGGGGCAAACCCAGCAGGAAAAGGGGTTCAGCACCACCAGGACGTGCCTGGAGCCTCAGGAAAAGCATTTTTGGGGCAAACCCAGCAGGAAAAGGGGTTCAGCACCACCAGGACGTGCCTGGAGCCTCGTTGCCTCATCCTGGGAATGTCACCAAATCCCAGGAAAGCGCTCCCGAGGCCAGGGACCTTTTCCAAGGCAGATTTCTGAGGCCCCAGCCCCTGGGGTGGGGATTCCAGACAGTTACAGGCCACCAAACCCCCCCTCATTTGCATAATCACCCAAAAATTCCACCCCAAAATTACAGCGTCCCAAGGGTGTCATTATGGCCCAGGCGGGGCCTAATTTGCACCAGGGTAATTTAATCCAGGTTCAGAAAAAAAAAAAAAAAAAAAGCCCAAAAATGAACGTTGGGGACAAATCCCTGGGCTGAGTGTCCCCGAGGTTATTAATTAGCCAGCATTAATTAATTGGGCTCCTACACCCAGGGTGAGCCACGGGCGAGGCTGCGGGACGAGTTCCTGCTCTGAGGTGGCCCCCGTGATGTCCCCGTCACCCTGTCCCCCCTCCAAACCCCAAATCCAGGCTCTGGAATTTTCCAGATTTCCTCTACGAGTTCCTGGGGAATAAAGGAAGAGTTAATTAATTTGCCGTTCGAAGATTAAATTAAAAAATAGGGAGATTGCGAGGTAATTACGGCCCGAGGGCAGCCGGAGGAAATTCAGCATTAATCGACCTCTCAGCAGAGGTTTCTGCTTTTATTTTTAATTAAAATCCAGCCAAGTTGAAATTAAGATGGTCCAATTAATATTAGAAGTTTCATCGTGATTTTTCTCAATGAAAAGTCATCAATTGATTACAATTTCCTTGTTCAAAAATCCATTTAAAAATCCATTTAATCGTTTAAAAGTGGTTGGGGTCGGTTTGTTTCTTACATTGGATAATGTGGCCAAATACTCATTAATGAGAATTAAAAATAAGAATAAAACTCTATAGGGGTGTCCCACGAGGATTTGGGGAATCTCACCCAGATTTTAGGGCTGAAATCTTCTTCCCTTTGCCTGATCCAAAGCTCAGCGACCTCGGGCTTGAAATTCCAAAGGAAATGCACAAAAAAAGAGACAAAAATCCCCTTTGGAATTGTGGGACGAATTACGTGGGTCATAAAGATCTTGATTGTCCCTGATCTGCTCATCCTGAGCCCTGCTGCCATCAGCACTTAAATTTTCTTTTTAATTAATTTAATTAATTTAATTAATTTAATTTAAATATTAATCCCTATTTTCATGTGGTTTTGCAGGTGTTAAAGACATAAACCCCCACCCATAACACAAATATTTACACTGAAATCCACCCTCCTCCATTTACGCTCTGGAGTCCTTCCAGATTCCCCCCAAAAACATCCGAAACTCGACCATAAAAGGATTTTACAGCCAGGATTTTCCAGGATTAGGCGGAACCGGCCTGAAGAGCCGCTGCTATTTCGGGGCGAAAATGATAGGGAAGGGTTGATAAAGCCAAATAACCCGTTTGGGACTGGGCTTGGCCCAGGATGAATCAGGACAACGTCCACGAAGGGTGGCTCCTCTCCAACCCCAACGGGGACCCTATAAAAGCAGCCCCGTCCTCGCCTGGCTCCGCACGGCTTCCCAGGAATCCCACTCGCTCCCGACGGTGACTTGGGTGAGTGGCTCCCTTGGGAATGTTCCCTCTGCCGGGAATTTTCCCCTTGGTTGGGAATTCTGGTGTTTCCCCGGGATTTCATGGAGGACGGGAGAGTCGTTCCCGGCGTTTTTTGGGAATACCCAAGGGTTTCTCCCTGTTGGGGTTGTTGGGTTGGGTTGTCGCTGAGGGAAGGGAATAGGGGAGAGGTCTGGGGGCTTTCTTGGGTGTGGGGTCAGCTCCCGGCCGGAGCAGTGGCCCCTTCTCCGTGGAAATTCCGGCGTTTCCACGGGGCAGGGAGTGCTCGTGTGCCCGGGCACGTTCCGGAGGCGGGAATCGGGCACGGCGCAGCTCCCCGGGATCAGATCGGGCACGGAGGTTCCCCATGGGCGGCTTGGGGATGCCACAAGGGAGGAAGGAGGGAAGGAGGAGGCTTTGGAGGTTTCCAGACGCAGCTCTTGAGGTCTCTGCCCCAGATCTTGTCTTGGGTTGGGTTAAAGCTGCTCTCACCAGGATCACAGGGATGGATCTTGGAAACACCAGGAAGTCCTGGAATGAGGCCATGGAGATGCTCCAAGGGCTGGGGGAAGGTTGGGAGAGCTGGAGGTGTTCACCTGGAGAGGAGAAGCTCCGTGGAGACCTCCCTGGACAGCAGAGGGGCTGGACTGGTTCCATTTAGTGCCCATTCCAAGGAAATATTCCATGGGATAACCCCACGGGGCAGGATCTGGGGGCAGCTCCTGAGTCAGCACCGCCGGGTCCCTCCCTGTCACCGCATCCCCGTCACCATTCCCGCTCCGACGTCACCCAAACGCGTCCGTGGCGAGGCCAGAGGCCACTCCCCATCCCACTGAAACCCCGGAATGTGTTCCCAGGGGGGAACACGGAGCCGGGAATTCTCCTCCCTCCTCCCAAAGGGATCCCCCAGCCCCTGGTCCGCTCCTGTCCCTCGCAGGCTCGCTCGGATCTGCAGGATGTCCCCGTTCTTGGACAGCATCGCCACCATCGTCGGCGTCTTCCAGCAGCACGCCCGGGGAGATGGGGACGGCGCCGGGCTCAGCCGCAGGAGGATGAGGGAGCTGATCCAGAGGGAGTTCGCAGATTCCCTGGTGGTGAGCGCTGCAGGAAGGGCCGGGATGTGGGAATGGCAAAATCCTCCCTGGAAAGGGAACGGGGAGGGTTCCACCAAAGGCTGGGCTCCACCAAAGGTTGGGCTCCACCAAAGGCTGGGTTCCACCAAAGGCTGGGCTCCACCAAAGGTTGGGCTCCACCAAAGGCTGGGCTCCACCAAAGGCTGGGCTCCACCAAAGGCTGGGCTCCACCAAAGGTTGGGTTCCTTTGTGCCGGGAAGGGAATGGAGAATTCCTGAGGGAGCTGGGGGGGGCTCAGCCTGGAGAAAAGGGGGATCCAGGGGGGATTTTGGGGAATGAATTCCCACAGCTGGTGCTGAGCCCTAAAAGTGAAATTGTGAGAGATGGAAGGACAATTCCTGTGACTCTTCCCATTGTGGCAATCGATGTCCCCCAAGGAGCAGGAAGACAAAAATTCCCCTTTTTCCCCTCCCATTGTTGCATTTCTCCCCCAAGGAGAGGGAAGACAAAAATTCCCCTTTTTCCCCCCACCCCGTGTTTTTTCCCTGCAGAAGCCACACGACCCTCAGACCATCGAGAAGATCCTGCAGTTCCTGGAGTGGGATGGGGACGGGGACATCGACTTCAACGAGTTCCTCCTCCTGGTGTTCCGGGTGGCCAAGTGCTGCTTCTGGTTCCAGCCAAGGGCCCCGTTCCTGGTGCAGAGGACAAAGCTCCCGACTGGAGGAAAATCCCTGCGGGAGCCGGAATTCAGGAGCAGAGGGAGCCGCCGGCAGCTCCAGGAGGAGGAGGAGGAACGACAAACCTGGGAGAGGATTCGTGAGGCTGAGCTGCAAGGAGACCTCAGGGTCAGGGAGGTGGAAATCTCGGAGGAAACGAGGAGGGATCAGCAGGAACGTCACACGCGGAGTGGGGAGCTGATCCCTCAGGAATACCGGGAACGGAGCCAGGAGCCGAGCGAGCAGCGGGAGAGCCGGAGAAGGCGGCAGCCCCCGGAGCAGGACAGACGAGAGGGAGGCAGGAGAGACCAGGAGGAAGAAGTGGCAGACGTGAGGACGGGCAAGCAACGCCGAGAACCCCAACCACGGCCGGACCGGTGGAGCCGCCAGGAGCCAGGGCGTGATGAAAGAGCCCAGCGGCCACGAGGAGCAGATGGAGAAGGTGACAATCAGCCACAGGAACCCGAATTGCTCCGGGAAGAGAGGAGACGGCACCGCCGGAGTGAGCTGGGACAAAGAGAGCTGGAAGGGAGAAGCAGCCGGGCGGCTGAGCTGGAATGTGCAGAGTCCAGGCGGCCGCACCAGTCGTACCTGGAGGAACCGTTAGAGATCGACCTCGGGGAATGTGGGAGAGCAGAGCCAGAGGAACGGGGCTACGGACAGAGGACAAAGCGGGAACGGGAGCTGGAATCTGCAGAAAGGGAAAGGGAGATCCGGGAGGAGCAGGAGAGGGAAGAAAGAGACGATCCCAGAAGAAAAGGGAGAAGGAGAGAGAGAAGGGTGGATGAGGAACAGGAGATGGAGGTGGAGGTGTCTGAGCGCAGAACATGGGAAAGGGAGGAAGAAGTGGCTGCCAGAAACCTGAGAGAGACACGGGAGAGACGAGAGCGAGACATCCGTGAGATTGAAGATGATGGAAGGAGACAGAGAGAATCAGTGAGGTACGAGAGGGACAGAGAAATCTCAGTGGCAGCAACTGAAGTTGACGTCAAAGTGCGCCGTGAGATCCGGGAACCACGAGAGGAGCTGAGGAGGAGGGATTGTCCCCGTGAGTGTGGAGAAGACAGAAGAATTTGCCCCAGAAGAGAAAGAGAGGAGACCCTGAGGGAGAGGAGAATCGACCAGGAACAGGAGCTGGAGCTGGAGGGCTCTGAGCAGCAGGCAAGGGAAAGGAGGGAAGAAGTGACCAGAATTGGCCAGAGAGAGACACGGGACAGACAAGAGCGAGACATCCGTGAGATTGAAGCTGATGGGAGGAGACAGGGAGAAACCCTGAGGTACGAAAGGGACAGAGAGATCTCAGTGGCAGAAGCCGATGTCAAAGTGCGCCGTGAGATCCGGGAACCACGAGAGGAGCTGAGAAGGAGAGAGCGTCCGTGTGAGCGTGAGCAGGAAGCAGAGCCAGAGAGGAGAATCGCCCGGGTCAGAGAGAGGGGAGAGGCCCTGAGGGAGAGGAGAATTGACCAGGAACGGGAGCTGGAGGTGTCTGAGCGCCGGGCACGAGAAAGGGAAGAAGTGGCTGCCATTGGCCAGAGGGAGACACGGGACAGACGTGAGCGTGAAATTCGTGAGATTGAAGTTGATGGAAGGAGACAGAGAGAAACCCTGAGGTACGAGAGGGACAGAGAGATCTCAGTGGCAGCAGCTGAAGTTGACGTCAAAGTGCGCCGTGAGATCCGGGATCCACGAGAGGAGCTGAGGAGGAGGGATTGTCCCCGTGAGTGTGGAGAAGACAGAAGAATTTGCCCCAGAAGAGAAAGAGAGGAGAACCTGAGGGGGAGGAGAATCGACCAGGAACAGGAGCTGGAGCTGGAGGGCTCTGAGTGCCAGGCAAGGGAAAGGGAGGAAGAAGTGACCAGAGTTGGCCAGAGAGAGACACGGGACAGACGAGAGCGAGACATCCGTGAGATTGAAGATGATGGAAGGAGGCAAAGAGAAACCCTGAGGTACGAGAGGGACAGAGAGATCTCAGTGGCAGCAGCTGAAGCCGATGTCAAAGTGCGCCGTGAGATCCGGGAACGGGAACCACGAGAGGAGCTGAGGAGGAGAGAGCGTCCCTGTGAGCGTGAGCAGGAAGCAGAGCCAGAGAGGAGAATCTCCCGGGTCAGAGAGAGGGGAGAGGCCCTGAGGGAGAGGAGAATTGACCAGGAACGGGAGCTGGAGGTGTCTGAGCGCCGGACACGGGAAAGGGTGGATGAAGAGGCCACAATTGGCCGGAGAGAGACACGGGACAGACGTGAAATTTGTGAGATCCGTGACCTTGAGGCTGATGCAAGAAGACAGAGAGAATCAGTGAGGTACGAAAGGGACAGAGAGATCTCAGTGGCAGCAGCTGAAGCTGACGTCAAAGTGCGCCGTGAGATCCGGGAACGAGGAGAGGAGCTGAGAAGGAGAGAGCGTCCCTGTGAGCGTGAGGAGGAAGCAGAGCCAGAGAGGAGAATCTCCCGGGTCAGAGAGAGGGGAGAGGCCCTGAGGGAGAGGAGAATTGACCAGGAACGGGACGTGGAGGTGGAGGTGTCTGAGCGCCAGACACGGGAAAGGGAAGAAGTGGCTGCCATTGGCCAGAGAGAGACACGGGACAGACGTGAGCGAGACATCCGTGAGATTGAAGATGATGGGAGGAGACAGAGAGAAACCCTGAGGTACGAGAGGGAGAGAGAGATCTCAGTGGCAGCAGCTGAAGCCAATGTCAAAGTGTGCCGTGAGATCCGGGAACCACGAGAGGAGCTGAGGAGGAGAGAGCGTCCCTGTGAGCGTGAGGAGGAAGCAGAGCCAGAGAGGAGAATCTCCCGGGTCAGGGAGAGGGAAGAGGCCCTGAGGGAGAGGAGAATCGACCAGGAACGGGAGCTGGACGTGAAGGGCTCTGAGCGCCGGGCACGAGAAAGGGAAGAAGTGGCTGCCATTGGCCAGAGAGAGACACGGGACAGACGAGAGCGTGAAATTCGTGAGATTGAAGGTGATGGGAGGAGACAAAGAGAAACCCTGAGGTACGAAAGGGACAGAGAGATCTCAGTGGCAGCAGCTGAAGCCGATGTCAAAGTGCGCCGTGAGATCCGGGAACGAGGTGAGGAGCTGAGGAGGAGAGATTGTCCCCGTGAGTGTGGAGAAGACAGAAGAATTTGCCCCAGAAGAGAAAGAGAGGAGACCCTGAGGGAGAGGAGAATCGACCAGGAACGGGAGCTGGAGCTGGAGGGCTCTGAGCGTCAGGCAAGGGAAAGGAGGGAAGAAGTGACCAGAGTTGGCCGGAGAGAGACACGGGACAGACGAGAGCGAGACATCCGTGAGATTGAAGGTGATGGGAGGAGACAGAGAGAAACCCTGAGGTACGAGAGGGACAGAGAGATCTCAGTGGCAGCAGCAGAAGCCGATGTCAAAGTGCGCCGTGAGATCCGGGAACCACGAGAGGAGCTGAGGAGGAGAGAGCGTCCGTGTGAGCGTGAGGAGGAAGCAGAGCCAGAGAGGACAATCTCCCGGGTCAGAGAGAGGGGAGAGGCCCTGAGGGAGAGGAGAATTGATCAGGAGCTGGATGTGGAGGTGGAGGTGTCTGAGCGCCGGACACGGGAAAGGGTGGATGAAGAGGCCACAGTTGGCCGGAGAGAGACACGGGACAGACGTGAAATTCGTGAGATCCGTGACCTTGAAGCTGATGCAAGAAGACAGAGAGAATCAGTGAGGTACGAAAGGGACGGAGAGATCTCAGTGGCAGCAGCTGAAGTTGACATCAAAGTGCGCCGTGAGATCCGGGAACGAGGTGAGGAGCTGAGGAGGAGAGAGCGTCCCTGTGAGCGTGAGGAGGAAGCAGAGCCAGAGAGGAGAATCTCCCGGGTCAGAGAGAGGGGAGAGGCCCTGAGGGAGAGGAGAATCGACCAGGAACGAGACGTGGAGGTGTCTGAGCACCAGACACAAGAAGAAGTGGCCAGGGGCAGCCGGAGAGAGACACGGGACAGACGTGAAATTTGTGAGATCCGTGAACTTGAAGCTGATGCAAGAAAACAGAGAGAATCAGTGAGGTACGAAAGGGACAGAGAGATCTCAGTGGCAGCAGCTGAAGCCGATGTCAAAGTGCGCCGTGAGATCCGGGAACGAGGTGAGGAGCTGAGGAGGAGGGATTGTCCCCGTGAGTGTGGAGAAGACAGAAGAATTTGCCCCAGAAGAGAAAGAGAGGAGACCCTGAGGGAGAGGAGAATCGACCAGGAACGGGAAGTGGAGGTGTCTGAGCGCCGGGCACGAGAAAGGGAAGAAGTGGCTGCCATTGGCCAGAGAGAGACACGGGACAGACGTGAGCGTGAAATTCGTGAGATTGAAGATGATGGAAGGAGACAGAGAGAAACCCTGAGGTACGAGAGGGACAGAAAGATCTCAGTGGCAGCAGCTGAAGCCGATGTCAAAGTGCGCCGTGAGATCCGGGAACCACGAGAGGAGCTGAGGAGGAGAGAGCGTCCGTGTGAGCGTGGGGAGGAAGCAGAGCCAGAGAGGAGAATCTCCCGGGTCAGAGAGAGGGGAGAGGCCCTGAGGGAGAGGAGAATTGACCAGGAACGGGAGCTGGAGGTGTCTGAGCGCCGGGCACGAGAAAGGGAAGAAGTGGCTGCCATTGGCCAGAGAGAGACACGGGACAGACGAGAGCGAGACATCCGTGAGATTGAAGATGATGGAAGGAGACAGAGAGAATCAGTGAGGTACGAGAGGGACAAAGAGATCTCAGTGGCAGCAGCAGAAGCCGATGTCAAAGTGCGCCGTGAGATCCGGGAACGAGGTGAGGAGCTGAGGAGGAGGGATTATCCCTGTGAGTGTGGAGATGACAGAAGAATTTGCCCCAGAAGAGAAAGAGAGGAGACCCTGAGGGAGAGGAGAATCAGCCAGGAACGGGACGTGGAGGTGTCTGAGCGCCGGGCACGGGAAAGGGAGGAGACACAAGGGCGAGAAATTCGTGAGATTGAAGATGATGGAAGGAGACAGAGAGAATCAGTGAGGTACGAGAGGGACAGAGAGATCTCAGTGGCAGCAGCTGAAGCCGATGTCAAAGTGCGCCGTGAGATCCGGGAACCACAAGAGGAGCTGAGGAGGAGAGAGCGTCCCTGTGAGCGTGGGGAGGAAGCAGAGCCAGAGAGGAGAATCTCCCGGGTCAGAGAGAGGGGAGAGGCCCTGAGGGAGAGGAGAATTGACCAGGAACGGGAGCTGGAGGTGTCTGAGCGCCGCAGCCGCCGTGCCCGGGACAGGGAGGCAGAAGTGACCATCACTGACCAGAGGGAGGAGATCAGGCTGGAGGTCGTGGAGGAGGAAGATGAGGAGGAGGAGCTGGAGCCGGGCCGGTGCCGGTACCAGACCCTGGACGTGGACACCGCTGATCTCTGCCCCCCGGGACAGGAGGCGCCCGTCAGTGACCTCAGGGTCCGGTACCGCCCCGCTGACCCCGATGTCCGGCCCGAGGTGCGGCTGCTGCCCGAGCCCCTGGAGCCCCAGACCGTGGCCTACTTGGTGCACGTCATCCAGAACCTGCAGGACCCCGAGGCCGCCACCTACGAGATCGTGTGCCGCCAGCCCGGCCAGCGGGGCCGGCCCGTGCGCGTCCGGACCTGCCCCGCGTCCCCGCGGCCACCGAGTGACCCCCTCAGGGGCCACCCCGAGGTGCCACCATCCCAATGCCCCCAGGAAAAGCCCGACGAGGGTCTGGATGAGCCCCGGGAAAGATGCGGAAAAGAGGCGAAGGACGGAGCCCCGCGGGATTCCGGAGCCCCGCGGGATTCCGGCGAGCCGGAGGCCGTGAAGGGCGAGCGGGTGAAATGCAAGGAGCTCCGGAGGCGCCCCGAGGTCCCCGAGGTGGAGCAGGGCCAGCCCCAGGGCGAGGGGCCCCAGAAGGCCCCGCGGGAGCCCGGATCCGGCTGCCCCCGGCGAGAGCGCGAGGACGGCGAGGCCAAGGGCTGCATCCCCCCGGAACGCCGGGATCCAGAGAGGAGAGAGCCCGGAGAGACCCTCAGGGAGGGAACCCAGGAGGGCGAGGAGGCTCCTGAGGAGGAACCCAGCAAGAGGAGCCCCCGGGAAGCCGAAAACTCCCGGGTTTCTCAGGACGGTGGCACCAAGCAGGGCCAGGAGGCCCCGCAGGAGGCCCCGAGCCGCCCCAGGGATGAATCCAAGACGTCCTGAGGGGGATCTGCCTCTCCCCGGAGCCTCTCCAGGTCCTTTTGAGGATCACTTCTGCCCCTCAGGATGTGGTGGCCCAGCAGTGATGGACTCAAAAGGATCCTGGGGTGTCCAGTGGGGTCTGGGGGCTTTTCCCTGGAATGAATCCTCAGCAGGAAGCGAGATCCCCCCGGATCCGGAGTTTCTGCTTCCCTGCTGGGTGTGCCCCTCGATATTTAATCACTTTTTCTGCTCTAATTGGAGTCCTTGGGTGCCTCTGTCCTCTTTTGCACCCTGGGGTGTCACTTCAGGTTCCCCTCAGCCCTGGGGCTGGGGCTGCTCTTGGCTTCTGCCGTTAAACTCCAAAAAAATTCCTGATTTTGGGGCCTGGAAATCCTAAAGACTGGGGGGAAAAAAAAAATCACCTTTTTAGCCTCGATTCCAGCAGAATTCCAGCTCCAGGCCCAGGGGTTTGGAGCCACAGGGTGCTGGTGGTGGGTGGGAGATTCTCCTTCTCCTCCTTTTCCTTTTCCTTCCTTTTTATCGCATGGAAAATGGGAATAAACGGCTGATTCCTGCAGAGGCTCCGAGCGTCACCTTCCAGAGGGCTGGGAGGGCTGGGAGGGCTGGGATCCGGCATTCCCAGTTCAGGTCAGGCATTCCCAGTTGGGATCAGGCATTCCCAGTTCGGGTCAGGCATTCCCAGTTGGGATCAGACATTCCCATTTCAGTCCCAAACTCCTCCTGATCCCAAATCCCACCCAATCCCCAATTCCCATTCCCAATTCCCACCCCAGGCTGGAGCCAGGGGCTCTCCCAAGGCTCCGTCCCTGCACTGACCCTGAGTGATGGGGACAGGGACAGGAACAGCGACAGGAACAGGAACAGGAACAGTGACACTGGCAGGGCTCGGTGACAATGCCAGGGGCGGTGACACAGCTGCCAGCACTTGGTGACAATGCCAGGGACAGGAACAGGAAGAGGAACACAGCTCTGTGACACTGGCAGGGCTCAGTGATGGGGACAGGGACAGCATTGGTGACAATGCCAGTGCTCAGTGACAAGGACAGGGCCAGGGGCAGTGACACAGCTCGGTGACAGTGCCAGGGACAGGAACAGTGACAGGAACAGGAATAGTGACATTGGCAGGGCTCAGTGACAATGCCAGGGGCGGTGACACAGCTGCCAGCACTTGGTGGCAGTGCCAGGGACAGTGCCAGGGACAGTGACACAGCTCAGTGACAATGCCAGGGACAGGAACAGTGACAGGAGCAGGAACAGTGACACTGGCAGGGCTCAGTGATGGGGACAGGGACAGTGACACAGCTCGGTGACAATGCCAGGGACAGGAACAGTGACACTGGCAGGGCTTGGTGACAATGCCAGGGACAGTGACACAGCTGTCAGCCCTTGGTGGCAGTGCCAGGGACAGTGGCACAGCTCGGTGACAATGCCAGGGACAGTGACACAGCTCGGTGGCAATGCCAGGGACAGTGACAGTCACACAGCTCGGTGGCAATGCCAGGGACAGTGTCACAGCTGTCAGCCCTTGGTGACAATGCCAGGGACAGTGGCAGGGCTGGGTGACAGTGCCAGGGACAGTGGCACAGCTCGGTGGCAATGCCAGGGACAGTGACACGGCTTGGTGGCAATGCCAGGGACAGTGACACAGCTCGGTGACAGTGCCAGGGACAGTGGCACAGCTCGGTGGCAATGCCAGGGACAGTGACACAGCTGTCAGCCCTTGGTGACAATGGCAGGGACAGTGACACAGCTGTCAGCCCTTGGTGGCAGTGCCAGGGACAGCGACACGGCTTGGTGGCAGTGCCAGGGACAGTGACACAGCTGTCAGCACTTGGTGGCAGTGCCAGGGACAGTGACACAGCTCGGTGACAGTGCCAGGGGCAGTGCCAGGGACAGTGGCAGGGCTGGGTGGCAATGCCAGGGACAGTGACACAGCTGTCAGCCTTGGTGACAGTGCAGGGATAGTGCCATGGCTGTCAGCCCTTGGTGGCAGTGCCAGGGGCAGTGCCAGGGACAGGGACAGTGCCAGGGCCATGTGGCCGCACAGATGGCGGCGTCTCCCTCCCGCAGCCTCCGGGACCGGAATGTCCCAGATGCCCGGGATTGGCCCTGGCACAGGGAAATGTCACCTCCCCTTCCCCCCGCGATGTCACCGGGGGGTTCCGAGCGGGAGGGAAACCCCAAAGGGAGATCCCAGCTCGGGAAAATTCCCTTTGGGAGAGGCGGATTGGGGGAAAACCCCAAAATTCGGGAAAAATGGGAGTTCGGGGGCAGGAAATTGAGGGGAAAGGGAAAACCTCCCGAGTCCCAGATCAGAATTCCCGGGATCCCAAAACTCATCCTGATCCCTGGTGTTTAACCCCTCTCCGCTCCAGGCTCCCCCCAGAAGATTTTGGGGAATTTTTCCTTTTTTCCTTTTCCAGCCTCCCCCTGAATATTTTGGGATTTTCCCTTTTCCAGTCTCTCCCGGAAGATTTTTAAGGAAATTTCCCCCCTTTTTCCCCCAACCTCCCCGTTAAGATCTTTAGGATTTTCCCCCCGCTCCCATGCCCGAGGACGACTCCAGGGATATCCCAAGGAGCAAACGGGGATGGAGCCGGATTCGGGAATGCCCGCAAAGCCCCGGACCGGGCCGGGCACATTCCAGGGGCGCGGGAGGAGCCGCGGTTGCGCTGGAAACGGGAATTGCCCAACGCGTCCGGGGCTGACTCAGCCCGGGCGGGGCTCCCGAACTTTCCCCGAGCTTTTTCTCCCGATCCTGCAACTCCAAAAACCGGAGCGGAGCCGCCGCCTGTCCCAGCCATGGTGAGGGAATCCCGGGAATTTGGGGGGCAGATGGATCCCGAGCGGCGGAAAATGGAGATTTTCCGGCAAAACGCCCCAAAATCGGAGTGGGAGGGGATAGGGCGTGGTCCCAAGGGGAGGAAGGAATAGGGGGAAGGAACGGAAAAATGGGGGGAAAATAGGGGGAGAACAGGGGGGTGAAGCAGGTAAAAAACGGGTGGAAAATGGGGGGAAAACGGGGGAAAAGGGGAAAATCAGGGTGGGAGAAACAGGAAGAAAACGGGTGGAAAATGGGGGGCAGAAACCGGAAGGAAAATGAGAAAAAGTAGAGAAAACCAGGAAAAAACTGGGGGGAAACAGGGAAAAAAAAAAAAAAAAAACAGAGAAAAACGGGGGAAATGGGTAAAAACCGGGGGAAATGGGTGAAAAACAAGGAAAACTCGGGGTGGGGTGGGGGAAAAGGGGGAAAGAGCGGATCCAGCCCGGCCCTTGGCACGGATCCGCCGCCTCCCCAGGGCATTTTCCAGGAGCCGCTCCCGCTCCGGGCCCGTCCCGCTGCGCCAGGGAGCGAAACCCAGGGAAAAATGCGGCGGGACGGGTCCGGCTGAGCCCTTCCCGCAGCCCGAAAAAGCCGGGATTGCTCTTGGAAAAGCTGGAGCGGGCACAGGAGGGGCTTCCCTGCTCCCTAAAAAACTCGGGATTGCTCCTTGGCACGCCTGGAGTGGGCACAGGAGGCTCCTCATCCCCAAAAAACTGGGATTGCCCCTGGCACGCCTGGAGTGGGCACAGGAGGCTCCTCCAGCCCTTCCCTCATCCCCAAAAAACTGGGATTGCCCCTGGAACACCTGGAATGGGCACAGGAGGCTCCTCCAGCCCTTCCCTCATCCCAAAAAAATTGGGATTGCCCCTGGAACACCTGGAATGGGCAGAGGAGGCTCCTCCAGCCCTTCCCTCATCCCAAAAAAATTGGGATTGCCCCTGGAACACCTGGAATGGGCAGAGGAGGCTCCTCCAGCCCTTCCCTCATCCCAAAAAAATTGGGATTGCCCCTGGAACACCTGGAATGGGCAGAGGAGGCTCCTCCAGCCCTTCCCTCATCCCAAAAAAATTGGGATTGCCCTTGGCACACCTGGAATGGGCACGGGAGGCTCCTCCAGCCCTTCCCTCATCCCCAAAAAAATCGCAATTGCTCCTGGAATGGGCAGAGGGGGCCTCTCCCTGCTCCCAAAAATCCTGGAATGGGCACGGGAGGCTCCTCCAGCCCTTCCCTCATCCCCAAAAAAACCCGGGATTTCTCCCTGGCACACCTGGAATGGGCACGGGAGGCTCCTCCAGCCCTTCCCTCATCCCCAAAAAACCACAACTGCTCCTGGAATGGGCAGAGGGGGCCTCTCCCTGCTCCCAAAAACCCCAGAATTGCCCCCGGCACACCCGGGACGGGCAGAGGGGGCTCCCCCGCCCTGCCCTGACCCCAAATCCCGGGATTTTGGCCGCCCAGCCCACGGAGACGGAGCGCTGCATCGAGTCGCTGCTGGCCGTGTTCCAGCGCTACGCCGGCCGCGAGGGCGACTCCTGCACCCTCTCCAAGCGGGAATTCCGCGCCTTCATGGACACCGAGCTGGCCGCCTTCACCAAGGTGCGGGAACGGGGGGGCCTGGGATCCACGGGGTGGGGTCCATGGAGTGGGATCCATGGGATTGGGATGGGATCAGTGTGATCCATGGGATTGGGAGGGGATTGATGGGATGGGATCCATGGGATGGGATGGGATCCATGGGATTGGGATGGGATCCATGGGATGGGATCCATGGGGTGGGATCCATGGGATGGGATTCATGGGATGGGATGGGATCAGTGTGATCCATGGGATTGGGATGGGATCACTGTGATTCATGGGATTGGGATGGGATCCATGGGATGGGATCCATGGGATTGGGATGGAATCCATGGGATGGGATCCATGGGATTGGGATGAGATCAGTGTGATCCATGGGATTGGGATGGGATTGATGGGGTGGGATTCATGGGATCAATGTGATCCATGGGATCCATGGAGTAGGAGGGGATTGATGGGATGGGATCCATGGGATGGGGATGGGATCCATGGGATCGATGGGATGGGATCAATGCAATCCATGGGATTGGGATGGGATGGGATGGGATTGATGGGATGGGATCAATGCAATCCATGGGATTGGGATGGGATGGGATCCATGGGATCCATGGAATGGGGTGGGGATAGGATCAATGGAATGGGATCAATGGAATGGGATGGGATCGATAGGAGAGGATGGGATCCACGGGGTTGGGATGGGATCAGCGGGTTGGGATGGGACCAATGAGATGGGATCCATGGGAACAATGGGATCAATGGAATGGGATGGGATCGATGGGATGGGATCCATGGGAACAATGGGATCAATGGAATGGGATGGGATCCATGGGATGGGATCCATGGGAACAATGGGATCAATGGAATGGGATGGGATCCATGGGATGGGATCAATGGAACAATGGGATCAATGGAATGGGATGGGATCCATGGGATGGGATCAATGGGATGATCCAGGGGGTCCCTGCCCTGGGGCTGTGCCAGGATGGGATTGTGGGAACGTCCCTGAACGTGGCTGTTCGAGGTGGATTCTCCATCCCAAACCACTCCAGGATTCCCTGAGCTCCCCTCCCTTCCTGGGCAGGGAATTCCCCCCCTCATTCCAGGCACAAATTCCCATTTTTTTGGGGTTTTTTTCCCCCAGAACCAGAAGGACCCGGGCGTGGTGGACAGGATGATGAAGAAGCTGGACATGAACAGCGACGGGCAGTTGGACTTCCAGGAGTTCCTGAACCTCATCGGGGGCATCGCCGTGGCCTGCCACGACTCCCTGATCCTCAAATCCCCCAAACCCTGAACCCAGAGGCTCCGGCTCCAGCCCAGATCCCCCCCGGAATTCCCCATGGAGTGCTGGAAGTGAGGGAATGCGAGCATTCCCTTTTTCACCCCACTCCTCCCCCTGCTTTTTTATGGATAAATAAAAGTTTGAAAACGTTGAAGACCCCGAGGGATTCTGGGATCTGTGAAGGGGTGGTGGGGGGAAGAATCCCAAAGTGATCCTCACCTGCTCAAAATTCCAGGGATTCCCTGCAGGGATGGGGATCCAAGCTGGGACCTCCCTGAGCCCCTTCCGGTGCTTCCCAACCCTTCTTCCATGGAAAAACCATCCCAAATTTCCAGCCCTGGCACAGCTCGAGGCCATTCCCTCTTGTCCTGCCCCTGTTCCCTGGGATCAGATCCCAAATCCCCCCTGGCAGATCCCAAATCCCCCTGGATCCCCCTTTTCTCCAGGCTTGGCCGCCTCAGGATTCTCCATTCCCTTTCCCAGCCCCATTCCCTGGACACTTCCAGCCCCTCCTTCCACACCCTGGACATTCCCAGCAGGACAATCCCTGGAATCGCATCCCCGGGATCGTCATTCCCATCCCTCTCTCCCCTGCAGGGATCGGAATCCACCCAAATTTGGGAATCCCGGAGCCTTTTCCGTGCCCTGGGGCCAAACCCGGGAGTGCCAAAGGACAAAACTGCGCCTGGAAATGCAGGACGGGCCCTCAGGGTTAATTGGGGCGGTAATTGCACCCCACTAATTAACACACACAGCTCCCAATCATCCCAGGAGAGCCAATCCCATCCTCGGGAAAATTCCCAGCTCTCCAAGCAGAGCTGGGAAAAGGGATTAAATTCCAATTTTTTTTATTTTATTTTTTTTTTGTGTGTGTGTCCTGAGCTGCAGATCAGGAAAATCCAGGTCATTAATGAACTTTATTAACAATGGGAGCTCATTGAGTTGCCATGGCAACAGCAGGAGGAATCAACAAACACAGAGACACTTCCAGAGGGAGCAGGATTTCCCTGGATTCGGGATTTACAGAGCCAATCCCAAGTTTTTTTGAGCAATTTTTTAGGATTTTAAGGGGAGCAGAGGTGGTTGTGTCACAACCAGGATTTGGGAAGAGGCCCCCCCTTCCCCCTCTGGGATAAAAGCACAGGAAAACCGCTCTGGGAACAAGGAAAAAAAATTCCTGCTAAATGTGGGAAAAAAAAACCCCAATCTGGCATTCCAGAGTGGGGAAAAACCAGGAAGAGAGGATGGGAATGGCCAAGGGGAGGGAGTGGGGGGAAAGCTGGGGTGGGGGACTGGGAATTTCCTTCTCCAGGAGAATTCCTAGCGGAACTGGAGGGGGCTGATGCGCAGCCCCAGCACGTCCTTCCCGATCTCCGTCACCTGCAGGGACAAAGAGAGGATTCAGGGGTGAAAATTCAGGATTTAGGGGTGAAAACTCGGGATTTAGGGGTGAAAATTTGGGATTTAGGGGTGAAAACTCAGGATTTAGGGGTGAAAATTCGGGATTTAGGGGTTGGTTTTGTGGCTGTCAGTCCTGAGCCTCTGCTGGGAGCTCTGGGAAGGGTTTGGGTTCCCCCTCAGGAATTCCCCCATTTTCCCCTCAGGAATTCCCACATTTTCTCCCTCAGGAATTCCCTCATTTCCCCCTCAGGAATTCCAACATTTTTCCCCCTCAGGAATTCCCACATTTTGCCCCTCAGGAATCCTGCACTTCCCCCCTCAGGAATTCCATGTTTTTCCCTCGGGAATTCCTTGTTTTTCCCCTCAGGTCTGTCATATTCCAGCCTCCCCCTCCTCGCTGCCCGGTTTGTGTGCACGGATGCGGCTGTGCGGACGAATCGTGACACAAAGTAGTCCCACTCGGTGCTAGGGGTGCGGAAGGCGAAAGCGCGGAGGGATATCAGGTGTCGGTTGTGCAGAGTCGCGCGCTGCCGGGGGGGGGGTGGGGGGGTGGGGGGGGGGAAACTCTCGGTGATGCGGCCGAGAGAGGTCCGGCAGAGCGAGAGACGCGGAAGGATACACGCACGGCGCTGCAGTTTTCCCCTGCTGTGGTGCCGTGTACGGACCCGGTGGCGGCGGAAGCGCCGTGCCAGCGCACAGGGATGCCGGCTGTGGCCGGACAGCGGCACGCAGCGGCTCGGAACCGGGACCGCGCTGTGCCAAAGCCGCGGTCAAAGCAGCGGCGGGTGGCGGCGGAGCCGTGGGAATAGAACTGCGCATGCGTGCGGCTGATCCCGGAAGCGGCGCCGTGGTTGGATGAGGCGGCGCGGAGCGATATCGCTGGTGCGGGGGTTGTAGCAACTGCGCATGCGTGGATTACGTTACTAGGGCAGCGGGGGGACAGCCCTGATGGCGGCGGCGGCGGCGGGCGGGCCGGGGGGTGCGGGAGGCGGCGGCGCTGCGGAAACGGGAGCCGGGGCTGCGGCCGCAGCCGTGGAAAGGAACGCCGGGACCCCCGTGGTTGCAGGAGGCGGCGGAGCTGCGCCATCCGGCAGCTCTGAAGCGGGGGGCTGCGCTGGGGAAGGCGCGGCTCCGCCCGCCATGGAGCGGCAGCGGCAGGAGCGGGAAAGCGACCACGGGCGGCGGCGGGGCGGCCTCGTCAGCGGGAGATGATCCCGGGGTGGCGGGAGGAGCGGCGTGGAGGCGGCGGGGGGGGCCGCGGCTTGCAGCCGCTGGGGGCTGCGGTGGCTGCCGGCCCGGCGGGCAGGGGCGGCGCGGACGGGAGGCTGGGCTGGAGCGGCGGCAGGCACGGCAGAGGCGGGGCTGGAGCGGCGGCAGGCACGGCAGAGGCGGGGCTGGAGCGGCGGCAGGCACGGCAGAGGCTGCGCTGGAGCGGCGGCAGGCACGGCAGAGGCGGGGCTGGAGCGGCGGCAGGGCGGGCGGGCTGCAGCCACCGGTGCGGACGCCGCGGCGCCGGCACGGGCGGGCTGGGCGGGCCGGGGCGCTCCGGTCCCAGCGCAAGCGGTGCCGTGCCGGGGCCGGGGGATTGCGCCGGAACGCCGGCAGGGACGGGGTCAGCCGGGGGCGTTTGCACTGCCGCGGGGTCCGTGGGCAGCTCGGGGTGTGCGGCGTGCGCTGGAACGCCGGGGGGGGGTGGGGGGGGCAGAGCTTCCCGCGGCAACGTCCGCAGGGGGCGCAGCGCGGCCGCGCCAGGAGCGCTCGGCACCGCAGATCCGGGAGCCGCAGGGAACGGCAGAGACGCAGCAGCAGCGAGGGGACCTGGGCCAGCACCGGCCCCGCTGTGTCGGCAAAGGGGGCGAGGGGGACGTGGGGGGGGGGCGGGAGCGGCTGCACTCGCGGGGAACGGGGGGGGGGGGGTGGGGGGGGGGAGCGGCGGCGGCAGGAGGGGGCGGGGCCGGTGACGCCGGTGGGCGGGATTGAGGGGCGGGGCCCGGGACAGCCGGGACCGACGGGATGGCAAAGGCGGGGATGGCGGCAGCGGTGGGAGGGGCCGGGGGTTGGCCGGGGCCGGGGGGGGCGGGTGTCGGGACCGCGAGGGCGGGGAGCGGGGCGGCAGGGGCGAGCAGGACCGCGGGTACCGGAGCGGCGGCGTCCGATGGGGAAATGGGGGGCGTGTCCGGCTGGAGACTCGCGGTGGCGAGGGGCGGAGCCGCAGGAGGGGCGGAGCTCGGCGTGGCAGCTGCGGCGGCACCCCCCGTGCAGCAAACACAGCTCAAGCAGCGCCCGGCAAGCTGGTAGCAGCTGCCCGGCAGCCAAATCCCGGCGGGAGATGCTATTAAAGTGCTTTATACAAACTGTGTCCAAAGGTCTGGTAAACAGAGCTGAACGGTCAGCATTGGAAAAATACAATAAAGTTCATTCTAAGAGGATTTTTGGCTCCTGTTTCGGTAACTGACTTGGCATTGAAATTTAGAAAGGCTTTAGATGCTTATAGAGATCTCTGTCGTGGGCAGAGTGAGTTTGTCCCATCATTACACGGGTGTGTCACCAGCCTCGATGCTGCAGAAGCAGCGTCCTTGACCAGAGCCTTACAGCACTGCCGTTTACCACAGTCGGGCTTTACAGCCCCTTTTGCGACAGTCGGGCTTTACTGCCCCTTTTGCGACAGTCGCGCTTTACGGCCCCTTTTGCGACAGTCGGGCTTTACTGCCCCTTTTGCGACAGTCGCGCTTTACGGCACCTTTTACGACAGTCGCGCTTTACGGCACCTTTTACGACAGTTTTGCTTTACGGCACCTTTTACGACAGTTTTGCTTTACGGCACTTTTACGACAGTCGCGCTTTACGGCACCTTTTACGACAGTTTTGCTTTACGGCACCTTTTACGACAGTCGCGCTTTACGGCACCTTTTACGACAGTCGCGCTTTACGGCACCTTTTACGACAGTTTTGCTTTACGGCACCTTTTACGACAGTCGCGCTTTACGACACCTTTTACGACAGTCGCGCTTTACGGCACTTTTACGACAGTTTTGCTTTACGGCACCTTTTACGACAGTCGCGCTTTACGGCACTTTTACGACAGTCGCGCTTTACGGCACCTTTTACGACAGTCGCGCTTTACGGCACCTTTTACGACAGTTTTGCTTTACGGCACCTTTTACGACAGTTTTGCTTTACGGCACTTTTACGACAGTCGCGCTTTACGGCACCTTTTACGACAGTCGCGCTTTACGGCACCTTTTACGACAGTCGCGCTTTACGGCACCTTTTACGACAGTTTTGCTTTACGGTACCTTTTACGACAGTTTTGCTTTACGGCACCTTTTACGACAGTTCTGCTTTACGGCACCTTTTACGACAGTTTTGCTTTACGGCACCTTTTACGACAGTCGCGCTTTACGGCACCTTTTACGACACTCGTGCATTTCGGCACTCCCTTTTATGGAACTTTTACAGTACTTCACAGCACTTTACAGTGTTTATTTTACTTTACATTAATTTTTAATTAATTTTTTCAATTTAATTTTTTTTAATTATTTTTTTATTTTTAATTTTTCTATTTTTGCAGCCTTTTTTAAAATTTTTTCAATTTAATTATTTTTTAATTTTTTATTTTTAAAGCTTTTTTTAAATTTTTTTAATTTTACTTTTTATTTAATTTTTATTTTTAATTTTTCTATTTTTAATGCTTTTCATTTTATTTTTTAATTTTATTTTTTATTTAATTTTTATTTTTAATTTTTCTAGTCTTAAAGCTTTTTATTTTATTTTTTTATTTTATTTTTTATTTACTTTTTATTTTTAATTTTTCTAGTTTTAAAGCTTTTATTTTTTAAATTTTTTTATTTATTTTTATTTTTAATTTTTCTATTTTTAACGCTTTTAGTTTTTTTAATTTAATTTTTTTTTAATTTTTCTATTTTTAAAGCATTTATTTTATTTTTTTAATTTTATTTTTTTAATTTTATTTTTTATTTTATTTTTTATTTTATTTTTATTTTTAATTTTTCTAGTTTTAAAGCTTCTTATTTTATTTTTTAATTTTCTTTTTTATTTACTTTTTATTTTTTATTTTTCTATTTTTAAAGCTTTTTATTTTCTTTCATTTGGTGCTGCCCAGACCAACTCAAGCTGGTGATTGTGGTGGTGTTTGAGGGTCTTGCATTACAGCACTACCTTTTATGGAACTTTTATGGCAGTTTACAGTTTTTATTTTGTCCTTCATTTATTTTAAATTATTTTTGTTATTTTATTTTTTTATTTTTAATTTTTCTATTTTTAATTTTTATTTTTAATTGTTCTATTTTTAAAGCTTTTTATTTTATTTTTTAATTTTGTTTTTCAATTTTTCTATTCTTAAAGCTTTTGGGTTTTTTTAATTTTATTTTTTCATTAATTTTGTTTTTTTAGTTTTCTATTTTTAAAGCTTTCTTTTTATCTTTTTTTAATTTAATTTTTATTTTTAGTTTTTCTATTTTAAAAGCTTTTTTTTTTTTAATTTAATTTTTAGTTTTCGTTTTTCTATTTTTAAAGCATTTATTTTATTTCTTAATTTTTTTTTATTTAATTTTTGGTTTTAACTTCTCTATTTTTTAAGCGTTTATTTTATTTCTTAAATTTAATTTTTTATTTAATTTTTTTATTTAATTTTTCTATTTTTAAAGCATTTATTTTATTTCTTAAATTTTTTTAATTTAATTTTTGTTTTTAATTTTTCTCTTTTTAAAGCATTTATTTTATTTCTTAAATTGTACTTTTTATTTCATATTTTATTTAATTTTTCTATTTTTAAAGCTTTTCATTTTATTTCATTTGCTGCTGCCCAGACCAGCTCAAGCCGCTGATTGTGGTGGTGTTTGAGGGTCCCCAGGACAAGGGAAGAGATGAGAATCTGACTCCACCTTTCAGAAGGCTGAAATATTATTGTATGATCTCTATTCTATTAAAAGAAAATGAGAAATTGGAACTACACTAAAAGAGCACGGAGACATCAGAAAGCTGGAAAGGAATGAATAATAAAAACCTGGGACTGCTCACAGCCCCGACACAGCTGGACCATGATTGGTCATCGAGTAGAAACAATGCACAGGAGACCAATCCAAGATGCCCCTGTTGCTAAACCATCTCCAGCCCACACTCCACAGCCAGCAGATCGTTATTGGTTCCATTTCTGTTCTGAGGCTTCTCAGGAGAAAAATCCCAGCCAAAGGATTTTCATCAAACACGTCAGTGCCAGGTGATGGCACAGGCAGCATCGGCCGGCCGAGGTCACTGTGTCATCCCTGCCAGCCCAGGTGTCACAGCAAGGAGGAGAGAGGTCACCTTTAATGTGTGTGTGGTGTTGGATTGCTCTGGATTGCTCTGGATTGCTCTGGATTGTTCTGGACTGCTCTGTACTGCTCTGGATTGCTCTGGACTGCTCTGGATTGTTCTGGATTGCCCTGTACTGCTCTGTACTGCTCTGGACTGCTCTGGATTGCTGTGGACTGCTCTGGATTGCTCTGGACTGCTCTGGATTGCTCTGTACTGCTCTGTACTGCCCTGTATTGCTCTGGATTGCTCTGGACTGCTCTGGATTGCTCTGTACTGCTCTGCATTGCTCTGTACTGCTCTGGATTGCTCTGTACTGCTCTGGACTGCTCTGCATTGCTCTGTACTGCTCTGGATTGCTCTGTACTGCTCTGGATTGCTCTGTACTGCTCTGGACTGCTCTGCATTGCTCTGTACTGCTCTGGATTGCTCTGTACTGCTCTGTACTGCTCTGGACTGCTCTGCATTGCTCTGGACTGCTCTGTACTGCTCTGTACTGCTCTGGATTGCTCTGTACTGCTCTGTACTGCCCTGTATTGCTCTGGATTGCTCTGGACTGCTCTGCATTGCTCTGGACTGCTCTGCATTGCTCTGTACTGCTCTGTACTGCTCTGGATTGCTCTGTACTGCTCTGGATTGCTCTGGACTGCTCTGCATTGCTCTGTACTGCTCTGGATTGCTCTGTACTGCTCTGTATTGCTCTGTACTGCTCTGTACTGCTCTGGATTGCTCACCCTGTGCCCACCCTGCAATACAGAGCAATACAACACCACACACACATTAACACAAGGTGATAACCTTCTTCTATTTTCATTACATGTGGGTTTATTGCTACAGGAAACCCAAAACAACAAAAGCACACAGAAAACAACACTCATCTACCATTAACACCAGAATCCACCCAAATTTGGGAATCCCGGAGCCTTCTCCGTGCCCTGGGGCCAAACCCGGGAGTGCCAAAGGACAAAACTGCACCTGGAAATGCAGGATGGGCCCTCAGGGTTAATTGGGGCATTAATTGCACCCCACTAATTAACACACACAGCTCCCAGTCATCCCAGGAGAGCCGATCCCATCCTCTGGAAAATTCCCAGCTCTCCAAGCAGAGGTGGGAAAAGGGATTCAATTCCAGGGTTTATTTGGTGTGTCCTGAGCTGCAAATCAGGAAAATCCAGGTTATTAATGAACTTTATTAACAATGGGAGCTCACTGAGTTGCCATGGTGACAGCAGGAGGAATCAACAAACACAGAGACACTTCCAGAGGGAGCAGGATTTCCCTGGATTCGGGATGTACAGAGCCCATCCCAGGTTTTCTGAGCAATTTTTTAGGATTTTAAGGGGAGCAGAGGTGGTTGTGTCACAACCAGGATTTGGGAAGAGGCCCCCCCCTTCCCCCTCTGGGATAAAAGCACAGGAAAATTGCTCTGGGAACAAGGAAAAAAAATTCCTGCTAAATGTGGGGGAAAAAAACCCAATCTGGCATTCCAGAGTGGGGAAAAACCAGGAAGAGAGGATGGGAATGGCCAAGGGGAGGGAGTGGGGGGAAAGCTGGGGTGGGGGACTGGGAATTTCCTTCTCCAGGAGAATTCCTAGCGGAACTGGAGGGGGCTGATGCGCAGCCCCAGCACGTCCTTCCCGATCTCCGTCACCTGCAGGGACAAAGAGAGGATTCAGGGGTGAAAATTCAGGATTTAGGGGTGAAAACTCGGGATTTAGGGGTTGGTTTTGTGGCTGTCACTCCTGAGCCTGCGCTGGGAGCTCTGGGAGGGGTTTGGGAGCATTCTGAGATCTCTTGGGGGATTTGTGTGGAAATTTGAGGAGTTATTTAAGATATTTCCATGGATATTGAATTTTTTTTTATGGATGGACAAGATTCCCCCTCAGCCTCCTCCAGACCAACCAGGCCCAACTCTCACAGGCCTCCCTTGTGAGAAAAACTTCAGAGCCCAAATCCCCTCTCAGATGAGAGACTTTTTTGGCATTTTGGAGATATTTCCATGGATATTGAAGATATTTCCACGGATATTGGAGTTATTTCCACAGCTGGATAAATTTCCCCCTCAGTCTCCTCCAGACCAACCAGGCCCAATTCCCACAGGCCTCCCTTGCGGGAAAAAGGCTCCAGAGCCTAAATCCCCTCTCAGAGGAGAGATTTTTGGGGATATTTAAGGTATTTCCACAAGTATTTGAGGTATTTCCATGGATATTTGAGATATTTCCACGGATGGAGAAGTTTCCCCCTCAGCCTCCTCCAGCCCAACCAGGCCCAACTCCCACAGGCCTCCCTTGCGGGAGAGACCCCAAACCCCCTCCAGAACCACAAAATTTCCCCCATGAGGGTGGTGCTGACCCCTCAAACCACCTCTAAACCCCGGTTTCTCCCAGCCCACAGCTCAGTGGGATGCAATCCCCACGGAACCAGCGGCGTCCCCTCACCGTGGTGACGCGGCAGATCTGTCCCCGGAACTCGGGGCTGTAGCAGGCCCCGCTGAGGGGACACTTCTCCACGGCTTTGCCGCGGTAGATGGGGCGGTAGGAGGCGGCGCAGATGTCGAAGGGGTTGTGCTGGTCGTAGTTGAGCTGGTGGCTGTCAATGGGGTTCTTCTCGCACGCCGCCAGGATCTTCCGCGTCTGGGAAGGACAGCGCCGTGAGCACGGGGAAAGGGGGACACCCCAACATGGGTCACGGCAAAGGTTTGGGGACAGGGGTACCCTAAAAAGGGTCACAGTGGGGGTTTGGGGCAAGGATACCCCAGAAAAAGGTCACAGTGGGAGTTTGGGGACAGGGACACCATAAAAAGGGTCATAGTGGGAGTTTAGGGACAAGGATAACCCCAAAAAGGGTCATGGCGGGGGTTTGGGGACAGGGATACCCCAAAATGGGTCACAGTGGGAGTCTGGGGACAAGGATACCCCAAAAAGGGTCACAGTGGGAGTTTGGGGACAGGGACACCCCAAAAATGGTATCACAGGAAGGGTTCCACACCTGAGGGCCTCAGCTCGGGTTTGGGGACAAGGACACCCCAAAAATGGTGTTTCCCAACTTGAGGGCCTCATCTGAGGATCTCACCCTTGAGTTTGGGGACAGGGCCATTTGGGCACAGGGCCATTTGGGGACAGGGCCATTTGGGGTCTCACCTGCTGTGTTTGGGGACAGGGCCATTTGGGCACAGGGCCATTTGGGGTCTCACCTGCTGTGTTTGGGCACAGGGCCATTTGGGGACAGGGCCATTTGGGCACAGGGCCATTTGGGGTCTCACCTGCTGGGCCACCTCGGGCTTGGGGCCGAGCTCGAGCAGGCGCCGGGCAAAGGTGGCAGCGCTTTTGAAGTTCTTGAGCTTGAAGAAGAGGTTGAGGGCGGTGCGGAGCACCAGGATCATGTGCACGGGCTGCAGGTTGGAGTGTGTGAAGTAGGCGGCCATCTGCCAGGGAAAGCAAGGGTTAAAATCCTTAGGAATAACGGGAATTATGACAGGGAATCCCTTTTTCTCTGTTGTGTTTGCATTGAAGGCAGAATTTCAAACTTCCAGTGAGGTTTTTCCACCTCGGGAATCTCACATTTACCCTCGGAAATCCCACATTTCCCCTTCATGAATTCTGTGTTTTCCCCTCAGTAATTCCCTCATCTCCTCCCTCAGGAATTCCACATTTCCTCCCTCAGGAATTCCACATTTTCCCCCTCAGAAATTCCCACATTTTCCCCCTCAGAAATTCCCACATTTCCCCCTCAAGAATTCTGTGTTTTCCCCCTCAAGAATTCTCTCATTTACCCCCTCAGGAATTCCACATTTCCCTCCTCAGGAATTCCATGTTTTCCCCTCAGGAATTCCATGTTTTCCCCTCAGGAATTCCATTATTTCCCCTCAGGAATTCCATGTTTTCCCCTCAGGAATTCCATGTTTTCCCCTCAGGAATTCCTTGTTTTTCCCCTCAGGCCTCCCTCACCTCACAGATCCTCTTCTGCTGCTCCAGAGTCTCCTTGGGCAGTTTCTTCCTCTCGATCTCCATGGACAACCCCACGATGTATTCCCGGCATATGGCGATCAGTTGCTGTGCCTTTGGGACAAAACCAGGGATCAAACCTTCCCTGGGGACACCCCAGGATCGGGATGGGAAATCCCACATTTCCCCCCTCAGGAATCCCACAACTTCCCCCTCAGAAATCCCATATTTCTCCCCTCAGGAATTCTCACATTTCTCCCCTCAGGAATTCCTACATTTCCCCCTCATGAATTCCATGTTTCCCCCCCTTCAGGAATTTCCACATTTTCCCCTCACGAATTCCCACATTTCCCCCTCAGGAATTCCCACATTTCCCCCCTCAGGAATTCCATATTTTTTCAGGGCAGAATCCCCACATTTCCCCCTCAGGAATTCGACATTTTCCCCTCGGGAATTTCCATATTTCCCCCTTGGGAATCCCATGTTTTTCATGGAATTCCATGTTTTCCATGTTCCCACATTTTCCCCTCAGTAATCCCACATTTTTCCCTCAGGAATTCCCACATTTCCCCCTCATGAATCCCACATTCCCCCTTCAGAAATTCCATGTTTTTCAGGGCAGGAATTCCCACAATTTCCCCTCAGGAATTCCATGTTTTTCAGGGCAGGATCCTCACATTTCCCCCTCAGGATTTCCCACATTTCCCTCCCTCAGAAATCCCCGTATTTCCCCCCTCAGGAATTCCATGTTTACTCCCTCCAGAAATTTCCACATTTCCCCCTCAGGAATTCCATGTTTTTCAGGGCAGGAATTCCCACATTTCCCCCTCACAAATCCCACATTTCCCCCTCACGAATTCCATGTTTACTCCCTTCAGGAATTTCCACATTTCCCCCTCAGAAATTCCATGTTTTTCAGGGCAGGAATTCCCACATCTCCCCCTCAGGAATTCCCACATTTCCCTCCCTCAGAAATCCCCGTATTTCCCCCCATCACGAATTCCACATTTGCCCCTCACAAATCCCACATTTCCCCCTCAGGAATTCCATGGTTTTCAGGGCAGGATCCCAACACCTCTCCCTCAGAAATTCTGTGTTTTCCAAGGCAGGAATTCACACATTTCCCCCTCGCGAATTCCCACATTTTCAGGGCAGGATCCCCACATTTTCCCCCTCAGGAACCCCACATTTCCCCCTCAGGAATCCCACATTTCCTCCCTCGGGAATCCCACATTTCCCCCTCAGGAATCCCACGTTCCCCCCTCACGAATTCCACATTTGCCCCTCACAAATCCCACATTTCCCCCTCAGGAATTCCATGGTTTTCAGGGCAGGATTCCAACACCTCTCCCTCAGAAATTCTGTGTTTTCCAAGGCAGGAATTCACACATTTCCCCCCTCACGAATTCCCACATTTTCCCCCTCAGGATCCCCACATTTTCCCCCTCGGGAATCCCACATTTCCCCCTCAGGAATCCCCACATTTCCCCCTCAGGAATCCCACATTTCCCCCTCAGGAATTCCATGGTTTTCAGGGCAGGATTCCAACATCTCTCCCTCAGAAATTCTGTGTTTTCCAAGGTAGGAATTCACACATTTCCCCCTCGGGAATCCCACATTTCCCCCTCGGGAATCCCACATTTCCCCCTCAGGAATCCCCACATTTCCCCCTCAGGAATCCCACATTTCCCCCTCAGGAATTCCATGGTTTTCAGGGCAGGATTCCAACATCTCTCCCTCAGAAATTCTGTGTTTTCCAAGGTAGGAATTCACACATTTCCCCCTCAGGATCCCCACATTTCTCCCTCAGGAATCCCACATTTCCCCCTCGGGAATCCCACATTTCCTCCTCGGGAATCCCACATTTCCCCCTCGGGAATCCCACATCTCCCCCTCAGGATCCCCACATTTTCCCCCTCAGGAATCCCACATTTCCCCCTCAGGAATCCCACATTTTCCCCCTCAGGAACCCCACATTTCCCCCTCGGGAATCCCACATTTCCCCCTCAGGAATCCCACATTTGCCCCTCAGGAATCCCACATTTCCCCCTCGGGAATCCCACATTTCCCCCTCGGGAATCCCACCGCGACGCCGCCCCACCCCTGACCTCGGCGATCTCCTGCTTGTTGTCCACCACCAGCAGGGGCACGCTGAGCAGGATCAGCCGGAATTTCTCCACGGCCTCCTCGAACTTGCCGGCCGTGGTCAGCTGGTAGCAGAGCTGCAGCCGCTGGATCAGGTCGTTCAGCTTCAGCCCCACGGCCGGCAGCGCGTTCTTCAGCCCGGCCTCCTTCCTGCCACCACGAGAAAATTCCACGTTTAGGGAAAATTCCACGTTTAGGGACGAGGGCGGTGCTGAGGGTTGTGTGGGCCCGGTGAGGGTGGGGTGGAATTCCCGGAGCGGCCCAAGGAATTCCCGGAAATTCCCTCCAGGGATGGGAATGCACCCCCCTGAGTCCCTTCCAATGGCTCCCGATGCTTTCCCGTGGAAAAAAAATCCATTGGAAAAATGGTGCTTTTTCCATCCTAAACCGGGCCTGGTGCTTTTCCATGGAAAAATTCCCCCAAGTATCCAACCTAAACCTGGCCTGGTGCTTTTCCATGGAAAAAGTACATGGAAAATGGAATTTTGGGAAAATGGTTCCCAATGCTTTTCCATGGAAAAATTCCATGGAAAAATGGAATTTTCCAATGCTTTTCCATGGAAAAATTCCCCTGAATGTCCAGCCTAAACCTGCCCTGGTGCAACTTGAGGAGTTCCCTCTCATTACGTCTCCGTTCCCTGGGATCTGATCCCAAATCCCCCCTGGCAGATCCCAAATTCCCCCTGGATCCCCCTTTTCTCCAGGCTGAGCCCACCCTCAGCTCCCTCAGGATTCTCCATTCCCTTTTCCAGCTCCATTCCCTGGATTTTGCCCCGAGCTCAGCTCCAAACCCCTCTCTTCCCCCCACACAATTCCCAGCTCTCTCCACAAACCGGGAATTCCGGCTCCTCCTCATCCCTGGAGCCGCCCAGGGAATTCCTGGAATTCTGAGCGTCCAGCTCGGACCGGCTGGGCTCATTCCCAGCCTCACAAATCCGGGATTTCTCCCCTGGAAGGCGGGAAAGGCGCGTCCCAGTGCTCACCAGTTGCGGTGCGGGAATCCATACATGGCGGGGAGGCTGGGAAGAGCCTGGAATGTCGTCCTGCCCCGGGAGAAGGTCTGCAGGAAGAGCTGCTTGTAGGGCCCGAAGTTGGTCACTCCCACCTGGTCATGGAGCAGCTGAGGGGGGGAAAAAAATAAAATAAAAATAAAAAAAAATCATGGAAAAAATAAAAAAAATCATGGATTAGGTCGGGAAAACCTGGATCAGGCAGAGCCGAGGCCTCGCTCTGGGTCGTGTCCACAGGGGAACGGGGATGGAATATTCCCAGATGGATGCAAAGTGATGATTCAGAAAAAAATGTTTTTCCATTAAAAATTCCATAGAGAACTCACCCTCATGGCTGTCTCGAAGGATCCTGCCAGGATGTGATCCACGGGGAGCTGGGAATTGTTGCACCACACCTGGGAAAGAGGGAAGGGAAGGGAATCCAGGTGGGATTGGGATGGGCAGAGTTCCCACAATGGGCTCACAAATCCCAAATAAAAACCACCAAAAAGAGAAAGGGAAAAGGAGGGAATTCCCGGTTTTCCAAGGAAATCCAGGATTTTACCTGGGCTGGGCTGGTGCCTTTGGTGGGAGGCACAAAGAATCCGTCCTCAGCCGTTCCTGCAGGGCCGGCAGGGACATCCTGAGGGAAAATCCCGGAATTCCAGCTGAAACCCCAGCTGGATGATCCCACAGAACATTCCCTGCTTCCCGAATTCCCCAAGAATCGGCGCTGGGACTCCCCAGGATTCTCCTACCAGCTCGGGGGGAAGATCCAAATCTTCTTCCACCTCCCATCCTCCTCCTTCCTCCTGCCCTTTTCCCGTTCCTTCCTCTCCGAATCCTTCCCCGGCATCCACGAATCCGTCTGCAGGGAG